>NW_023425349.1:600000-1200000 GCF_014108415.1 Molossus molossus
GAAAGGATCTGCAAAAGGCACAGCTGATAAAAGACTGTTACCCAAAACATACAAAGAATCTTAAAACTCAACAATATGAAAACAAATAACCCAGTGAGAAAACGGGTCAAAAACCTTGCCACACACCCACCAAAGAAGATACACAGATGCAAACAAGCAAATGAAAAAACCTGCCACATCGTCTGTCATCAGGAAAACTCCATTTCAACAATCTGACACCGCTACACACCCATCAGAGTGGCCAGGATCTGGAACTCGGACCACACCCAATGCTGGTGTCTCACTCAGTGCTGGTGGAAACGCAAAATGGTACAGCCATCTGGCAGTTGTCACAAAACCAAACATACTCTAGCCATACGATCCAGCCACTGCTCTCCTTGGTGTTTACCCACAGGAGCTGAAAAACTTATGTCCACACAAAACTCTGCACACATAATAGCAGCTTACTCACAATCGCCAAAATTTGGAAGCAACGGAGATGTTCTCCAGTAGGTAAGTGAACAGAAAACTGCCCACCCAGACGATGGAATAGTACTCAGTGCTAAAAAGAAATGAGCTGTCAAGACACAGAGACACCTCGCACGCACGTGACGAAGTGAGAGAAGCCAACCAGACAAGGTTCCACAACGTGTGACTCCAGCTCTGTGATGCTCTGGAAAAGGCCAGTCTGTGAAGACAGTGAAACAACCAGGGTGCCAGGGGCTGGGGAGGAGGGGCACACCTGGACACCTGCGAATGAAAGCCAGGCAGGGATGCTGGGCCTGTCCTCCAGCTGGCCCAGAGAGAATCGGAGCAGGGCTGGTTTCTAGGAGCTGGGAAGGCAAAGTCACTAGCACCCGCGGAGGTGAAACAACAAGGAAGCAAGAAGAAAGGGAGGTGGAGCCAGAGCCAGCCGTCTTCCCTCGTTATACCTGGGATGGTCCACTGGTCCACAGGTCCCAGGTGAGAGCACCTGAGGGAGAGTGGGCACATGTCTGTGTGTGGACATGTCAGCAAACACAGGCAGGTGCGTGGCTGCACCTGGTCTGCTGGAGGACGACACCTTCACCTGCATCCATGTCTGCTGTGCTTCTGCAGTCTCTCCCTTCCCCTTGGGACGTTTGCTCTATCCTTGGGGCTCACAAAACAGCCATGCACCTTCCACAGTGTGAGGGGCCTGTACCTGTCACCTGAAGGTCTCTCCCTGTTCGGTGGAGTGACCTACACAGGGTTGGTGACGGCTGCTCAATGAGGACCTTGTGAACACAGGTGAGTGAGGGGAAAGAAGGGGAAGCTCAGGCAGGGACAACGAATCACAGAGTGGGTGGGAAGACTCCCCTCAAGCGGCCCTCCTCCTCCACACCCACAAGTTCTCGGCCAGTCGCGTCTGCAACATGGTCCTCAGCAGCTCCTGCAGAGTCGTGACCACGTGTGGCCTGTCCTCCTGATGAGACTAAGCCCCACAAGGGCAGCCTGGTCCCCTCCCTCCTGCTGTGTCCCCAGAACTCTAACCTGTGCCTGGCACTTAGCTGGGAACTTGAGGATACTTCTGGAAGGCAGGAGAACAGAGCGTACATGATACGCAGCAGTAACAGGGCTCCTCTGGGGCCCTGGAAAGCAAAGCTGCCTCCAGGCACAGAGGCTGACAGCAATGGCTCTCCTGCTAGGGGAACCAGGCTCTGTCCCCAAGAAGCAGCCTGGAGTAAGAGGGCAGGGGGAAAGCAAGTGGGCCTGCACAAGGGGGGCCCTGCCCTGCTGGTATGGGGAGATACTCACTGGGAACAACTGTGGTCTCCCCAGGAGGGCTGGTCAGTGACACTGGAATATGCACAGTGGCACTTGGGTCTGAGGGTTGACTGCCCATGCGTGTGACGTTCCGCTGATTATCTGCATCTTCTGGCTGCTCCTCCACCTTCTGCACACAGGTGCTGGGGAGGGCACGCACGAGGCCCACACCTACTGTCCCACTGGCCTCCAGGTCACAGTGGGGCTCCCTGCAACCAAGAATGCACATCAGAGTCTGAGGCAGCCCAGCTCCAACTCTTAGTCTGCAAAATCCCGCTCCTAAACCCCTATCCAGAACAAATAAATCTCTGACCACCACCTCTGCTACTCTGGCATTTCATACCTTTTTTTTTAGCCCTCACCAGAGGATATGCTTACTGATTATTTTTTTAGAGAGGAAGGAAAAGAAATAAACATCAATGTTGCTTCCCATACATGCCCTGACTGGGGATCAAACCCACAACCCTGGTATGTGCTCTGATCAGGCATTGAACCCCCAACCTTTTGGTGTACAGACGATACTCCAACTAATGGAGCCACCCGGCAGGGCTCATGTGGATTTCCATCATTCTTTACACGTCTACATTTTAAGTCTACACTGCAGGAGTGGGGCCGACTCGCCTGTCTGTTCTGGCACAAGGCCAGGCACAGCTGCCATCACAATGCGTGTGTGACATGGAACTGCGTGTGGGATGAAGACACCTGGAGGAGAGTGTTTCCCTAAGTCACCCCTCCTGGGCTTCCCAGACGGAAGGCCCAGCACAGACTTCTGTACACAGAACGGAGCCAGGTGGCCGGTCTGGGGTGGGGACTCTGGCTGCAGCGGTGGCTGAGGGTGTGCTGTGGCCAGCAGGCAGCACCGGGACTGCTGGCTCAGTGTCTGAATGGGACCCTGTCCCTGCCCGGGAGCAGGCTGAGCGGCCTGGGCCTGGGAGCTTCCTGTCACAGCCACACGGCGGGCCCTCCCTTTCTGGCCAGGGCTCCTCTGCCTTCCCATGGGCTCTCTGGGCGGGCTCCTTTCTTCAGTGTTCCCCGATTCCTCTTCTCCCGGGTGCTCTGTTCTCTCCGAGTCACGTGTGCCAAACCAGCCTCCACAGCCCCCTCAACCCTCTACCCTCCAGGAGCCTTAACACAGGGCCGTTCGCTAGGCATGCCCTGCCGCCCTGCCACGGCAGGGTCCTCACTCCCCGGCGCGGGCAGACGGAGGACGTGGGGCGTGAACAGGAGTGGCCTGTGGACCCCGCCTCAGCCCACCCTCCACGCAGCCGTCTGGGTCCCCCCACTGGCGCTCACTCACTGAGGCTGGTGGTTCCGCGGCTCCTTCTCCTGGTCCCTGTCTTCCGCCTCGCCCTCCTTCTCCGCCGCCTCCTTCTCCGCGTCCTCCTGCGTGGGCGGCGCCCTGTGCCGGCCCCGGTGCCTCCGCGCTGGCTCCTCCCCGCTCTCCGCGTCCCTGGGGCCAGCCCGGGGTCCCCCGCGGTGTCGTGCTCGCCGCTCGCCCCTGGCCCCGTGCTGGGTGCCCTCCCTGCCCTGGTCCGGAGCATGCCGGTGGGCGCGGTGGCGCCGGGGCTCCCGCTCGGCCACCTCCTCCGGGGAGCCGCGCCGATGGTGGCGCCGGCAGCCTTCGGGACCTGAGCCTCGGCCCCGCTCGCTCCGGGCCTCCCGGGTCCCCGCAGTCTCCTTGCTGCGGCTGCGGTGCTGTCGTGGCCGCTCCTCCTGGGCCGCGGGCTCCCCGCCCTCTGCCTTCGGAGCATCCGCCCGGTCTTGCTCGCCGGCCGGGGCCGCAGCCTTGTCCTTGTCCTTGTCGCGGTGCCGGTGATGCCTGCGTGGTGGGTCCGTGCCCTCAGCAGCCTCAGCACCCTCGGGCCGGGCTGGGCCCCCCGCTGGACCCCGAGAGCCCTCACGGCCAGGCTCCACCACCAGCGGCCGGTCCAGGTGCGTCTTCATGTCCGGCCGCAGGTGGCGCTTGGTGGCGTAGCGCACCCGCTCCTCGGGGTCCAGCTCACTGTACAGCGCCTCGCAGCTGGCCCGCTGGTTCTGCAGCCGCAGCTGGCTGGTCCGCTGCTCCCACACCGACCGCGCCTTGGCCGAGTTCTGCTGCCTGCTGTGGGGAGACAGGAGGTGAGCACCCGACTCAACGTCCCCCATTTCTGCCTGGCAGGAGAGGCCACAGATGACACACAGCAATGGAGGGATGCAGAATGGGCGACGGGAGGGCGGAGGGGCGCAGGAGTCCTCATGACCCCTGCAGTCAATGCAGGAGTGCAGGTGGGGGTTACCCAGGGCAAGATAATTCACGGGGTGACCCAGCAGACCACACAGACGCCAGGTGCACCAGCCTAGGGGAGGGGGCGCCTCAAGGCCACTCCTGAGCAGGCAGACATTGGCCTGAGACCAAGAGGTGCAGGGCAGTGGGAATGATGGGCACCAGGACGAGGTGGCAGACAGGCTTCCAGGACAGGTGGGCCGCTGACCAAGAAGGCCAGAATGAGGGGGACAGCATCCAGATGGGCAGGACTGGGGGACAGGCAGGAGGCTCTGCAACACAAAGCAGAGCTGCCCAAGGCAGGAACTCTTCACCTCCACCTCCACCTCCAGAAGGAGACAGTGTGTGAGGGGACCAAGGACAGATGCCAGCACAGCCCATGGGTCGGAGCCTGGGGGCAGGTGGCCCTCGCAGGAGCAAATGGAGCCAGCACTGTCCCTGAGGTGGTCAGCTCCATTAGGGTGACTGTCACTCAGTTCAATGACCTTTTTCCCCCAGGAGACACTACCTGCTGTGTCACCAATGCCCTGCTCTCTCCTGGCTCCAGGGCGAGCACCTCCCTCCCCAGGGACAGAGCCAGAGTGGCCCCTGGGCCCTCTAGGCCAGGAGGGACCGGGGTCCAGGTTCGGCCCTCACTGTGGGGCTCCACGGCCCAGGTACACATGAAGCCCTTTGCACTGTAGGCTCTTTGAGGAATAAAACCCCCTAAGTAGTTGACCCCAGCCCCACCTTGGCCAATAAGACCTCTGAGTCAGTCTCGCTCTTCCCCCCCTGGAGGCCGCCGGGCCCACTGTGCAGGCACCAGCAGCAGGAGGATGGTGACGGCTGTGACGTCTGCCGCTCCACGGCCCACACTCTCTGGCTCCAGTGCCCGCCTCGTACAGCCTCACAACCACCTCGGGCCGGTGCTGCTCCCACCGCACAGGGGAGCACACAGCCTGGAGGACAGGCCCCACAGGGACCCTGCAGCGATCCCACAGCAGGCCCCTGACGGAGCCAGGACTGACGCATGCAAGGGCCAAGGGAAGAAGCTTCTAAGGAAAAGGGAAGGCCTCGGCCTGACCCCAACCACACTGACAGCACACCTGGGGCCACAGCCTGAGGGGTCCCAGGCCAACCCCACCACCTGCAGAGCACCATGGGGCTCAGGGCCCTGGGCCATGGCACCATGGTGACCTGCAGAGAGGTGAGGTGGCAGCTGGCCTGGGGAGAGTGGTGGGTGGCAAGCCCTGCCCTTCTGCAGGTGCAGGCCGGTCCGAGTGTGGGAAACGTTTCCAGGGCAGAGAGCACAGTGTCTGTCCCTCACCTAGGGGTCCGATGGGGAAGGCAGGGCGACGTGTGGGGACAAGTTTTGGCCTCTCTGGCTATCTGCTGACACACAGCATCGCCTGCTGCCCCAGGCCCTAACCTACCTCTGCTGACATGTGGAAGCCACGCTGCCCTGCTCCCAGGGTCACCTTGCAATAAACCTACCTTTTTTCTTTGGCTTCAACCTAGAGTCACACGGGACCTGCACCCCCTCTCCGCCACTCTCGGCAACAGAACACAGGGCTCGATTCTGAACAATGCCGACCGGTGTAAAATGGATGGCAACCATGCAGGGTGTGCCCCCGGCAAAGGGGCCATGAGGGTGCCAGTCACAGCGTCAGGCCCCCAGTCAGTCCAGCACACCCAGATGGGCCTGGAGTCTAAGCCACTCGGTCGGCAGGGTGGCAGCCTGTCAGACACAGCCACAGTCTGAGGCCCAGCTCTCTGCCAGGGCGACAGGCAGTAAGACGAGGGGCCAGGGATCCTGAGAGACTGGCTGTGCCCCCACCGCTGAGGCTGTTCTTCCCCAGGAACCAGCCCCAGGTCACAGGGCTGGACTAACTGTGGGCTGGATTGCAGAGCACCAGGGGCTAGCGGGCTCTCCCCAGAGCCACCTGGGAAGCGAGACCCACTGCTCCGCCTGGCCCTGCTGGTCTCTGCTTCTCTAGGCCCCATGCCACCCACACTGTCTGCAGCGCCCACCCCACAGCCAGGCCCTGGTCTCCTCTCCTGTGAGTCTCCGTGTCTGAGTCAGCAGCCCGCACAGAGCCGGCCTCGATGCACCCTGTGCCGAGTTCACAGGCAGCGCAGGAGCGTGAGAGCAGGGCTGGGCTTCCCTCCCGTCGACAGGCCAGTGTGGCTGGACACTGCCATCCAGGCAAAGCTGACTGCGCGGTCTCTTCAAGGAGCCACACAGAGGGGCTGCTCCACCAGGCACTGCCCTGGCTGCAGGCACGGCTCAGCCCAGACACTGCTGTGCCCTGCTTTGCAGTTTATGGACTGAGAAAGGCCGCCCGTGGCTGCTGACCACAAGGGCAGCCCTGGTGCGACACCACGCACACCTGCGCCCATCTCAGTGCATCTGCCTCTGAGCAGGCCTCCGGGCCCCGCTCTCTCACCTGCGAGAGCCAGGGGCCCACAGCACAGCCCCGAGCGCCTGTGCAGGACGGCCCCGCTCGGTGCGGCTGCAGGGCTCCCGCCCCACCAGGCTGCAGAGGGCACTGGCCACTCCAGAGACCTCGCGCCTGCAAGGCCTGATCAGAGCCTAGGGAGGAAGCCCTGGGTCACCCCAGGACGCCCCCAGGGGTCTCCATGGCTCTCCCTCATTCCAGCTGGTTTCCTGGGAGCCTCACAGCGGTGCTCTTGCTGGAACAAGGGCTTCGTGAGGGTCAAAGGTCCATCCCTCCCAAGAGAGGAAGGAGTGAGCAGGAGGACCCCATGAATGTCCTTTGTGAGTACTGATGAGCACTCTACTTCATGGGGACCCCAAAGAGACCCCAGGAACAACACACAGCCAGCCAACAAGAGGACAAAGACCAGGAGGAAGAGGAAAACGGGCTAAGCTCAGAGAGTCTGGTGCCCGTAAGCAGAACTTGGGGACATCGGGAAGCGTGCCTGCCGCCCCGCCAGGCTGCAGGAGGCTGCCTGGGCTGACCCTGAAGCAGATGACGAGGTGGGGAGCAGAGCTGGGATGGGGAAGGTGTTGGCGTGTTGTTCTCATGAAGCCAGCGCGGGGATTGTAGCATAGCGACTCACGGTGAGTTTACGCTGGAGACAGACGAGCTGCGAGAGACAGTACCCCGAGTTTGCTTTACAAAACTGCACATGCAAGAAACAAAACAGACAAAAGTAAGAAACCAGAGCGAGCTCTAAGAGACGCGAGCACACGTGTGAGCTGTGCCAGGCCAGCGTGCAGGCTACGGTGAGCATCTGGGCAGGAGGCCAGGGACACATCCGTCAGATGGACACCAGCCGTGACCTCGGGGGAAAAGAGAAGTTGAGGAAGGAAGAGCATCCAGGAAATAAGTGAGACTGACGTGAACACAGCAGACCCCACAGCGGCTGGAAGATGACAGTGTTATCCTGGGTGCCGCCTATCCCAGCTGGGCAAACCTGTCCCTGAAGGACAGAGCTGCACCGACCGTCCCTCGATTCCAAGCAGCCCCCCTCCCACCGAAGCGCCACTTGGCAGGGCTGGTACGCCTGCCTTCAGATGGAGAGAGCAGCTAGCACAGACTGACCACAGGTGTCTCCTGGGCCCTCCTGCCCGACCTGCCACTCCGGCCCACCCTCCATGGCCCTCAGACCCAGCTCTAAGCCACCGTGACCCTTCCCAGAGGCAAAAAGGTTACATCCTCAACCTTCTTCCCTTGGGTGTGGCTCCAACATTCCCAAGGGCCTTTCTGGAAGCTTTTCCAAAACCAACAGAGAAGCCAAACATCTGACACCCACTTCTGCTCAAGGCAGTTCCCCAGGGGAGGCCGTGGGGTCCCAGCTGCTCCTGCAGTCAAGTTCACAGACGTGTGCAAGGCACTCAAAGCACCTCACCTGGCAGGCCCAGGTGCGGAGTGTGCAAAGCAGTGTGCGACTGCATGTGTGAGTGCGTACGTGAGTGTGTGTGTGTGTGAATGAGTGGTATGTGTGGGAGGTAAATGGGAATGTGTGTGCATGTTAGTGTGAACATGTGCAGCTGAGAAAGTGTGTGGAGGTAAGTGTGACAGTGTGAATGCGATGAGAGTGGGGGTAAATGGGAACACATATGAGAGTGAGTGTGGGGCAGATGGGAGCGTGTGTGGGTGTGTGTAGATGTGTGAATGAGTATGGTGTGTGGATGTGGTGTGTGAGTGTGAGTGAGTGTGGGTGGGTGAGTGTGGTGTGTGGATGTATGAGTGTGGTGTGTGGGTGTGAGTCTGAGTGTGAGTGGGGTGAGTGTGGGTGTGTATGGTGTGTGGGTAAGTGGTGTGTGGGTGTGTGTGGGTAGGTGTGTGGGTGAGTGTGGGTGAGAGTGGTGTGTGTGTGGGTGTGGGGTGTGTGTGAGGTGAGTGTGTGTAGGAGTGTGTGTGAAGTGAGTGCAGGTGAGTGTGGTGTGTGGTGTGAGTGTGTATGGGTGTGTGAGGTGAGTGTGGTGTGTGGGGGTGTGAGTGTGGGGTAGACAGGAAATGTGCCAGCAAGTGTGCGCAGCCAGTACAGAAGTCCAGGACAGTGAGGTGACCGCACAGACAACCAGAAAGACCACATCAACCTTAGCATCTCTTCCCTTCCAGGAGCCTGAAGTGACCACCACCTGAGGCCAAAGATACTCAAAGCCCCAGGCAACCTCTAGGGGACACAGGCCCCCCAAGGGGATCCAGCACAGGGCCTCTGTCCCTGGCCACCATCTGTGTCAAGCTGCACAATGCTGAAGAAAGCCCCTCCACCACCAAGGGCAACCACAGTCCCATCAGCACCCAAGTGTCCCAGAAAGCACCTTGGCCAGTCCTCCCATCTCACAGGCCACACAGCACAGCATGGGAGCAGGGTCAGGGTGCAGATCAACCTGGAGCTGGCTCTCCTCACCCACCAGGCAGCTCGTCATAGACACACCCTGGGGGGAGCAGGCACCGCCCATCCACCTAGCACGGTCACCAGGAGAATGGAACTTGGGAGAGGGACAGAGGACGGACGGACACCAGAGGTCTGAGCAAACAACCACAGACCCCTCATATTGACAGGCCTCACACGCCCAGGGGCAGGCCTCGCCAGTGCAGGGTCCCTGGTGGCTGCATCCGACAGACTGTGTCCGACAGAGGGGCTGAGGACATGCCAGAGGACTCAGGCCTCGGTCTGCTCCCCAGGACAGCCTGCGGGGCCCAGCACGCAGGGGCCACAGGGAGTGCCGTCTGGGCATGCCCCCGGCTGGCTGTGACATGGACACGCTCCCTCTGAGCGTGGGACCCAGGGGCAGAAAAGAAGCACAGGGCAGTGATCAACCAACAGCTGGTGTCACAGGACCCAGGCCTGGGTGCCTATTCACAGCCTTCTTCCCACAGAGCGGTGTCCCTGGAAGGGAATGGAGGAGGTGCAAGAGCGTGCGCAGCCCGTTTTGGTGGCCTGATGTGCTCCCCGGGACTGAGTGGAAGGCCCAGCACCCTCCTCTCTGAGGCCTCACCCTGCCGCACACCCACAGGGACCAGGCCATGGGGTGCCCGCGCCTCCAGAAGCCGCAGAGCAGCACCGCCACAGACCCACGGCCATGGGAGCAAGTAGAGGCTCATGGGCTCAGCGCTGCCCCACAGCAGCCCAGCCTTGGACACTGGGGAGAAGGGCCCAGAAGGGTGGTCCTCACAGCAGCCCAGAACAAGCAGATCAAGTAACTGAATGGGCCAGACAACAGATCATTCGCCTCCCTGCATGGGCTCCAGGGGCCTGCAACTTCCTCTACTTTTCCACCAGAGGCTGGTGCGCTGCGCCGGGCTCAGACACAGGTCCTCTGCAACACCTTCCTAGCAAACAGGCCCTCGCCCTGGGACCGCCAAGCAGCAACAGGGTTGCTGTGATGCCTGCTCACACTGGTGCGGCACCCCTCGCACATGCACACACAGCACATGCACACACAGCAGGTGCACACGCACACACAGCACGTGCACACACAGCACGTGCACAGGCAGACTCCGGCGTGCAGCACGCACTCTCAGCAGCACAGATGTGCCTGCGGCTGTCCCGGTGCCACGGCCACAGTGCTCACAGAAGTGCTGGCCCAGGGATCAGCCGGGAAGTGGGAGGTGTGTGATGGGTGGTCACGGAGCTGAACTCAGCCTGGCCAGAGAGGGGCCCCTGCTAGAAGAGACAGCCTCTGTGCTGTCACCCTGTGACCAGGCCACGGGCCAGACGTTCCCACCTCCTGCTACACCTCCTTTCCCCTGGGCTGACCGCCCCCAGACCACTGCAGCTGGGCTGCGCTCTGTCCCCACGCTGCCGTCCCCAGTGTTTCCAGGCGTGCTTCCACAACATGCCGGAGGCTCAGCGGAACCGTGCAGCGACCTGAGTCTCCCCTCGGAGCCTTGGCCCCACCTTTACCTTCTCTCATCATGGAAGCTTCCCCACCTTTACCTCGGGCCCAACACCAAAACCTCAGACATTTTTGGAAATGCATTACATCGTTTGGGCTGCTGAAGTACTACCGAGAATCTCTGGGTTCACCAAATACATTTCTGAAAAAGCTGTAACAGACCAGTTGACTCCTTAGACCCCTAACTTGTGGGCTTTGCTCAGAGGAGGGCCTGGGGCCTCCCAAGACGGTCAAGGAGTCAATACCTCCAGCAGAGCCCACCCACCCACCACATGAGGTCCATGAGCTGCCACGCCCTGCTCCTGCTCACACCGGGGTAAGCCACAGGGGTGTCCCCTGGTGAACCCTTTGCTTCTGGGCTCCTGCAGGAGAGATGATGACATTTCCTGCCATCGCAATCGAGGGTGGGGGGACACCTTACGTGGCGACAGAGGCATCCGCGGCTGGCACTGGGCTGACTCCAGCCCCTCCCTTGGCCTTCTGCAGAGCGAGCTTCTGACTGGCTGCCTCTTCCATTTCCTCTTCGTCCTGTGAGCACAGAGGTGGCCGCCCTTCAGAGCTCCGCGTGCACCTCCCTCTGCCTCCTGGCCCGAGTCCTTCCTGTCATATGAGCCTGGGGCCAGGCAGCAGCTCCCGCATTAGCACGACTCCCCCACTCCCAGCACTGAACCCCATTCCACACAGGGATCCCCATCTATGCCTGCTGTGCAAGGTGATGGTCCCCAAGCTCCCTGCCTCGCAGTCCCTACCCATGTGCTCCCAAGATGACAGCCCCACTCCTGAGCCCAGCCCCAGGGACCCAGCGCATCTGTGCACAGCACTTCAGCCCTCCTGTCCGAATGCAGACCCCACCCTCCCTTCATCCCCCAGCCCGCCCCAGGAGCACCTGCCACACAAACCTGTCAGCCTCTGCCCAGAGTTCCGCACCTGAGCTTGGGTCCCAGCCCAGTGCCGCCCACAGAAACCGTCACCAACCTCTGTGCTTTCCTACCTGTCCACTTATCCCGGCAGGGACTGAGAAAAGTCCCTGTTGCCCCTACACCTGGATGACCATCTGCAGGGCCTGGCCCGGTGTTCCCTTTCACACCTAGTTCCTGCGGAGGACCACTGGCTCTGCCACTGGGGGCCGGCACGTGCCCATGTGTGCAGACATGCTGCCCTGCCCCTAGCCTCCCTGGGAAGGGAGTGGATGTGTGGGCAGACCTCTGGCCCTGACCCCACATCACTGGGCAAAACCCACATCTCTGCTCCTGGGGTCGAGACCCACCTCTCCAGGCTGAGTGCACGGGCCCAGGCTTCTGTGGCCAGCTGGCTGCTTACTTCCCCCAACCCCAATCCCAGGCCACCTGGCTCCCAGGGAGCTGGCATTCCCAACATGCCCCCAACACCCTGAATCTGCTCTTAGGGCCGTAGCAACAGCAAACACTAAGTCCTGTTAGCTGCCTGCAGATGCCCAGCAGAGACAACACCTGTAAGCTCGGGCTGCAGAAGGGGCGCAGAGCCAGATCCCACGGAACCCCAGCCAGGCCCTTCCTCAGCTCTGGACACCACTGTGGCTCACAGCCCTGGGGGAGAGGGGGGAGGATGCCACCCCACACAACGTTTTACAGACAAACCCAACCTGAGTTTATTTCCACTTCAAAAAGTGAACGAGTCTACTTAAGGGAGTATAAAGGAAGGAGAGCCAGCCCACCCTTTGGAGCTCTCGGCCAGCCTGATGGACAGGCCTCCACCTGCCCTGACCCCCACAGGAAGGGAGTTCCTGAGCCAGGACAGTCGGTGTCTGAGCAGGAGCAGGGCCCAGGACATCAGTTCCTGGGCGTGTCCTCACCCACAGCCATACCTGAAGAACTCAGCTCACCCCTGCCCCAGTCCATGTGGTCCCCAACTGCTGACACCAAGAAGAGCTCTGTGGTTACATGGGTCCCCAGCACAAGCAGCCCCACCAGGGGCTCAGCCCATTCTGCACCTCCTCCTGGAGGGCGGGGCTCAGTCTTGGCCCCTCCTGCCAACAGAAATGGGCAAGCCAGCAGGGCCCCCAGTCCTCAGGAGCCATGGCAGAGCAAGGGGGGGAGTCGAGACCCACAGGCAGCACCAGGGCCCAGCCTGGCGGGGACGGCGGCTGAGCAGAGGCAGAGGAAGGTGGGTCACACCAGCCTGCTCGGCCTGGAGCACCTCCCAGGGAGCTCGGCACCTGCCCAGCACTGTCAGAGGGCCGTGGCGCACCTGCCCCTCCGCTGCCCGCAGAGACGTCCTGCACCTGCCCTCCTTGGGAGAGCCCGGCCACACTCCCCAGGCGGGCAGTGTGCCGAGCGCTGGGATGTGGGGACTGCGGTGGCTGGACCGTCGGTGCTCACAGGGAGTGCACGGTGGGCCTGTCGGGCTGGCACAGGCACCAAGATGGGACACAGAAAGGGGCACAGCACCAGCAACAGAGGCAGCACCTCCTCCCAGCCAACCTGACCCGGTGGTAGCATCCTCCACACCGCGCTCTGGGCTCACTGAGCACCAGCCGAGACTGGAACAGTGGGTTGCCAGCAGCACTGCTGGGCTGCGGGGTGAAGGTGACCAGGCAGGGGCCGTGTCCGCTGCAGGGAAACCGCAGGGGCGGTGTGTAGAACCACATGCCCAGCAGGCTCAGGGACAAATGAGAGTAGATGGCGCCCACGGGGGCACCTGACATTAACAGGGCAGACGCTGTCCTGCTGTGCACAGACATGCTGAGGAAGCAGCACTGGCTGCTGCTCCAGGCCCAGTGTCTGAGGACAGTACTGCCACCTGACTGCCCAACCCAACCACCCCACCTAGCACTGACCACAGGGTCCCCTCGCCGCCCAGGACAAGTGCGAGGGTCCCTTCATGGACCTCTAGCCTTCAGAGCTGGATGTCCCCTGAAGCCCACCTCGCGGTCCTGGTACCCTTGCACGGTCATGCTGACCTTGTGACGTACTGCGGGGCCCTCTTCTGAGGTCAGTGCAGCCGGCCACCACTTCTCGGGGTCCTATCTGGGCTGCACCTCCTTCAGCCACCTGCTCCTGCCCTCTGGCCACTGTTCCCAGGTTGTGGCTACTCCGAGGGCTGCCCTCGTGGCCACATGCCTCCCTAGCATGGCAGCTCTTCCTGCTCCCTCAGAACCAGCCATCCCCCCCCAGTGACCACCGCACTCCTGCCCATCCACACTTTGAACAGTCCTCACACAGGTCTTAACCATGACCTGGCCCTCCTCGTGGCTCTGGCTTCATCCAGACGGACATGGGCCACCCCCCACCCCTTTCTGCACCTGGTTGGCCGGCAGTGTCCCTCCCTACGTACCTTGGTCAGCTCCTGGGCGTTGGCAAGGTTGTCCACAGCGATGGCCAGGAAAACGTTCAGCAAGGTGTCTAGTGGGCTCCAGATAAGGAAGGGAACCCTCTGTCCCCACACATTGTATGTGGCCACACCATGCTTCCTTCATGGAAATAGGACTTCCGTCTCCCCAGATCCTGAGTAACCTTCAGCCTCCCTTCCTTGGCATCCACATTCCCCTCAGAGCCCCTGGCCCTGATGGCCCCTGTCATCCCAGACACAGCCCAGAAGAGCCACCAGGGCCTGTGGCTCTCCCACTTCCCCTAACGCCCACAAAAACCCCTTCCCCAACCCAGGTCTCCAGAGCTGACTTTCCAGTCGGAAGCTCAGGCCCTGCTGGACTGACTGGCCCTGCCTCCTCGGAGGGACCGGGGATGCCTACTCCTGTCCCTGTCCCCAGTATCTGGCCAGTGAGAGAAGCCGCCCGACAAGCACATCCTGCCTCACTGGAGGCACGGGCTCCCCTCAGCTCTGGGTCCTGTGGACAGACCACATCGGACAGGCCAGAGACACGCAAACCTGCCGTGACCGCACCCTGGGCCCAGATCTCAGACCCAGCTCCGGCCGGGGCTCTGTCCCCTGCCTCGGGGCGCCCGCGGGCCGAGCTGATGGCAGGTGCTGAGCACCCAGCAGCAAGCCGCCTGGACCTCGCCCACTCACCCGGGCCTGGGGCAAAGTGCTCCTCAGACTCCTTTCAGAGATGAGGAGCAAAGGCCACCAGGGGAGGGCCCGCCAGGGTCCCAGCGCCACAGGGCGACAACCTGTGCAGCATGGCCGGCCTGCTCCAGCCGCTCCAGGGCCAGGCCTCCTGTGCCACTGACCTGAGTCACTCCGATGCAACGCCCCCATCACACAGCTGCCTCTTCCCACAGGCTCATCTTGGTGCCAGGCAGCAGCTCTGCGTCCACCTGGGCCGGGAGCAATGCCCTCAGCCCTCTGTGCTGTGCCTGGGCCCAGGGCAGCACCCGTCACTTCACTCTTGGGCACTGCAGACACTGGGTCCAGCAACCTTGTGTCCTGGTGGTGAGCAGCAGCCTCCCCATCCTGACCACATTGTCCCAGACATGGCCCGTGTCCTCTGGAGACAGAGTCGGACCAGTCAGGATCTTTGTACCATGTAATTCAGTCTCTTCACCCCAGGCCTAGGAACTAACACCACCCCCGCCCCGACCACAGGGTTGCAAATATGCTCACAGGGTCTCTGGGCCAGCTCGACCTCAAGCAGCAGTTAACTCTGACAACGATGTCCCTTGTTGGTCAGGCCCCTGCCCGTGTCTCAGGGACACTTCCTCATGGGCAAGCCTGTTCAGGACAGGACACAGGCCGAGCTGCCGCCTCCAGCACTACCCACAGCCATGGGCACCCTCAGCGGCCTTCCATTCCCAGGGACAGGACTATGGCTATGCCCCGCAGGCCCAGAGGGACACAGGTGCAGGAGTGAGTCCGGATGGGACGGGCGTCCTGAGAGCCAACACGCTCAGCCTGCGTGTGCAGGGTCAGAATGGTGGCGGTGCACACCAGACCACTGCCCTATCTGCAGCCCAGCCCCACAGAAGGATACAGTTTCCAAACAGCGTCAAGACGATGAAGTAAAAGGATGAGAACATGCCTTTGCTGACTCCACCTTGTGACTCAATCCCGTGATACATCACTGCGTTCCAGTCCTCTCCTGTCAGGATCTGGGGAGGGTGAGCACCACAGGGCGTGCCTGCAGGGCTACTGCCACACACGTACACACACACCGTGCACACACCACGCATGCACCCACACACACCACACTCACACATTGCACACACATGCACACACACTGCACATACATCATACATGCACACAATGCACATGACGCACACACATGCATGCATTTGCACACACCGCACATGTATGCATTGTGCACACACCACCTGCACTCACACGCACCATACACGTATGCACACACATGCAGACTGCATGCGCACATGCATGCGCACACCACACATACATGTGCTACAGTGCACGTGCACACATCTCATGTACATGCACACGTGCATGCACACACACTGCACAAACATGCATGTACACCACACACATGCACACTGCCCTCCTCATGTACACACACAGGATTTCAGATGATGATGCCTCTGGAGGAAAAGGTGGCCCAGGGCCCTGCAGGAAAACTTCTGGAAGGACGTGGCTGCTAGCTGGGCTGGGTCTTAAAAAATGAATATGCTCTACAATTTCAGCCAAAACTGAAAGGGAGCTCCAGGCAGGAGAAAAGGGCAGGCAGAGACAAGGAGGGCCCACTGGCCATGGGCCGAGAAACGGGCTCTCCTGGGGAGCTGCTCGCTCGTGGCCTTACAGTTGGGGACACTGAGGCTCTGGGAAGGGCCCCTGCCGCTCAGGCCAGGCAGGAGCGTCAGGGCCTCTGACCCTCTGCTTCCTGCCACCACGGCCAGTGGGTTGAGGCTCTGAGGGCGCTAATGCCGTCCTCCTCCATGAGGAAACACGTCTTTCCTTTGCATTTTTGGAAAACCGCAAGAGGATAAGATACTGACACTCCTGTGTGCAGCACCGAGAGGACACCTGTGCACATCGTGTCGCTTGCATCAGGTCCTGTGGCCCAAGCCCTGGCCAGGACCCACGTCCAGTTCTCTCCATTGTCTGTGAACACACACCACGCGCTCTTCCACTACACTTGCCGTTTCCGTGCAACGTCACGTCTTCTGAGTCCACACACAAACCCACTCACTGTGCAAACCACTGCCCAGCACCCTCCCCTTCATCGGCCCACGCCCCTCCCCCCTCAACAGGTGATGTCCAGGGGTTGCCGTGAGTTCGGAGCTGGAGCTGCTGGACGGCCAGCTGTGCACGTCCCTGGCTTTCCCGATGCTGCCAGAGCGAAGACGTCACCCAGTCCCCCTCTCACCAGCAGTGTGGGCTGCTCACAGGCACCCTCCTGCACCTTGGCATCAGCATGCCCTGACAGTCCCCGCCTCATGGGGGTGAACAGACAAGCTGCTGAGGGCACATGATGTCAAGCATCCCAAGCTACTCAGCTCTCTGGTGGCCAGCCAAAGACCTATCTTTTTCTCACTGATCTTTGAGAAATCCTTATGTATTCCGGTGGATGCTAATCCTTTATCTCCAATGTTTTTTGGAAACATCTCCTGGTCTTCTCTTTGCTTTTTGTATTAGAAAAAGGCATAATGTAGTCAAAAGTACCAGCATTTTCTTTTAGGGTGTCTGTTTTTTGTGCCTTAAGAAATTCCTCTCCATCCCCAGATCATAAGGCTATTTTTCTGTTTTCTTCAAGTCCTTTTTAGTTGTTTTTCATGTAGGTTTCTAATACAGCTGGGGTGTGGTCTCTGTGCGCGTGCAGGGGTGATGTCCTTTTCCCAATGGAAAGCCGGTCCCCCCCGCTCACTTTTAGCAGTTCACCCTGACCGCCTTGAATGACGCCACCATTCTCATTCGGCCAGCTTCCCACCTAGATCTGGGCATTTTCTGGGCTCTCTTTTGTATTCTTTTGATATTTTCTCTTCATACCTCATAATCTTCATTACTGTAGCTTTTTAAAAAGTCTTGCTATGCAGTGGGGTGAGTCCCTCCCTTGAGTACCTGGCTGTTCTTGGATATTTATTTGCTCCTCCAAAGAGTCTAAATGCTGAATCCCAAGAGCTGTCCCATAGGAACCCAGGCTCGGGACCATCGGACCCACAGATAAGAGCAAGGGCAACTGCTACCTTTACCACGTAAGGCTCCCTTCCAGAAGTTCGCCACTTCACGGATTCGTTTCTTTAAGTCCTTTAATAGTGATGTACAGTTTCCCCCATGAAATTCTTGCATACTTCTCACAGATTTATTCTGGGTACCTTGTAACTTTTGTTACTACTGTGAGTGAACCTTCCACTTTAACAGACTTTTCTAGTTGAATGGTGTTGTCATACAAAAGCTGAATTTTTATATGCTGGTCTTGTATTCAGCAACACTGATTAATTCTCAAGATTTCTAACCGATTCTCTCAGATTCCCTACACGAATAATCCCATCACTCGAGAACAAGTTGTGTCTGTTCCTTTCCAAACTGTCCACCTTCCCTCCTCCACCTGCACTGCCCTCACGGCTGAGCGCCAGGCGCCCTGTTCTCCTGTCGCTGTGACGCCTGCCATCTGTGCCAGTCCAGTTTCTCCCGAGAAACGGAGCCAGTGGGCACCCCCAGGAACAACCGCGTGGCAGGAGGCTGGCGCTCCCATGTCAGCTGCCTGAGAAGGCCACAGCGCATCCAGTCTGAGCCTGAAGCAAGAGAAGACAGTCGTCCCAGCTGAAGAGGCAGGCGACTCCCCACCCCACGGGAGCCATCCGCTGTCCTCAGTCTACTGACTTTCCTGCTGACCTCGTCCAGACATCAAGACCACTGGAAACCACACTCGACCCGGGCACCCGTGGGCGCAGTTGACAATCTATCTGTGGGGCTGGCCATGGTCTTTTCAAATCACCGTCTTGCTGAGCTATAACTCACATACCACATAATTCAGTCATTTAAAGTGTATAATCCAATGTTTTTGGTACATTCACAGAGGTGCGCAACCATTACACAGTCAGATTTAGAATATTTTCACTTCCCTCAGAAAAAGAAACCCATACCTCTTAGCTATCCCCCACCTTGCTGAGGTTTATTTTTTGAATCCTATCAGTTCTCAGTGAAAGGCATTTTTATCATGATATCGATGTTTTATCTTTCTACTTCTACTGACTACTTGTTGTTCTCCTGGCCTGTAGAGATGGGCATTCGTGTGGACAAATCCTCTCACTACTGTGCAGACACAGCCCAGCTCTGGAGCTCTGCTCTACACTCAGCTGGATTTGATTTGTAATGTTTCACTGCAGACTGCTTGAGTCTACCTTCGCCGAGCAAACATTCAGACACCTGCCAAGTGTCTGGCAGTGTCCGGGCGCCCAGGACTGTCAGCGGGCCAGACAGACACTTGCTCCTGCGGCCACACTAGGTCTGCAGTTTGCTCTCCTCACCCGGTGGCTGCCTGGCAGTGGGTCAAGGCTGTGGGCCCCTCGTGACATGGTTCCTCCCTTTCTCTGACACGGCTTGAATGAGTTATTATCTGTTCCCTGAAGGCCTGGAGAACCTCACTGACCTAAGGCAGGAGGCAGAAAGACAGGAAGAGAGCTTTGACTATAAATTCCATTTCTTTCATGGTCATAAATTATTCAGATTTTAAATTGCATTGTGAGTTCATTTAAGCCATTGGCGTTTTCCTATGAAAGTGCATGTTTCATCTACATTTTCAAATCTATCAGCATAAAGGTGTCATAATATTCTTTGGGAGTAAAAACTCCCCTTTTTCTGCAGTAATGCCTCCCTTTCGGATGAGTTTTTACTTGTCTTTTTCTTGATCAGTCTTGCTGTAAAGTTACTAGTCTTCTTGAGACCAAGATTTTTATTGTTTTGTTATCTTGGTGTTAGTTTCATTTCGTTAATGTCTGTTCTTATCATTTTTTTCCTGCTTTCAGTTTTCTTTGGTTTACTCTATTATCCTTTTTTCTAGATTTCAAGATGAGTACTTAACTAGTTTATTTTTAGTCTCTTTTATTTTGAGAATTGCATTTAGGATCATATATTTTCCTCCAAGTATTGCTTCAGCCTCCTCCCATCATTTTCGTATCATTGTTCAGTTCTAAACATTCTGTGTTATCTGTTGCGAAGTTGTCTTTACCTCAACCCTTCAGCTTTCAAAGACGGCGGTTTCAGGGGCTGTTTCCTGGAGGTTTGTTTATGTGCATCACGTCAGGAACACGCCGAGCAGGGCAGCAACACCTTCGTGTTTGTAGGGACTCCCTGGTGATGTGAGCAGCGGCTGGCTTCTGAACCCTGGGCTTCTCCCTGGAATCCTTGGCGCCTGCGCGTGCACTTCGGGCTCCGTGTCGGCAGCTTGTGACTGCAGCTCCCTTTTACCATGTTGTGATGCTCTTCACTTTCGCTCAAAGATTTTCTACCTTGCTATTCTGGCTGATGTTACTATGACACCAACTTCCTTTGCTGAAAGGCTACTTAGTTTATCTTTCTGGATCCCTTTAATTTTAATATGTACAATATCAAACATTCAGAAAGGTACGAGGGAGAACACCGAGCAAACCTCTGTGTGCCCACTCCCCAGCTTACGAAACCGAACCTCACATGTGCCTGAGGATCCCTGGATAAAACCGCTGTCTCGCCCTCGCCCCCGCTCCGGGAACAGCACCCTGAATTCGGTGCTGATCACGCCCACGGAGCTGCTACACCTTCACGGTGCGTGTGCCAACAGTGTCGCTTGGCGTGTCTTCCTGTCACAGTGCCACATGCCATGCACTCTTCTTCTCAGCACTATGCTTGTGGGACTGGTTCATGTCAACGCCTGCGGTTCCGGCCGCTCATTCTCCCGGCTGCTCAGATAGAGCACACTTCCTACCCATTGCCCGGTGGGGAGAGTTCTGTCAGTATCTGGGAGAGTTCACTGACAGATACTGCTGCTGTGGCGGCCACAGGGGTCCAGAGCCCACTCCCCACCTACAGCAGGAACTGCGTGTGCCCAAGTTCAGCGGATCAGGTAAGAAGCTGCTCTCGGGGAATGTCCCAACCCATGAACAGCATGAAGGATGTCATTTCTCGACATCTCTAAAATCCGATATTGTTGGGTTTCTAAATTTCAGCTAAACTGACAGGTGGGAAGGCTGTCTCTCTGTGGGATTAATTTGCATTCCCCAACTACTGGTAAAACTGGGGACAGTCTTGAGGTTTGCTCGTCAGCCCACTGTCCTCTCCCGGTAGTGACCTCCTTATGCCCTCACCACCTTCTAATACTTGATCTGTCTTTTCTCTGGTTTGTGGAAGCTGTTGTTATTAATACTCTTGTATTTTTCAATGTACAGAAATCTTTATTTTCATAGTCAAATTTGTCAACGGTTTCCTTTATGATCTGTACTTTTTATATTTTCTTTTTTATTTTTATCCTCACCCAAGGATATTTTTCCATTTTTTGTTCAGATAGAGTGGGAGGGAGAGAGAGAGAGAGAAACATCGACGTGAAAGGGACCCATAGAGTGGCTGCCACCCACACGACCCAACCAGGGCCGGGGACAAACCGCAACCAAGGTACATGCCCTTAGCGGGAACTGAACCCGGGTCTCTCTGGACCACAGGCTGATTGATGCTCTAAACACTGAGCCAAACCAGCCAGGGCTCATATCTTCTTTAAGAAGGCCTTCCCTGCCTTGAATTAATAACGTTACAGTCCTGTATGTTCTTCTACGTTTTCAGATTTGCTTTTCACATTTAGGTCTTAACCCATCAGAACTGATATTCAAATCTAGTACGAGGTAGAAGTCCAACTTCAAGTTTTTCTCTATAAATAACCAAATTGCCCCACACCCTCTGCAATGACAACCCTCGAGTATTCTCTGTACAAATACTTCATCTGTGAATAATGACATTTTTCTTTAATTCTTGTCAATCCTGAGAAATTTTATTTCATTTTCTCTTGTTCTACTGAACTAAGACTACCTGATACTAGTATAACCTAAGACTGCATTTGAAATAAGTGTTGGGTTTTATCATGCAATTTTGTTTTTGTTTTTTTAGAAAAAAGAGATTATGGGCATTTCCAAACATATACAAAATAGAGAGCACAATGGTGTGCTCACACCAAGCAGTGAGGAGACAGGTAACAAATTCGCCGTCACACTTCATCCATCCTCTCTTCCGGTTGGTTGTGCTTTTGCTCGAGTTCAAATGCTTTTTCCTTCTTTAATCTATTAAGATAATGAGCTACAGTACTAGACTTTCCAACATTAAGTTGCCTTGTGTTTCTAAGGCAAATCCAGGCTGACTCCTGAGACCACATCAGGCACAGCTAGATGGGCTCCGCCGTCATCCCTGCGGATGTCTGGGACAGTCTCCATGTCTTCCTTCCACGGACTGGCTGGCCTGGTCTTCCCCTCTCAGTCACCCCACCTCACAGGTCTGTGAGCCTCTCCTGAGCCCCTCCTGCGCGGTCTGTATGACATTAGAATACCTTATTTCTTAAAATATCTATACAGTTCACTTGTAAAACTGTCTGTACACAGCGGCTTGGACAGGTCGATGTCTAACTGTTCAACTTCTGGAAGAGCTTGGGCTTTCTATTTCTTCTTGGCTCTTTAATGCACCTGTTTCTTCTGAACTATCCCTCCGCTGAACGTGCTGACGTCAGCGCTGCTGCTGTCGGGCAGCGGTGCAGCTCTCCACTCGGGTCTTCATGTGTCTGGTCCGCTCCAGCTGGACTCCCAGGGTGACAGGGACTGTCTCCAATATTCTCAAGCGACTTCTCCCAGCCCTTCTGGCATCACTGCTTGTGTGAGGCCTACCCTCAGACTGTCACTCCTCCCTAGGAGATCTTTCTAGAGTCATTTGTAAGATTTTGTTTATCACGTGTGTCTGGAACTATTTTTGTTCGAGTCACATTCTCCTCTCGCCTCTGTGCACCAGCTCAGACTCATGCTGGGACACCCAGGGCGGCCCGTCCCTCCAGACGCCGAGCTCTCTCCACGCGGCAGTGGGCACAGCGCCCGTACACCCCGACACTCACCTCCTCTCTCGGCCGTGGACAGTTCACCCTGCATTTCTACAAAAGCTACATCTTTTCATTTCTAGGATTTCTTCGTTTTTCTCATGTTGGCCTAGTCTTGGTTCTTAGGTGCCTGTCTTTCATGATTTGGAGATGAGTCCTTCCACGAGCTCTTGGAGGACCGTAAGCATACTGAGTTTGAAGTCACCTGTGTCTGTTCAGTCACCCCCACTGCCCTAGGAGGGACCTCCCCTTCAGACGGTGGATGTTCTTGGCCCCCTTGGGTGGGGTCGGCTTTCGCACAGTTCAGTCTGCAGATGCACTATGAACAGCGTTGAAGTAGTTTTCTCCCTGGTCACATGCCTGTCTCTCTCCAGCCTTCAGCAGCAGGGCCTCCCCTCCTGGGTCTCTGGCTGTTGGTCTACCGTCACCCTGTGGGGCCAAGGCCTGGCCTGCCCAGCTTGCCCTGTGCTCTTCCCAGTCTGCTCCAGCCACGGTCAGCCCTCCTCAGCCCCTCCTGGGCCACACACCTCCCTTCCCCAGCGCTGAGTGCCCAGTGCGTGCCCACCTCGACACCCAGCCCGCCTGCCTCTCACCAGACCATGTTCGGGTGTCTGGGTCCCTGCACCTCCCCCACCGTTCCGTTTCCAGCCTGCAGAGACTGCTTTCCACTTGGCGTGGGCCTTCTACTTTCTAAATGTACTTAATATCTTGCTCCTGTGTTCAGAGCAGAGGGGCCCTACGGTCCAAATCGAGCACCATCTGATCAGAACCCATCTTTCTCTCCTACCTTGGTCTTTTTGTCCCCCTGCTCCCCATACCACCACCACCAACTACACCCAGGTCTTTCCTTGCAACGGACACAGCAAAGCAGAGTTGTCAGTCACGTCTCCTCCATGCTGGGACACCACTGTGATGGTCCCACTGGGCACAGACAGCCTCATGGCATGGCGCGAGGCCCACCAGGCTGGTGCAGCCCCTTCTTCCAACACCCTATGCTTCCCCACCACACCCCGTGTCCCTCCCTGCTCTGTCGGACCCACTCCTGCCGACTCCCCTCGCCTGACACCCGGCACCCCACTGGTCAGTTAGTCCTGGGTCCAGAGAGACAGGCGCTCCTGCCTGTCCAGGAGCAGGAGACCCTGCTCGGGGAGGCTGTGGCCTCCTCTGCTAGTGGCCCAGCCTAGAGACCATTCATCTTGGCCCCAGAGCCAAGGACCCTCTTCCCACTAAGTGCTAGAGACACCTGGGACCCGGTTTTGGAAGACACGGCCCATGAGTGAGCCAAGGTTTTGACGCGGCAGCCAGAAGGTGCGAGTGGCGGGGCTCGCAGACATCCCGCACTCAGGACACCCCAGAGCAGGACGAGTCCCAGAGCGACTCCAGGTGGTCAGACTGGAAGCAGGTGAGGACAGCTCAGGTCCCAGCAGGCCAGGGGCAGGAGGCCTCCAGGAGCAGCCCCCCTGCTTGGCTGTCACTGAGGACCGAGAAGCTGCAGGCTCCCACCCAGGACGAGAGAAGGGGAGGCGTCACGGACGACACGGGGACTGGATGACTCTCAGCAGTCATCCAGTTTGGCTAGGAGGACCCCTCTCCTGGCACAGGCTGCAGGCTCCAGGTTTGGCTGGGTGAGGGCCGGCAGTCCGAGCGGCCAGGGGCCGGGCTGAGCCCTGAGTCAGTGCAGGCAAAACCACTACCCCCAACTGCTCGGTCTCAGATGTGGAGTCTCGTGGGACAGACATGGTTGGCAGGGGTGTCTGTGGAGCCACAGCCCTGAGGGGAGTACTCGAGCGAGAGTGTCATCAGAGGGGAGCCCACGAGCACAGATGTGGCAGGTACCCTGCAGGCATGAGCGGGCGGAGGGTGAGTCTGGGTTGCTTTGCTGTGTTAGTTGCGAAGGACAAAAGCTGCTATGACCCCAGGTCCTTAGGGCTGAGAAATGAACTGGGGCTCGGAGCCCAGTGGCTGCCGCACAGTGGAGCTCCCCGAGGGCGGCATCACAGGGCATGGGGACCTGTGGCTGGCCCTGCACTTCTGAGTTTGTGGGAAGTCGGGTGGAATGTGAGCTGTCTGGGTTGAGCAGAAGTGCTAAGAAGGAGGGGCAGGAAGGCTGCCTTCCTGGCACCCAGGGAGCTGAGCAGGACGGAGGGTGCCCAGAGCCAGGAGTCCTACCTGGAAGACAGTGAGGATGGCAGCAGGGAAGGTGTCAAAGTTGGTTGTCGGAGTCTCTAGATCTTTAAAGTTGAACCTGAGAAAAACAAGAAGTCTTGGAAAAAGGCAGCTCCCTCAGGAGCCAGGAGCACCTGGGCCCTCGGCACCAACGTTCGGCACAGGCTGCAGGTGGGCTGCACTGCACGGTGACCTTCAGGGAGGAGGCCAGTGGAGGCGGCGGGGACAGTCCCACTGCTCTGAGCCCGGCCTCCTTCCCCCTGGGGCCACAACGGTCCCCCAAACAACTGCTCTGAGCTTGGCCTCCCTCCCCCTGGGGCCACAACGGTCCCCCAAATAGCTGCTCTGAGCCTGGCCTCCCTACCCCTGGGGCCACGTACTGTCCCCCAAACAGCTGCTCTGAGCCCGGCCTCCTTCCCCCTGGGGCCACATACTGTCCCCCAAACAGCTGCATGCCCAGCAGGGCGAAGACCACAATGAAGAGGAAGAGCAGGAACAGGAGGCTGATGATGGACTTCATGGAGTTGAGCAACGACACCACCAGGTTCCGCAAAGAGTTCCAGTACCTGTCAGGGACAGACGGTCCGTCTGAGCCAGGGCTGTGCCCAGCGGGGGACACCAGCTCAGGACACTGATTTAACTGTTGCCCAGGCTCTCTGTGGTCACACCTGTGGCTTCGGGACCTTCTAAACCCTAAGGGCTGCACACCTGGAAGGAGGCTGAGCTTTTCTCCACAGTTCTAGACCTAGCATCCCTGTTACCAGGGCCTGTGGGAACGGCACAGCTGATGTGTCCAGTGCTGGACCCACTCCTCAAACCTGCTCCGGTCCCTCTGCTCAGCAGAATGACACACCCCCCTCAGGCAGCCACACCCAACCTGACTTCATCCAGGTCTCCGCTCTTCACCCCAGCACCCCAACAGACCACAGAGCCTCAGGTCAATGCTATGAGTGAGGACAATGTCTGCCTGCACCCCCACAGGACCCGCATGAGGACAGACATCAGCACCATGCCTTCCACAAGGACCCTCAGGTCAGCGCTGTGGACGGGGCTGCACACCCAGCACCAGGTCCCTCTCAGACTCTCTCCTTGGTGCCCCCAGCATCCCTCCATCCACCCTCAAGTGCTCCTGGAGGCCAGACCCCCAATCCCCCTCATTCTCCTGAACCCTCCGCACACAGGCCCCCTGAAGTCCACCGGCAGCCTCGCTGCTACTCCTCAAAGTGGCTGGTCCCCTGCAACCACACCCCAACCGTGCAGAGCCCAGAGCACACAGCTCTCCCCCTGGCACCATCATCAGCCCAGACCCAGGGAGACTGGCCGCATGCCCCACTAGGGGACTTGGAGCCGGGGCCCCCGCACAGGCACAGTTTTACATCGTGCTCCAGGGTCTGCAGCTGCTGGGGCCCAGGGGCAGTGGCTGCACGGAGACCCACGCTGGCGCCTCATGGGCTCCACACCCAACGGCTCCCTGGAGGAGCCTCAGACCTGTGGCAAAGCTGGGCCCGCATGCTGCCTGGCCCTGTGCTGGGAAGACTACATTTGAGGACGAGGTATCTCCCAGTCCCATCGCCACAGCCCCAGCTGAGAGGGTCCTCACCAACTACGTCAACCCTGCTGGGCCTCAGTCTTCTTGTGGGCAACACAAAACAACTCACTTCTAGGGTGAGGCAAGCAACCAAGTGGAAGAAACTGGGAGTACGGTCAGACAGAGGCCAGTCAGGATGACCTGAGGAGGGCTGTGGTCCTGACGAGGCCAAGATGAGATTGTGTGGGCTGCTGCCCTGGCCTGGGCCGTTCTGTCTGTCTATGTCTGTACAATCATAAGCCACAAGAAAAGATCCCAGGCGGCTGAGATCAAAGCCAGCTGCATGCACTCCCAGGAACACATAGGCTGTGTGAGCCCCTCGCGTGGCCTGCACCCCGCTCCGAGCCCAGAGGCGGCGACGCACTTGGTGACTTTGAAGATGCGCAGCAGCCGGAGCGCCCGCAGCACGCTGATCCCGAAGGAGGTCCCTGGCTTGACGGCAGCCCAGACCACTTCGAAGATGCTCCCCACGATGACCTGCAAGGGAGGGGGGTCAGCCTCCGGTGCACACTCGTCCCGCACCTGACACGTGTGTCCGAGCAGTGTCCCCACTGCCCCTGCAGCCTCGCCCCGATGGCCTCGCAGCTCAAGCCCATGCCTCGCACGGAGCTCAGTCCACAGGCCCAGCGTCCATCCTCCCCACCTAGACCCACCAGAACACGGGTCATAGTCCTTCCTGACCTGTGGGGCTGGGCTGCCCACGGCACAGCCTGACCAAAGGCACAGCGGCTCGCAGACCAGCAGGGCTACTCCCTGGAACACCCTGCCTGGTGCAGCCACTGCTGACATGTTCAGATCCATAAGCTGCATCTGGAGTCTGGTCTCCAGTGACCGGAGGCCGCATGTGCCACCGAGAACCTGCCTCTGCCCCACACTGCCATGCTGGCGCACTGACTGTGGCCGAGGGCACAGCTCCTTGCAGCTGTCTTCAGAGGCTCCAGGGGCATCCCAGCCAGCACCTGGCGCGAGCGAGTCCGAGGGCGAGTGCGGGGCCTGGGCACAGCAGGCCCTCACCAGCTCTCCCCGCACAGCACACCCAGGGGGGCAGGACCAGAGCCCTCCTGGCACCTGCCGACACACCGCCTGGGCACTCCGGGACCCAATCTAAGCGCTTGGCTCCTACACCACCCGAGACACAGTCGTCTCCACCCACTTCAGATCCACTTCAGACCCGATCAGCTCACATCAGCGTTCTCACCAAGTCTCTGAGAAAATGGTGAATGTCACCAAGACTTCCCTATGGCTACCCATGGTCCATGAACCTGCTCCTCAGGTCTGCTGGTCATGATGGCTCCAAGTCACCCCAAGTGCACAGCCATCCCACAGCACATCTCTCCACCCTGAGCACAAACGCACGGTGCAGGGTGTAGGTGTGCTGCTGGCACCTGGCTGTACCAACAGCTCAGCACCCGCTGTGGCCCGGGGAGCACAAGGCATAAAAACAGGGCAGGTTCCCTCCACCTCCGCGCCCCACAGCCTTTCTTTGTAGCTAAGGAGGTCCCCCCAAATCGCAGGCACCCAGGTCCCAGCGTGCAGCCAGACAGCACATCTCTCCTCCCCGGAGTCAGGCAGCATCTCCCCTGCAGCCCAGCAGGGCAGCCTGGACAGTGACGAGGCTCCGGCCACTCGTCTGCAAGGGGAGCGTCCTGGGAGGGCTAGCTCACTGCGGTGCTGGTGGCGAGGAGTTCAAGTTAGCGTCACTCCCGCTGACGTCCTGGGCCCTCCCTGGCTGCTGAAAACTCTGCAGGGAGGTACACCCTAACTTGGGGTTCAGCACTCCCGCTTCTCACTTGGCACCTCCCACAGAAAGAAGTCAGCCTCTGGGCAGGTGTCAGCAGGTCCTGGTTCTGGGATCGTTCACGGAGCTTCAGACACCTGCCTTCCTTCATGGCATCCCTGACCTACAGAGGGTGGTTAAGGGGCCTAGGCTGCTGCTGTCCAACCACACAAGAAGGGCAGGCCATCAGGTGGGTCAGTCTTGTGTGGGAGGGGATTGTGCACCCTTAAGCAAGGATCCAGCTGGACCCGCCTGGACCCCAGCACTCACCCCTGCTGAGGCTTCTCACTCACCCCGAAGTCGAAGCAGTTGAAGGAGGACCGGAAGTAGCTTCTGGGCCCCAGTCCATACATCTTCAGGGACATCTCTGTGAGGAAGAGACCCAGGAAAACAAACTCTGCAAAGTCTAGAGAAGCCGGAGAAGAGGGGGATTAGCTCGCGGCCCCTCCGATCCTGCTCCAGCCCAGACCGGAGGACACCAGGCCCCAGGCCTTGGGGGTTGAGCTTCCCAGGCCTGGTCTGCGGCCTGAGCTCTATTATCCCAGGCCAGGACAGGAATAACCAAGGGAATGGGGGTACGCAAAGAGAGGCTCACCCTAGTTTGCAAGGTGGTGCGTGCCCAGTACCATGGGACACAGGACAGAATCAGCAGTGAGCTCCCAGGATGGGGCTCGGGAGTTCTGGGACGTGGGCACCCAGACAGGGCAGGTGGCTGGGTGGCCTGGGACCTGTCCTGCTGCCGAGTTCTCCCCCACTCCAGGCTCTGATGGCAGGAGAGTCCCCCAGCCACCTCTTCAGAGTCCCCCCATCTCTCCACGGCACTTCCCTGCGTGTCCTGCTGGACCCCACAGCACCAGGCTGGGTTGAACTTAGTTCACAGTTCGACCCTACAACCTGAGCATCCCCAGTCCCGGCCAGCACAACACTTGCTCTGAGTCACACAGAGGCCCCTGTGGCTGCCTCCCTGCAGCCATCCTGCCGCTGGCCATGTGGACCCCCAGAGGCCTCAGGACAGAAGGGAGGACACAATGGAACTGAGAGCCATGCAGGGAATTCGAGACACAGACACTGGCCTAACCCACCCTGAGGGGAGGGTGGGTCAGAACAAGAAAACACAGACCAGAGCTGCTAGAGGCCACAGACAGCTAGAGACGCAGCTGGCTCAGTCAAGGTTAGAGCACACCGTTCTCTGACCCTCCTCCCTGAGTGCTGGCCTGTGCCAGCGCGCATTCCCTGCAGCAGGCCAAAGGCACTGTGCTCCCAGACCCCCACTCAGAGCCCAAGGCAAAGCTGCAGAGGCCGGCAGTCACCAGCCCAGGTTTCCTGGGGCCTCTGGGCCTCCAGCAGCTCCTGGTGAACAGCCAATGGACAAGGGCCCCATGACTCCTGCCGTCACTGTGCACCCCGAAACCACCTTGCTCCCAGCTTGCCCTCGAGCGCTGCTCTGCAGACTCTGCACGTCAGGGGCAGGTCAGCAGCCGCCCGAACACTGGGGGAGCAGACACCAGCTCCACCACCTGCTGGGCACCAGGCCTCACAGACTCACATGCAACTGTCTGTACAGCCAAGGTCTCAGGTAGGGACCCTCCTTCCTTGGCCTGAAGATGTGGACAACCAGCCCCATGGAGCACACCTGGCCTCTGAAGCCAGAATGTCAGGGCACCAAGCAGGGCGAGAAGGCAAGTCAGCCGCCTGCAGAAGCCAACGCCAGAGGTGTGGACGCCCGCTGACCCTCCAGCAGGAACAGCTCGGGGCAGAAGAGCCCACCAGCCAGGCCTGATGCCCTCTGAATGACTGACCAGCAGGTGTGTGTGTGTGGGGGGGGTGCTGAGGAAGCTGTGCCCGGCCCTGGAACAGCTCGCAAGGCCCCAGCAACCTGAGAGACCCAAGGCTCCTGGCTGCCAAGCCCAGAGCCCTTGATGTAAGGTCACAAAGGCACTGCCCTGCCCCTACTGGCTCCCCAGAGAAGGAGCTCATGTCCTGGAAGGAGAGGACATAGGGAGGGGACTTCCAGCCACCGACACAGGACTGGAAGCTGAAGCTGCCCAGACACCTCTCTTGCTCCCCCGGAGATGGGCGCAAGCAGCCTGCAAGGGACAAAGACAGGAAGCACCGAAGGTGGGACTGTCAGAGGAAGGGGCAGCATCCTGCTGGCCTGTCCACCCGCCCAAGGAAAAGGTACCCTCCACTCCATGCGCAGCCTCCTGAGGCCAAGGAAGGGTGAGGGTTCACTGTGGGTGCTGGTGCAGCCTGAGCGCAGGGAGGCCGCATCCTCCTCAGGCCTCCCTCCCGGCAGCCGGAGCCAGACTGTCTGCTGGAAGCTCCCTGCGCCCCTGGAGCTCCTGCTGCCCCTGCCCTTCCCCCATACACATAGCAGTTTCATCACAGATGTGGGGAGCTAGCCTAGTGAACCACCCCAACACTGCCGCCGCACCTACGTTCCCAGGTGACCTGTGCAGCAATCAGAGTCCACACTCATTCAAGCCCTTTAGGAGCTGCCCAGGCTCAATGGTCCCAGAGAGGGGAGTGTGGCGGGCCAGCCGGGACCAGGATTGGGTCAGGAGGGTGCTTCTCTGGACAAAAGGCTCTCTGGGGCACCTCAGGTGGCTTCAGGCACAGGGCTCCAGTGGGGAGAGTGAGGCCCTGTGGGAGCTGTCTCCAGAGCAGCTAGACACCAGGGCAGGGCAGGGCAGGGCAGGGCAGGGCAGGCGCAGCTGGGTGGAGACAAGAGGGCGGAGCACCGCCCACAGCAGACATCCCTGCAGTCTCTGTCTTCAGAGCTTGTGAGCTCTCAGCTCTCAGCTCCGTGTGGCCTGCAGAGCCTGGGCTGGGGACCGTCAGCCCTGGTCCCTGGGAGGCCAAGGTGCCCACCCCCCCAAGATCTTCCTCTGTGCCTTCTTTGAACCCCACCTAGGTCAAGGCAAGTCAGGGCTCAGACCCCTGTGGCACAGAGGACCATGAGCACAGGACTGCAGTCAGCCCGGCTAGGAACACACCCAGATCCAGCCCATCCAAAGGGAAAGGCAAACAGCCAGAGGAGCCCTGGGAAGCTGGACTCTCCTCCTCAGGGACGCGGGAGCAGCCGCCTCGCGGCAGAATGAAATGAGCAGCTCCGTGCCCTGGCCCCTGGGTCTGAAACCTTTACAGCTCTGTCCAGGCTTGCTTGTCACCTCCACCCTGCACTTCCTCCCCAGGAGACCCAGACCCTCCCTTCACACTCCCAGACAGGTGAGAGTCCATACAATCAGCTGGGCTTCCCAGAACAAGGGCTCAGGTCCAGGAGCCTGGGTAGCCCTGGGAGGGGGCCTGAGCGACCTGTGGGGCACTGTGGTCAGCACAGGGATCCCACCCAGGGCATCCCAAGGCCACAGGCTGTCCAGGAGTTCCAGGCTGCAGACCAGAGGTGGCTGGGGAGGAGGCAGGGGAGGCCGGGCCCGGCTACGTACACAGTGCCGTGGTGAGCCGCTGGGGCTGGTTGTAGTGCACCATGGCCACGCACAGCGTGTTCAGGGCCACCACGCACAGCACTACCCAGTAGAAGCTCTGCGCCTTCACCATGCGCCGCACGAAGAACCGGAACATCTTCTCCTTCCTGCGGAAGTAGGACGAGCCCTCTGTCTTCCCGCTCTTGAGGCTGGCGCGGGCGAAGGGGGACCCTGGGGAAAGGGGGCTTGCTGAGGACGTGTAGGGACCCATGGCCCCAGGACACACTCCCCTCCACTGGATGTGCCCCCGCCCCCCATAAAACCACCTTCAAGGACACTTGCCCCTACACCCCTGCCGTGGGCCCTGGCCCTGCCCCCATTCCACAAAGGACAACCAGGCTTCTCCATGGCTGCTGGGCTCTGGATGGGAGACCTGGCCACGTTCCAGCACAGCCCTTGTACCCCCAGGCCATCCCAACCCTTCCCTGTGGCCTGGGGGTCCTTTGCATCTGACCCCTCCCTCTGTAACTCGGTCAGCAACCACTGGTCCCTGGGTTTGAGCAGTTTTGCTGGAACAAGCTCCTCCGTTCACAACTGGTCCATGGTGTGGGCCTGGTCCAGCAGCAGAGGGAGTGAGGCCCACAGAGCATACACTCGCTCTAGAGAGCTGGCCACTGATGCTGCTCCTGTCCCCCTCAAACCCAAAGACCTCCTCCCTCTGCATACACTCTCTGCCCTGCCCTGCCCTAAGCATGAACCGCTCCCGCAGCTGGCCTCTCCCCACGGCTAGCTCCCTCTCAGCATCACGGCTCAGCTCCAAGGTCACCTCCATAAAACACTTTCTCTGGGTGTTCCATCTGTTCATTGGATCCTCACACCCCCAACAATAACTGTGACCTCAGACCACCTGCTGCCATACTGGCTTGTCGGCCTGTTCTGTGCCCAACTCCCAGACTGGGCAGCAGGCTCTGCAAGGGCAGGGCCCCACACCTTCCCCCTCTGCATTCCGTGTGTCCGAGCAGCACGGCCACGCCTGCGTCAGCGTTTCTCCAGCTTCTGCAATAGGGCCTGGGCAAGTGCGTACCTCTCAGTCAAACCCAGTTGGCCCTGAGCCTCGGGTCCCAGGGTGAGGGTGTGGAGTGTGTGTGACCGTGTGCGTTACGTGGTGTCAGGTGTATGTGCGTGTGTGCGTGCCCACTCAATGGCACACTGAGAGCACTACGGGGCCAGTGTTTTCCTGGACTCACTAGATGAACACAGGCCCCAGGCCTTTGAAGACATGTCTGCAGCTTAGCAGCCCTGACGTGGAAGGAGGGGTCGGAGGACAGCACCCTCAGCCAGTCCTCGCGGGCACTCACAGAACCCTGATGGTGCTCTGGACGCCATGTCCACCCACACCCATGGCAGACACCGTTCCACAGCAGTCCTCCTCTGGCCTGGCCAGGACACAGCCTCCAATCCACGTCCAGACACACCCTCTGCCAATCAACCAAAACTGGCTCACTAACGAGACCTCTCGGCCAGCCTGGCGAGGGCCACACAGGACCAAGGCCACACCCACTCCCTCAGCAAAGGCAGCAGGGGGCACAGAGGGCAGACAGCATGCGGTGCAGACAAGAAGAGACCCACACAGCCAGAGCCGTGCAGGAATCCATCTGGTCAACACACACTCAGAACCCCCACCACTGTCTCGGTCACTCAGACACACCCACAATCACAAAGACACACCTACACCCACACACCCACACCCACACATAACCACACACACTCACAAAGACACAACCACATACACTCCCACACACACTTACAAAGACACAACCACACACACTCACACACAACCACACACACTCAGACACAAACACATACACCCATACAACCACACACACTCACAGACACAACCACATACACTCCCACACACTCACAAAGACACAACCACACACACTCACAACCACATACTCATACAACCACACACACTCACAGACACAACCACACACACTCACAAAGACAACCACACACACAACCACACACACACAACCACATACACTCATACAACCACACACACTCACAGACACAACCACACACACTCACAAAGACAACCACACACACAACCACATACACTCATACAACCACACACACTCACAGACACAACCACACACTCACAAAGACAACCACACACACAACCACACACACTCACAAAGACACAACCACACACACACTCACAGAGATACAACCACACGTGCACACACACTCACTTGGCAAAGGCACAACCACACAGGGGCATCCACAATCGTATTTGCACAAAGCCTCACACCCCTACCTGGCCCTGGAAGCCCCCGGGCTCCTGGCTCCGGCACTCACTCCAAGGGACACAGGACAGTGGGCCAGGACCTGCGGCACCTTCCCCAGTGGCGGTGCCGTGCTCTAGTCCTAGTCCCTGCCTGACACGGCACTGGCTCTCCAACCCACATGCCAACTCGACGTCCTACACCCAACTCTGGGCACCAGTCCCCGCAAATGCACCGTCCGCAGCCCGTCTGGGGCCGGCTACTTTCCAATGGAGCCATCCCTTCTTTGTAGTTTTTTTACCCTCACCCGAGGACATTTTTCCATTTTTTGTTTAGACATAGTAGGAGGGAGAGAGAAGAGAGAGAGAGAAACATTGATGTGAAAGGGGCACATCGACTGGCTGCCGCCCACATGACCCAACCAGGCCGAGGACAAACCAACCGAGGTACATGACCTTAGCGGGAACCGGACCCAGGTCTCTCTGGGCCTCAGGCCGACGCTCTAACTGCTGAGCCAAACTGGCCAGGGTGAGCTATCCCTTCTTGATTCTCTCTCGCTCACGCCCACGTCCACTTGGTCAGCACACTCTGTGGGCTTATCTTCCAAATATATCTAAAATCCAACCACTTAGCACCCCGCCCCCCGGCTGCACCCTCCACATCCAAACCACCATCTGTGGGATTCCAAAAGCAGCCCGTGGACTATCCCTGCTCCGTCCTTTCTCACCCACATGGCTGCCAGAGTCCTTCCTCGGCCCTCGCCCGCTGGGACCCCCACCCCACGTCACTTCATCCCAGCCACACTGGTCTCCAGAATGCCTCACTGTGGCCCAGAATGTTCTGTCCGTGTCCCTGGGTGACATCCTCACTCCCTCAGCCCTCAGAGCAACCCCGAGCCACCGTGTCCGTGCATGTCACCTGCACCACAGACCCACAAGCCTCCTCCCCGCACTGTGAACTTCTTGCACCTGCACCGACACCCGTCCACTTCCCTTGTCGACCTGTCTGCTGTCTGACAGCCCCTGGAACAAAAACTGCGCCAGATGCAGGGCTGTGCTCCGCCCCGTGCTGCCGCCCAAGCCTCCAGCCCTGCGCTGGTGGGCGCCCCGCGCTGCCGCCCGAGCCTCCAGCCCTGCGCTGGTGGGCACTCAGCAACGAGCAGGCAGATGCTGAGCACTGAGACTTCCAAAGCGTGAGAAGCACCGCACAGCCTACAGGAACAAGCTCGGAGTGCCGGGAGACGCAGGCCTGACCAAGCGCAGCTCGGAGCTTCTGCCTCCCGAGTAGATGGCTCAGAGTTTCCACTCACCTTTAAAGAGCAGGTACTTCAGGTGCTACTTTAACTACTTCAAGCTATAGAAAAGGAATGCTTTAAGACTCTCCACTCCATCTTACAAAGTCACAATAAAAACTCTGGGTAAAACAGGAACGTGTACACATGTGCATGCATACTGCGTGTGCCCGCATGGGCATGCGTGTATGCGCACATGTGCTGCCTGAGAAACAAGGAAGAATAACTCTAAGCTATTAACATAGGTTTATTGGCCTGGGTGGGGACTAAAAAAAGTAAAGTATAAATTAATAAATATACAAACTAAGAAATAAACAGGCGGCTCTCATTAAAGACGCTTCTCATAGAAACACGGTGAAATGGGAAATACAGCTCTGCCCCGGGTCCCCTGCAGACGGCCGAGGAGAACCACAGTCCACACCGTGAAGACCCGTCACTGCTGAGTGTCAGCCTGTCTGAGGACGAAGGGGGAGCCCGGGCCCAGTACAACAGGGCCGTGGTGGGGAGGGCTGGGCCTCCTGCACCAGACGGAGAGGAACAAGATGCCTCTGGTGAGAAGCTGCCCGGACTTTTCCTTTCACCACTTGAGAAACCACAGGAGCCCCAGAAGCAGCAAGCTCTGGCATGTGGAAGACACACCGGGCTGAGAGAGACGACCAGAACTTTCAGTCCCTACAGAGTTGGTGCCACACGCAGCCCTGGCCTTGGGATGTGACCAAGGTCTCCATGTCCATGGGGATAATAGCCCAGGGCAGCCAGCGGCCAGCAAGGTGGGCTGAAATGAGTGAGCAAAGGCCTGGATGTAAAGGACTCCAGGAGTTGTCTGCGCAGCTCGCTCTCCAGCCAAGCCCAGCAGAGCTGAGCACACGCCGAGAACCTGTGCTTCCTGTGGGCACAGGACCAGCTTACTTGGGAAGGGTGGGCAGCGGGGAAGGAGGGTGGACCCAAAGCGCTGGGCAGTCTGGATGACAAGCAGGAAGCTGGTCCTGTGGAGCCAGGAGGGCCCGACAATACTCACCCACAGCACAGAGGTCTGCAAACCGGTCCTCCCCCTCCTCGGCATGGATCAGGTCATTCCGGCTCTTCTTGGTGGCTGCCCTCTTCAACACTGCTTTAAGCAAAGGGTGGACAGTGGGACCGCATGAGCCAGAGTCCAGTTGGCCTGCCTCAGGGTGGGGTCTTTTGGGGAGATTTACATCCTCCTGGGAACTGGGGTCCTCCCTCATCTCCTGCCCCAAAGCTGAAGCTGAGGGGAATATGCTAATTCCTGGCCCTCAGAACAAAGGGACAGGAGCTGAGTGTGGCTCCCACTTCTCTCGACAGCACTGTCAGTGGGAAAGGCCAGCACAACCAGGAAATGTCGGCTGGAGCAAGGCCAGGCCCACCGCTGCCCTAGAGCCCACACTCCAGGCCAGGTGAGGCCAGAAAGGTCAGGACAAGTCTGCAGACCTGCTCACAGCCCTGGGTGTGGCCCGGCAGCCGGCCTGTCCTGAGCAGGGCTGTGAAGACAAAAGCTGTCCTGCCACTGGGCTAATGACCGAGGCCAAGCTGACCCCCTTCCCCATGGCCCCAGGCTATGCCAAGTGTCTTTCCACGGTGCACTGGGAGCCGCGTCACCCTGAGCCCTGGGACAGATGCAGCTGGTTTACCCTGCAGGTCCCACAGGATGTTCTATGGCGAGAGCAACGTCCTCACCTCCACCAGCTGACCTGGCAGCACTAGTCCCCACTGGCCACTGGACGCTGAAGCGCAGTGAGCGCGGCCGAGGAGCTGCACTGCCACCTCCCCCTCCCTGGGACGCACTGCGTGAGCTGCAGGGCCACAGGAAGCTGCCACGGGGACAGCACAGCACTCGGCCACACTGTGAGCACAGGCTCCAGAGATGCCGGGCTGAGACCACATAGGGCATGGCTGAGTGACTCACTGCCAGCTAAGGCCACTCTGGTCCATGCACACTGTTCACAGAAGCGCTCAGCTGACCCTCCAGGGCCTCCCCTGGGAAGGGCTCTGCCAGGCGTGTGCTAGTATGCCAACCAATGTGCAGGTGCCTGGCTGGCAGACGGCGTCATGCCCCAACATGCAGCGTGCACACACATCGCTGTCCACGGCCACCAAGCTCCATTGCGAGTGAGAAGGGCAGACAGCGGTGACCTACCATCCAGAGGGGACTTCTCCTCTGCGTTCTTGTCCTCCTCAGCCAGCATGACTTCCTCTGTGAGAGACACGGCCTCGGGTCAGAGCCTCCCTGTCCCTGCCCCACGCTGGGGCTCTGCCGCAAGACCCTGCCTCCTCAGAAACCTGCGGGCCCACCGCTAAGCTTTCCCACCAGGACAGACAACCCTGCATCCCACAGCGCCCCGTGATGAAGGCCCAGCTGCCCCCTCAACGTCCCCTCCCCTGGTGCAGCCACCCCACTAGGTGAGGTCACCACTGAAGAGGTACTTGAGCAACCTCCCAATTGCCCCTCACAGAGGAAGGAAATGCCTGGAGCTGGGGCCAGGGGGTCAGGAACCCAAATCTCACAGGTGTAGTCAGTGTGCGAAGGGGCTCAGGTTAAGGGTGGGGGCCCTTGGGTCTGACAGGCAGAAACTAGGTCTAGGCTGGGCCATGCCACAACCCTTCATTAATGAGGTCAGTGTCCCTAGAACCACAGGGCTGCCTGGTGTCGAGATATGAGTGAGTTGGAGACAAAGTCATCTCCTCGGCAAAGCCCTTTCAGAAATCTCAGCTCTCCACTGGACTGGCCTCATGTCCCCAGGGCTGGGGGACCCTGGCTGGCAGTCAGGAGGACCTGGGAACAGGGAACCGACAGGTGAGTCCGGAGCATGGCAGCAGCCTGGCTCTCACCGGCCTTGAAGATCCACTCCAGGTACCCGTTGAGCTCCCTCTCGATCTGCTGCTGCCGCCGCAGCTTCAGGAAGGCCCGGCGGTTCTCCACCCGCTCGCGTTCCTTGGCGAACTCTCTGTGACACGGGGCCAAGAGTGCACAGGTGCGCGTGAGCACACCCATAGGCCCACAGGTGTGCAGCCCCACAAGCAGGGGAACCAGGAAGGGGCAGGTCACCCACCAACCTGGCCTCTAACTTTAGCACACAGATGGCCCTTCCTGCTCAATGCCTACACACACAGGGACAGCACCTCAGTCCCCACAGAGGGGGCTCCAGAGGGCAGAGACCAGCCCATAGCTTCCTGCCTACAGCAGGCCTGCTATATCCCTTCACATGCCAGGCCCTGTTGCCTGTCATCCTACAGACAGCTTCTGGGCAAGAATTCCCCAGAGAACTTTCATTGTTTCCTCCGCTGGTTCAGACCCAACGCCATTGCTGGAGAGAGAAGGGACAGCATGAATGGGAAGAAGGCTTGGATCAGGACAGGCCAGAGACGAAAGGAAAGCATTCTGGAGTCTATTAGCCTCTGCATCTGAACCTCAGAGGCTCACAGTGAGCAGGAGAGAGGTCACCTGCCCTCCTTAGCCCCCAGCACCAGGCCCCCAGCCAAGCTTTCAGGCTCAGGGTGCCAGAAGGAAGCCACACACAAACACACAAGTGCACACACACACACACGTATCCAGCCTTCCAAGCTTTCTAAGCTTGGGCTTGGGGCAGGATCCAGGTCCCCAAAGTGTGGGCAGGTACCCCCACAGCAAAACAGCACGCTGTCCTCAGCCGAGAGGCTGTTTCTCTTCCAGGGAAAGCAGCCCTGGGCCTGGTGGAGTCTGGCAGCCCTGACTTCTGGCACACAGCCACGGAGAGGGAAAGCTTGGCTCTGACCAGGACTGACCCCTAGCCTGGGGCCAGCACCCACCAGCGTCTGAGCTGTGCACACTGGCAGTGGGATGAAGCGCTCCTGCCTGACCCCTCCCCATCCAGATCTACAGAATGCAGGGTCCCAAGGGCCCAAGGGCCTGGGGCCGGGGCCGGGCATGACAGCACTGCTAGCTCAGCCCAACAGCCAAAAGCAGGACCCTACTGCGCCACTCAGGCCTCCCTCCTCCACCCAGGCCTCCCTCCTCAGCTGCATCCTCAGGGAAGGAGTCACCAACTCTGCTTCTCTTGGGCACAGGGAGGGTGAGATGCTCGTGGGGGGAGAATACGCTGCATCCACTCCTGGCTGACACTCTGGCAGCTCCCTCCCACCCAGATGGCAGAGCTGCAGCTGCACCAGGTCCCACAGGGTGAGCCCCATCCCACCCAGTCCAGGTTGTGGGCAGCACCTAAGGGCCTGGGCTTGCCTTGGAGTGTACCCAGTGAGGAACCCACATGCTACGCACTGGCCACTGGCTTTAGGGGCCCCCACCGTTGGGCTGGAAGAGAACCCTGGGGTCCCTGGGCTGGCCTGGACACCTGAGCGAGGGCTCAGCTGAGATGATTAGGAAACTAACTCATCACCCGGCCAGGATGCTCCCAGAGGGTATGAGGGCTAAGAAGACAGAGTCAATAGCCACTCTCAATCCCTCCTGCATGTTCTCCAGAGAGCCTCTCAAAGCCACCACCACCTCCCCACCATGCACTGTCCTCAGACCAGGACCCACACTCCTTGCAAGCCTGGCTGCCAGCCAGTCCCAGCCCTCTCCCTACCACACTCTGGCTCAGCTCTGAGCACACACACCACACCCCTCGTACCACTGGGCCTCCACTCCAGCTCTCCTCACCAAGCTCATCCCTGACCCCTTTTGGGTCTCAGCAGAGATGCCCCTCCCCCAGGTGCCTTGTCTGAGCCCAGGCTGGGCCGTGCACTTCCCCAGACAAGGAGTTCTACACCCGCCCCCCAGCACTCCAGGCCGGCCTGGTCCCTTGCAGCTGCTCATAAACACAAACTAGTGACAAGCACACCCCTCACAGGAGAAGGTCGAGGCAAGCGACACATTCCAGAGCCAGAACACCAGCCTTGGCCCCGCCACTGTCCTCTCTGGGGCTGTTCCTTTCCAGGCCAGGGTGACAACTGCCCCTGGCCCACCGGCTCTCCTCCTAGCCCACCTAGGAGCCCTGGGCCTGGGCAGGACCCTCAGGGCAGGCGGAGGGAGACCTCCTCCAGCCTCATGGGAGTCTGACACGCAGGTGGGGCAGGGAGGCGGGCCAGTCCCTGTGTCCTCTAACCCCTTCCCAGCACAGCATCCTCAGCCTTGGCCCACACAGGACAAGAGGGCGCTGTGTGCCCACAGATGTGCCCCTACTCACTCCCAGACGTGGGGTCAGGAAGCACCTTTCCCAAGGAGGGACTCCCAGCCTCGCACCTCCTTTGTCCTGGAGCTCAGCAGAGAGGCGACGGGTCAGGACTGGGCTAGAGAGCCCAGCAGTCATTGCAACCAAGACTCAGGGCCACTCCCTTTGTTCTCTGGTCACGATCATGGACCCGGGAGAGGCAGCAGCAGCTCCTCCCCCACAGTCAGAGGCCACGGTGGAGGCCAGGGACAGGGGACAGTCAGGGAGGTCAGGATGGCAGTACACAGAGAAGCTGGCCAGACTCAGGACGCTGGAGCTCCCACCATGGAGGCCAAGCCCTGTGGCCGGCAGAGGCCCCACCTCCCCCAGGTCAAACATGCCTGTGTCTGACCCATCACCTGAGAACAGAGGGGCCGCACCAAGCCCTCACAGCCTCTTACCCTGAGAGCACACCCAGCACCAGGTTGAGCATGAAGAAGGAGCCGATGATGATGAGAGGGATGAAGTACAGCCAGTTCCAGGTGTTGCCGGCAGCATCATTTGTCTGGAAGCAAGAGGAGATGAGCAAGCACGGGGGACGAGACCCAGCCCTCGCCATGGAGGTGCCCCTGGTCCCTTTCCAACACCTGGCAGGGTCTAGGCAGGAAGAGTGCAGGCAGGGGGACGAGGGTGGTCCAGGCAGGACCCATGGTCAGACCTGCCTGCCTCGCCCCACAGAGCTCTCTCTGGGGCTACAGCTCCCAACAAACCAAGGGCCCTCAGCACTCCCAGCTATTGCCTAGTGATGCTGAAAAGCCAAGGAGAGGTCCCAGAGAGCAAAGGCTGCCCAGGGCACCCTGCAGGCTACATGCCTGGCCTCTGCCTGGATACCTGTGTGGAGCCCACAGGCCAAAGAGCCCAAGTCTGACCTGTCTGCAGCAGCTTCCACAGGTCAGACGCAGGGAGCCCGGGCACACATCTCCCAGATCAACAAGCTCACAGGTTCCCAGAGAACATTCTGGCCATGTGCCTGGTCCAAGACAGAAGCCCACACTTGGGCATGGACTAAACAACCGAGTGCAAAAAGGGCATCTCCCCAGGCTGTTGGTTTTGACAGCACAGCCCACAGAAGCTCACCAGCTTCTCTGAAACCAGTTAATTTCTGATAGTTGCTTTCTTTATACAGGTCCCCAGGTGACTTGGCTGACGGGTGGAGAGCCTTTCTCTCCTTAGGGTCCGGTGCTGGACGTGAGCCCACAGCATGAGAGAAAGTGCTGTGAGCAGGTGGCCCCCTGGCCCTGGAATCCTCTCTCCAGAGGCAGCTCAAGTCAAAGGTCAGGATCCTGGGTAAGACAGAGGCAGGAGGACAGCCCTGAGGGATGCCTACCCTCCAGCACCTCCTTTGTCTGGGCCAGGGCGGCACTTGCAGACTCTCCCCCTGAAGGTCCAGGGACCCTAAACAGACTGCAGCTTGTGCCTTCTGCTTCCTGGGCACCGACCCTCAGACTCCCAGCTCTACGTGCCATCCACACTCCCTGACCATACCTCTGCAGACGCACGTGCTTCTCTGACCTTGGGCTGTAACGACCACCGAAGCCAGCAACCCCCCTGGAGGACACCCTCAAAGCCTGCCCCTCCCTAGGGCACGAAAGAAATGCTGCTGCAGCCCTGCCCTCTCACCTCCCCAGACTTGGCTCCTGCTACCTCCCCTCTAATGGACCGTTCCCACCAGCAGCCAAGCCACTCTTCTCATCTTAGACATCAGAACAACACAGACAGGACTTGCACTTCTGGGAAGAGGGAGCAGACAGACTCTTCCTTGTTTCTCCCACTGAGCACAGTCAATACCCTGGACGTCAGAGAGAGAACAAACACAAGAAGGCCCAGAGAAGGTGGAGAAAGAGAACAAAGCAGACCAGCGGGACCTCTGGACCTGGTGAGTTTCCTGGGTCTGTGTGTGTTTGTTGCCGCATGCATCCCAGACTTGTAGCTGGAGGAGCTGCAACCTGGAAATACCAATAGGCACAGAAGAAAGATTCAGCAACAAAAGCCAGCTCTCTCTCTAACCAAAGGGCAATGGGCAGCCTAGCAAGACAGAAAGCTTTAGACAGCAACTGCACTACTCCAGCCAAACCCAACGGGAAAACTGTGGGGCCACCTCCATCCCTGCCAGCAAAGACACAGTAGGGAGCCTGGACTTCCACTCCCACATGGCAACAATGAGACACCCCCCTACTGAGGTGCTGTCAGGAGGGCCTAATGGAGAGTCAGGGCTTTCATCACCACCCAGCAGTAACAAGGTGACACACCCACCCACATAGTTGAGACCATGTGGAGAGCAAGGAGGCTCACCTAACCCTTCCAACCAGGGAAGCATCCCAGAGTCATATTGAGGAGTCAGAACTATCATCCCCACCCAACAGAAACAGGAAGTCTGAAGGGAAATTTTAACTGAATTAAAATTCTTTAAACTGAACGAAAATGAAAAGACATCAAATTTGAAGGACACAGCTAAAGCAGTGCCAAGAGATAAATTTATAGCATTAAATACATCCATTACAAAAGAGAAAAAGTCTCAAATCAATCATCTAAGCTTATACCTCAAGCAGCTAGAAAAAGAAGAGCAACATAAATCCAAATCAAGCAGAAGAAATTAACAAAATTGAAAACAAAAATACAGAACATCGACTTTTTCTAAGTTGGTTCTTTGAAAAAATCAGTTAAGTTGACATACCTCTAACAATATTAACCAAAACAAAGGAGAGAACACACAAATGATCAATACCAGTACTGAAAGGACTGAAACGGGCTGTGACTGCAGGCCCTGCAAACATCTAGGATAAGAGAGAACACTAAACAACTCCACAGGCATTGGACAATGTGGACGAAACAGATCAGTTTCTCAAAAAATGCAAACTACCACAGCTTAGCCAATATAAAACAAAATAAATGTAATAGTCCCACAATTATTAAGGAAAGAGAAATTGTAATTTTAAAATATTCCCCAAAGGGAGATATATTGATCAATGAACAGAATGCGTGACCTAGAAATAAGTCCTCATCTTGATGATCAACTAACTTTGTTAGCAAGACTGTCAAGACAATTCAATGTGAAAGAATGGTCTCTTCAACTAGTGGCACTGGGACACATTGATTCCCACATGCAAAAGCATGAAGCTGGACCCCTGCCTCGCTCCATACACAAACATTAACTCAAAGCGGATCAAAGACTTCAATACAAGAGCAAGAATTAGAAAACTCTTAAGAGAAAACACCGAAGTAAATATTCATGACTTTGGATTAGGTAACGGACTCAGACATAACACCAAAAGACAAGTAGTAAAAAATAAAAATAAAAAATAAAAGGCCTTCGTTAAAATAAAAACCTTTTGGCCTGTCCAATGCGGCTCAATGGATTGAGTGTGTCCCATGGACTGAGAGGTCCCGGTTCAATTCCCAGTCAGGGCAGGAAGCCTGGGTTTCAGGCTTGATCCCAGGTTGGAGGCGTGCAGAAGGCAGCTGATAGATGTTTCTCTCTCATTGATGTTTCTATCTCTTTCTCCCTTCCTTTCTCTCTAAAAAATTAATGAATAAATAAAAGCATTTAAAAATAAAATCCTTTTGTACTTCAAGTGACACCATCAAGAAAGTGAAAAGAACCCTGGCCGGTGTGGCTCAGCAGTAGAGTGTCCAATGAGTCACAGGTTCGATTCCAGCCAAGGGCATATACCTCGGTTGCGGTTCATCCCCAACCCTGGTTGGGGTCGTACAGGAGGCAACCAGTCGATGTGTCCCTCTCACGTCAATGTTTCTCTCTCCCTTTCTCTCCTTCTCTGTTCTTCCCACTCTAGCTGAAGATAAATAGAAAAATATCATCGGGTGAGGATTACAAAAAAAAGAAAGTGAAAAGACAGCCCACGGAATGTGAGCAAATGTTTGCAAATCATATATCTGATAAGGATCTAGTCCACCCATAATATATAAATAAGTCTTACTGGTTGATGATAAAATGACAACCCAATTTTTAAAGGGGCAAAGAATCTGAATACACATTTCTCCAAAGAACATACATAAATGGTGTAATGAAAACATACAGGATGCTCAATGTCATAAGTCACTTGGGAACCGATAACCTCAAAGCCAAAATGAAATACCGCTTCAGTGACAAAGAAGTATCTAGAACATATAAAAACTCACAGTAAAAGAACAAGAAGACTGTGGGCAAAAGGTATGAAGAGCCCTGGCCGGTTTGGCTCAGCGGTTAGAGTGTCGGCCTGCGGTTCAGAAAGACCCGGGTTCGGTTCCCACTAAGGGCATGTACCTCAGTTGCAGTTTGTCCACTGCCCTGGTTGGGTCGTGCGGGTGGCAACCACTCAATGTGTCCTTTTCACATCGATGTTTCTCTCTCTCTCACTCTTCCTCTCTCTCCCTCCCATTCTATCTGATCAAAAAATGTCCTCGGATTAAAAAGAAAAAGAAAAAGAAAGGGTATGAAGAGCCATTTCACGAAGAAAATACACAGATGGCAAATGAGCACGCAGAGACTTTCCCATTATGAGCCGTTAGGAGTTAAAACGCGGTGTTCCTACTCCCTCATCAGAATGGCTCAGCCAAAACAGCAACAATGCCAGAAAGATCAGACTATTCATCCACTGATGGGCAATGTACAGAAGAACTTGGCCCTCTGGAAAAGTTTTGGTTTCTTAAAGAAACTAAACATGCAACGATAGAACCTAGAAATGCACACACTCATGGGCATTTCCCCAAGGAGTGAAAACTAAGGTCACACGGACACCTGCACAGAAATGTGCAGAGTGACTTTATTCACACCGGCCCCAAACCGGAAGCAATCCCAACATTCTTTAACAGTGAGTGTTAATGAACACACTGGTCCACCCACACATGGAGACCACTCAGCCAACACAGCAATCTGGGTGACTCTCAGAGAATGACGTGGGGTGAAATGCCGGGACCAAAGTTAAGACAGTACGGTTTCATCTGCATGACACTCTTGAAATAGCAAAATGACCGTCAGCCCAGGTCAGTGGTTGCTACGGACCAAGCAGGGGATGCTGGAGGGACGAAACAGTGCTTGCCTGGACGTGAAACAGCTACTTCTGCAGGTCGTTACCATTGGAGGAAATAGGGCAAGGGTGTGTGCCATCCGTTATTTCTTACAACTGCTACCTCAAAACGTTTACTTCTAAAAAATACGTCCCCATGTCCTGGCCGGTTTGGCTCAGCGGTTAGAGCATCAGCCCACAGACCAGAGACCCGGGTTCGGTTCCCGCTAAGGGCACGTGCCTCAGTTGCAATTCGTCCCCGGCCCCAGTTCTGGGCACCAGCCGTATGGTGCATCACCGTGTCCTGGTGCCCCACCAAACTTCCAAGCCACTGTCCTGCAGCAAGTACATGTGTGGTTTCCAGACCTCCCTGCCCTCATCACCATGTGTTTCTTCCGGGCACTGGCCCTTATCGAGCCCTTACTTATTGAAAGCCTCCTCCTGCTCACCCCTGGACATGCAGCACCTAAAGGGTCCCAGGGAAGTGTGTGGGGATGAAACCTCCACAGCCCTTTCTTGACCGGTTCCTGCCCCACCCCCCAGGGGCGCAGACCCATCCTCAAAGTCAAAGCCCCAGCAAGCACTGAGCAGCATGGATCTGCCCTGCAGTCCCTCATGGGGGGGGGGGGGGAGGCTGGCAAAGATGTAGCCAGCTCAGAACTATTTTTAGGAACTGTCTTTGTAGAAATTGTTCCTTGATGGGCTGTAGGAAAAGAACAGCCAAGCTCCTCATCCCTGCCTTTGTCCCTTGATCAGACAGAGCTGTCACCGGACGAGATCTCTCTCCACAAAGGAATCTAGTTCAACGGGCCTGGGGCCAGCTCGCCCTAATTCCGCGTCCCACCTGCCTGCTCACGAGCACTTACAGAGCACGTGCTAGAGCCCACAGCAGCAGCTGAGCCTCCAGCACCCAAAGTGAAGTGCCTTCTGCTCCAGAGCCCCCTCACCCACAGCATGGGAGCAAACACACCCTCGAGCTGCACAAAGCCTAGCAACCCACCGGCTGTACCTTCCAGCCACCTCCTGGCTCCCACACCCCTTCCCTGTCCACCTCCCAAAGGCCCTGAGGCTCGGATTTAATTGTTTCATGCCCAGGTGGTTCTCAGGGTTCTGGGGGGCAGAAAGGAGCGGAGGGGGGAGGCTATCACATTAGAAGAAGTCAGAGTTCTGCTCAGGAAAAGTACATCAGCTAGGGGAAGGCGGGAGTGACAGGAGTCACCAAGCTTCCCCCAAGAGTCATGCCCAACTCTGTCACAGGCGCCAAACCCAGACTGCCCAACACTGCTGAGCAGGGCTGCCAATCTGACGAGTAAGAGGGTCAACGAAGAACAAAGGGCCTTTGCCGGTGTGGCTTAGCGGCTAGAGAGTCAGCCCACGAACCAAAGAGTCGCAGGTTCGATTTCAGTCAAGGGCACATACCTCAGTTGCAGTTCGTCCCCAGTCCTGGTTGGGGTCGTAGGGGTGGCAACCAATCAATATGTCTCTCTCACATCGATACATCTCTCTCTCCTTTCTCTCTTTCTCTCTCCCACTTTATCTGTAGATAAATGCAAAAATATCCTCAGGTGAGAATCAAAAAAAAGGAACAAAGAGACAAGACACAGGTTCACCCAGGCATCTGGCATAAAGACGGAAGTGTCCCTGAGCCGGCTCAGTGCAGTCCAGAACCCTACCTGCTCCTCAGAAAGACCCACTATTCCTTTCTCCACCCAGAAGACCCCAGCAGGGATGCTCAGCTTGTTGCTAACACAACCCACCCCCTGGCCCTCGGGCCTGAGATGAAGCGGCTGACTACCCTGCCCCGCCTGGCCTTGCTGTGGCGAGCTCAAATGTGTCTCTTAGCTCATGGATAAAACACCTCCCAGGCCTGACGTGGATCAAGCTGCCAGGGCACAGGAGCAGCTGGTCTGCTCCACCCTCACCGCTGTTTGCAGCAAGAGAAGGGCCTCGGGACCCCTATCTTCTGACTCCACTGCAAGCCCTCTGCCTGCTTTCCTAGCAGAAGCCACCCTGGACGGTGCAGACCCCAGATCAAGAGTCTGAGCTGAGCCCTGGCCGGTTTGGCTCAGAGGTTAGAGCGTCGGCCTGCGGTCCAGAGAGACCCGGGTTCAGTTCCCGCTAAGGGCACATACCTCGGTTGCAATTCATCCCTGGCCCTGGTTGGGTCATGTGAAAGGCAGCCACTCGATGTGTCTCTTTCACGTCGATGTTCTCTCTCTTTCTCTTCCTCTCTCTCCCTCCCACTCTATCTGAACAAAAAATGGCAAAATATCCTCGGATGAAGATAAAAAGAACAACAAGAAAACAGTCTGAGCTGAGACCGAGCACAGGGGAAGAAGCCGGGGGCTGGGCAGAGGCTCTCAGGTCAGAAGTGTTACCCAACAGGGTCCCAGGAGCTCCAGGACTGAGAAATAACTCACGCTGTAGAGGATGTCGGTCCAGCCCTCCATGGTGATGCACTGGAACACCGTCAAGATGGCAAACAGGATGTTGTCGAAGTTGGTGATGCCGAAGTTGGGTCCCAGCCAGTACTCCCGGCACTCAGTATCAGCCTCACACAGCCGGGCAGGGGGCTCCTTGCCACAGGGAAAGTCCCCCACTGGATCTGTACCTGTGCAGAAGAGAACAGAGCTCAGACCCTGAGCTCAGCAGTGTCTAGTTCTCCAACCCCTCTCAGGCAGGGACCCCCTCACAGGAGGGCGAGGATTTTGCACCTGTGGAAGCCCCCCCTCAACTTCCCACCACCCCTCCACACCCCCGCTGGAACTGCCCGTCACTGCTAAACGTGCTCAGGACTCTTATAACCAGAAACAGCCAACTCCTCGCCCCAGGTCCTCCTACCTCCACTATGCTGACTCCTCTCTCTCCCAGCCAAACTGCCACACAGTCCTCCTGACACACACGCCTGCCTGTCACTCTGGAAACACTGCAGTCCCCATGCTTGTCAAGCAGGAACCCAGAGCCCACCCATCCTGTGTCCGTGGGCGGCTGGGGATTACACTGCCCTGGCCCCACAGAGGGGACGTGCTGGCAGCCAGGGACCACACAGCAGTGCTGATCTCTGGGACAAAACGCAAGCAGCATGTGCTATCCACCACACACTCTCCCGAAGCCCAGTTAAAGGAACAGAACACGATTTTCAACACACAGAAACCCATCCTAGCAACATGGGAGGACTTCTGAGTAATTCTAGGATGTAACCAACACTCCCAGGTTTAGAAAGCAAAGCTAACCACACAAGTTTATTCCTCTTGCTCCAAATACCTTAATAAATGCTCAAAAAGAAATGGAGAAGTCAATGTCTACTGGTTTTTTGTTTTCGTTTTCAAATTTTTTTCTATATTGACTTTAGAGAGAGAGGAAGACAAACAGAAACAATGACGAGAGAAAACATTGAGTGGCTGCCTCCTGCACGCCCCCTACTGGAGATTGTGCCCACAACCTGGGCATGTGCTCTGACCAGAACTGAACAGGTGACCTCTGGGCGCATGGGTCTACACTCAACCACTGTGGAAAGGAGGAAAAAGAGAGTGAAACACTGACGTGAGAGACACAGGATTGATTGCCTCCCCGCACAACCCCAACCAGCCGAGTTTGAAGCAGCAAACCAGGCACGTGTCCTTGACCAGGAATCAGGCCCATGGGCCAAGGACGCTCTAACCACACAGCTACACCAGCCAGGCCTGCCCGTCTTTAAGCATCTGTTTCTCAAGTGACGCCTGGGTCCCCGCCAGCAGCCAGGACAGGGGCCCCGGGATGGATGGGGGAGGCCTCACCTGAGCTGTTGGAGAAACAGGCCTTGTGGAACTTGCCCATGTAGAACTCCAGGCCGATAATGGCGAACATGAGTATGGCAAAGAAGAGCAGCAGCCCGATCTGCAGCAGCGGCACCATGGCCTTCATGATGGACTTGAGCACCACCTGCAGACCTGGGCAGGGCAGGTCAGAGCGCAGGTCAGAAGGGCGGGGCAGCAGAGCAGGAGCGGGGCAGGTCTGAGGAGCGTGGCAAATCAGACAGCGGGCATAAGGGCGAGGCAGTGGAGCGGGAAGCGGAGATGTCAGGGGGCAGGGCAGGACAGAGGAGAGGAGTAGAGGGGGCGGGGCAGGGGGTGGGAAGCGGGGCAGGCCAGAGAGAGTGGGTCAAAGGAACACGGTAGAGTGGAGCGGGGCAGGTCAGAGGAGCCGGCAGTGGCGCGGGGGCGGGGCCGGTCAGAGGGGCAGGCAGTGGGGGCGGGGGTGGGGTGGAGTGGGGGCGGGGCCGGTCAGAGGGGCAGGCAGTGGAGCGGGGGTGGGGTGGAGTGGGGGCGGGGCCGGTCAGAGGGGCAGGCAGTGGAGCGGGGGTGGGGTGGAGTGGGGGCGGGGCCGGTCAGAGGGGCAGGCAGTGGAGCGGGGGTGGGGTGGGGGGCGGGGCCGGTCGGAGAGGGGCAGGCAGTGGAGCGGGGGTGGGGTGGAGTGGGGGCGGGGCCGGTCAGAGGGGCAGGCAGTGGAGCGGGGGTGGGGTGGAGTGGGGGCGGGGCCGGTCGGAGGGGCAGGCAGTGGAGCGGGGGTGGGGTGGGGTGGGGGCGGGGCCGGTCAGAGGGGCAGGCAGTGGAGCGGGGGTGGGGTGGAGTGGGGCGGGGCGGTCAGAGGGGCAGGCTGTGGAGCGGGGGGGGTGGTGTGCGGGGCCGGTCGGAGGGGCAGGTGTGGAGCGGGGTGGGGTGGAGTGGGCGGGGCCGGTCGGAGGAGCAGGCAGTGGAGCTGGGGGTGGGGTGGGTGGGGGCGGGGCCAGTCGGAGGAGCAGGCAGTGGAGCGGGGGTGGGGTGGAGTGGGGGCGGGGCGTCGGAGGAGCAGGCAGTGGGAGCGGGGGGGGGGGTGGTGGGGGCGGGGCCGGTCGGAGGAGCAGGCAGTGGAGCGGGGGTGGGGTGGAGTGGGGGCGGGGCCAGTCGGAGGAGCAGGCAGTGGAGCGGGGGTGGGGTGGGGTGGGGGCGGGGCCAGTCGGAGGAGCAGGCAGTGGAGCGGGGGTGGGGTGGAGTGGGAGCGGGGGTGGGGTGGGGTGGGGGCGGGGCCGGTCGGAGGAGCAGGCAGTGGAGCGGGGGTGGGGTGGAGTGGGAGCGGGGGTGGGGTGGGGTGGGGGCGGGGCCGGTCGGAGGGGCAGGCAGTGGAGCGGGGGTGGGGTGGAGTGGGGGCGGGGCCGGTCGGAGGAGCAGGCAGTGGAGCGGGGGTGGGGTGGAGTGGGGGCGGGGCCGGTCGGAGGAGCAGGCAGTGGAGCGGGGGTGGGGTGGAGTGGGGCGGGGCCAGTCGGAGGAGCAGGCAGTGGAGCGGGGGTGGGGTGGAGTGGAGCGGGGGTGGGGTGGGGTGGGGGCGGGGCCGGTCGGAGGGGCAGGCAGTGGAGCGGGGGTGGGGTGGAGTGGGGGCGGGGCCGGTCGGAGGAGCAGGCAGTGGAGCGGGGGTGGGGTGGAGTGGGGGCGGGGCCGGTCGGAGGAGCAGGCAGTGGCGCGGGGGTGGGGTTGTGGGGGCGGGGGTGGGGTGGGGTGGGGGCGGGGCCGGTCGGAGGAGCAGGCAGTGGAGCGGGGGTGGGGTGGAGTGGGGGCGGGGCCGGTCAGGGGAGCAGGCAGCGGGGCGGGGCGGTCAGAGAGAGCGGTTAAGAGGGGCGGAGGAGCGGGCCAGTGAGGCAGGGCTGTGTCGGGGCAGGGGGCAGGGGGCCAGGGGCCGGGGTCGGGGCAGAGCAGAGCAGAGCTGCGCGTCCTCACAGTGGGGGGAAATCTAGGGTCTTGGGGCAGGTGGGCTGAAGGTGCCCCACAGCAGGGGGAGGGCAGGCTGCCAGAGAATGAAGTCCGGGTGCAGAGTGTGGGCCGCGGGGTCTGCAGAGGCTCAGCGGGCAGCAAGCGCACAGTCCTGACAGGAATATGAGGGAGTCCTGAGAGTGAACGCAGAAGATTCTGGAAGCCAAGAGCAGAGGCTCCTGGGAGGGAAGAGCAGGGGATCCTGGGAATGGAGAGCGCGGGATGCTGGGAAGGGAGAGCGCGGGATGCTGGGAAGGGAGAGCAGGGGATCCTGGGAAGGGAGAGCGCGGGATGCTGGGAAGGGAGAGCAGGGGATCCTGGGGAGGGAGAGCGCGGGATGCTGGGAAGGGAGAGCGCGGGATGCTGGGAAGGGAGAGCAGGGGATCCTGGGAAGGGAGAGCGCGGGATGCTGGGAAGGGAGAGCAGGGGATCCTGGGGAGGGAGAGCGCGGGATGCTGGGAAGGGAGAGCAGGGGATCCTGGGAAGGGAGAGCAGGGGATCCTGGGAAGGGAGAGCGCGGGATGCTGGGAAGGGAGCGCAGGGGATTCAGGTGCCTGACCCTCAGGGGTTTTATCACTGACCAGGGCACGTGAGTGTCCGGCCGAGGGACCAGGCAGAGGGCGCTGCACCGCGGCCATGCGCCTGTGGCGGCCGGACGCAGGCCTGAGCCCTGGCCGGGCAGAGTGGGGCGCCCCCGGGGAGTGTGGCTTCGCCCCGCTCTGGGCCCAGACGGCCGGCCCTGGGCACCTGGCCTTCTCCGAGTGGCAGCCCGCACTGCCAGTGCCCCCGGGACTGGGAAAGGCCCGCCCCGCCCGCTGGCCCTGGCGCCCCGAGGCCAGGCTGAGCCCCTCGATGGCTAGACTCACTCGGAATCCCGGACACCAGCTTGAGGGGCCTGAGCACGCGCACCGCCCGCAGCGTCCGCAGGTCGAAGTCGGTGCCTGCCGTGGCGAGGATCCTGGGGGGACAAACAGAGGTGAGGACACAGTGCCCGCCGCCCGTGCCCGTCCTCCGCGCGGCCCTGCCTGGTGCAGGGCGCGTCGTCTGTGGCGCCAGCGGAGCCTTGACCGCACGACCGTCGCCTCTGGGAGGACACTGGCTCCCCGGCGCCTCGCCTGGCCGGCAGTCTGCCCTCCAGTTTAGTCCAAGTCTGAACCATATCCCCAGAATAACCTCAACGGCAGCCCATGCTGCCTGGGAAAAGCGGTGACCGTTGAGGCAGGCAGGAGAGAAAGGGAGCTGAAGTACACGGCCCTTCTTCATTTTATCTCTAGGTGACAGGGAAGGAGGGTGGGGAAGGTGGACTAGAGGGTCCCCACTGCTCAGAAAACCAGTCCAATCCATTTATTGGCGTAAAAACATATTCCACCTGGCTGGTGTGGCTCAGCAGTTGGAGCGTTGGGCCCAAGGGTCTCGGGTTCGATTCTGGTCTAGGGCAGTACCTGAGGTGCAGGTTTGATCCCCAGCCTGGTGGGGGTCCAGTGGGAGGCAACCAATGGATGTCTCTCTCACGTTTCTCTCTCTCTTCTTCCTTTCCTCCCTTCCACTCTATTTGAAAATCAATGGAAACATATCCTTGGGTAAAGATTAAGGACAACAACAAAAACATTCCAACTTGAAAACACATCAGAAGATCCTGCATGCTCCTCTGCCCACAGCTTCTCAGCACCCTTCACCCCAGAACTGTCACCAATGTGGATCCTTGCTTTCTCCACCACCTCAGCTTCAGTCTCCGCAGCTTTGTCCAGGTGGGCTCGCACCCTCACGGCCCCCCTCCCCGAAAATGCTGGGACAAGCCGCCTCCTTCCAGATTCCAGTACTGGGGTCTCCTTCTTTACATGGTTTCTTTTGCACTGTGATCAATCCTCTTGTTTTCCTCTTAATTCCTAGAGAGCCGCTTCTAGGTATTCTTTGCCAGCTGTTCCTCCACCAGATTCAAAAGGTGGACACCTCAGAGCTCACTCCACATGGGATCCATCCCACAACTCTGAATACCACGGTGAGCTTATTACTCCCAAACTGACACCTTTAACTCAAATCTGGAATTCTGGGCTAAGATGTAAAACTGCATTTTAAACATTTCCACTTGGATAGCAAAAAAAAAAAAAGCATATCAAACATTATACAATTAAGGAGCTCCTTTTCAAATTTTAAGTATTTAAAATGCCCTTTTTAAAAAAGTTCGCAGTTGTTACATCCTGGTGACTGAAGAGCTCTTGATTCTCACTCCCAGTCTTGGTCCCTCCCTGTGACACCCCCATCAGCAACTCATCAGCTGTTACTCAAGCCAAAACCAGGCTTCACTCCCGATTCCTTTCTCTCTTAAACTTCAAATTACCATTTAAAATGCATCCTGGAATATTGGTGAAGAAGGCTTTGTGCCCCCTCAATACACTGCAGTGAGGGGGGATTGGGGTCAAATACAAGATGAAAATTCCTAGGAGAAAAGGGCAACAGAAGAATCCATTCAAACCAACATTCCACAGGGCACGAAGGAATCCAATGCTGAGAAAAATTCAACTACTGGAATCAGCTATTAGAAAAGATTAACTTTGTTCAGACGAAATCTGAAAATCATAAAACAAATCAGGCAGAGACGGGTAGATATTTTAAAAACTAGCTAGAGCCCTGGTTGGTTTTGCTCAGTGGTTAGAGCACTGGCCCGCAGACCAATGAGTCATGGGTTCGATTCCAGTCAAGGGCATATATCTCAGTTGTGGTTTGTCCCTGGCTCTGGTCAGTGTTGTGAGGGAGGCAACCAGTCGATGTGTCCCTCTCACATCATTGTTTCTTCCTCCCACTCTGAAGATAAATGGAAAAATATCCTAGCTAGAAGTCTTGGCAATAAACAAATAGTTGTTGAAATAATAATAATAAATCATACTCTAGGTTGGAGACATGGTTTGACAGTATTAATGGTTTAGAAAACAGTACTAAGAAATTCACCCACAGACGTCAGAAAGACGGAAAAATAATGAGAGAGAGATTAAGCAATATGGAGGTTAGATCGTGCATCTAACACATCAAATGTGAGCTCCAGGAGAGAAGAGAGTAAACAGTGAAGCAGCCACATTTGATGAGATAATGAATGAGAAATTTCCAGAATTAAAGACTTGAATTCTCAAATTTAAAGTTCACTGCAAGTACCCATCAAATGTAATATCACTACATGTCCTTTTTCCACAAATTCAAGTTCAATTCAACCCCTGTAAAAATCTCAACAGTTCCTAGGGTTCTCTTTAGAAAACCCTAAATTTGTAGAAAATCTACCCAAAATTACCATAACTAATAAATTCAACAAAGTTTCAGAATATAAAGTAAACATTTTTAAAAAGTTGTATTTCTATGCATTTACAATGACACAAAAAAGGACATTTTTTTTAAAAACCACTTACAGTAGCATCCTAAATAATAAAATACACATGAATAAAGTTATCCAAGGGGTCAAAAGACTTGTACACTGAACACTACAAAACCCTGCTGAAGGAAAAGAAAGGCCGGAAAGACATCTCATGTTCGTGAATTAGAAAACAACATTGTTAGGATGTCAATACTACCCAAAGCAATCAATAGATTCAATGTAATACCTATCAAAATTCCAAAGATATTTTTTGCAGAAATAGAAAAACTCTCCTTAAAATTCATATGGAATCTCAAGGGTCTTGAAAGTGAAATTGGAGGATTCACATTTTCTGATTTCAAAAATTACTACTGTTTTCAGTGTATAGGACCTTCACTTCTATGTTAAGTTTATTCCTAAGTATTTTACTGTTTTTGTTGCAACTGCAGATGGAATTGTTTTCTTCATTTATTTTTCTGAAATTTCATTGTTAGCACATAGGGATACAGTGGGTTTTTTTTACATTGATTTTGCATCCTGCTACTTTACTGTATTTGCTTATTGTTTCTAATAGTCTTTTGGTGCAGTCTTTATGGTTTTCTATATATAGAATCATACCATCTGCAAAAAGGGACAGTTTTACTTCTTTATTCCCGATTTGGATACTGTTAATTTTTTTCTCTCGCCTGACTGCTCTGACTAAGGACTTCCAGTACTTTGTTGAGTAAGAGTGATGAGAGTGGACATCCTTGTCTTGTTCCTAACATTAGACGAAAAACTTTCAGTTTTCACCATTGCGTATGATATTAGCTGAGGGTTTATCATATATCATTGTTATGTTGAGGTACTCTCCTTCTATACCCATCTTATTGAGTGTTTTCATCATAAATGGATGTTGTATCTTGTCCAGTGCTCTTTCTGCACTATTGATATGATTTTTATACTTAACTTTTTTAAATATGGCCTATAACATCTATTGATTTGCATATGTTGAACCATCCTTGCACCTCTGGAATGAACCTCACTTGAAAGTGATGTGCTGTCTTTTTTTATAAGTGTGGGGCTCCCTAACTGGATCCCCCTGGAGTTGTTTTTTTTTTTCATTTTATTATTGATTTTGAAGAAAGAAGAAGGGAGAGAGAGAGATCAATGTGAGAGAGAGACATCAATTGGTGAGACACATCCATCAGTTGCCCCCAAACTGGGAATCAAACCTGCAACCTAGGTATAGATTTCCTGATTGGAAATCCAACTCGTGACCTTCTGATCCACAGGAGGATGCTCCAACCAACTGAGCCATATTGGCCAGGGCTAATGTGTAACCCTTCTAATGTATTGTTTTCAACAATACTCTGATAAGAGGCTAATATCCAAAATATATAAAGATATATAATTCAACAACAAAAAAGACAATCTTATTGCCCAGGCCGTTTTGGCTTAGCGGTTAGAGCGTCAGCCCATGGACTGGAGAGTCCCAGGTTCAGTTCCCACTAAGGGCACGTACCTCAGTTGCAGTTTCTCCCCGGCCCTGGTTGGGGTCATGTGGGTGGCAACCACACGATGTGTCTCTTTCACGTTGATGTTTCTCTTCTTCCCCCTCTCCCTCCTGCTCTATCTGAAGATAATGTAAAAAAAAAAAAAGACAATCTTATTAAAAAGTGGACAGAGGACCTGAACAAACACTTCTCCCAAGAAGACATATAATGGCCAAAAGATATATGAAAAGGTGCTCAACTTCACATCAAAACCACTATAAGATACCACCTCACCCCTATTAGAATGGCTGTTATCAACAAGGCAAGTATTAACAAGTGTTGGAGAGGATGTGGAGAAAAAGAAACCCTCATTCACTGCTGATGGGAATGTAAACTAGTACAGCCACTATGGAAAACAGTCTGGAGGTTCCACACAAAAAATTAAGAATAGAGCTACCGTATGACCAAAAATTCCTCTTCTGGGTATCTACCTGAAACTTTGAAAACATTTACTTGTAAAGCTACATGCACCCCTATGTCCATTGCGGCATTATTTACAGCTAAGACATGGAAACAACCTCAGTGTCCTCTGACAGAGGACTAAATAAAGAAGTAGTGCATATATGCAATGGAATATGACTCAGCCTTAAGAAAAGGTGAAATAACCGCCATTCAAGATCCATGGGTGGATCTTTAAAGTATCATGCCAGGCAAAATAAGGCAACCAGAAAAGAATAAGAATGTGATTTCACTCCTATGTGGGATATGAAACAGAAAGTAATAAATAAACAAGCAAACTCAGACACAGACAACAGTATAGTGGTTGCCAGAGGGGAAGGTGGGTGGGTGGAGGATGAAGAGGATAAAGGGGGTCAGATATACAGTGACTTAAGGAGACTAGACTTTGGGTGGTGAGCACACAACACAATACAGATGATTTAATACAGAATTGTACATGTGAAACTTAATGTTTTATTAATGTCACCCCAATACTTTTGTTTTGAATTTTTAAAAACTGCCCCGCTGTTGTGGCTCAGTGGTTGAGCGTAGACCCTGCAACAAGAGGTCGCCAGTTCGATTCCCAGTCAGGGCACATGCCCAGGTTGAAGGCCAAATCCCCAGTGGGAGACATGCAGGAGGCAGCCAATTGATGTTCTCTTTCATTGATGTTTCTATCTCTCCCCCTCTCCCTTCCTCTCTCTAAAATCAATAAAGAAAAAAAAAACTGACTATAAAACTACATTAATCAAAACAATGTGGTACTGGCATAAGAATAAACATATAGCCCAAGAGAATGGAATAATAACCCAGAAATAAAGCCTCACACACAGTCAATGGATTTTCAACAAGTGTCAAAACCATTCAAAGGGAGAAAGACAGTTTTTCACCAAATTGTGCTGAGTAAAGTAGACATCCACATCAAAAAATTAAGTTGAACCCCTATCTTATACCATATATAAATAAAATGCCACTCAAAATGGATCAAACATCTAACTGTAAGACCTTAAAAAATCAAATTCTTAGAAGAAAATACAAGAGAAGCTCTTCATGACATTGGATTTTGCAATGATATCTTGGATAAGATACTAAAAGTGTGGGCAATAAAAGAAAACACCAAAATTGGACTTCAAATTTTAAAACTTTTATACATCAAAGGTACTGTCAAGAGAGTGAAAAGACAACCTAAAGAATGGGAGAAAATATTCACAAATCATGGATCAAATAAGGAATTAACATCTAGACCATATCAAGAACTACAACTCAATAACAACAACAAAAACCCAATTTTAAAATATGCAAAGGACTTGAATGGATTCCTCAAAAAAGGACAAATGACACATGAAAAGATGCTCAGGGACATGCAAACCAAATGAGATACCAAGTCACACTCAGCTAGATGGTTACAGTAATGAAGGCAAAGGAAATGACAAGTGTTGGCAAGGCTGTAGAGACACGAAGCCTTTCACATTGTTGGTGGGAATGCAAATGGTACAGCCACTGTGGAAATCAGTTTGGAGTTTCCTCAAAAAGCTGAACATAGAACCCCCAGATGATCCGGCAGTCTCGGTTGTAGGGATGTGCCCAAAAGAATTGAAATAGGGTCTGCAAGAGATATTTGTAAACCCAGGTTCACAGCAGCATTACTCACAAACATCTAAAACATAGAAGGAACCCAAGAGTCCATCAATGGATGAGTGAAGAAGGAAATTAAGGTGTAGACATACAGTGGACCATCAGCTTTAAAAATGGAAGGAAATTCAGCCCTGGCTAGTTTGGCTCAGCGGTTAGAGCATTGGCCCACAGACCGAAGAGTTGCAGGTTCAATCCACAGCCCTGATCGGGGTCATGTGGGAGGCAACCAGTCAATGTGTCTCTCTCACATCAATGTCTCTCTCTCTCTCTCTCTCTTCCCCTCCCTCCCTTCCGCTCTATCTGAAAACTAATGGGAAAATATCCTCAGGATTAACCAAAAAAAGGAGGAAATTCTAAATCATGATGTAATATTGGTGAATCTTGAAGACATTAAGTGAAATAAGCCCATCACAAAAAGACAAATACTGTAGGATCCCACTTCTGTGAGGTACTTGGGGTCATCGAAACCAGAGAGATAGGACGATGGTGGTTGTCAGTTCTAAGGGGCAGGTGGTGTGATTGATTGTTTAAAGGGACAGTGTGAGTTCTGCCAAGATGAAAGTTACACAGACAGGTGGTGATGATGGTTGTACAACATTATAACTGTTTAAAACCACTGAGCAGTACACTCAGAGATCAAGATGGTCAGGTTTATGTTATGTGTACTTTGCCAAAATTTTTAAAATTAGAAAAGCAAAAAGAGATCTACGTGCAGGAAGCAAAATTCAAAACAGAAGAAACAGTCCCATGATTGTAAGATAGAGAAGGGTTTCTACAGAAGACATAAAAATCACTAGCCATAAATTAGCAGATAAATTTGACTGGAATAAAATTCAAGTTATACCACAGAAGATACATTAGAGAAAATGAAAAGAAAAGGATATTTGTAATATTTCTAACTGACATAACTAGTTTCCAGAATGTATAAAGAAGTCCTATAAATTCTTTGTGAAAAACATAACCGAGTAAAACATATCAACAAATGAGAAAAGAGAGACAATGCTCAAAACCACTAGCAATCAGGGAAATCCCCATTAGACTGGCGGAGAGACACCATTTCACATCCTCAGTTCAGCAGACAATGTGGGAGCTAGTGTTGGCGAGAAGCAGCTTGCTGGTGGCACAGCCAATTCTGCACACAGGGCTACTTCTAGAAAAATGTTCCTATAAGTGGCCCTATAACCCAGGAGCTACTTCTAACTTCATAATAGACGCATTGCACAAACGCCTGACAAAACGCACGCATGTTGACCACAACGTCTGCAACTGAAAAATGCAAGAACCTCCTGCTCATCACGAGAACAGAGAGAAACCGTTCATGTTGTGGACTGTTCCTCTCCTGGACACAGTACCACGGGAACGCTGGAAATAAAGCTGAGAGCAAATAGGCAGGTACGAAATAGTAATCTCTGCGCAAATACACACACACACACCATGCAATTAAAACCATGCCGACTATACTGTGGATTTTTTTACTTATGGACACAGACACAGACTGTAAAAGTGGAATACACACGCTGGGATGATGAACATAAATCAGGGAAGCTGTCACCACCAGAAGGTAAAAGGGAAGAAGAAAGCATTTGATTGAGGGATTGTATTCAAAAGATTTTAATTATACCTGTAATGTTTTCTTCCTCTAAGAGAAATTTCCAAACATGATTTATAGGGAAATGCAAAGGAGAGGAACATGCGTGTTGGAGGGATACGTGGGAACGCCGCCAGCCAAGTTCGAGGACAAAAATGCAAATAACTCTCATGGCACAGGCTCTCAAGAAGCTCATGCCAGTCCCAAGAAGAGACAAATTACATGGCAGAAGGTCACCTCCTCCTGACAACCCGAAGTGTCAGTTCAATGACCTCGGAAGTCATGCTGGCCAGCAGGCGGGGAGGACAGACACTCATTTTTGACATGTCAGAGTTTCCACTGTCTTCTAGGACAGGAAACCAACACTTTGTTTTTTAATGAAGGATTCAATGGTGGGGAGACCCGGGCAAGAACATATCTACAGTCTTCAGAACCAAAAGCACAAATCTACCCTAATGATGTAGCAGCCCTGGGGAGTAAATGACAACCTAATGGAGACATCCAGTGTTTGAGGTGAGAGGCCCCGGCCACAGCGGCAGGGTTTCAGGAGAGAAGCTGGTCCTTGTCCAGCCTGGGTGGAAAGCTGCTTCGTGCATTCTGAGTAGCATCCCCGAGAACACTCTATATTTAATGCCCAGGAGAACTCAGAATGAAATATAGAAACATCTATGAACATCAGACTTTGTGTTAATGTTGGGTTACAATGAAGAGAATTTATCAGAACATACCAATGTTAACTCTGAAAGATTCTAGTTCTCTTAAATGTCAAGGAAAAATTAATTTAGACTTGAGGTTTTTACGTTGAAAACTTAAATTTGTAAAAAGTGCTAGAACCAAAAAGAGTGCTGGAACATTTAAGCATATTTACGATTCGCTGTGTTTATACTTTAATGTACTGAATGTACAATACTTAGTACTTGGGAAGGTCAAGTAATAATAAATTTATAAATGAAATGTTAAATGTTTGACATAACTAAGTTTTTTAATGGGATAAAGTTCTATTAGAGTGTCCTTGAAAATCGTTGTTAAAATTGCTTTAAATGTATAAATGTAATTTTGTGTAAGCTGAATCTAAACATTTTTTTCCAGTTTTATTGAGAAATAATTGACATGCATCCTTGTATAAGTTTAAACTGTACAGCATGATTGCACACCTGTTGTGGAATGATTGCCACAGGAGATCTAGTTTCTACCCATCGTCTTTCACAGACAATAAAAGGAAAAGGAAACGTCTCCTGGGGACCAGAGCTTAGGATCTACACTTTTAACAACTCTCTTTATCCTACAGCAGCGTTCTCTGTAGTCACCATGTGGAACGTCAGATCCCTAGTTCTCATGCGTCTTACACCTAGAAGTTTGTACCTGTGACACTTTCCTCGAAGTCCCCATCTCAGCCCTGCCTCTCGTAAGCACAGATCCAATCTCTTTTTCTGAGTTTGGTGTGTTTGGTGGTGTGTTTTTAGTTTCCACGTGTAAGTACAGTCTTTCTCTGACTTCATTTACTTAGCTCAGTGCCTTCAAGATCTATCCGTGTTGTCACAAATTCAATCTAAATATTTGTTAACAAACTGTATTCTTGGATTCGTAACTTTAATAAATTGAATGTTGATATTTTTTTAGAAACTAAGATATTTTCTACATAATCTTTTCAATGCACAAAATCCACTGTAAAGGTGGATCGTGAGGGATCGCCTTTATTTTTTATTGATTTTTTACAGAGGAAAGGAGAGAGAGAGAAAAACATGGATGTGAGAGAGAAACATGGGTCAGCTGCCTTCTGCATGCCCCCCACTGGGGATTGAGCCTGCAACCCCGGGCATGTGCCCTGACCTGGAATGGAACCAGGACCTCTCAGTCCATGAGACATGCTCAATCCACTGAGCCATATGGGCCAGGTTGAAGGATCTCCTTTCAAACCAGGTAATAAATAAGAATTGCCACTATAATTCTCATTTAATCTTATTTCAAGAGTTCTGGCTAACATGACAGAACATGAGCAAGAAATCCAAAAGGAACAGACACGGTGACATCCTGAAGATGACGACGAACCTCCCAGGACCTCGGTCAAAAGCACCATTGTCCTGGACAGTGTCAGCCTCACAGGGGATGTCACACTCAGTGTGAATTCTGCCAGCACTTCTGACCAGCCCCCTCCAGACATAGGTCCCATCAGAATCACGCAAAATTAAGGAGCCACTGTTTCGATGACGAATGACCCAAACGGCCATCTCGGGGGTCGATGGTAAAGAAATGCCACAACAATGGGCACTGTGTAGTCATCAGGAATAGTACATAACAGAGAAGCTGGAGCGTGTGTGATGCGACATGAAGAACAGATATGAACTGATGCGTGTGCAACACGGAGGAGCCCTAAAAGCATTACAGTAAGTGAAAAGCCAGACACAAAAGGGCCTCTTATTGTGTGATGGATTTTCTGTGAATCATCCCGAGCAGATGCGTCTGGGACTCAAAAGCAGAGCAGTCACTGCCAGGGGCAGGGGGACCGCGCTCAGGGCAGGCTTCTCCTGGGGAATGATGGAAGTGTTCTGAAATGAGTTTGTGGTGATGGCTGTACAACTCTGGGAACACACTTAAAACCCCTGAACTGTCCATGGAAAGAGAAGGAATAGTACGGTGAATTTTACCTGGACACACTGCTATACAAAAAAAAAATACAAGTTTTTATGTGGATCATGATCACAACTCCACAAAACGTCAGGAACTTGGGCCCAGAGCACACACACACCCAGCCATGACTACAGTTGGCCCAGGCCCGCTGCCCCGCACCGCACCCCTCACAGGGCCATGGGGACACTCAGACACAAGGACCACGGGCACATGAACACGCATGTGGACGTGAACAGGAGCCACAGACAGCCTGGACCACAAACACATGGCCCAGACACAGCCGTGCGGCAGATGCACGGACACACGGCAGACAGACCCACCGATCCTGTTTCTGCACAGCAGAGGGGGCGCCCCACACAGCTGCAGCCTCGGCCTGGGCCCCCTAACCCTGACCCAGGAACTCAGCCGCAGCCCCCAGACTCAGGATCCCAGCTGGTCTCTAGCCACACTTCCTAAGTTGTCCGTGCAGGAGCCTCTGGGTCACCTCCCAGCCTCCCCAGCCTGCTCTCCAACCTCCACCCTTCCCAGTCCAGCGACCCATTTCCGAAAATGCCAGAGGTGACCAGGGTCCCATGGCTGTTGTTTATAAAGAGGTGACAAGGCCAGAGAAACCCCTGACTGACCCCATAAGCCTAACCCTGACCCCATGTCCTCAGTGGTCACCCACCTGCCCCTGCTCCCCCTCCTGCTCCTTGCTGCCTCCCGGGGGACTGGGCCCTTTCCTGCTGGCCCACTCCCCAAGGGCCTGTGCTGGGCCTGAGGGGTGGCACAGACGTGTGGACCACAGCCCCGAGCCCACTGCATGTGTTCTGGAGTGACCTGGGGACAGCCAGGACCACAGCCAGAGGGCACAGTGATAGCCTGAGAGGCCCCACCCACTGGAGGCTTGCAAAGCTCACTGAGTCCTTACACTGGTCCCTGGCAGGGCTGCTGTCATCCTGGTTCACACGGATAGGGCACCCTCTGCCCTCCCCAGGCCCAGCCAGCGGCTCCGTGGAGGCTCCCATTCCATCTGTCCAGCACTGACTGCTGCAGGCGCCCCTCTGACTCCCAGAAGCACCTCAGTTTGGACAATAAATCAGCAAGAAGGATCGGCAGTGCACGTGCCCCCCCACAGATACTGTCACCCCAGCAATGGTGGCGAGGCTCCAGTCGGCTGAGCTGAGACCCCAGTCCAGGTGGGGTCAAAGGCAGCACTCAACCCCTTCAGGGGGACTCTGCACCGACACAAGAACCCTGGGCTAGGGCTCCCCTGGAGAACAGAGTCCCGAGCCACCAGCACGGGACCCTGGGTCAGGTGGCTGGGACTCAGGTCTGAGCCTGCGTCTTCCTGGCCATTGACTCGAGAGGGCAGCAGTCCCTCGTCGGTGGTCCCTGAGGCCCTGCTGAGGCTCCAGAGACCGTGCCCGGAACATGCGCTGGCATTCAATGGCAGGAGCACCAGCGTCCTCGGGAACGGCACTTGTCATCAGTGAGGTGGGCGGGCCAGGAGAGCTCTGCACTGCCCAGGAGAGGCCCCTGCACCTGCACACCCCGCCCCGTTCACACTGGGCAAGTGAGGGGTTTCCAGGCCAGGGCTGGAGCAGGGGGTGCCAAGCTGGCCAGGCCCCCGCCCCCATCCCCGCCCAGGAGACGAGCTGAGCTGGCAGACGTGGCACAGGCTGCACCACCTCCAGGAATGCTTTGTCACCGACTTTCCAGGTGCTGCTGCTTGCCCAGGAGGCTGCTGGCGGTTGCCATGGAGACAGCCTGTGGGTCTCAGCCTTCCCACCCCCACCAGGCTGAGCTGGAGCACAGGCCCAGGGCCTGGCCACACCTCCCCTGCACGAGAGTGGGTGGGAGACTGCAGATGGAGGAGAGCCGGCCTGGCCTGTGCGAGGCCCCCTCCCTGAGCTTCGCGTCTCCTTCAGAAACCCCAGTTCGGCCTTGTCCCAGGGCCCCTTGAGGTCAGCGCAGGACCCTGTCTCCAAGTAGGAAACAGATCTGTTGGGGCTCAAGCCTGGGGGAGGTGCCCTCGTGCTGAGGCCAGGCTCACACCACAAGCATCGCAGCCCTGCCCACCGCACAGAAAGGTGCAGCCAGGTAGTCACCCTCCCAGCCCCTCCCCCACAAAGGGCAACAGGACGGGGGATCTGAAAGGATTGCAGCCTGTCGTGCTGACCACCTGACCCTCACCACCCCCAGCCTTTGGGTTCTTGGGTGAACTGCTCTGTCCAGCTTGGAGGGGCCGGCGACTTTGGTCAAGTACAGCAAAGCCCTGACCAGTGAGGCCACCGTGACCCAGGACCCTGCAGCAGCCACGGAAACCCCAAGAGGAGATGCCTCCAGTCACAGCCATCAGACCCTTCTCTTCAGGGTAAATTCCACTCCTCCTGCAGGTCCTGGGGGCCAGAGTAGCTCGAGGTCAGGAGCGTGAACGCCAGCTCAGGCTAAACTCCCCGCTCTGCTTCGTGAGGCCTCATTTCTGAGCTCTCAGCTTCCAGTCTGTAGAGTGGGGTGGCCTTCCTGCCAGAACCTGGATGGCCCCCACCTGAAGTCACCAGGCAGAGAGCCCTTGTCCCTTTCAGGATCACCAGCTAAAACAGATCTAAATAACATCCGAGTCTCTGAAAATAACATGAAAATGTCCAGGTTTTGATCAAAACTCATTCATCAAAAACTAGGAGGCCCTGGCCGGTTTGGCTCAGCGGTTAGAGCGTCGGCCTGCGGTCCAGAGAGACCCGGGTTCGGTTCCCGCTAAGGGCACGTACGTCGGTTGCAGTTTGTCCTTGGCCCTGGTTGATCGTGCGGGTGGCAGCCACTCGATGTGTCCCTTTCATGTCAATGTTTCTCTCTCTCTCTCTCTCCCTCCCACTCTATCTGAACAAAAAAATGGAGAAATGTCCTCGGGTGAGGATTAAAAAAAACCCAGGAAGATCTGAGACTGAGTGAGAAGAGACGAGGACCAGACACAGGACAGAGATCACAGAGGGTTAGGACCACCTGACACGACTGAATCCGTCACAAACAGAAAGCATCCATCAAAGACACACGGACGCATCTAATGACAACTTCATAAATGAAAAATGGAGTAACCAGAACGAAAGCTTCGAGTTGGTTCCACCGCAGAAGAGGGACAGAACAGCAGTAACAATGACCCCACGCGAACCACCGAGGAAAACTAGGGGCTCGAGGTCGCACCCAAGGACAACCTCAGGGTCCCAGAGTCCCAGGAGGAAGGGCGGAACGAGGCAGGGCAGAAAAGCGCTGGAATATGTGATGGCTGAAAACGTCCCGCATTTGGCAAGAAGATTAAACCTACAGATTTAAGAAGCTGAGTGAATCCCAAACATGATCAACTCCAAGAATCCACTAGAAAGATAGTCTGCAAACTATAAACTAAGAAAAAAAAAATCTCGATTGTGAGCCTTGGAAACTTGAAAATGGAACAAACAAGCCAATTAGAACCTGAGCAGAATACATGAAGAGACATTTCCCCCAAATGGACGCACAGATGGCAAATGAGCCATGAAAAAGGGTGTCTGACATCAGGGGAGAGGCCATGGAGACCACAATGACCTGTCACTGCACACTCACCAGAGGAGCTAACAGTGACAGTGCCAGTGCCGGGAGGTGCAGAGACCAGCGTCCATGCTGCGTGTGGGAGCTGGAGCTGGGAAGCGTCATGGCCACTCTGGGCACCAGCTGGGCGGTTTCTTTTTTTTTTCTTTCTTTTTTTTTTTTTATCCTCACCCGAGGACATTTTTGCATTTATCTTCAAATACAGCGGGAGGGAGAGAGGGGGGAAGAGAGAGAGAAACATCAGTGTGAGAGAGACACATCGAGTGGCTGCCTCCCACACGACCCCAACTGGGGCCGGGGACAAACTGCAACCGAGGTACATGCCCTTAGCGGGAACCGAACCCGGGACTCTCTGGTCTGCAGGCCGATGCTCCGACTGCTGAGCCAAACCAGGGCAGGGTGGTTTCTCCAAACACGAACACGGAGCTGTAACTCGGCCCAGTAACACCACTGGTGGGCACTCGTCCCAGAGGAGCGAAAACATTCACAGCGGAACCTGCACGCCCTCGTCCAGAGCACCTTTGTCCCGACTGCGCAGACGGGAAGCCGCCCCGACGCCCTTGAACAGGGGCCGGTTACACAGACTGTGGCCTGGACACGGTACCACTCAGCAATGGAAATAAACACCCGGCGACCCGGGGAACCTCGGCCTCCGTCAGACAACGGCCCCGAGTGAAAGAAGCCAGGCCCGAAGGGTACGAGCCCGTTCACGTAACGCTCTTGAAATGACAAAACCATGGGGACGGAGAATGGGTGGCTGGCCACTGGGGCAAAGGAGGGCGAGGTGGAGGGAAGGGGCGTGGGGACGGCGGTGGGGTGGCCGTCCCGCTTGTGATATTGCACTGGTCCCACAGGCTGTCACCAGTCCGCACTTTCTGAATCTCAGGAATCTACAGTCCGCTCACAATCAAACACTTACATTTGTGGAAGGGGAGTGACCGCAGCGTTCGGCTCGGGGCTCAGGCTGTCCTCTTGCAGCCGCCAGCACACGGGAGACTCGCCGTCAGCTTTCATTTCCACGTGCCTGCTCCTGACCACCTTCCCTGCTTTCCTCACCGCCCTGGTGAAGCCCTGAGGCTCGGCCAGCACCCCCAGCCCAGAGCTCAGGCCTGAATGCCCCACCCGAGGGGAGCCTCCCTGCACGGGGCGTGGAGCCCAGCCCTGCAGCAAACCCCAGCCTGACGGGGCACAGACCCCCCAGCAAACCCCCAGCCTGACGGGGCACAGATGCCCCGGCAGGACCAGTCATGGGGCACAGAACCCCCAGCAAACCCCCAGCCTGATGAGGCACAGACGCCCCGGCAGGACCAGTCATGGGGCACAGACCCCCCAGCAAACCCCCAGCCTGATGAGGCACAGACGCCCCGGCAGGACCAGTCACGGGGCACAGACCCCCCCGGCAGGACCCGTCACGGGCTGAGAAGAGCCACGTGGAATTGGCCCTGGTGCTGAACCTGACGCCCCTTGAGGGCTCAGGCTGGGAAACGACCAGTCAGCACACATTTGACAGGGTGTGTCCTGTCACCTCAACTCGGATAGAGGGCCACCGCACATCCAGGTGTGAAGTCCCTGGTCCCGGGCCCAGCCCTGCCAGCCCCTCCTGGCCCCCGGCCTCTGAGCCAGGCTTCTGGCGCCCAGACCCCCTGGACAGCAGGTGTGGGCGTCCCCACCCCCACCCTGGCCAACTCCCCTCCCCAGCTGAGCCCGCAGGCCCCCTTCCTCCCACAGGAGGCCCAGCGCTGGGAGGAGGAGTCTCAGCTCTAATTACATGTCCTGGAAAGAAACCCCAGTTTAATTTGGAGTAAACCGAGAAGCTGTGGTTGGAAATGTCTCCTTGGGGAGCCACCTGCCTGAGCAGGGACACGTTTCTCTGCTGTCCCCCAGGACCAGGAAGGAAAGCCCAGGCTGAGGTCAGGATGGAACCACTGGGGACCTCAGGGTTCTGGGGCTCTCTGCCGGCAGAAAGGGGTCCCAGGGTCTGTGAGGACCCCAGCCCTGTCCCAACGCCCAGCTGCAGTCAGCCCCTCAGGGGCAAAGGTGGGGGCTTCTGAGGAAACTGGGAGGGTGGAGGGGTGACTTGGGAACAGCACCAAGAGGTGGTAGGCTATGGCCGGGCTGGGGACTTGGGTGCCCACTGTCCCTCCTTTCTCACCAGCCCCCCGGAATGAGCGCACAGTCCACTCACCCTCCCATGTCAGACAGGACCACCCACCAGTACCGGACTAGAGCCCCCCCCCCCCCGCCGTGAAACCCTCCAGCCCCCCACAGCCCTGTGCCAGGGCTGTGAATTCTGGGAAGAGGACTGAGGGCCAAGGACCCACACTCGCCTCTGCTGAGCACCAGGCTCCTGTCCATCCCCTCTCTGTCCTCTGTCCGTCCATCCCCTCTTCGCCCGTCCGTCCCCTCTCCGCCCGTCCGTCCCCTCACCATCCTCCGTCCGTCCCCTCTCTGTCCGTCCTTCCTGAACTGCCTGCCATTCCTGAAGCCGTCCACTTTCACTCCTGGTCTCCACCCACCTCACGCTGCCCAACCTGTAAACTCTTGTCCCTGGGCTCAGCCAGGGCGGTGCCCCCCCCACGCCCACTTCTGGGCCCCCTCGTCTGGTCTCTGGCTCTGAAGACCATCGATCCACGAGCATCCCGACAGTGACACCTCCAGCCACAGCCTCCCTCCAGGTGTCTAGATGGAAGCCTCTCACAGCCTTCAAAAGTCACCTTATTACTGCGCCGCCTCTGACACCCTACAACCCTACACCTCCCAGCTCACCTTGCCTGCCCCCCTTATGCGTGACGAAGGAAGCCTGGTACCCTGTATGGAGTGGCCCTCACAACACGCCAGACACCGTGACGGAGCCGTGAAGAACGTCAGTCGGGCAGGGTAGCAGACACGGAGTTCACGAGACAAACACCACATGTCGGTACACTCGGAAGCCCACTAGCACCACAGACCCTGTCCACAGAGCGGGAGAATGTCTGCCTGGAGCCCCATCCACAGGCGGGAGAGGTGTCCCCCTCGAGCCCCGTCCACAGGATGTCCCGTGGATCAGCTCAGCCTCTTCAGAGGCTCACAGAGCCTGAATAAATGAGTGATTAACAAATGATGGACGTGTGTGACGGCTCAAGTGGCCAGGCAGACACGTGGACCAGGAGCCGGGACGGAAGGTCAGCCAATGGGAAGCCCTCAGCCTTCGACCCTGAAGCCAGGACTGGAAGCTCTGCCCCCACCCCAAGGCCAAGAGGCTTCCCTGAGGCAGGGGTGGGTGCCCATCCGACCCAGGGCACCTCCCACACCCTGCACGCCGGCCTCTGGGAGTGAGCTAGGCTCCCCCAGGCAACAGGCCTCCCCAGCCAGAGCCTCCAGCCCTCTGAGCACCAATTATGTTACCCTAATTAAAAACAACAAAGTAACATAACACCCCCCATGGCTGCCCACAGGGACCTCAGCTCAGGAGGGGTTGGAGTTGGGGTCCTTCCCTGATTCCCCACTGGCTGGCACTCACCCCAAAAAGGAACCATGGCCTCCCTCAATCGTGCACACACATACACACGCATGCACCTGCCTGTGCACACATGAACACACACAGTTTCTCAGGTCCCAAGGGAGCAGCTCCCCCATGACTGGGCCAGCGTGTCAACCCCCACAGGACACAGATCACCCTCCCAACCTAGGGGTTTCCCTCGAAACCCAGCACCACCTCTGGGGATGAGGTGCAGAGACAGGGAGCCCGGAGACGCCAGCACCAACTCCCAGCCCTCCTCTGAGGACTTGGGCTCCAAGACCCAGCGAGAAGAACGAGGCAGAGGCAGGCAGGGGGCTGGGGAGGGAGGAAGGTGACGTGAAGACAGAGCCGAGGGAGGTGCAGAGAGGGGACAGAGGGAGGGATCTCAAAGCTGCAGCTGGGGCCTCGGGACCCTCCCGCTGGGCTCCCTGCCTGGCAAGCCCATCCTGCTGACTGTGTGACCAGGACTGTCAGGCAGAGGAGACGTGTCCCGTGTTCCCCACCCTGGGGAGGCCTCTCCCTGCCCCCGAGGGACCAGCCCTGCCCGGCAGCAGCACGCTCAGCACCACGGACAGCACCGCTCCCGAGGGCTCAAGCAGAGGGCTCTCTCGCTTCAACAATCTGCCTCTGTGCTGACAGACACTCCCGGACCCCTCCTGGGAGACCCCAGGCCAGGCTCTGGGGACACCCTGAAAAATAAGATGACTCTGGTCCTCAGGGACTCGCGTCCAGAGGGAGGGAGAGAGCAAAGTAAACAGTGACGCGCCCGCCCGCCCGGGGCCACACTCCCACCAGCCCAGCAGCAGCACTGGGGACAGAGGCGTGTCCCCAGACAGCAGACCTGTGTCCCCGCGGCAGCAGAACCCATCCCCCCACAGAAGGCTCCCACTCCCTTCCCCCCTCAGCTGTTGTGCGAAGTGGGAGAGGGATCAGGTCCCAGTTTCAGAGGCGCCCACCCCAGTGCTGGTGGCCTCTGGCACCGCCCGCCCCAGGACCCAGAGGCAACTCTGTCACCTCTCCAGGGAGAGACCCTCCCGAAGGCCAGGCCACCGTGGGGCCCACTCCTCCATGCAGGCCTGAGCCCTGAGCCTCCTGGGACCACCCGACTCCGGAGAAGAACAGACCCAAGTCCCTGCATAAGGGGGGGCCCCTGGAACTTGGGCTGAGCAAACAGGCCTGTGGAGCAAAGTTCCCCAGTGCTCCCCTCACCCCCACCCCAGAGTTGAAGCAACATGGGCTCGAGACAGCCCTCAGCCTGCTGGGCAGAGAAACAGGCCCTAAAGCACCCATCAGGCAAATGGGGAACCTGAGGCCCAAAGGGGGGCACTCAGCGAGGAAGAGCAGGGTGCTCTGCCCCAGCCCACCCCAGTCGACTCCTCGACCGCTGGGCTGTTGTGGGTCATTATCAGGGTCCGTTTGAGGAGAAACGTGGGGACAGGCTGTGGGACCCACACCTTCCTGGAGCCACTCGCACAGTCGAGCACAGAGCTCAGCGAGACCTTTGCAGCTGGACTCCTCGGGCGGGAAACAGCTCAGACCTGTGGACGGGACCCTCCCCAAGGCCCAGACCACTCCCCTGGCCTGGAAGTCCCTCCCCCGCGGTGACCTGGCCACAGAACCAGTGGGCCCCCCTCTGTGACGGTCGGCAAGCTTCACCTAAGACAGGGCACTTCGCGTTGGCCCTCCGGTGCCCCACGGATGGCAAACAGATTTGCCCACACACAGCCACCGGCAGCCATGCAGCCCGGGCCACCTACCCCGTGAGGACCACGACGAAGTCCATGACGTTCCAGCCGTTGCGCAGGTAGGAGCCCTTGTGCAGCACGAAGCCCAGAGCGATGATCTTGATCCCGGCCTCGAAGCAGAAGATGCCGATGAAGTACGGCTCCGTGTCGTCCTAGAACACACACAGCTCAGGCTCACCCCCGCCCCGGCCCACACATGCCCCCCACACCGGTCCAACAGGAGGGGCCAGGCCCCCACCCTCCAGCCCAGCAGCAGGGGAGGCAAAACGGCTTTTCCTGCCAGGACTGGAGTGACCCTGTCAACGCCCATCACCAAGGGCTGTTGCCAACCCCATTCTACAAGAAAGTGAAGCCCACAGGCCAGGGACCTGGGCCGCAGACTCGCAGCTCATCACAGGCCACCTGGGTCTGAGCCTGGGCTCTACCCCCTGCTCCCGGTTGATGCCCAGAGCGCAGCAAGGGACCCACTTGTGTGTTAACACACTTTCCAGACAATCAAATCTCTTGGGGGCGAACACGGCCTGGCCTCGGGGAGCCTCTGGAGGTGAGGCGTCCAGCCAGCCGGCCACAGGGAAGGGCATCCAGGCCGTGTGGGCACAGGAGTGCGGCCAGAGATCACCCCAGGCCCTGCGGGCCGACCAAGGTGGGGCCAGTGTGGAGCTTGGCTGGGGAGGATACGACGTGCAGACAGGCGCGAGGGTGTGGTCAGCGGTCGGGGAGGTGGCAGAGAGCCTCGGTGCAGATGAGGGGGAGCCAGATCGGGGGACAGACACACAGGAAGGGTCAGCGTGGGGGACAGCCAGAGTGCAGACCACAGCCGCCACCTGCCAGGGATGCTGGCTCAAAAGCAGAGGCGGGGTTGGGGGAAGGGTCGCCCCAGAAGGAGCTGCTCTCTCTGCCCAGCTGGTGGGGGGAGGGGGACCGGGTCTGCAGGCCTGGGGACTGGCTGCAGGGGAGGGGAGGGGCAGGTGGCCCCCCAGGGGTTCTGTCAGTTCCCACTCAGGACAGCACCTGTGCCTTCCTCTCCCAAGAACCTGCCTATCGAACCCTGAGCCCAGGCCTCCCAGCCCACAGCTGATGGGCAGCCCTGTGTACAGTGTCCATCACAGCCCAGCTTCCCCTTCCTGCCACCCTGATGCTGACTCATGACACGATCACCCCCCAGGCTTCTGGTCTAGTGTGGCTGGACGGCCCCCTCTCCTCATCCGCCCCAGGGGACCCGCTGGGCCCCAGAAAACAGATCTGCTTCTGGGAAGACAGAAGGGCCGACCTCACAGCACTTCCCCCAGCTCCACCCTTGACCACGTGGCTGAGCGCTGGCGTGGGGGAGGGCGGGTGGGCCTGCACACTAGGGCTCCAGCTAAAGGCCACTGGGGAAGGCGGTGGGTGGATGGGAAGCAGAGCCCCCAAGACGGGGGGCCGTGGAGGCCCCACCCTGGACCAGGCTGGCAGACACAACCATGAGGCGGACCTGTGGCCCCCGGCCTGCTTGCTCCCCAGCCTCCAAGCCAGACCCAGGCCCTCCTCTCCTGGCCCAGCTCCGTGTCTGTCCTTCAGTCCATCCTAGGGGCCGGCACGCAGGACTGGGGTCAGCCAAAGGTTCCTTAGGCCTTCAGGCCAAGCCCAGGCTGGTCACATTCTGCTCCTTTTCCCAACTGCTCATCCCTCAACCCCTAGAAGTGTGCCCACCCCCCTCACCTGGGAGGCAGGAGCTCAGACTCGGCTAGGTCCCCAGCCAGCCCACCCAAGCCTGCCACCCAGCAGGGACAGGGCTGATCCTGACTGCTGCTCTCTGGCCTCCCTGGCCCCAGCCCCCTAGCCTGCTTCTCTCTGGCCCTACCCCCACCACACTTCCTTGGGGACACGACGAGGGCCCTGTGGCCTGACCTCTGAGGCTCCTGGCCAGAGTCCCCAGTCCCTCTGACTTTCACCCTCGTCTCTGTCCTCCAGGGTGGGTGCTTGCCACTAGCACGCAGCCGGCAAGGGGCCCACAAAACACCGGCAGAGCTGGGCACAGAGAAGGCGAGGGCTGCTCTCCAGCTTCACACCTGGTCAAGAGTCACCACCAGACACACCCTGCTCTGCCTCGTGCAAGACTGTGCTGCGCTTCACACCCAACAAGGGGGCCCAGCCCCACCTGGCCTTTCTCAGGCCCAAAGAAATGACTGCCCCTGAAGCCTCCCATGCCTGGCTCTTCATTTCCTGCCTTCTCCTGGTGCCCTGCCCAACTGTGAGCACCCCAGGGCAGCCTCAGGTGCACCCCTCCCACCACTGGGCCTGAGATGGCGGGTAGGACTGTTCGGGCCCACATCGCGCATTTAACAGGCCATCACTTCTCGCCTTCGCCGAGGTGGGCGTGAGAGGCTTGGAGAAAACCAGTCACCCGAACGTGGGGCAGAGGCCTCAGCTCTCGCTCCGGATCCCTCCCCTGCTTCTCCACATCCAGCCCAGGCAAAGGGGCCTGGCCTCTGGCCTCCCCGAGACCCACCCTTCCCGACGCCCCAGCCCCTCCAGAGATCCCTCCCTGGCTCCCTGGCTGTCACCAGCCCTGGGCTGCAGCGGGGGCTGGCCCAGGGGTCTGCGAGCTCGTGGCAGGACGGGCGAAGACCATTCAGGATGCTCAGGAAGAAAGCCTGGGACGGAAGGTTGCCCAGTAGACGCGGAGGCCCCAGGGGAAGAGACTGAAGCCAGAGAGAGGCTGGCAGACCCAGGACAGCACCAGGGGGGCAGCCAGCCACCCCGCCACAGGGCTCTCAGAGCCTGCCATTCCTGCGCCTGGGCCTTACACATAAATAACACACGCGCACACACACACGCCAGTTTAGGTCTTTCTTTCTTAGGTGAAAAAGGCCTAAGGCCCTGGGACTGGACGGCCCATTTGGGGTGCAGGGTGGCTAGTGGCATAGGGCACAGCAGCCACCCCACCCCATGAGGGCTGGCCGACTCCTCCGGTCTCCCTGAGCCCTGAGGTAGAGGTGAGCCGCCTGAGATCCTCGGGATCCGCATCCCACGAGCTGCCGCCGCCCCCATGCCCCCGCCCCGCCCCCACTCACCAGCCGCTCGGACATGGGCGTCTTGTCGCCCTCAGGGAGGTGCTGCTCCAGCGCCAGCACGATACAGTTGGCGATGATGGTGGCCAGGATCATGTACTCAAACGGAGTGCGTGGGTTAAGGACTGGCCGGGAGGCGCCGCGGGGGAGGGGAGGCGAGGAGGCTGAGGCGGGCAGCGCGCAGTGCAGCAGGCGGCCAGGCGGCCTCCCGAGGGCCGGAGCAGGACCCGTCCGGAGCCCACCCCCTGCCCCCGCCTCTGTCCGAGGGGCCGCGGCGAGGCGGGGCCTCTGCAGGTGCGGCCGCCAGCCCGTCGGCACGTCTCGGCGGCCGTCAGCACCGCGGACAGCGCCCCGAAGGGAGGGGCGGCGCGCCCCCTGCGAGAGGCTGGGAGCAACCCGCGCAGGCGCACTCCTACCGAAAGACACACGTAGCCACATGTACCTACACGGGCACGTGAACATGCATGTCCCGAGAGTCCCGCACGCACGCACGCGCAGGGCCGGGTTCATGTTCTGCCCGCACACACGCGCCAGCACCTGCAGCCAGGCACGCGCACGGGCCTGCGGCCACACGGGGGCCCACCTCTACCCGGACTCGGGTTCACCCTCGGGTGCCCTCCAGGCTGGCCGCGCGCTCTGCATCCGGACCAAGGGAGCCGAGGGACCAGTCCGGGGGCAGGGGCTCCGCCCAGCGTCCACCCGCTCCCGCAGCCGCGGCCACCACGGCCACACACACAAGCGCGCGCGCGCACGCACCCGCGGCGAGTGGAGAGGGGTCCCGGAGCCCCGCCCCGCCCCCTCCACGCTGAGCCGTCCCCGGGGCGCCTCTCCCCAGGTCGCACCCTCCTCCCAGCCCCAGAAAGATGGTCACTGGGCGCTGCACGCGACCCGCCCCGGCCCCCGGCCCAGCCGCCCCTCCCACCCCCGGCGGAGCAGGGACTCCAGACGCAGCGCCCGGCCCCTGTGCCCGCGCCCGCGGGCGGCCCCCCGCCCGGCCCAGCCCCCGACAGGATATGGCCACTCGGTGATGCGCTTGGCGTATTTGCGGACGACGTTGTCCTCGCTGAAGATGAAGAGCGAGCGGTTGACGGTGAAGCAGTTCTGCTTGACCGGGATGGGGTTGTACAGCGCCATGGTGCGCGCGCGCTGCGCGATCGACTGCTTGTACAGGACCCGCTGGCCCGGCGGCAGCCCACCCGGGCCCGGGCCGCCGGCCCCGCCGGCCCCGCCGCCCCGGGCCCGCTCCCCGCCGCCGGTGCCCCCATAGCGGCCGCCCAGCTCGTCTCCGAAGCGGACCATGGCTCCCGGGCGCCGCGCGCATCCCCTGCCCGGCGGCCCCAGCAGGGAGACCGCGGGCGCGCCAGGCGCTCGGAGCGAGGCAGCCACGGAGCCGCCGGACCAGCACCGGACCTCGCCCGGCCCGGCAGCCGCCGCACCCGACTCCGCCGCCCCGCACCACGCCCTATAAGGGGGCGATCACGTGGCGGTGCCCGGCCAATCCGCGCCGCCCCGCCCGCCCAGATTCCGCCCGCCCCGCCCCCAGCTGGCCGCCTCCGCCCTGTCCCCGCCGCGAGGTCCCACCACCAGCCCTCCCAGAAGCGCCTCGGGCCCCGGGTCCTCCCTGGCTGCGCCCCAGGCCTGGGCGGGTGTGGTGAGCGCGCGCCCTCGGCGCGTCCGGGCTTGCGCCGGAGCTGGGCGGTTGCAGCCCGGAGCTGGGCGGGGCTGGGAGTCCTCGACGGCCGTGCAGAGCGGCCCAAGCGGAGCTCTCTTTCCCCCCAAGGAAGCATCACCAGACGCGCAATGCTCCAGCCCGAAGGGGGGACGGTAGGCTCCAGGATCCTCGCGTTTCTTTCCACACGTCCCTCCTCCCAGCGGCCTCCTTGCCAGCTCCCCTCCCCCTCGCTGCAGACCACCGGCCTCTTCCAAGATTATGCGGGGCCCTGCCTTGCCATCCTTGGAGTGTCTTCCACATCCTTATTGACGCCGCTGTTAACTCCCTGGTCTCAGTTGGCAGGATGCACAACCCTGTGCTGGGTGCCTCGTTTTCCATCATATCCTAGACCTTCCCATCGCAGACACGGACTCAGCTTCAGCACCTCTCAACTCGGTATCTCCGTCCCCCCATCATTCATTCAATAATCATTTGAAGGGAGACTCTTGTTAGCTCTGTGTCCATCCATCCCTGCGCTCAGCGTCCCCACAGAGCACCTGTTGGACGCCAGGCGCTAGGCTCCGCGCTGGCTCAGTGGGGCTGACATTCTCCTAGAAGCAGCAGCGGGTGTTCATGGCCGGGTGGGTGCCAGGCATGTTTACTCCACGCCACACAGTTTGCACTTTCAGGTAAGAAGCCTTTGCCGAATTGCTCCTGGTGAGTGACAGAGGAGGCCAGGCACGTGCCCGACACCGTCCCTGCACCAGGACCTGGAGAGCAGATCAACACCACCAGCGCGAGTGCTGAGGGACAGGAAGAGCAGCAGGGAGGAGGCTTTTCCAGCCTGTCACAGAAGACTCGGAAACGACCCCTGCGTGTTGTCGAGAAGTGAGACCAGGACACAGTGCCAGGAGCTCCATCTCCAGCCCCGTGTGCCAGCTGCGGGCCTGCTCTGCCAGAGAGTGACCAAGTGGCAGGGGAGTTCTGAGCAGAGGTCAGCTGACTCTGCTCTGACCGGCTCCCTCTGGCTGCCCGGGGATGGACTGCAGGGGTGGGGCTGCCCGTCACTAGGATGCATTTAGAGGTAAGTAGCACAATTCCCAGCTGCCGGTGGCTTATCCAACAGCGTTAACCTCACTTAATAAAAACGATGAAGTATTGCATTTTAGGAGTGCAGACTCTCCGTCTCTCCTCTCCACCAGGGGCGCCCTACCCTGTTGCCTCACGGCCAAAGGCAGCTGCCACAGCACCAGGAATCACGTCCTCACACCACCCTGGCAGGCGTAAAAAGGACACCCATCTTGCCCTGGCCGGTGTGGCTCAGCAGTTAGAGCATCAGCCTGAGGTCCGGAGAGACCCAGGTTTGGTTCCCGCTAAGGGCATGTACCTCGGTTGCAGTTTGTCCCCGGCCCTGGCTGGGTCGTGCGGGAGGCAGCCACTCGATGTGTCCCTTTCACGTCGATGTTTCTCTTTCTCTCTCTCTCTCTCTCTCTCTCTCTCTCTCTCTCTTCCTCTCTCTCCCTTTATCTGGACAAAAAGTGAAAAAATGTCTTCAGGTGAGGATAAAAAAAAAAAGGACACCCATCTTTAAAAGTAAATGCATGACACCCTGTCGTGTCAAAGGGAAGGTTTCCCAGAGGCTCCCCAGCAAATTGGTCCCCACACCCCTTTGAGCAGACCTGAGCTTCAGGAGGGTGTGAGTGAGCGGAAGGCACGGAGGCGTGCCACAGGGAAACAGCGTCCCGAGAGGGTGTGCGCAGGGTCCTGCGGCACGGCTGGCCAAACGGCACATGTGGCGGCTGAGACAGAGAATTGGGCGCTCAGAGTCCGACCGAAGCCACCATGCCGGTGCCTGTACCGCGATGGGGAAGATGAGGGAGAGCCGGCTGGTCGTGGGATAGAAATTAAGAATGTTGTATTTGACACACCAGTGGAGATGTCAGTAGGCAGTTGGATGTTGGAAGGGATGCTCAGAGCTGGGTCTGGGAGCTGTGCTGGGGAAGGTGCTGCCCAGCCCAGGGCCGCCCACACTGCCCAGGCCCTGCCCCCTCCTTGCTGGGCGTGCCTGTCCACACCAGCTCCTGGTCATGCTTTGGCCATGGGGAGCACAGTGGGTGCGGGGGCTAGAAGCGTGAAGGTCAGGGCGTTTGTTCCGCAGCTCCCTCCAGCTGGGTCAGTGGGGGTGGCTTAAGCCTGAAGGGAAAGTGGAAGGTCCTGGCACCGTCGGACACCTCTCTACCCTCCTTGTTCACTCTCCCGGTCCCGTGACGGCTCCCATCCCTGCTCTGCTGACCTAGGCGCCTGCAGGTCATCAGCCCTCCCTCGCGGCTCTGCTTCACCGCACATTAAGCTCCCACTGCCTGACCTGCCTGAACAGCATTGTCATCACCGAGGCGGACATGGAGAAAGCGACAGAAAACCCTGGGGACCTCCGCTGGCGCCAGCAGATGAAAAGGAGACGGAGCAGGAGCAGCCAGTGTTCTGGGTGGCGGGTGTGGGGGTCAGAAGAACACAGTGTCCAGGGCCATGGGGGGAGCAGGGGTCCACATGGGTCACAGTCATCTACAAACATTGCCGAGACCCAGAGTGATGAGATGAACATTCAGTCTTCAGCACAGGGAACAGAGGTGCCTGTTACCTTGGCAAAAGCAGTTTCCATAGAGGAGCTTTAGTAACAGTTCTCGTGGAGTTGTGCACAGGAGGTGCAGACAGCCGGGCACATCCCGGTGGGGAGAGGAGGTGCAGACAGCAGGTGCACAGCCCAGTGGGGAGAGGAGGTGCATACAGCAGGGCACAGCCCGGTGGGGAGAGGAGGTGCATACAGCAGGGCACATCCCGGTGGGGAGAGGAGGTGCAGACAGCAGGGCACAGCCCGGTGGGGAGAGGAGGTGTATACACAGGTGCACAGCCCGGTGGGGAGAGGAGGTGCATACAGCAGGGCACAGCCCGGTGGGGAGAGGAGGTGCATACAGCAGGGCACATCCCGGTGGGGAGAGGAGGTGCAGACAGCAGGTGCACAGCCCGGGGGGGAGAGGAGGTGCATACAGCAGGGCACAGCCGGTGGGGAGAGGAGGTGCATACAGCAGGGCACAGCCCGGTGGGGAGAGGAGGTGCATACAGCAGGGCACAGCCCGGTGGGGAGAGGAGGTGCATACAGCAGGGCACAGCCCGGTGGGGAGAGGAGGTGCATACAGCAGGTGCACATCCCGGTGGGGAGAGGAGGTGCATACAGCAGGTGCACAGCCCGGTGGGGAGAGGAGGTGCATACAGCAGGTGCACAGCCCGGTGGGGAGAGGAGGTGCATACAGCAGGTGCACATCCCGGTGGGGAGAGGAGGTGCATACAGCAGGTGCACAGCCCGGTGGGGAGAGGTGTATACAGCAGTGCACAGCCCGGTGGGGAGAGGTGTATACAGCAGGTGCACAGCCCGGTGGGGAGAGGAGGTGCATACAGCAGGTGCACAGCCCGGTGGGGAGAGGTGTATACAGCAGTGCACAGCCCAGTGGGGAGAGGAGGTGCATACACAGGTGCACAGCCCGGTGGGGAGAGGAGGTGCATACAGCAGGTGCACAGCCCGGTGGGGAGAGGAGGTGCATACAGCAGGTGCACAGCCGGTGGGGAGAGGAGGTGCATACAGCAGGGCACAGCCCGGTGGGGAGAGGAGGTGCATACAGCAGGTGCACAGCCCGGTGGGGAGAGGAGGTGCATACAGCAGGTGCACAGCCCGGTGGGGAGAGGAGGTGCATACAGCAGGGCACAGCCCGGTGGGGAGAGGAGGTGCATACAGCAGGGCACAGCCCGGTGGGGAGAGGAGGTGCATACAGCAGGTGCACAGCCCGGTGGGGAGAGGAGGTGCATACAGCAGGTGCACAGCCGGTGGGGAGAGGAGGTGCATACAGCAGGTGCACAGCCCGGTGGGGAGAGGAGGTGCATACAGCAGGTGCACAGCCCGGTGGGGAGAGGTGTATACAGCAGGTGCACAGCCCGGTGGGGAGAGGAGGTGTATACAGCAGTGCACAGCCCGGTGGGGAGAGGTGTATACAGCAGGTGCACAGCCCGGTGGGGAGAGGAGGTGCATACAGCAGGTGCACAGCCCGGTGGGGAGAGGTGTATACAGCAGTGCACAGCCCGGTGGGGAGAGGAGGTGCATACACAGGTGCACAGCCCGGTGGGGAGAGGAGGTGCATACAGCAGGTGCACAGCCCGGTGGGGAGAGGAGGTGCATACGGCAGGTGCACAGCCCGGTGGGGAGAGGAGGTGTATACGGCAGGTGCACAGCCCGGTGGGGAGAGGAGGTGTATACAGCAGGTGCACAGCCTGCTGGAAGAGGAAGTGACCTCTCTGTGCTCATTTGCCGGCCCACCAAGGTATCAGTCTGGCCACCATTGTTCCTTTCCTGCCAGGCTCCCTGGTCCCTTGCCATCTGTCCCTCTCACGCAGCAAAATGCCACCTCCAGCCTGCAGGTTCCCCCACAAGGCTCCAGCTGCTTAGGAAGGTCACACAGTGAGCAGCACGGTGTCACCCACAGTTCTTCAGGGGTGCTGAGGAGGCCCTGAGGCCCTGCCTGTGCGTGGCTATGGCACGTAACTCCGTCCTGGGAGCTCGGTCCCCTGCCCCACGGCCACCGTCAGCCAGCAGCGCTGCTCCTCTGCATGTCCCTCCCTTTTATTCCAGCTGCACTGAGATGACATGTCACACTGTATCATTCACGTACATATTGCAACGTGACCACCTTCATCCCCTCCCTGCTCACCTCATGTTCTGTAGGGAGACTGGCTTCAGATCCGCTCTTACAACCTTCAAGTTCACACGCCTGGATTAACTTCGTCACCACTCGGGATGAATCATCTTATAACTGGAAGTCTGTCCCCTTTCGCCGGCACCTCCCCATGTCCCCCACCCCAGCCCGGGATCCACACAGCCTCAGTTCTTCTGTGAGTCCCACTCCTTAGAGTCCCCATATGAGTGAGGACACACGGCATTGTCTCTCAGACATCTCAGCGCAGGGCCCTCGGGTCCGCCTGTGCCGTGGCGGTGGCAGGACCCCGTCTTTCCTAGGGCTGTGCTCACACGGTCCTCTCTCCGTGTCCCCCACTCGGCGTTGATGGACACGTCAGAGTTTCTGTGTCTGACCCCTGTGAATCAGGCTGCGGTGAACTCGGGTGCCGATAGGTCGTCTCCTTCGGGTAAATACCCCGCAGTGGGCTGCTGGGTCACGAGGTGGTGCTACGGTTTCCCGCGGTGGCCGCACCAATCTGCGTGCCCAGCAGCAGCGCTCGAGGGCTCCCCCCCCCCCCGTGCCCGAGAGGCTGCTTCTGACGGGCGCGAGGAGGTACCCCGCCGTGGTTTCCACCTGCATTTCCCCGAGTGATGGCAGTTTTCTGAAATCAGACGATGGTGACGGCTGCCCAATGTGGTGAATATATTAAAAGCCACTGTGCCCTACATTTCTAAATGATTAAAATGGTCAATTTTACGTTATGTGAATTTTACCTCAAAAAATGAAGGCATTTTTTTGTTTTGCATTTATCTTCAGCGGGAGAAGGAGAGCGAGAGGGAGAGAAACATCGATGAGAGAGACACATCGAGTGGCTGCCACCCACACGACCCCAGCCGGGACCGGGGACAAACTGCAACCAAGGTACGTGCCCTTAGCGGGAACTGAACCCGGGTCTCTCTGGTCTGCAGGCCGACGCTCTAACCGCTGAGCCTAACTGCCCAGGGCTCAGTGAGGACATCTTGACGAAAACGTGGGAACCCTTTTCAAGAGTCAGCCTCTCCCATGCCTCCCCGCACGGCCCTCCTGGGGCGCTTACCTGATGAACGCGCGGCCCCTGCTCCCAGTCCTGTCGAGCAGACAGAACCACACGTCACGGCCCTTGCTCAGGTTCTCAGGCTGCTGGCCTGACCCTGCCCGCCCCAAGGTCCCTCCAAGGTGCCACATGCTGTCCCTGTGCCTGGACAGCTGCAGCCACCGCCCAGATCTCGGAAAGGCACCGGCTTGTCCAGCACAGCGCCCGACCCTCGGGCTGGGGTTGATGCCAGAGTGGAAGCCGCGGGGTGTAAGAACTGTGGGCGAAGGGCACCCCGCCTGTCCCGCCGGAGGGCTGTGCCCTGACCTGCCAGTTCAGCTCCACCTTCGCCCTGGTCCCTGTCACCTGGCTGTCCAGGCGCCCGGCCCCTCACGGCTGCCCCCCCCAGGGCTTCTCTCTGCCTCCAGAGCAGCCCCTCCAAAGCGCAGGGCTGACCACACCACTGTCCGCGACCACGGCCATGCTCCGGGCGACAGGCTGCGCTGCTGACGCCTGGGTGCCTCCTGGCCTTCCCGGGCGCAGCCTCGCCCTGCAGCACCCGCCCCCGGTTCTACATCACAGGAGGTACCGGCACCACTGACGCACGATCTGCGAGTAACGTAACTATCCACACTCCAGAGGAAGACAGCAAATCCAGACACCGAACACGCTAGTGTTTGTGCGTGTGTGCTGTCCAGCATCCAACCGAGAATTATCAGCCTCCCGCCCGTCGGTGTGGCTCAGGGTTAGAGCGTTGGCCCGCAGACTGAAGAGTCTCGGGTCCGATTCCAGTCAAGGGCACATAAACTCGGTTGCGGTTCGTCCCCGGCCCCCAGTTGGGGTCGTGCGGGAGGCAACCAGTCCATGTGTCTCTCTCACATCGATGTTTCTGTCTCTCTCACTCTGTCTAAAAATAGATGGAAAAGTATCCTTGGGTGAGGCTTATAAAAAAAATCTTTAAAAATAAATAAAAATAAATCTAAAATCTTTTTTTAAACATTTAGCCCTGGCTGGTGTGGCTCTGTTGGTTGGAACGCTGTCCCATGCACTGGAAGGTCATGGGTTCGATCCCCAGATGGGGCATGTACGAGAGGCCACCGATCTGTCTCTCTCACATTGATGTTCCTCCCCCCCCGCCCAAATCAATAAAAACAATTTTTAGTGATCAGACATGAAGTTAAAAGCGAGACGTGACCAGGGTAAAAACCAGAGACGGCAGAGAGGATGAGATCGGGATGTGGAGACTTAAAATTGCTGTGATAAATATGTTCAAACATTTAAAGGAAAATGTGAACAGAATGAGGTGCCAGAGAGTGGATCTCAAAAGACAGATCGAAGTTCCCCAAGGAAGTGGCCTGGAGAATCGATACCGAAGTGGCACGTTCTCTGGACGGGCGCACAGAGGCTGTTACACCAGAGAACAGCCACCAATCTCACCTGCAAAGTGCAGCCAAGGGGGCCTCTGGGCACCTCATGGTCCAACTCTCCACCCTCCGAGTCACGCTTACCGCCCGTCGCTCTGTCCCCCTCGCCTGCTCAGGCCATTGTCAGCCGTCCCCATGGCCCCATCTCTCTCTCTCTCTTTTATTGATTTTAGAGAGAGAAGGGGGGACAGAGAGAGATCAATCTGTTGCCTCCCATACGCTCCCAGACCAGGGATTGAACCTACAACCTAGGTACGTCCCCTGACCAGGAATCGAACCCACCACCTTTTGCTGTACAAGGTGAGGTTCCAACCAACTGAGCCACACCGGCTAGGGCCCCAGTGTTTCTCTGAACCTACACCCCCTGACCCTGTACCCCCAGAGACACCCCGAGAATAGAGGTCATGGGGGACTGGAAGTCCCAGGAGGGCTGTCTCCACAGTCTCATCATGGGGCACCATCTAGCCTCCGGTCCCTCCCACCACCCCAGATTTGTTTGCTTCCCAGGATGCACCCAAACCAGCTCAGACCTTTGTGTGCACCCTTGGCCCACAGCTCCAGCCGTCTGGGTCCTGGGGCACCTTCCCGGTCACTGGCTGCCGAACCTGGCCAGGGCCTTGGTACCAGCCCGAGACTGCCGCCGTGACCTCACGTGACCTCACGTCATCCATCCCATTGCTGAGAACTGGGGTCCTGCTTCTGGTCAGGGTAACACGTGTCTTGACTTCAGAGAAGAACTTGCTGAAGTGACCCTCCCCCACTACACTTGGGGGCGTTAGTCCCCCAGCCTCGGTCTCCGTGAGCCGTTCTGAGGCCGTGATCCTGGGGCCCAGGGGCGCTGGGCCTCTCGGCCAGCATCTGGGAAAAAGGAGACACCTGGGTGAGGGGCTGGCAGCTCCCAGGCACCCCAGAGCACCGTGTCCCCTTCCCCCAACGCTTCTCAGACCACTCCCAGAACACGGTCCTTGTGCCCACAAGGGAGGTCACACACGGTGTTTTAGTTTTATTTACAAATGATTTTACTTTATTTTTATTTATTTTTTTACATTTATCTGCAGATAGAGTGGGAGGGAGAGAGGGAGAAACATCGATGTGAGAGAGACACAGTGACTGGTTGCCTCCCGCGTGACCCCAGCCAGGCCCGGGGACGAACCACAACCGAGGTAGGTGCCCTTGACCAGAATTGAACCCAGTACTCTTTGGTTCGTAGGCTGAGCCAAACCAGCCAGGGCTACAGATGATTTTAAAAACATTATACACAAAAGTGCCGGAAAGGGGAAAAAGAAAAACTTTCATCGTAGAATTTTAGACCCATTCAAATAACGTTAAAAACGAATGAGAAACAAAGACACTTGAAAAAACAAAAGACGAGATCATTCATTGCCAGAAAGTCTCTGTTTAAAGAAATATATGTAATTTTCATTTTCTTTTAGGCTAAAGAAAAATGACAGAAATGAGGACCTACAGAAGGAATGCAGAGCAGCAAACGTACACACGCGTGTTCAGTGTGAGACACCTTCTCTCTCTCTCTCTTTCTTTTAAAGGAACCTGGATTCAGTTGCTGCTGTGACATGTGAGGAGTTTGGGAGGCATCACCCCCATCATTATAATAAGGAAAAAGGTGAACACAGATTGAGAACGGACGACTTTTCCTGTGTCAGTCGGAGAACTGAGGTCACAAGCGGAACCCACCTGACGTTCTGAGACAGGTCACCCCTGTGCGCCCGGCTTACCTGCAGCAGAGCCCGCTGGAGCCGTACGGTGGTGGAATCAATTAGACAGTAACGCTGACAAACTGCTGGAGGCAGAGTCTGGGCTGGGGTCTCAGGGGAGCCCCCGCACTTTGTAGATGTTATGCCTTGAAACACCAGTAGTTTCTCAAGAGCCAAGAGGCCCGGCCGGTGTGGCTCAGTGCTGGGCGTCGACCCTGCACCAAGAGGTTGCCGTTCGATGCCTGGTCAGAGCACGTGCCCAGGTGGTGGGCCCATCCCCAGTGGGGGGCGTGCAGGAGGCGGCCCGTCGATGTTCTCTCTCTCATCCATGTTTCTATAAAGCACCAAGAGAAGCCCTCCTGTTCCTGGCAGGGGAGGGGACGTGGCCGTTCCGAGATGTGGGCAGTGCGTTCTGCGTAGCAAAGCCCCACTCAGAGGGCCGACCTCACCAGAGCCTGGTCCTGGCCGGGAGGGGACGACTCTGCGCCCGCTCCTCTCCCTATCACCTGAGGGGAGAGGCCGACACCCTCTGGTGAGGGTCACAGCCCAGGGACACAGGCCCCGGGAGGACGGATTTAATCCTGGCATAGACTGCTGCCCCTGCCCCGTCCAGCCAGCACACCCGGGGGCTCCTGCAGGACCGTGGATCACAGCGCACAGAGCTACAGGGACAGACAGAAACAGGAGCCTCCGCACCCCAGCTGCCACCGAACACAGAGCCCAGCTGCCAGCCAGGCGGACGTGAGCCTCACGCTCGAGGCCTGCGGATCGCGGCTCCACTTGCAGCAAAAGTTATCGGGTGCGCTCGAAGGCCAGGAAAATCACGGGAGAGGAAGCGAGCATCAGGGCCAGGCTTGGGGATGGCACAGGTTTAAAAGTGTCCGACAGGGGAGTTAAAAGAACTCTGGTTAATATGCCTGGGCTCTAAAGGAAAAGGCAGACACCACGCAAGATGGACAACGTAAGGGGGGAGCTGGGAACACGAAGAATCACAAGGAAACGCTGGAGAGTGAGAACGCACGGTGACAGAGACAGAGTGCCTGTTGGGCCCATCCGCTGACTGGACGTGGCCGAGCTCGAATACACAGCGACAGAAGTTTCCCAAAGGAAATGAAGAGAATGAAAGGGACAGAACAGAATACCCCAAGAACATGGGACCATTTTACTTATTTTTCTTTATTTATATTAGAGAGAGAGAGAGGAAGGGAGAAGAAGAGAGATGGAAACATCGATGAGAGAGAACATCGATGGGCCGCCTCCCACATAACCCCCACTGGGGATCAGGCCCACAACCTGGGCGTGTGTCCTGACCAGGAATCAAACTGGCGACCTCTTGGTGCAGGGGTTGATGCTCAACCACTGAGCCACACCGGCTGGGCCCATGAGACAATTTTTAAATGGTGTAACATATGCCCTGGCTGGTTTTGCTCGGTGGTTAGAGCATCAGACTCTGGTCAAGAGCATGTACCTCGGCTGTGGTTCGGTCCCCAGCCCTGGTTGGGGTTGTGTGGGAGGCAACCAGTCGATGTGTCCCTCTCATGTTGATTGATGCGCTCTCCCTCCCTCTCTCTCTCTCTCCCCCTCCCTCTCCCTCACACTCTATCTGAAGATGGATGAAAAAATATCCTCAGTGAGGATTGAAAAAATAAATAAATAAAAGGTGTAACACACATGTACTTGGAACACAAGAAGTAAGAGAGAACAAAATTGAAGAAAACTGTGAAGGGATGATGACTGAGAATTTTCCACTGAGTGTTGTCCACTGAGACCCCAAACCACAGAGAACAGCATAAAAAAATACCAAAACACAACATTTTGGTACAAACTACAGAAAACCGAAGACAGAGACAATTTTGATGGGTGGGGGTGGGGGGGATACCCGACCCACGTAGGAACAGGGCTAAGAATTACATCTGACTTCCCCTCAGAAACCATGCAAGTAAGAAGAGGGTGCAGGGAAATATTTAGTATTAAAAGGAAAAAACTCACCAACCCAGAATTCTATATCCAGCGAAACTATCCTTCAGAATTAAAGGCGGCACTTGCTTTGGCAGCACATCTACTAAAACTGGAACGATACAGAGATTAGCTCGGCCCCTGCGCAAGGATGGTATGTAAATTTGTGAAGCGTTATAAAAAAAAACAAAGTGAAGGAGAAACAAAGACTTTCTTGTGCAAACAAAAGCAGACCTTCCTGTGATAAATGTTCAAAGAAATTGTTCAGAGAAAAGGAAAAGGATAATAACCAGAAACTAAGATTCACCGAAAGAAAAAATGAAGCGAAATAAAACTATTTAAATGTCTTATTCTAAAATGGCATGTTTGTTAAAAATAAAGGCCAATCTCTCGGTGATTAGGGGATGAAAGTGTGTGGGTATAGATTGGACGATAACAGAAGACAGAGTTGGAAACACTCTGTCATTAAAAACCTGCACAGCTTGGCGGTGTGGCTCAGTGGTTGAACGTTGACCCTGCACCAAGAGGTCGCCCGCCGGTTCAATTCCCAGTCGGGGCACATGCCCAGGTTGTGGGCCTCATCCCCAGTGCGGGGCGTGCAGGAGGCCAATCGCTGTTCTTTCTCATTGATGTTTCTATCTTTCTCTCCCTTCCCTCTTTCTAAAAAAATCAATTAAAATAAAATATTGGCCAGATTCAACATAGTCCGACAGAATCCCAGCTGGCTTCTTTGTGGACATTGATAAACGGATCCTAACGTTCACATGGAAACTCAAAGGACCTAGAACAGCCAAAACCATCCTTGAAAAGGGGGAACATTGGAGCACGCACTTCTCCATTTCAAAACTTACAACAAAACTCCAGGACCCAAAACCGTGGCCCTGGCATGAGGTTGGACGACAGGTCAACAGGGGGGAGTGAGGGCCCAGTGGTAAACCTAACGCCTGTGGCCAGCCCATTCGACAAGGGAGTGAGGCCTCTCCACGGCACAGAACAGTCTCCTCAACAGAGGGTGCTGGGCCCGCTGGGTGTCCACATGGAAGAGAAAGAAGCTGGGTCTGACCTCACGCCACAGGCAAAGGTGAACCCAACATGTGTCAGAGCCCTACACAGCAGCTAAGATCGAAACTAAGATGTGAACTCGAGGAAACCCAGGTCTGAAACTGTGAGGCACCAGCATGACGTGGAGTAGGCCCGCTGCCGGCAGGAAGCAGGGTCATGGTTGTTGAGGGCCCTGGGGGAACGGGCTCTTGGGAGAAATGAGGGATCCGGGTCCCGTTGGGGTGATGACCATGTTCTAGAATTGACCACAATGATGTTTGCCCAGAATTGTGAATACACTTCAGGGTCACTGAACGACACTCTGCACTGTGGTGTGTAACCTAATTTTAACAAAACTGTTACAAGAAAGAAGCCAGCCCTGGCCGGTGTGGCTCGGCGACCACAGTGTCGGCTGGCGGACCAGAGTCTCAGGTTCAATTCCGGTCAAGGGCACGTACCTTGGTTACGGTTTGTCCCCTGCCCTGGTCCGGTCGCGCGGGAGGCAACCAATCAATGTGTCCTTCTCACATCAATGTTTCTCTCTCCCCCTCCCTCCCACTCTATCTGAAGATAAATGGAAAAATATCCTCAGGTGAAGATTTAAAAAAAAAATAAAGAAACCAGTGAGAAAACCAGTCGACAAGCAACACATAGTATCTGGCAAATTAAAGCGAGAAGAGTAACAATGTCTCCCCAGTAGAGAAGGGGGTGGAGCCATGATGCAGGGCCGGGTTTGGGGTGCAGTTCTGTGAGGTCTCACAGCGGGCAGAGGCTGACTGCAGGGAGGAGCTGGAGGTGCTTCTGTGACCCAGAGTGGTGACTGAGAAAAAAGAAACATCCGCCCTGGCCGGTTTGGCTCAGCGGTTAGAGCATCGGCCTGCGGTCTGGAGAGACCCGGGTTCGGTTCCCGCTAAGGGCATGTATCTCGGTTGCAGTTTGTCCCCGGCCCTGGTTGGTCGTGCGGGTGGCAGCCACTCGATGTGTCCCTTTCACGTCCATGTTTCCCTCTCTCTCTCTCCCTCCCACTCTGTACAAAAAATGGAAAAATGTCCTCGAATGAGGATAAAAAAAAAAAAAAGAAAAGAAAAGAAAAAAGAAACATCCTACAAGGAAACCAGCCTGTCAATGTCGTCAAGCGTCACGGTCATGAAAACGCAGACGGAAGGACGCTGAGAGACCCGACCACCAAGGTCACGTGGACCGAGGCTCAGTGCCAGTGTGGCTGCACGCGGCCTGACTGTGGCTGCATCGGGGTCCCGCAGAGCACCCTTGTTTGCGGGGACGGGGGGGAACGGGTCCTTTTCAGACGTTTGGAGAGAACGGTTCTCTGCACCGTGCAAGGGGTTTTCTTATAAGTTTGAGGTTGTTTCAAAATTTAAAAATATATGTTAAGCCCTGCCAGTGTGGCTCACTGGTTGAGCATCGACCCTGCACCAAGAGGTCCCGGTTCGATGCCCGGTCAGGGCACATGCCCCAGTTGTGGGCCGGAACCCCAGTGGGGGGCGTGCAGGAGGCCAATCCATGTTCCTTCTCATCGATGTTTCTATTTCTCTCTCCCTCTCCCTTCCTCTCTAATATCAATAAAGAAAAAACATTTAAAAAATATATATGTTAAAACAATGAAGCCAGATACAATGAAGTGCATGGTGTGTGGCTCCAATGATAGAAAATTCTAGAACTGGAAATATTCGCCTGTCAATGACCAGGGCAGGGCAGCATCTCCTGGGGCTGAGTGGTGGCCTGTGATGCGTTTCTCAGAAAACAAGCATGTTCTTTTTTTTGTTTTTTTAATACTTTCTTTTTTTATCCTCACCTGAGGACATTTTTCCATTTTTTATTCAGACAGAATGGGAGGGAGAGAGAGAGAGAGAGAAACATCGATGTGAAAGGGACACATCGAGTGGCTGCCACCCGCACGACCCAACCAGGGCCGGGGACAAACTGCAACTGAAGTACATGCCCTTAGCGGGAACCGAACCCGGGTCTCTCCGGACCGCAGGCTGACACTCTAACCTCTGAGCCAAACTGGCCAGGGCAACAAGCATGTTCTTTATGTCAAAACTCATGACACCTTCAACACACGTACATTTTATTTTAAAATGTATCTTTATTGTCGAAGTATTACCAATGTCCCACCCCCATAAAACAGGTACATTTCACGGCAAATCCTATCTCAGTAAAGTTGATTTTTAAAATCCCATCAGTATTTTTGAGGGGATTGAAACAGCAATCCTGAGATTCACTGACGGGGCCTGAGAAAGCCAAGTGTCGCCTTGGACATAGCCGGAGGTGGTGGCCCTCATGACTGGCACTAACCCTGACCCTGAAGCTGCAGTAACACAGACAGTGACATGGGCACTGGACAGGCCCATGCCCGTCCCCAAAGCCACAGTGACATGGGCACTGGACAGACCCATGGCCATTGGGGAGGAAGAGGCTTTTGAAACGATGAACCGGCAAAGCTGGACATGCTGGGGAACCACATGGGGAAAAGTCCTTCTCATCTTGACCTCACTCCAGTCACAAAAACCAGTATGTGAGGGCCACATACCCAGTGCCAACATCTAAAACGAGAATGCTGTTGAAGAAAACAGAAGAGTGTCTTTTCAACCCCGGGGTCGGCCAAGACAGCTCAGGACAGAGAGAATGCTGACCTAAAGAACAAAGATGGACTTGGTCAAGATTTAAAACTCCCACATTTAAGGAAATGAACCGGAAGCTACAGACTGAGACACAATGTTTACCTGCTTCTGACAAAGGACTTGGACCCAGAAATATGGGGAAGACAGACTGACTCAGAATGTGCGAAACCACGAACAGGAACTTTGCAGAGGAAGGTGCCCCCCGGGCAGTGAGCTCGGCGGACGGATGCCCCTGTCCTCCGGGAGGTGCCACTGCCCACCCAGCAGAATAAAATTACAGATTAAAAAAAATTTTTTTCCCCCTCTTTATTGATTTTAGAGAAAGAGGAAGGAAGAGGGAGAGAGATAGAAACATGAATGAGAGAGAACATCTCCTGGCCGCCTCCTGCACGTCCCCCACTGGGGATCAGGCCCACAACCTGGTCATGTGCCCTGACGGGGAATCAAACCAGCGACCTGTTGGCGCCTGGGTCGACGCTCCACCACTGAGCCGCACCGGCCGGGTTAAAGAGATCTTTAGTGAAAAAAGTCAGAACAGGGGATGCAGTCAAAGGCATCCGTCAGGACTTACCGAGCTGTGCGTGTAATTACACCTCATTTTGAAAATCTCCAATTTGTACCGTTTCGCACCATACACCAAATTAATTCCACCTGGATTCAAGAGCTAAACTTAAAAGCTAGAAAGAAGTGCTAGGGGATATTTTTATAACTCAAGAGGTGTCTTTCTAAATACAACACACTATCAGAAGTCACAACATGGAGTTCACCACCAATGATTTTAAATTCGGCCTGGGCATAGAGCTACACCAATTCAGTAACTGAAACATACAAGAGACAATGTTGCACACAGGCAATTCACACAAGAGGAAAGGTGAATCTGTAACAAATAAAAACAGACACTTGTTTACCAATAACCAAAGATCCACAGAATAACACAGGCTTTGGCTGGGTGGCTCAGTTGTTGGAGCATCGTCCCGATATACTGGAGTTGTGGGTTTGATCCCTGGTCGAGGCACATACCAGAGTCAACCAATGAGTACGTGAATGGGTGGAACAACAAATCCATGTTTCTCTCTCCCTTTCTCTCTAAAAAATCAATTCAAACAAACAAAATAAACCAGACCTGGCCGGTTTTGCTCAGTGGTTACAGCATCAGCCCATGGACTGGAGAGTCCCGGGTTCGGTTCCCACTAAGAGCACATACCTCTCGTTGCAGTTTGTCCCCAGCCCCGGCTGGGGTCATGTGGGTGGCAACCACTCGATGTGTCTCTTTCACATCAATGTTTCTCTCTTACTCCCTCTCTCCCTCTTGCTCTGTCTGAAGATAAATGCAAAAATACCCTCAGGTGAGAAAAAAAAACAAAAACCAAAAAGAACCAGTAAGGCATCATTTTTGGCTGCACAGTGAGAGGAAGTAGGTATAATGCTTAATGACGCCTGTTGGTGAAGGCAACGGGCACTGGATGGATGGGGTGCTGAGGACACCGTGGCCTCCCGCAGGCACCGCGCCATCCCTGGGAGTGGTCCTTGTGCGCGCCGGTGGGGATGGAGCTGTGCGGTCATCCCAGGGCCTGGGCACCTGAGAGCGTGGGCGTTCTCAGGGATGCGCGCGTGTCACGCCAGGAGACGTGTGGGTCTCGGCAGGCGGGTCTGGAGGGGCATTTCCGGTGGTTCCGTGCTTCCCTGCAGTTCTCATGTGTTCGATTTCAGGCCGTGTAAGGTGTGACTCAGGCAGGAATGCCTGCGATCCTGGACCCTGCCCACATGCCAGGCGTCTGGGTGGCTGCCCGTGGGGGCCTGTCAGAGTGGGTCTCCCTGCCCCGCCCGGAGGTACACCGGCTGCTGTGAACCCAGCGCAGGACCTCTGCTGCAGCAGAGACCCCACGAGACTCTCCTCGGAGCCCACCCAGGGTCAGTTTAGGATCGTCCACGGCAGGCACTTCGGGTCCACCGAGCCCTGCAGGACAGGTGGGGCAGGCAGAAGCCCCGGCCACTGTCGGGTTCCTCAAAGCCAAACCCTGGGGTCTTGTTCAGAATGGTGAGAACTTGACATGATGATACTTTGTTGGGGGTCCCCTCACCCCACAGGCCACCCCAACACCTCAAAGCTCTGAACTGGAGTTGGGTCTGGGACACCTCTGTGGGACCCGTCGCCCCTGTCCGCTCGGTCATGGACACTCGCACACTGGGCCTGGGCTGCCAGCCTGGCGACAGGTGTGCGAGGACGAGGGGGCTGCGGAAGCTGCTCACCCGCCAGGCGGCGTCTAGCTGACCACTGGGTGAAGACGGAGCCCTTGAGCGGCTTCCTGCTGCGCTCACAGGCGCCCTGGTGGGAGAGGCCAGCCCTGCACGAGGACGCACGGGGGACACGCGGCCTGGACTCCTGCTTGGGGCGCAGCCCCACCGCGTCCAGCGCAGATCTGGGGACTCGCTTGGCGTGGCCATCGGTCCCGATGCCACCTGGGCCTCTGCCCGCGCTGGACAGACACACGTGTGCGGACAGGCGTTCACCGACCGGCTCCTGGTGTCCGCCCGGGAGGCGGTGGCCGGAGCCTCGGCCGGTGGATGCGCCGCTGTTCCGAGAGCAGCTGGACAGCGCAGCGCAGTGGAAACTCACTTAAAGTATTTCTTTTTTTATTGATTTCATTGAAAACAGAACAAGAAATGGTCTGAGCCAAAAGACTGCTCTTAAAACTGTCAAAACATTTTAACAGAAAAATAAACATGGCTGCATCATGAATGTTTCAGGAGTCGGACAAAAAACCACCGTTACTGCACTAATCACAGTCTTTAAAAAAGTATATGCCAAAAAAAGGTGTGACCTGCGGCCACCACACAAAAGGTGATGGCGAATTTATTCACACTACAAGACTAACATTTTAAAAAAGTTTTTCCTGCATTTTATTCTAAAATCACTTTGTTCTCTTTATACAGTTGATATTTACTTCACATGGTGAGTGGACACACACCAGAATCAGCACCGTGGTCTGTTTGTTTGCTTTGTTGTCCTAATGTTCAGTGATGGTAGAAAAGAAGTCAGTTTATCCATCATCATAACATGTGGCTTAAAAACCGACAGAAGGCCGGGGTCACGGCGCAGGCGGGTGTGCGGGCGTCGTGGGCGGGGCCTCCTGACCACCGACCCGCGTCCTGGAGGGCGGCTGTGGCAGGTCTGACAGGGCCAGACACAGGGTTTCTTTAAAAATCAAACACGCATTTTCTCCGGAGTCCTGGGGCGTGGCCTGACCTCGCAGGCGGCGGCAGGAGCGGTGTCTGTGCGGCACCAGGACGCGGGTGGGCGGCCTCACGGAGCACTGGTGGGTGACGGTGGCTTCAGTGGCTGCCACACAGCAGAGCCCAGGGTGGGGCGGGGACCACGGGGAGCAGAGGGGAACGGAAACGTGGGGACGACAAACCGCCGTCAGAAACACACGACCATGCCCCGGGGTGCAGTGTGCAGGGCAGCTGCTCCCTGGGCAGCCCCGGCTCAGGCCCTCCACCCGGAGGGGTCCTCGGACGCCTGGAGCACTTTCTCCTCCTCCCCAAACCGAAGTGTGAACCGCGCCCGGCGGCCTCTCACCGGGGGTCAGTGCTGCAGGAGCTGGTGTCGGGCAGGCCGTCCTCCGGGGCCTCCTGGGCGCTGGCCTGCCGCTGGGCCAGGGCCGAGCTGGAGTGCCGGCACTTGGGGGACCCGCAGCGGCAGCTGAACAGCTTGCCTTTGATGTCCCAGAAGCGCTGCCCGTAGTCAAACCTGTGGAAAGAGCAGAGCCAGGTCGCGGGCAGCCAGGGTGCGGCCGCCCAGGGCCCTCCCGCCAGGGCCCAGGCCCAGGGGGAGCAGCGAGGGTGTGGGCGCTCTTACCCCAGCTGCTCCCCGGCCTCGATGGGGCGGGTGCTGAAGAAGGCGATCCTGGGGAAGCGCAGGTCCTGGTGCGACGTGAACACCCGCACGGGCACCAGGTTGGGCTCGCAGTGGTGGTTGATGAAGCGGCTGACGTTTCCGTAGAACCGGGCGTCGATGCAGTACAGCTCCCCGTCCTGTGGGCAGAGCGGGCAGACATGGCCAAGGGCAGGGGCGGTGTGCCGGGCACTGGGCAGTGCTGCTGGGGACACGCCCACCCACTGTCCCCGGGAGGTCAGGACCGAGGGAGCCGGGGAAGGGCCTCCGACGCCGTCCACACCAGGAGGTGCAGGTGCGGGAAGCATGGGCCCGCGGCTCCTCCCACTTGGTGACAACAGGAGGGTGACAACAGGAGGGGTACAGAGGGACCGTGGGAGGAAGCTGGGCTCCCCCAAGAGGGACAGAGCCGACCATGAGAGGCAGAGGAGAGTGCGGGTCTAACCCCCCGGCCCCTCCACCAGCAGACTTTCTCTGAAAGGACCAGAGTGTGAGACGCTGCAGCTACCTGAGGTCAGAGGGCCCCGAACCTGCACCCACCCTAGGGCTGCAGGCAGGCTCCCCCAGGGCACAGCGTCACTGGGAGCGGAAGCAGAGAGACCAGCCACAGGAAGGGAAGTTGAAATGAGCCAACACAGGGTACAACCCGGACAGAGGTGCCACCCCTGCGACCCCACCACCAGCCCTGGCCTGCGACTGCTTCCGGGGGAACCTCACAGATACATCGGGGCCAGGACAGCCCTGGCTCCACAGGGGCCGGGCGAGGGGCGGCGCTGTGTCTAGGCCCTGGGGGGACCCTCAGTGCAGAATCGGACAGAGCGCTGGGAGCTCCTGACTTGGTGCCCACGACCCTCTGCCTGACCGAGTCCGGCTGAAGGCAGCCAGGAGAGAGGACGGCACGACGGAGCAGGACAGAAGCCACCCTGTGCAGGCAGAGCCCAGCTCATAAGCAACAGACAGGACACGTCGAGACACGCTGTCTGAGCCGACACCGCAGTCTGAGCGGCTGGACGGGGTGGACGACAGCGCAGTTGTGGGCAGGGCAGCCAGAGCTCCCGCCCCGAGCCGCCCGACAGACGGGGCGCAGTGGCCACTGGCCTCAGCAAGGACTCGAACAGCAGCCTCAGAATGGGGGCTCTCAGCAGACACACAGAAATGAGAATCATGTGGAAATTCTCAGTACGGACTCCCCAGCTGCGAACAGACCTCAGGGACCCGTGTGGGCACCGACGACTCGCAGAGACCGAGATGTGGAGGCTGAGACCAGCTTGCGGGCCCGGAGGGAGGAGCGGTGCCCAGGGCAGCCTGGGCCCCTCCATGGGGGTGCTGTGCACACCGCCGTCCCCAGGGAGGGGCGGGAGGGCCGGTGACAGCAGACAGTGGGCAAAGCAAGACTTTTCTTTTTTTCAATCCTCACTCGAGAACATTTTTCTATTTATCTTCAGATACAGCGGGAGGGAGGGAGAGAGAGAGAAACATCAATGTGAAAGAGATACATCGACTGGCTGCCTCCCACACAACCCCAACCAGGGCCAGGGACGAACCAAAACCAAGGTACGTGCCCTTGACCGGAATTGAATGTTTTAGAGAGACAGCTGAGAAAGACATCAATCAGCTGCCTCCTGCACGCCCCCTACTGGGATCGAGCCCTTGACCCAGGCCCGTGCCCTGACCAGGAATCGAACCAGGACCTCAGTCCATGGGACAACGCTCAACCACTGAGCCACACGGACTGGGCCAGAGCTAGATTTTGAGCATAAACTTTCTAGATTAACTCTCACTTTTAAAGTGTGTAGATGTTTTATATAATCAAGAAATTAAGATTTAAATGCTAGAAGTTAAACCACGATGGATGAACACGACTGCTGGGCACCAGCATGGGGCCGGGCGGCTGGCGCCGCTGCGCTGACCCACCGCCGGGGCCCGTCTGAGCCGCGAGTGGTCAGGGGCCAAGGCTTCCAGTGCAAGGGACACGAGACGGAGCCAACGGGTTGGGAGACCCCGTGACGTCAGAGCTGAACTGGAAGCACTAACACGAACACGCTCAAACGTGTCCACCCCAGAGCTCTCTGTCCTCCGAAAGGTGGGTGCGATGGGGACCCGGAAGGCCCCACCCATGGGCTCGAGGACGTCTGAGAAAAGGGGCTGGTGGCTCACGGCACGGCCAGTGCTGCCCGAGGGTCTGGAGGTGGCCTCGGCTCCCACCGGCAGACAGCACGACTCAGCACGAGAGGACAGGAACTGAGTGACGCCACACAAGCCCCGGGCGACAACGCGCAGAGCAGCAGTGGAGAAGGGGCGGACCTGCCCTGCCTGCCGCTGCTGCCCCTGCTGAGCCGCCCTGAGGAGGAGGCGGGAAAGGTCTCTCTGGAGCAGGGGAATCCGTCAACATGGACGGCGCAGTGGGTGTCCAGTGCCCTGAAGACTTGGGCATGGCATAGACGCTGGCTGCGCCCCTCACAGGGGACACACCCGCCTTCCCACAGAGCTCCCAGTCTGCCGAGAGCCTGCGGAGGGGAGCCCGTCCTGGGGCAGAGAGCACTCCCAGACCCGGGTCCCTGGACCCTGTGCCCCACTCAGTTCCCACAGGGGAGCTGGGCCACGCCACCCACCACTCAGGATGCGCAGTGGGCGCAACAGGGGCGGGCGGGAGTGTTCAGAAGGTCTGGAACAGCAAGGAGAGGGTGAGACAGGCGACAGGTGGTTGGACCCAGGAAACACCCTGAAGGCAGAGCCAATCTCCTGGTGCCAGGGGGCGGGTGAGAGGGTGCGAGGCACTCTGCGAGGTCACTGCGGGGACCCCGGGCAGGTCTGCGTGTCTGTGGCCACCGTGTGCCCAGAACTGGAGGGGCGCGTGGTGAGGCCGAGGGCTGCACCTCAGCCAGCAGCGGTCCCAGGGCCACGGGGGGGGGGGGGGTCGGGGTGGCCCTGGTTCTGCAGGAGCAGAGCCATGTCTGGGCCGGGGCTGGCCGGGCTGCCGGAGCTGGGCTGTCACATCTGTCGATGAGGGTTCAGAAGGGGCCAGGAGCCAACCAGCACTGCGAGGTGGAGGTTGAGGACTGGGGTCGGGGCGAGGGCCGCCTGGGGCAGAGTCCCGCAGGGGTCAAGGGCACCAGGCGGAGAGTCAGCTGGGATCAGAGGCTCCAGTGGACTGGAGCCCGGACGACAGTCCTGAACTCAGCTGTGCAAACCTGCCGTGTGACCCACACAGACGCCAGGCAGGCAGGGAAACGCGGCACTAGACACAGGCCCAGCAGCAGAGGTGAGGGGCCGACGGAGAAGCCAGCGTGCAGACACGCGCAGGAGCGCCGAAGGGCGACGAGCTCAGCCCTGGGCAGCCGCACGGCCGGGGAGAAAGCACAGAAGACCGGCACCGGCTGCGCAGTCAGACTGTGCCCCACATTCTGAGAACAAGGAGGGACACGGCCACACCCCCAGAGTCAGGACACTGAACACGACGTCACTTCCACTCACACTCCTGGAACGGAGCGCAGCACCCACAGGGGTACCGAGTTGAAGAGACACACGCCAGACGGCGAGGAAACCATGTGCTGCCGGCTCAGCGGTGTCCGTAGAACCCACAGAACCAGCCAGGCGCGGGCGCAGTTCCCACAGAACGCGGGGCCCAGAGACACAGGGACTCCTCCCGCAAACCCTCACGGGGAAGCTCCAGGAGCTTCTCTGACGCCCAGCGATGGGGAGCAGGCTGAGCACCCATCAGCCCGGACAATGAGCACCCTGCGGGTGTCCGCACAGAAGGGCGTGACCGAGGGAGGCCGGCCACACACACAGCCAGCAGAGCCCTCACCTGAGGAAGAGGGCCCAACCAGGTGCTGTCATGGTGACCCCACTTTCAGACAGTGGACAAGGCAGACCGGCAGGGACAGGACGGGGTCGGGGTGTGAGCCGGGGGACACAGGGCAGGGAGCTGCTCCACACACAGAATTACCCAGAGTTCCAAGCCAACGTGGCCTCACCAACACAGACCCTCTGCCTGGTCTGGGATGAGCTGTGAGGGCTGAGGGGTCCCACTGAGTCAGGGTCCCACTCAGAGACCCTGCTGCTGACAGCAGGAACCACGAGGCCCGGGAGCCACGGGGCCCAGGTCGCAGCCAGCAACAGAGTGGACCTCCGTCCTACAGCCCAGAGTGGACCTCGGTCCTACAGCCGAGTGGACCTCCGTCCTACAGCCCAGAGTGGACCTCGGTCCTACAGCCAAGAGTGGACCTCGGTCCTACAGCCCAGAGTGGACCTCGGTCCTACAGCCCAGAGTGGACCTCGGTCCTACAGCCAAGAGCTGAGTTCCAACAGCTGCCCTGCGAGGCCGAGGCCCCAGGTCCAAGGTCCTGAAAGGACAAGCCGGGTGCCCTGCCCCTGGCTCTGCGGTCACTGGTGGGCAGGCCCTCGCGCCGGGCCCCGCGGCCTTGCCTGCACACGGCGCTGACAGGAGGCGCGAGAACCCGGAGAGCTGCGCAGAGGGCGGCCAGCTGTGTGCAGGTTCTGCCTCAGGACACAGCGCACCCGTCACACCAAGAACGGAGGCTCTGCCCCCGAGCGAGACGGCCCAGCGTGAAGGAGGTGCTGTCTCCCGCATGGCGCAGCTCGTCCGCACAGCGCACCACAGCTCTCTGAGGGTCGGCAGGCCAGTGCCGGACCCGGCGTCGCCCAGGCACCAGCCCCAACGGGGGAGCAGGAGAAGCAGCAGCCCGCTCAGAGGCACAGAGCCCAGGACTCGGGAGCACGTCCAGCGAGTTTGTGGGACGGAGGCCCGCCTCAGCAGACAGGCCTGGACAGGAGCGCGGGCCGCGGCCTCCAGGGCCATGGCCCCGACCCCACACCACCCCGTGCTGCTGGCCCTGGAGACGCAGGACAAGCACGGAGACGGCTGAAAGAGAACCAGGACTCAGGATGGACCGCACTGCTTCCAAGACTCACCGAAACCGACTGCAGGAAGGAGACGGTGCAGGCTTGAGGACCAACACACAGGTCGCAGGGGGAACGTGGCAGACAGACTTTCCAGGAGAACTGCACGTCCACCTGGACCCGAGGGCCCCCCTCACACCCACACACAGATCCCGTCACGGCCCTGAAGGAGTTCTGGGGAAGGAGAGAATCCCCACAACCCTGCAGATTCTGCACACAGAAGGCAGGAAGCACTAAAAACACTTTTCTATTCTCGGCCGGCCGTCACCGAGAAGTCGAGGAGGCCGGGCAGAGGCTGACGCTCACGCGCGACCAGGAATCGTGATGAGCACCCCCAGCTCCGCAGGGACAAGCCGCCCAACTCGACGGCAGGAAAGAACTGCAGTTTTTCAGGGAAGAAGACGGAGGCCAGTGAGCCTGTGAGGGTGCTGTGTCCACCGCCACGGGCTGCGGGCAGTCCGCTCCCACGGAGTCCCCACGAGAAGTGAGACCCACACCCACAAACCGTCCGCGGAGTTCAGAGCGGGCCTGCACAGCCTCTGCCGGTGACGCTGGGCGGGCAGCTCGAATCCACTCACACAGGGGAGCTCACCTGCAAGACCGAGCAGCTCTGTGGCCGATTGGGTCAGGTGACGGCACAGGGGACTCAGGCCCGTGGAAATGTGCTCTTGCTTGTGGTGGTGATTATAACGTATACATTTGTCAAAACTAAAACCAGCCCAGCCAGTGTGGCTCAGTGGATGAGCATTGACCCTGCACCAAGAAGTCACCAGTTTGATTCCCGATCAGGGCCCAGGCCCAGGTTGTGGGCCAAATCAACAGTGGGGGGTGTGCAGGAGGCGGCCAACCGATGTTCTCTCTCATTCCTGTTTCTCTCTCTCTCTCTCCCTCTCCCTCCCCTTCTCTCTAAAATCAAGAAAGGAAGAAAAAGTTAAAAAAAAAAAACCCTAAAATCAGACACTTAAAAATGAATCATGATAGCCCAGCCAGCATAGCTCAGCAGTGGAGGTTCGATTCATGCACCAAAAGGTCCCCGATTCAATTCCTGGTCATGGCACACCCCAGGGTTTCAGACTTGATCCCCAGCAGGGGGTGTGCAGGAGGCAACTGATGTTTCTCTCTCATCAATGTTTCTCTCCCTTCTTTTCTAGAAGCAATAAAATCATATTTAAAAAATTAATCACACCCTAGCCAGTGTGGCTCAGCAGTTAGAGTGTCAGCCTGCGGTCCAGAGAGACCCGGGTTCGGTTCCCGCTAAGGGCATGTATCTCGGTTGCAGTTTGTCCCCGGCCCTGGTTGGTCGTGTGGGTGGCGGCCACTCGATGTGTCCCTTCACGTCGATGTTTCTCTCTCTCTCTCTTCCTCTCTCTCCCTCCCACTCTACCTGAACAAAAAAAAAAAAGGAAAAATGTCCTTGGGTGAGAATTAAAAAAAAAAAAAAAATTAATCACTAGAAAGTTAACCCAGAAAGAATAAAAGTGTCAAATATTTAATTAAAAACAAATAAATCCATCCCTGACCATGACTGAGCCACATGTTGCCCAGGGGCTGAGAGGTCCCGGTTCAATTCTGGGTCAGGGCACATGCCCGGGCTGCGGGCTCCATTCCCAGTAGGGAGCGTGCAGGAGATGGCCAATCGATGTTTTGCTCTCATGTTGATATTTCTCTCTCCTTCTCCCTTCCTCTCTCTCTAAACATCAATTATTTAGAATATTTTAAAGTCCAGCCAAGGGCACACAGATCACAGCACAGAAACCCTGGAACAGCCCTGGGGTACAGAAGACTCCAGCAACACACAAGAGAAGGTGTGAGTTCGACACCCTCCCAGTTTGCGGGTTCAGTGCTGTCCCAACCAAACCCCTAAGGGAGTGTGTAGAGTCCATCAAGGAGGGAGGCCTGGCGAGAGCGCAGGGCCGAGGACGAGACGCGACGGCCCCGGAGGCCAGGGGCCCAGCACGCCTGAGACGCTGTCCACCAGCAGGGAGGGGACAGCCCTTCAGACCAGCGGTGCGCGTCCAGCAGGCGTCCATGTGGGAGAAGCAACGCCGCCCCGCCCAGCAGATGAGGGCACGAAGACTGCGGCCCAGGGCAGCTCTGGGACCCGGCACCCTGCGCACTGCTGGGCTTGGGTCTGCAAACCTCACTCAGGGGCACGGGAAAGGACAGGTAGACAGCACAAGAAGGACCCTGTGCATCCGAAGACACCCCTAGGAAGTCAACAAGCTACTGAGCGATGTTACAACAATTTATCTGGAAACGTGAAGAACCACCAAAGACAAAACGGCTACGCCACGATCGGCAGGGCCCAGAGGCCGCCACAGCTGACGCGAGCTCACCCAGGCACATGGGCCACAGGCAGGCGTGGCTCGGCCTCCCTGGGGCGCCGGTACCTGGTCCTCTGTGGAAGGCAGTCACAGACACGGGGGTGGGGGGGGTGGGGGGAGACACCGCCCGGCTTCGCCCTGACAGGGAGACTCCTGAGCATAAACCCAGCTCCCAGCTCCGCCTGCGCTCTGCACCCCTCCAGGGACTGGGGCCCAGGAAGCCCTCCAACAGGCCCACTCGGACCAGGGGCAACACTGCGGACGAGGGTGGGGGAGGGCGGCGAGTGGCGGCCTCAGAAGCACCCGGGGCAGCACTGGACGCTGGGCAGGGCCAGCTCCTCTCTCAGCTCCCAGGAGCGCAGCTGGGGACGCGCACACATGCACACGCACACCCTGCCTGTGCACGCGGCCCCACGCCGAGGACGCGCAGGCCAGGCTCAGGGCCCGGAGGGCGGAGGCGGAGGCGCTGGCAGGAGGGCTCGCGGTGCAGAGGGCCCAGCGGCACAGCTGCGATCAGACCCTTGGGAGCAGCCCTCAGAGCCTCACCTTGTTGTCGAGATCAAAGAGGTAAGAGTCTTCCTCCCGAACGTCGGCCTCAGAGTCAGAGATGAGCTCGCCCACATACCTGCAGACGGGACAGAACATCACCTCTGCCCCACAGCTGCCAGCGGGTCCTCCGCGCGGGGCTGAGCGGGGCTTCACTGAGGCTGCAGGAGACGGGAACGCTACCCGCCCAGGGCTCCAGAGGAACCACCCCGGACGCAGCCCGCGTGGATGGCGCGCCTCCAGTGAGGTGGGAGGGGACGCAGAGCAGGGGGGGCTGGCCTGTGCCCGCAGGGCGCCCTCACCCTGCCCCACCCCAGGCACGCGCCTGCAGCAGAGGGCCGTAGCCCGGTGCTCACTCACTCGCAGACGAAGGTGCCCACGGGGATGTCCTGCAGGGTCCGCACGCCCCAGCCCATGTCCTGAGTGCGGTACAGCTGCAGCCTCGCCCTGGAACGAGGGTCAGTGCTCACAGCCTCGTCCACCACCCTCAGCTCAGGCACAAGACAGGAATCCCCTCTAAAGACATTGTACAACTGCCTACGTGGTGAATGAGCGACTCCCGGGCACCTGGGCACCTGTCTTCACGCCTCAGGGAACAGACCCTGGTCCTTCCCATGCCTCAGTTTCCTCATCTGTAACACGGGAAACCACGGGCTGGGCCCTGGGTTGCAACGAGGACCAGAGGGGCTAATGCTCCTGCTGACTCCAGGCTGTGACACGGGTCAGCTTGGGCTTGGGCCAGGTGTGGGGACTCTCCCAGTTCCCGAGAGCTGTGGGCACCCCACCCGCCTCTGTGCGTGTCCAGTGGTCCTGGTGGGGGACATGGACCGGTCACAGGGCTAAGAACCAGGGCACTAGGGATCCGCTCAGCTGCCTGACTGCAGACCGTCCCTCACAGCCCGGGGCCTGTCGGTCCTCAGCCGTCGGGGCCGGTTATCGACCAGAACCCAGGGTCTGGCTCTGGGAGGTCAGGAGACGCTGGAGGGAGGGATCTGAGCCTGGCCAGAGACCAGGTGCCGGCCACAACCCCAGGGCCAAGTGCCGTGACTCGGGGTGAGGGTCCATGCTGTTCGGGAGGCAACCCCAGCCCTACAGCTGTGGGGGGCGTGGAGACAGGCCTCTGCGCCCAGCCGGCGTCTCTGCTTCCCGCCCTTCTGACCTAATGGTCTGGGCCTCTCAGCCTCATGGCCGGGAAGCCTGGTTGCTGACGACAATGTGTGATCTTGAAGGAAGACAAGGGCTGCAGCCCCACTGCGTGCGCAGACACGCGCCCCAGCCGCGCCCTGGAGAGAGCACACAGCTGGGAACCGCCGCAGACACCACAGCGGCCCTGCGCACTCACCGGAGGCCGTTCTGCACCACGCGGTTGCGGCAGGTCCGCCAGCAGGCACAGGCGTGGTTGCACTCGAACAGCAGGGGCGGCTCCGCCATGTTGAACTCGGGCAGCAGCCGGCCGTCCTGGGGGCGGAGCGCAGTCAGGCCGACACCTCCCACCCCGCCAGACACCCCTCCAGACAGCACTGACCACAGCCGGGGTTTCTGGTCACTCTCCCTGGAGGAGCAGGGCATGGACGCCGGGACGGCACTGCACGGGCCGACTGTGGCCTCCTCCCGCCCACCCCACCCCGGCTGCTGGCCGTGCACCCTCCGCTTCCTGGTCGCGCTCCCTGGACTTCGACAATGAGCACTCGCCCGGCTGCCGGCAAACCCGCCACCTGCTGTCCTGTCCGGCACGCTCGGGTCAAGGCCACTCGCAGCGAACCTGGGTCGAGTGCGAGTCTGAGGCCACAAGGGCTTCAGAGGCTGCTCTGCAGTCAGAACTCGGGGTGCTTGGTGTCGCCCCTCAGGACGCCCAGCTCCGCACAGCACACGTGACCAGAGAGCCCGGCCGCCCCGCCAGCGACAACATAGCCCCCACGTGACGAACCGCACAGCCGCCCTACGCCCACGCCCTTCCTCTGAGCGGACCCTGGGGCAGCCCGTCTGCTGCAGCCTCCACTCACAGCTGGTGCCTGCTCCGCACGCAGACACCCTGGCTGCGCCCCCTCAGTGACCCCCGAACCCCCAAACCCAAGGATGCTGAGGGTCCTGACACTGAACTCGAACTCTGGAGCCTCTCCTGTCTGCTCTGCTGCCCGCACACCGATGCTCCGGCCGCCACCCTGCCTCCCCCTCAGCGCCCTCTGCCCTGCACTTGGCCGCCCACTGCAGGTCCACCCAGGGCGCTGGCGCCTGCCCCACAGCCCTGCCCCCACCAAGGACGTCCCACGCCTGCCTCGGCTGCCCTGCTGCTGCCACAGCCGGGCAGGGGGAGACGCAGCGTGCCCCGCGGACTCACTACGCCAGGGCAGTGCTCACCTGGCCGTACCAGCAGCGCATGCTGAGCTGGCCGCACATGCAGGTGCTGGAGGAGCAGTCGTCGACGCACACGCAGTACTGCGGGCACATGGACACAGGTCACACGGGCCTCGCCCTCGCCCCCGCCGCCTCCCACAGCTCAGATCGGCTCCCATCTATGGGGTGCTTCCTGAAGGCCACACTCATGGGGGGGGGGGGCACAAGCTGGCTCAGCTCCCAGGGTATGAGGTGTGCAGGCCTCTGGAAGGAGGGTGTGTGGGCTGGGAAACATTCAGCCAGCGTGGTGGGCGGGGGCACGGCTGGGGCCCAGCGGGGATGTAGGCTGATGCCCTGGGAGGCCTGCTTCCAGCCCAGTGGAAGGCAGTCACTGAGCTCTAGGTCGGCCTGAGGGACCCAGGGGCCCACTGCCGCCCCCACAGCGCTGACCTGCAGGTGGGTGATGTTCCTGTCGATGTTCATGGGGGACGTCACGCAGTTCTGAGAGACGTACTTATAGTTGCTGGGGCTGGGCTCGCTGTCCACGGCGTTCACACAGGGGATGGGCACTCGCTCGTAACCGCGCGCAATGTCTCTGCCACGGAAAAAGGGGAGACGGCACCTCGCTGTGACAGGTGCTGCCCCACCCCGGGCTGAAGAAAACCCACAAGGCTGCGCCGAGCCCAGCACAGGGCCTGCATTGGGGCCAGGCCCTGCTCAGGGAAGAGTTCTCGGACGCTCACAACCCTCTCACGGATGGTTCGCGCCAGGACGCCCCGGTCTGGGACGCGCCTCACCTGCTCACCGTCTTCTCCACGGGGACAGGCCTGTCTGGGGCCGAGTCGCGCAGCGCCTTGCTCATCTGCAGAGCGCTCCACACCTGTGAGTGGAGGCTGGCGCACTGCAGGGGCGTCTCTCCCTCCTTGTTCTTCAAGTTGACATCTGAATCCCGAGAAAGAAAGAGGCTAAAAGGAAAAATGCAAGCCAACAAGACATTCAGATCTTCATTTAAAAGACAGGGAGATGAGACTTATGAAATGACTATACTCGGTAAAAATACTGAGAACGCACCACTTGTTCTTAAATTCATGGAGCTCGCTGGCCAGTGCTCCTGGAAGGACTGGCCGAAACTCACCAAGAGCACAGTCCTGACCCCTCGCCCATGCTCACTGCTCGAGCAGGATGCGAGTGTGAAGCACCAGGAGGGTGTGGGGTTTTCCTGCGTGTCCATAAGGTGCCCACACTGACAGGCAGGGCAGGGGGTGAGGGCACAGAGCCGGCCACCACTGTGTCCATGGGCACTGCCTGGCCCGACCTGGGTCAGGACCAGCTGCCGCGAGCTCTCCCTGCCCAGGGGCCTCCCTCCAACACACCCACGGCGCTGGGTTGCTGCTGAGGTCCAGTGAGGGTACTGCCCCACGGCAGGGGTCACCCCTCGTTTCCAGGTGAGGCAGGTCACCTGAGGTGACAGATCAGGCGGTTCTGCTGATGAGAACAGGGGCCAAACCCAGCTGAGTACCGTGGACAAAGGCCTCGGGCAGCAAGAGCTCCCAGCAGCCAGCGCCAACATGGCCCCCAAGGGCTCCTGCAGCGGCTGCCCCCGGACACGGCTGCCCCAGGCACTGGGGCTTTCTCACAGAGCCCTCCCAGAACCAGGACTGTGCACGCTGACCCCATGGAGCCGCGCAGGGCACTCACACCACACAGGCGTAGCGGTCCTCCCGGGCGGCGATGTGCAGCGGCGAGTCCCCGTGGATGTTCACGGCGTGCAGGTCACACCTGGCGGCCAGCAGGATCTCGGCTATGTCCACGCAGCCCGAGAAAGCCGCCCAGTGCAGACAGATGTTCTCCTCCTGCGGGGGCGGGGTGTGAGGGCGGGGCAGGACGTGAGGGCAGGGCGGGGCTGCGTCCCTGTCGGTCATCAGGAACCAGGCCGCCCAGGCGCACGCACCACTCGGCAGGGACCTCATCTGGTCTGAAAGGTGCGTTCACTTCGGAACAGACCTCATCATCGAGAGGACAGGTTAACACGTGTGAGACTCAGAAATTCTGATGGGCCAGCTCATCAGACTGAACCGTGCCGCACAGAAGCCTCTGAGAACTGAACGCTGCAGCCCTGCTGGTCGGCTCAGCGGTTAGAGCACTGGCCTGCGGACCAAAGGCTCACACGTTTGATGATCCGTCAAGAGCATGTGCCTCGGTTGCAGGTTTGATCCCTGGCCCCAGTCAGAATTGCGCGGGAGGCAACCAATCGATGTGTCTCTCACATCGATGTTTCTCTCCCTCCCTCCCTCCCTTCCAATCTCTCTAAAAAAAAAAAAATCAATAGAAAAAGATCACCAGGTGAGGAAGAACAAAAAAATGAAAATGTTGACAGGACGTGAGGTGCTCACAGGAGCTCACCAGGAGGTCACGGCCTCTGAGAGAATAAACGTGTGCCGGGCATGAGAAGGGAGGCGGAGAGAACGCACAGGAGCGGAGCAGGGATGCAGACTCTCCCAGGACGTTGGGGGAAGACAAGAAGAGGAACCAGCACCCTAGTGGGGCTGGCCCTGCGGCTGTCCTGGCCAGCCCCACCCAGGCACGTGCCTGCCCAGGCGCAGCAGGGACCCACCCTGCCCAGCTGGCCCTGGCCCCTAGGCTGCAGCAGGAGGCGTGGCACCCAGGCCCTGCCTGTCCCTGTCCCTGTCCCTGCCCCTCCCTGCGGGGCCCAGGCCTCCGACACGAAGCCCAGACGGCTGAGTGCTCTCCGTAGCATGGGCTCAGTCGCCCCACCTTACTCTAAGTACATCCGCCGCTTCCAGCTCAAGGAACTTTAGAAAAAATAAAAGCGGGAGAGGCCCCGAGAGGCCCTGCACCCTTGTCCTCGTCAACCAGGCCGGCAGGCGCGTGGGTGCCGTTCTGCCGAGAGCGGCCCTTCGCCCGCAGTGTTGTCTGAAAGCGGTCTGGCCGGACGCCCTTCCTGACGGGCCTCTCGGAAGCTCTCTCCCACCTCTGCCCCCGGCTCCCGCCCTCTCTCACCCGTGAGCTCCTGAGCAAGATGCGGTTCCTCGGGGCCTCCCCTTCCCTTCCTCAGAGTGACTCCTGGTTTACAACCGCTCCCCAGCCTTCCTGGGCCCTCCCGCCACTGGGCGGCGCCTCTGCTTCCTGCAAAGATGGGCGGGGCCCAGGCCAGGCCCCGCCCACCTGAGGGGGCCAGCAGGACGAACAGAGTGAACGGTCAGGTCACTGAAAGGTCGTTGGTCTGCCCTGGCCGGTTTGGCTCAGCGGTTCAAGCGTCAGCCTGCGGTCCTGAGAGACCCGGGTTTGGTTCCCGCTAAGGGCATGTACCTCGGTTGCAGTTTGTCCCCGGCTCTGGTCAGTCGTGCGGGTGGCAGCCACACGATGTGTTCCTTTCACATTGATGTTTCTCTCTCTCTCTCTGTTCCTCTCTCTCCCTCCCACTCTACCTGAACAAAAAATGGAAAAATGTCCTCGGGTGAGGATTAAAAAAAAAAAAAAAGGTCGTTGGTCTGAGCCCCAGTCAGGGCACAAGTGGGTTCAATTCGTGGTCAGGCTGCATACGAAGGGCAACAGAGCCATGTTTCTCTCTCTTCCTCTCTCTAAGCATGTTCTCAAGTGAGGATTTTAAAAAACAGTCAAGCCCTGGCCGGTTTGGCTCAGCGGTTGGTTGGAACGTCAGCCTGTGGACCAGAGAGTGCGGGTTCGATTCCAGCTTAAGGACATGCACCTCGGTTGCAGTTTGTCCCCGGCCCTGGTTGGGTCGTGCGAGAGGCAGCCAGTCGATGTGTCCCTTTCACGTCGCTGTTTCTCTCTTCCTCTCTCTCCCTCCCATTCTATCTGAACAAAAAATGGAAAAATGCCCTCAGGTGTGGATAAATAAACAAACAGACATAAAAACCAAAAACAGTCAAGCCCGGCCGGTGTGGCTCAGTGGACTGTGTTGTCCCATGGACTGAGAGGTCCCTTCAATGCCCAGGCAGGGCACGTACCCGGGTGGCTGTTTCTCTCTCACATCGATGTTTCTATCTCTCTCCTTTCCTCCTTCTCTAAAAAAAACAACAATAAAAACACATTGAAAAACAGAAGCAGACAGAGCCCAGGACTGACACCAACAGGGACAGCTGGCTATTGCCATGGCGCAGTCGTCTCTGGAGCAGCAAACGGACAAACAGAGCTGCAACGCACAGGCCAGCACTCACACAGGACTGCAGACCATGACGGCACTGCGAGCTGGGACGCTGGGTCGGCCCACACAGAGGAGGGCTGATCAGCAGCACTTCTGGCCCTAACGGCACCTGCTCCTCTGCGGACGACAACCGCAGGCCCTAACACGTCGATGGAGGGCTGGCACCCAGAACCACGACCTCCTGTCTCTCAGGAACAGGAAATAAACACCCAGGAAACAGGAGCACAGGACCTGAGCAGCCCCTTCCCCAGAGACCAGGCTGACCCTGGACTGGGTAGACGTGGACACTGACACTTGGCAGTTTCCCAGAAGGGCTCAAACACACGGGCCCTGTGCCCCAGCCTCACCCGGGAGATGAGAGCATGTGCCACGCAAAGCCCTGGCCGTGCCCGTCCGCAGCTGCTCCAGCTGTGGCAGCCCCACGGCAGCATCCCAGTGCCCTGCATGGGGCAGGCTCAGGAGCTGCAGGCACTGGCCAGGGCCCCTTGCGCAAAGACTCGACACGCACACGAGTCCACCCTGGCAGAGCGGGCAGCGGCAGAAGGGAACTGCTGGCCTGCCGGAGGGTCTGGGTGAGAAACCCTCGCCACTCACTGCAGGTGTGGGGGCCGCCCGTCGCCCCCAGCAGGCTGCTGAAGCGCAGTCATGAAGCTGGCCCATCACACAAACAATTGCGCCACTGAATCAATGCTTCCGGTGCCCACACCGTCCCCCCGGGACCTTTGCGTGAGTGGACACCTGCCTGGCCCACGGACACGAGGCAGAGCTCTCTGAACAACTGCGCCACTGCTGGGAGGCTGTTCACGGCGTGGAGGTGACCGTCAAGAGGCCAAGGAGACGGCGCCCGCCTGGCAGACTCCGCCATGCCCTTCCCTCCACCCTCCCCCGACCTCCCCGTGCTTTCCAGTTCAGCCCTCACACTGTGTCAGCATCCTCGGGCGACACTGCGGCCCGGCCCCGGCCCCGGCCTAGACCCTCGGGGTGTGCTGCTGCTGACCCTGTGCGGACCCTGGGTGTCTGACGGGCGAGGTGGAAACGGTCTCCGTGTCAAGTCTGCATTTCCATGTTGTTATCGAGCCCACGAGTGTGTGGCTATGTCTTCCACTCAAGGCTCTGGTGGCTCCATCAAGGTGGGCATAGCCAGAGCCCAGCCCTCGGCCGGGCAGCACCCAGATCCCCCCCCCCCCACTGGCTCTGTGGGTCCCCAAAGTCCTTCAAGGCAGTCAGTGTCCCTCTACCACCTGGCTCCATGCAGCCCCAATGACAAGGGCTGGAGGGCTTTTCCCAGGGGCTCTGCTCAGGCCTCTGCCGTGGCCCCACACCCCAGCTTCCGCAGACACACCTGTCTACACACCGACGACCACCCCCGTTTCTCAAATCAGCCCATAAACCACACCCTTTCCTTCCACGGCAGCAACTGTGTCAGAGCCAGGGCCACACCTCACCTGCCCAGGTGTGGGCTGCACCCAGGGCTCCACAGTCCCGGCCACGGCCACGGGAGTCGGGGACACAGTCACAGTCCACACTGCCCGGGAGCTATGACTGGCATTGGCTCCACAATGACCACACTACCACGAACGATGGGAAGGCAGGTTGGAGCCGCAGGCGGGCAAGAACAAGGGCCACTCTGGTCACCCCACCCACCTCCCGGGCCCCGTCCCAGCCCACACCGTGACACTCACGTTGTCCCGGATATTGATGTCCGACCCCTTGGACAGCAGCAGCTTCACCAAGTCCACGTGCTTGTACTCAGTGGCCCAAATCATGGGCGTCCAGCCTCCATCATCCTAATTTCAGAAGAAAGGAAAGATCCACCCCCGCCCTGAGGGGGACGCGGAGAGGAGCACAGGCCCTGCGGCGCACGGGTGCACGGCCGGGTCACGGAAGACCGGACCTGCCCCGCATGACGCCGAGTGCACGGACTGGGTCACGGAAGACCGGACCTGCCCCGCGCGGCACCGAGTGCATGGACCGGGTCACGGAAGACCGGACCTGCCCCGCACGGCACCGAGTGCATGGACCGGGTCACGGAAGACCGGACCTGCCCCGCACGACGCCGAGTGCACGGACTGGGTCACGGAAGACCGGACCTGCCCCGCGCGGCACCGAGTGCACGGACCGGGTCACGGAAGACCGGACCTGCCCCGGACCCAGGAGTCTGGCCGGTGGAGGCACCACAGGGACAGTGTCTGCTGGTGTTAGTTCCTGGGGACACAGACTCTCAGCAGGAAGCAAGAGTGTCAGTGGGAACTGCAGACGGACGGACACCTAGGCGCAGGGGCCAGGGAGCGAGAAACTGGGCCGACCGTGTGCAGATGGGCTGGCTTCCTACCGCCTCGAGCCCGTCCTCACACTCAGGACCTCAGGGGGTTGTGTTTCAACCAGAAAGGGGCAGGTCCCCAGGGAATGAAGGTGGGCCACCTCCAGCCCTGCAACACAACTGTTCACCCGTCACGTGTTCTGGTGGACACGCAGCCTCCACTGAGGCTCGGCGGTCCCTGCAGGTCGACTGTGGGCACCGCCGGACACTGAGGGCAGGCAGTGATGACGCAAGCCCACCTCCTGGAGCCCCGCCCCCTCCCCGCCTAGGGGACAGACCACAGAACCCATCAAAGAAGAAGTGAAAACCAAGTGGAAGGGGTGCTGAGTTGGAGCAAAGGGGAGGGGTCCAGCCTGTGACCCCGTAAGAGTGAAAGGGGACCAGAAGCCACATCAAGGGCCGGTGGTGAGACAGGACGGGGCAGAGCAGAATTTGAGGCCAACTGAGCGGGCAGAGACACTCCAGGCCCCGCAGGCCACACCAGGGCCCTGACTGCAGGCCGAGACACACGGAAGAGGTGCTGGGAGGAGAGACAGGGTGCACAGGGATTTGGGGGAGCACCCCACGCAGGCGGTAGCATCTGAATGCAGGCCAGGAGGCCGGGCAGCTCAGGAGACACCAGAGGCCGCCGTGGGTGTTTGCAGAGCGGGTGAGCAGGGGGTGCGGGTGAGCAGGGGGTGCGGGGGAGGCACCGGCCGGGGCAGCGCCAGCTGGCGAGGGCTGGCTTTACCTGGCAGTTGACGTCCATCTGCCCATTTGAAAGCAGGTACTGAACCACGTCATAGTGGCCCTTCTTGGCAGCCAGGTGCAAGCAGGTGGAGCCCTCCGCGTCCTGCAACACAAGCACGTCAGATCCCGAGAAGCACGTCGAGGCAGCGCCAGGCCTGCGCACGCCTCGGGGGAGGTGCAGGTGGAATGAGGGACCTGGGCAGAGGGTCCAAGTCCTGTCCATCGGGCCCCAACCCTGACCGCTGACACTGATGGGGCTGGGCCTCAGGTGACCAGGAGTCTCTGTCCTCAGGACACCACAGGCCCATCTGATGACCCACCCCAGCAGTGTGCAATGACTGGCCCAGGCCTCTGCACCACTAACAAGGACCACGGCTGCCCTCTGTGTGAAGGGTCCGCAAGGCGCGGTCGTCCCCGAGCTGGTGACCAGTGACAGCGCCCGCGGCAGAGCAGCGGGCCCACGGGTGCGGCCTGCCCAGCTCGCCTCCGCGCTGGGCGCACCTCCCCGTCCGCCCCGCTGTTTCCTCCAGGGCACTGAGGCCACGTTAACTGAACTATCTCAAAGTAAAAGCCACCCACCCAGTGTCCTGGTGAGACCTGGAGGCCCACCACTTTCTCCGCAGCCCATTTTTGTGCCCAGTGTTCACGAGGCCCTTCCCCTCCCCACTGCTGTTCTCGGGGGGGGGGGAACCCTAGATTCCGCACAGATCCCTCCTGCTCTCACCCAGGAGGCTGTGCTTCGGGGAGTCAGGCCACGGGGCCCAGAGCCCAGGCCAGGCAGCAGCAAGGCGGCCAAGGAGACAGGCTTGGTGTCTTGCTGCCCCTGGGAGGGTTCACTGGGGCGTCGAGGGGTGCAGGGTCAGGGTGGGGCATTTCAGCCAACCGATCGAGCTCCCCAAGGAAAGGAGAGTGAGCAGGGCGGCAGGCAGAGCGTGCAGCCTTCCTCCACAGGGCAGTGACGGGCCTCCACCCAGCGCCTCCGGGGACGCTGGTGGCCGGCCGCACTGGGCCTCCTCTTCAGGGGCAGTCTGCCCGACTGACAGGCACCGCTCTGCACCGCTGGGCGCTGTGCCGTACCTGCCCCCCAGTGGGGCTCCCCTGCTGCTCTCCTACCCGGCAGCCTTCTCTTGGAGACTCGTCCTTGTGGATGGCACCAGCACCAACTCGCGTTTCCAGGGACACCAAGGCCCTGCTAGGAACACTGCTCTTCCGGCTCCACCACCCGAGGGTGCACTGCACACGCGCACCCCTGCTCCCAGGCGCAAGGGTGGCCGTGGGCATCTCCACACCCAGATCCCGGCTGCGGCCAGCCTGGGTGCACTGCTCACCTTGGAGCTGGCCTCGGAACGGTCTAGACCTCGGCCTCGACGCTCCCGGACGGCACCTCCGGGGCGCTTCCTGAGGCCGGTGTCTCCCCGTCTACTGGGTGCTCACTCCCTCTTCCTCTCCCACCTCCGGGGCGCTTCCTGAGGCCGGTGTCTCCCCGCTTCCTGAGGCCGGTGTCTCCCCGTCTACTGGGTGCTCACTCCCTCTTCCTCTCCGGGAAAGTGAGCTCCTCTGCTCGCCCTGGGAGAGCTCTTTGTCTGGGGATGTGAACCCTTTGCCAGGGTGGCCGCGCCCCTCCCAGCGGCAGCCTCTCCTGTGCTTGGTGCGTTTCTTCTTGACCACAAGTTCTGAATCACCATGCACCTGCCCTACCGACCGGCTGTGCACGTCTGTGTCTTGCTGAAGAAATGTGTCCTAGGCTGGAATCAAAGGCAATCTTCCCTCCAAACTTGTAAAAGTTTTGTGATTCCGCCTTCTATGTTTGATTGTGACACTGACCGTTTGCATGTCTGTTCTCCATCTTTTTTCCTTCCATCTGTGCCTTGATCTTTAATGTGACTTTACTAGCACCGAGTTGATATTTGCTTTGTTGTTGACTCAAATTTCTGCCTTTTAACTGGACTGTTGTCTTTTTATACCTAACGCAATTATGACCAGTTAGGTGTAGAGGTGTCACCTCGCAACTTGTCCGTCTGTTTTACCCTGGTCCTGCCGGTGGCTACATGAGTGTTTCTCAGTGGTCCACTTTACTTCCTCTACTAGCTTCTTGAAAAAGTTCCTTACAGTTACATTTCTCTTAGTACTTTGGGTATACGATGTATGTCTTGATTGGTCTCCTTAAATGAGCATTTACGGCCTTTCCCGACGGAGACACAACAGCCAACAGCAGCCTGGCCCCGCACACTACAGCCCTGCACACACCACCACGCACACCTGCCCACACACTGCAGCCCTGCACACACCACCACGCACACCTGCCCACACACTGCAGCCCTGCACACACCACCACGCACAGCTGCCCGCACACTGCAGCCCTGCACACACCACCACGCACACCTGCCCGCACACTACAGCCCTGCACACACCACCACGCACACCTGCCCGCACACTGCAGCCCTGCACACACCACCACGCACACCTGCCCACACACTGCAGCCCTGCACACACCTGCCCGCACACTGCAGCCCTGCACACACTACGCACACCTGGCTGGAACTGCACGGGCTTGAATCGTGGGAGCCCCTTTAGAAGCAGAGTTCAAAGTAAACATAGTGGGCCCTCCCATTCCCGGGGTTTCTGCATCAGTGAATTCAGTCAGCCCCACATTGATAACAGGGTGCTTGATGGTGTGGAGCCCGTGACTGTGGACAGCTAACCACTCACGTTGTCCTAGGCCCTTTTACATCAGGGGCTTGGGCAACCGTGGGCTCTGGTATCAGCGGGGAGCCCAGAGTTAGCCCCCCATGGACACTGAGGGGATATGGTCAAGTTTGGGGAGTCAGAACGTATGTGGACTATCACAGTGCAGAAGGTGGCACCCTCACCTCACGTCGTTCCGGGGTCAGCTGTACCCCATTTCAATGTCAGTGAGAGAGAAATAGTGATGGCTGCCTCCAGTACATGCCCAGAACAGGAATCGAACCCACAACCTTTTGGTGTACAGGACGATGCTCCGATCAAGCGAGCCCTAGCCAGGGCAACAGTCTCTCGTTTACCATCCTGGGCTCCTCACGCGCCCCGAGGGCCAGTCTGCCTGGGCGTGTCATGTCCCCTGCGGTGGGAACCTGCTGCCGGGCTGACAGCTGTCCCGCCCGGAGACAGCACCTCACAGGGCCCGTCCACTGGATGCAGCGCTCTCGTCGGCCCAGCGAACGTGCCCACGGCCCAGAGTGGACGTGAGAAGGCAGAGCGTGCCATGTCTGCTGGAGGTGACGTGCTCTCTCTGGCTGCGTTTCCAGCTCGGTTTGCCGCGGGACTTGGTGCTGCAGGTCTCCATCCAATCTGGGAAGCGGACAGCCTTGTTTTCAGTATATTTCCTGCCTGGCTCCTCTCTCCTGTCACACATGTCAGTGGTCTGACAGCTCCTACGAAGTTTCAGACGAAACGTTTCTGTGGTCCATTTCCCACAGCACCCCGCCTGGGGTCAAGCTCAGGCGTGGACTGTCCACTCCAGACCCCAGCTCCTGCCCTGGCCTGGTTGGCTGAGCAGTCAGAGCGTCGGCCTGCAGACTGATGAGACATGGGTTTGATTCCAGTGAGGGGCACGTAGCTTGGTCGCAGCGCGTCCTGGCCCTGGCGGAGCCGTGCGGGGGGCAGCCAGTCAGTGTAGCTCTCTCACATCCGTTTGTCTCTCTCCCTCCCTCCACTCTATCTGATGATAAATTTTAAAAAAGTATCCTCGGGTGAGGAATAAAGAAATGATAAAAAACCAGACACCAGCTCCTCTGCGCCGCCAGTACCCGCTGCTCCAGAGAGCCCAGGGCAGCGGCCGGCCTCTGCAGCGCGGGTGGCATGCTGGGAAGTCGTGCCGGCTGAGAACAGGCAGGCGCGGAATCACCCACCGTCACAGGGGAGAGGATGGTTAACAGTCACCTAATAGTCACAACACGTATGCACAGAAAAATGAAAGGTTTCCAGATCTCACCACCACCACAAACAAACTGAAGGACCAAGGACAGCTTGAGAAACATTCGTAATGTGAGTCAAGATGTAAGCCCTGCAGGTGTGGCCCAGTGGCTGAGCGTCAACTCTGAACCAAGACATGCGCGTTTGATTCCTGGTCAGGGCACAGCCCAGGTTGTGGGCCTGATCCCCAGTGGGGGACGTGCAGGAGGCGGCCAGTCGATGTTCTCTCTCGTCAGTGTTTCTCTTCCTCCCTTTCCCTTCCTCTCTCGCTAACACCAATAAAGGAAATAACAAGACGTACAGGTTTCCCTGTAGAAGGCCAGTGAAGCATGAGTGAGCGCACACAGCCTCCATGCTGCCATCCCTACAGGACGCACTGTGCCCCGGGCAAGGGTGGGACAGCGCTCGACATGCTGTGCAGCTGGCAGGCATGGAGCCTCACCCACACAGCGGGCTGTGATCTAGGGATTCTGTGCCCAGAGTCCGAAAGAAACTACGCGTGCCCTGGTCGGGTGGCTCCGCTGGTGGTGTCGCCCACACACCAAAAGGTCGTGGGTTCGGCCCCTGGTCCCTCTCCTTCCTCTCTCTAGAATCAGTACAACATGCCCTTGGGTGAGGATGAAAGAAACACAAACTACTCGTGCAAGATTTACCACGGAAAGTATCTGTCGAGACGTGTACAATGAAAATGGAAAATAACAATTATTGAAAAAATCTGACTAAAAATGATCTAATTACATCATGAAACACAACGCAGCCACTTAAACGTCACAGAATATTTAACGACACAAAAGTAGAACAGAACCGATGGGAAGAGGAGCTGACACGGTGCCCAGGGCAGCCCGTCCCAGGAAACCACCGACGTAGAAGACGGCGACCTTCCTTGCGCTTTCCCTGTGGTTTCGTATATGTAACAAAAGCTGCCGTTTTAACCATTTTGAGTGTGATTCAGGGGCACTGACCACATCAAGCAATGACCCGCCCTGACCTCCCTCCAGCCTAACTCGCCGACCCCACGTCCCGCACGGAAGGGGGGTCACCCGGCAGCGCCCTTCACCCGCGCTGTCCTCAAGGTCGCCTGTGCTGCACCACTGCCGGCCTGCCGCTGTTTCAGGCCGGGCCGTGCTCCACTGTGGATGGACCACTGTCCCCTGATGCCCCGGACGGCCGTCCGGTGTCTGCACCTGCGTCTGGGCTGCTGGGAGCACGGCGGCAAGTGTCCGCCGCGTCCCCTCTCAGCTTCTCTGCGGCACACGCAGGGCTGGAGTCACTGGGTCTCGCAGCGATCCTGGTTAACTTCCTTCTTGTGGGCGTGGACGCCATTTACCCAGCGCTGTTTGCTGAGAAGCCCTCCCTCCCCGTGGAGCCGTCTCGGCCCCTGGAGAAAACCCCCTGCCACACGAGGTTTGTTCCTCTCACGTCCTCATCTGTGGTCCACATGTCTGTCCGTAGCCAGCACCACTCTGTCTTCACGGTGCGGCTCTGTAGCAAGTTTCCAAACCAGGACGTCGAGTCCTCAGCTCTGTTCTGTTCCAAGTTGTCTGGGCTGCTCAGGGCTCCGAGACCCACGCGAGTTTCGAATGTGCATTTCCGTCCCCGTGAGACTGCACAGGACTCGATCGGGCTGCACTGACGGTGCCAATCGCTCTGGGCGGTGCTGACAGCTCAGCAAGCTGCGTCCTCCCATCCGGGACCACGGGACAGGCCCAGGCCTGTGCCTCTCAGGCCCTTCAGCACCTGTGTGTTCTCCTGAGTCTTTCATCCTCCGCTCAGGTTCACCACGAGTGTGCCGTCCTCTTTGACGCAGCTGTGAATGGGACTGTTTCCTGAACTACCCTCTGGATGGCCCGTCAGCAAGAGCCAAGAAACACAGCTGGCATTTCTGTGACGTGTGTCTCAACTTTCCTGAGCATGTTCATTAGTTCCAGCGAATGGGGTTTTCTACACAGGTGATGACGTCATCTGTTACAGAGACCGTCTGCTTCTCCCTCTCCCATCTGGATGCTTTATTTCCCTTGTATCCTAACTGGACCAGGCAGAAGACAGACAGGAAAAGTGTGCCAAATGAAGGAAGCTGCCACCCCTGCACAGGGCCCCAACCAGGGACCCAGGGCGCTGGTACTGCCTGCAAACATGGCAGCCGCACTGGCTGAACCAGCGACTCTGGACAGCTAGTGGATGGCCAGCGGCTACCAGCTCCTGGAGCTGCTCCACAGGGCGCTGGCCTGTGTAGTCTGAGATGCTCTGAGAGACCAGGACCGGGACTCGGGCACACGTACCTTGGGGTCCACGAGGGCCCCGGCCTTGATGAGGTATTTCACTGCGTCCAGGTGGTTGTTCTCCGCCGCCTCCATCAGCGGGGTCCTCTGGTCCTCGGAGCAGGTGTCGATGTTCGCGCCCGCCTGTGAACAGGGACAGTGGGTGTGGGGCTGCCACCACAGCCCTTCCTGGTCAGGGTGCGGGGACTCCCAACCTCAGACACGCAGACACAGGCGGAGCTCAAAGCCACGTCAAACCCTTCCTGCTGACCAACAATGTCTGGCGTGTGCAAACGACTGGACGAGGGTCTACCCTGTTACCATCAAAGCTCTAGGTCGCAAAGAGCACGCCCGCTTCTCAAAAACATGACAGGAGACATTCATAGCATGCTCACGGCAACAGTTTTAGGAATAAGAAGGATGGTGATAACCCCTAAAGCCAGCAATGAAGGGGTACAGAGGGTCCCTGCCAGGCTGGGCAGGAAGAGGTGCTGACGCGACCTGAGTGACCACAGGACCCTGGCTCAGCGGCCCCACGGCCTCGCTCGAAAGGAACAGAGAAGTGCAGGGTACTCGGGGCAGACCCTCCGCTTCCCCACAGCGAGTGCCGGGAGCCAGTGGCGTGCCCATGGGTGGCCCTGCGTGTGGCCACTGGGCAGCCCAACCCTGAGCTGGGTCTTGAGTAAGAAGCAAATCAGAGGTTGGCAGCAGAAACTTCTCCCCCCAGAGGGTGGGGTCATCAAGCTTCTTAGACTAGTGGACAGAGAGCTAATATTTGTTTTTAAAATAAGTGTTTATCATGGAAAAGACTGAAATTCATTGCTGTTGTTGTTGTTTTTAGAGTTTTAACAATTAAAAAACAAAACAGACCTGGAACCGTGCACATGGCACAGGGGGCTCTGACAGAGACTCGCCACCTGCAGGCACAGTCCCCACTTCACAGGAGGACCGGCTGGGGTCATGGGGTCAGAGATCAGAGGCCGCAGCAGCGAGGTGAGAGGGGCAGGGGCACCGGGACGGCCCTGTCTGAGGGCGGAGTCAGCCCAGAACCCACAGCGCCTATTTTCTTGGAATGTATTTATTTGCATTGGTTTTGAGAGAGGAAGGGAGGGAGAGAAAGAAACATCAACGTGAGCGAGAGACACCGATGGCCGCCTCCTGCACGCCCCTGCCAAGGGCCAAGCCCACCACCCGGGCGTGTGCCCTGAGTCCATGGGACAGTCCTCAAGCCGCTGAGCCACACCATCCAGGCTAATTTTAACAAACAAACTTTACACAAGGTGCCCTGGTCGGTTTGGCTTAACAGTTAGAGCGTCGGCCCGCAGACCAAAGAGTCGCGGGTTCGATTCTGGCCAAGGGCATGTACCTTAGTTGCGGTTTGTCCCCGGCCCTGGTCGGGGTGGTGCGGGAGACAACCAGTCGCTGTGTCCCTCTCACGTTGATGCTTCTCTCCCCCTCCCTCTCTAAGTGGAAAAATGTCCTCAGATGATTAAGAAACACAAGCATCGTCCAAGACGAGGCTCCGGGGGAGGAGCCTGCAGTGCTCGTGGGCCCAGCTGCACCGGCGCGAGGCCAGGTGCTGCCTGCGAACCGGGCGCGTGTCCTTGGCAGCTCCTCCGTGATGCCCGGACTTCGCAGTGAGGCACATGGCTGCCGCAGGTGGGGCAGACACGGGGCAGCCCCTGGACAGGGCCCGAGTCTGGGAGGGCAGGACGGGGCTGACAACCCAGAGCAGAGCTCACGCTGGGCACGGACTGAAGGTCAGGGGTCAGAGGACCAGGCCTTCCCTGAGACTTAGGGTCCAGGTTTGAGGAGTGGTTTGCATGGACCCAAAACCAGATCTTGGTGTGCTCACCCAAAATCAGAGCTGGCCCACGGCAGGCTCCACGCGCCAGCAGAGGATACCGACAACCCACATGGACACTGGAGAAGTCTGCCCAGAGGAAAGTGATCCCCACCAGAAAGAACAAGGGCAGCCGAGGGAGAAACTGAACATTCTGAGAACCTCGGGCCGAGGGAGGAGAGAGAGCCCAGCGGTGCTCCTGCCTGCTGGCCCCTCCACCCAGAGGGCAGAGCTAGAAGTGGTCCAGCGCTTGCCCAGCAGGACCGGCCTGACGCGGCCTCCAGGCCAGACACACCCCACAGCCACAGAGCAGACCCGAGCAGGCCCAGCCCTGTCCCACACCTTCGCTGCGCAGGTGCGCGAGGTGTCACGGCCCATGGCCGTTCCTCTGGCTCCCGGGTCAACAGAACAAGCACTGGCTGCTGTCCCCTCCCCGGGCACCGTGGCCACTGGAGTCACCTTCTCTGTGAGGGAAGGCCTCAGAGGCTCGCCGCATGCTCCACTTAAAGGTGACGTGGAAGGACGGACAGAAACCTCAGACAGCAGTGATGCAGGCACAGTGGGACAGGGCGGTGTTCTGGGGAGCAGCTGGAGGTCACCGCAGTGACCCGTCAGTGCTACAGGACGGGACGCTCCACCTGGGACGTCCCAGGTGCTGGCTGGGGCTGGCACTGAATGTTGTCCATCTGAACTGCTGCACTGCTGCCGACCCATGACCGCTGAGCCCGAGGGGTGCACCCTTCCTTCCAGTCAGTGTGGTCCCCTCCTTCAGACAGCCATGTGTGACAGAGCCCCGTGCTACAGCGCAGGACCAAATCCAAGCAGGGTGGAGAACACCGCCCTCGGGGGGGCTTGGACACCGGACAAACCCGTCAGCCAGGACCCTGCGCATCGCGAGGGCGTGGCATGCTGGGGACCTGGGTGGGCGTCCTCAGAGCAGCCTTGGGGCTGAGGGTGCACACAAGGCCAGGGCCAGCCCAGGGGAGGACAACCCCCAAAGGTACATCTCCAAAAACAGCATCCTTAGGTTCCGGGCAAATCAGAACTAAACCCATCAATCTCTTTCCATGAGAATCTCAGAAAAGCTGCTAAGGTTCTAGGGAAACAAAAATACACAAAATCACAGGGCCCTGAGCTCAGGGAGTCTGAGCCCAAGTCATCAGATTCAACACCAGGCTGAGACGTGATCGGACTGGGGCTGGCCACGCCTGCGGTGCAGCACAGCCGTCCATGCCTACGTATTGCTCAGCTGGTTGGAGTGTCATTCTGGACACAGAAAAGTTGGGGTTCAATTCCCGACCAGGGCACATACCTACGTTATGGGTTCAATCCCCAGTCCCAGTCTGGGAGGCAACTGAAACCAATTGATGTTTCTCTCTCTCTATTTAAAAAAGAAATATAAAAAAATGCTCATGGATAAAGGGTTGGTTGTCTTCAAAGTAACTTTCGAGCTGGGACACAAGACAGAGGTCTGTGTCCCTTCACTCCCTCTCCCTGCGACAGCGCCCCCACAGCCCAGCGCGGGGCGAAGCAGGAAAGGACGTGGGTCAGGCCACCGCTGCCACAGGGCTCCACTCAGGCCTCTGCCCCCACTGAAAGGTGGACGCAGAAAACTCACCCTGTGGCTCAATCAGCCGAGAGCTCAAGGCAGACGAAGCGGAGCCACCTTGTTTGGGCGCCTCCTGGCGGTACCCACACAGAAGAGTCCTGCCTGTCCCGACAGCCTGGAGAGCTGCTGACTGTGTCCTGACCTGGCAGTTAGGTGAGTGCCCTTTGCAATTCCTTAGTAACCAGGATGTTCACGCTTTAAGGACTTTCCCGTGTGCATCTCGCAGACAGATACACTTAATGTGAAATAAAAGCCAGAGTGAAACAGGCCCTTGCAAAGGGGTGACAAGCTCACTTTTCTCAAAAGGCAGCGTGTTCTTTACATGCAGCGAGAGAAAACCACCAGCAACTAGAACCCCAGATCCAGGGACAGCGTCCCCCAGAGCCTCCACCTGGCCACCATGCTCCTACTCGCCTGCCTCACTGTGTCCTGCAAGAGGCCTGAAGTGCCCGGGCCGCAGGCCCACCCCTGCGAGAGCACAGCCACCCCCACCCAGGGAGCACCAGCTTCCCACTGTCTCCCCACACTGCCCCCAGGTCGACGCCGGCCAGTCCCTACCGAGAGCCTGTGCCCATGTGAACAGCCCCATCCGTCACCAAATCCCAGCTTCTCTGTAATGGGCAGCAGGACTGCGGGGCTCGGGGCAGAGCCGGGCTCGGCTCACTTCCCTCCTCCCTCGGCCTCTCGGACCCTCAGGGACCTCGCCAGTCCCATCACTACCAGCATCTGCATGTGTGACCACGGGGACAAGAAAGAAAAGTACGTAACTCCCACACACATAAAAAGAAAGACTATGAGACAATTAAAACAAAGATCAACACAAAAGATCGCAAGAAAGAATTAAAAAGAAATATTTACTTTAAAAAGTTGGGAGTCAAAACTATAATCAAAGGCTTATTTACAAATAAATTAAATGTCAGAAACCCCAGAACTAACTGAGCTAGAGTCCTCCTAAGACACCGAAGTTGTCAGACCGAGCTCCCTAAAATCCAGCCACATGCTCCCGGGACAGCCACGCCCGCAGCAGCGGCTCTTCAGCCAGGGGCTGGGAGGCTGAAATCACAAATCACACCCACAGGGGCGTCTGCTGTGCTCACAGCTGGCTCCTGCCTGTGCGGGGGGACGAGAGGCGAGGGCACTGCAGGCAGACGCCAACGTGACCACAGCCGGCAGACAGCCCGGAGGGAAAGCACAGCAGGCGAGCCCTAACCGTGCGGCCCACAGCTCCCGCGAGGCCAGGGAACAGGGCCCCAGGAGCAAGACCAGCAGCATTTGTCTCTGCCTGAGACGGAAACAGCAACCAACAGGCGTTTGAGGAAAACCTTTGAACAAGAAAGACCAAAACAAACAGAGCTGCATGAAACTTCAAGGTGACCAGTAGTGACGTGGTCCAGGGCAAGGCCACCAGTGCTGACTAGGGCCCTGCAGGAGCACAGGACCAAGGCCTGGAACGCAGACCAGGAAGGTGGAGAGGGACACGGCAGAACAGTGGGGACTGAAGAATCAGTGTCACCCAAGCAGCTCCGGGAACAGTGCTGGGAACAGACAGGAGATGCAGCAGAGACACCAGACCGGGACTCCCCGGAGCTGCGGGCACAGGAGGAAACCTTCGAAGATAAAGGGAGTTCCTGAAGCATTGGATGGAGAGCAGGTCGCACGTGGCAGGCCAGACTTAGCCTGTGGGCTGCAGGAAGCAGGGCACCAGCACAGGGTGGAGTGACGTCCCTGAATGATGGTGCAGACCGAGCGCCAGTCTGTTCAAGGGCGAGGAGGTGTCAGCAGGTGCAGACACAGCCCAGAGATGCACAGCAATCGCTAACCAGCAAGCGTGCACGGTCACGCACTGCGCTCCCCAGGGGCTGAGACACGAGAAGCGACACCCCGCCGCGGAGGGTGGGAAGGAAGCGTGTGCTCGGCGCCAGGCCTGGACCCTCCGCATGGGTCAGTAGAGACCCTCAGACACTGAACTAATGGGAACCACCGTCCAGCAGAGCGCGGCACAGCCTGCAGTCTGGACAGGCAGCCGGAGCGGCGCACAGCCCACCTGGATCAGCATGTGGCAGATGTCCACGTGGCCAGCCTCTGCCGCGGCGTGCAGGGGGGATCGCTTGCCCTGGTGTTCCATCTTGAAGTTGGGGTCGATTCCATCCACTGTGGACAAACGGTGGCTGATAATCTCAGAGCACCTGGTTTTCAGCACTCAGCCCTAGGCCCGACAGCCGACAGAGCCGCGCACAGCTGGGTGGCAGGCCCTTGCGTCTGTGGGCAGGCCCGGCCACAGGGAGCCCTGCACAGCTGGGAGGCAGGCCCTTGCGTCTGTGGGCAGGCCCGGCCACAGGGAGCCCTGCACAGCTGGGAGGCAGGCCCTTGCGTCTGTGGGCAGGCCCGGCCACAGGGGCCCTGCATGAGCTCCTACAGACCAGCAGCCGGTGTTGTCAGGAGCCACCTGGCAATACAGAGCTTCTCCCTGGGCCCTTGTCCACCCTGGGCCCCGGTCACCGCTCCAGAGCTGTGCTGTCACAGGGTCCTGGGGACAGCACCCTGCCCAGGGCACCCCTGAGGCTGAGGGTAGAGGCCATCCCCACGCCCAGAGGCGCCTGGAGGTCTAAATGGGACCTGAGCCGAGAGACCAGCCATGGAGCAGGGAGGCGATGGCAAAGGTGTGAGGGAAATGATTAAAAGCGCCACTTTGGCCAACATCAAACACAACCTCTTAGAGCACGCTGTTCTCGTCTTTCCTGATCTACTGCGCAACGGAGGGACACGTGATCCCCGTTCCGCCCAGTCGGCCCAGGGCTGTGAACTGGGGTGGAGGCTGGGGTGTCAGGCTCCCGCACCCCAGGTGTATGTCCTCAGAGCTGCAAGTGCAGAGCGGCTCCAGTCTGAAGCAGGTCCCACTGCTCACAGCGCCTCCCAGCACCACCAGCACAGGGGTCCAGCTCACCTGGGCTGTGGGTGAACCTACATTTACACACTACATCTACATGTGTAGGCAGAATTCACATCTATATACCTGATTCCTCATTAAAATGAGGAATTTTAGAGAATGTTCCTGCTCCTGTGGACAACTGAGTGTGAACAGATGAACAGGCTCAACAGCACTGGGCTCCTGGCGGCCCGGGTCAGAGAAGCAGAGAAGCCGCCGGCACGGCCCCGTGGGAAAGGAGGGTGTGGGAGCCGCTCCCCGCGGGCCCGGGGCAGGCACTCACCCAGCATGAGGAGCACCTTCTGCAGCTCCCCCTGCCTGGCGGAGAAGTACAGCTGCTTCGGGTGGAAGCGGAGCTTCTTGGGTCTGTGGGGAGAACAGGGCAGCTGTCACCATGGGCACCGCTGCCAGGCGTGACAGCCACCTGCCGATTCCTCCGGGTCCAGGCCAAACCTGCCAGGCTACACTGCACACTCAAACACACGCGGCAGCTGTCCACCCACCAGCCCTGTGCGCGGTGCAGCCGGACAGCCGGCACGGAGGGACCCGCAGTGGAACGGGGCTGCCAGAGGCCCAGCTCTCACTGCGCGTGCCGCCAGCACCCAGGGCCGGCCCGCCCGCGTTCAGCACCCCGAGGCAGCCGGACAGCCGGCAGGGAGGGACCCGCAGTGGAACGGGGCTGCCAGAGGCCCAGCTCTCACTGCGCGTGCCGCCAGCACCCAGGGCCGGCCTGCCCGCGTTCAGCACCCCGAGGCAGACGGACAGCCGGCAGGGAGGGACCCGCAGTGGAACGGGCTGCCAGAGGCCCAGCTCTCACTGCGCGTGCCGCCAGCACCCAGGGCCGGCCCGCCCGCGTTCAGCACCCCGAGGCAGCCGGACAGCCGGCAGGGAGGGACCCGCAGTGGAACGGGGCTGCCAGAGGCCCAGCTCTCACTGCGCGTGCCGCCAGCACCCAGGGCCGGCCCGCCCGCGTTCAGCACCCCGAGGCAGCCGGACAGCCGGCAGGGAGGGACCCGCAGTGGAACGGGGCTGCCAGAGGCCCAGCTCTCACTGCGCGTGCCGCCAGCACCCAGGGCCGGCCCGCCCGCGTTCAGCACTCCGAGGCAGCCGGACAGCCGGCAGGGAGGGACCTGCAGTGGAACGGGGCTGACAGAGGCCCAGCTCTCACTGCGCGTGCCGCCAGCACCCAGGGCCGGCCCGCCCGCGTTCAGCACCCCGAGGCAGCCGGACAGCCGGCAGGGAGGGACCCGCAGTGGAACGGGGCTGCCAGAGGCCCAGCTCTCACTGCGCGTGCCGCCAGCACCCAGGGCCGGCCCGCCCGCGTTCAGCACCCCGAGGCAGCCGGACAGCCGGGCCCTGACCAAGGGTCACAGGTGTGGGCAACACCACGGCCTAAGCTGGGCATCTGCTCCTGAGCCCAAGAGAACGACCTGGCCACGTCCCCTGGACAGAGGGAGGTGACGCTGACCTGGGCCCTGGAATCTCTGCCTGCACCGCTCCTGGCTGATCCGTTACCCCGGGCCCACAGCCCTCACTCAGGATGGCGTGCGCGTCCCACCCTATAAACCCGCATCCGTAGCCGCCACGGAGCACACACAGCACACGCCACGGTGCTGGCACCAGGTAACTGGCTGTCTGCAGCTGGGCACTCTGCGTGCTCGGGCAGCGTGAGATTAGAGGTTGGGGTGCCGCGGTGGGAGCAAAGCACCCCAGCCCGTGACGCCCCCTGACCCCAGCAGAGCTGTTGGGCTTGGTGAGTGGGCAGTGCGGACAGAACAGTCACCCTAAGAACAGGGCCAAGAGAAGGCTGGAGACCAACAGAAGCAGCTCAGGGGATTTGGGAACATGTCCCAACGTGGGAACAGCACATGAAGCAAAAGAAAGTGACAACCCTCCCTGAAGAGGGACACGCTCCCCAAGGGAGGACTCAGGCTTGGCCTAGGACCCCGATGTGCTAGGGGCCATCGTGTCCCTGGGAGAGGACACCTGCCTGCTCACTGAGGGACCACCTGGTCCAAACTTCATTTCCTAATGAGAACTGGCCAAGTGCCCTGGCCCCAAGGCCCTGTGGTCCAGATGGTGCCAGCAGCAGGCAGGGCAAGGCCTGTGCACCCTCACCAGGACGTCCCTGCTGCTCTCCGCGTGATGGACAGTCACCTGTGATAACCTCCTGGACGAGGGTGAAAGTGCGTGCACTGTCCTGATGAACAAGCTAACGACAAAGCTGAACAACGCCAGTACCCTCCCGGGAACACCCTGCCACCCAAACGGTGCAGACACCTGGGAAGTGCAACCATGGCAAGAACTGGGAACACAGGGGACACATGGCCCCAGCACACAAACCACTAGTGGCGGAGGTAGGCGGTGCGGGGAGAACAGGAGGGCCGGGCCCTGGGACAGGGACACGGCAGCGAGGGGAGTGGTGGCGCCGGGCCCTGGGACAGGGACACGGCAGCGTGGGGAATGGTGGCGCCGGGCCCTGGGAGAGGGACACGGCAGCGTGGGGAATGGTGGCGCCGGGCCCTGGGAGAGGGACACGGCAGCGTGGGGAATGGTGGCGCCGGGCCCTGGGAAAGGGACACGGCAGCGTGGGGAGTGGTGGCACCGGGCCCTGGGAGAGGGACACGGCAGCGTGGGGAATGGTGGCGCCGGGCCCTGGGAAAGAGACACGGCAGCGTGGGGATGGTGGAGCCGGGCCCTGGGAAAGAGACACGGCAGCGTGGGGATGGTGGCGCCGGGCCCTGGGAGAGGGACACGGCAGCGTGGGGATGGTGCGCCGGGCCCTGGGAAAGGGACACGGCAGCGTGGGGATGGTGGCGCCGGGCCCTGGGAAAGAGACACGGCAGCGTGGGGATGGTGGCGCCGGGCCCTGGGAGAGGGACACGGCAGCGTGGGGATGGTGGCGCCGGGCCCTGGGAAAGGGACACGGCAGCGTGGGGACAGTGGAGCCGGGCCCTGGGAGAGGGACACGGCAGCGAGGGGATGGTGGCGCCGGGCCCTGGGAAAGGGACACGGCAGCGAGGGGAGTGGTGGCGCCGGGCCCTGGGAAAGAGACACGGCAGCGAGGGGAGTGGTGGCGCCGGGCCCTGGGAAAGGGACACGGCAGCGTGGGGAGTGGTGGAGCCGGGCCCTGGGAGAGGGACACGGCAGCGTGGGGATGGTGGCGCCGGGCCCTGGGACAGGGACACGGCAGCGTGGGGATGGTGGCGCCGGGCCCTGGGAAAGGGACACGGCAGCGTGGGGTGTGGAGGAGCCGGGCCTTGGGGGGGTGTCCCTACTTTTCTGAGTCCAGAGCGATGAGCGCGCTTTCCAAGGTCTCCTTCCCGGGTCCCGACTTTGCCAGCCCTGCGGGTCCTGCAGGGTCGAAGCTCTCGGGCACCGGGGCAGCTGTGCTCTGCGGCTTGTCATCCTCTGAGAGCGGAGGGCCAGCAACGCTTTGGAGGGAAGGAGCACGAGAAATGCTGAGCTGTGGGGAGACTCGGAAGACCTCCCTTCTTGTGAAGACCAATGAAAACACAGAGCATCTTCCCTGAGACCCTCTCAGCCTGCTGCCCTCCTCACAGGTGCAGAATCAAATCCCGGAGGAAACCACTCTGACCACAGGGATCCTTTACCGGGACTTCTGGGCCACGTGTTCATAGCTGCTCTTGTGACCGGGCTTCAGGCTAAACCCACTGAGTCCACAGCCCCCCGAAGATGGGGTCCCGCTAGAACGTTCATTCGAAGTGCATGACATGTGTAGGTTAACACGAAAGCATCGACACCCTGCTCGACAGTTTCAACATGTCTGTAACTCAAGCCCTTTCCCATGACCTTCAGTGGGACTCTATGCTCTCTCCATCATTGTGACGCGTATGAAGTGTCTTACCCGTCAGGCGGTTTGTGGGCTCTGCTGCGGTTTGAAAGGCTCCTAGTTTATTCTCCAGCTGGACACTGCTGGTCGGAACACAGCAACCAACCGCTGACACTTCTACCTCATCTCATTCTCTCACTATGCCTTTTAGCTCTACAAATTTTTCAACTGTTTCTACTGAATTCTTTTTTTTTTTTAATCCTCACCTGAGAGTAAGTTCTTACTGATTTTAGAGAGACAAAGGAAGACAGAAACGTCAAGGGGGTAAACATCGACCAGTTGCCTCCCACAGGCGCGCCAACCAGGGATGGAGCCCACGGCCTAGGTGTGTGCCCTGACTGGGAATAAAACCGGAAACTTTTTGATGTACAGGGCAACACTGTAACTGAGCCACCCGGCCAGGGCTTCTACTGAATTCTCTCAGAAAGAAATGTATACGTTTCCAATACGACTCCTTATCTGTAAGATTAATTTTTGTGTGTATTCAGCTAGGGCCTTCAACACATAAAGCAGCAGTGCAGACTGAATCAACTGACACTCATGTTCCATGTTATACACGTACATACCTGTGCAGTGTATACAGACCTACGTAGAGGCACAAATGTGCACATTTATGTAGAGGGAGGAAGAGATGTAAACAGACGTGTACACATAGATGCAGTCAGCTGCAAACACATGTTCACACACATACAGATACATATGAACGCACACACACAGGTATGGTCAGACATGTACACAAGTACACATACTCACACATATAGGTGTGCAGAGATGCGTACTAGCATGCGGATGTTATGGACCTGCACATACGTATAAGATGGGCACAGACACGCAAACACATGCACAGATGTCACAGGCATGCACACACATGCACAGCTGTTTCAGACGTGCACAGCTACACACGGGAGAACTGTGCTACCCACAGAAAACACTGTGCCGTCGTCCCATCGATGTGGACAGGCGAGTGAGCCTACAGAACCAACAGGGGAAAATGCCGCTGGCAGCAGCACAGGAGTCCCGGGGCGCTCTGCACGTCAGATAGCGAGTGAGAGTCGGGGGGACTCCAGCCAAACAGCAGAAATCAGCCACAACTGCACACCTGAAGGCTCAGGCGGGCGCGCACCTACCTGCCTGTGGTGGTGTCGGCCCTGCCCTCCCCCGAGGAGCTCTTCCCCTGCCCAGGCGCCAGGGTCACGGTGGAGGTCGTGTCTGCTTTTGCGATCGTCACCTCTCTGGCCTTGGAGGCCTCCTCCCCGCAGTGGGGACAGTAGCTGGCGTTGCTGACGCGAGAGGCACAGTCCTTGTGGAAGCGGTGCGAGATGCTGCTCTCCGGCTGGCACTCCATGAAGTTACCCTGAACGTGGGAAAACGAGAGTTCACTCTATCAAGCTGGGCGAACGCGCAGAAGAGCGCACAGTGTGACAGCCTCGCTGAGTGAGCAGCACGGGGCGGCAGGAGGCGCCTGTGTCCTGCCTGTGTGCGGACCGTTCCAAGAGCCTCCACACAGACCCACGCTGCAGACAGCCCACCCCACGCCCCAAGGCCGAGGCCAGGTTCTCTGGCTGTCGTAACCAGGAAGAGGCCAAACATAAGAGCAGGTCCCAAGAAGGACCCGTGGAGGACAGACCAGAAAATGAAAGTCAGAGCTGAGGGCCGGGAGCAGGCAACATCGACACGACCTGCAGAGGTCAGCAGTCACCACCTTGGCAGCCAGGGAGCCGGCGGCCTCAGAAAGGACCACTTGCTGGCACAAAGGGGTGGACTCGAGGGGCCAGGCTAGAGAGCAATGAGCGCACAGAAGCAGCCTCCCTCTCCGTCACTGGGAGCGAAGGAGCACACTGAAGATGGGAGGGCACAGAGGTGCGGCGCCACAGCAGCCGCACAGGCGGAGAAGCAGGGACGAGGGCAGCGCAGGAGGCGGAGCATGCCCTTCCCCGGACAGGCTGAGCACTCACACGGGGCGCTCACAGCGAGGAGGGGCTGAGGGCAGAGCACTGCCCGCTTCCCCACGCCCGCAGGCCGAGGCGCACAGGCAGGAGGAAGGCGTGCTGGGCGCGCGTGTGTGTGCAAACCTCCCGGTGGCCCCAGACTCAGCAGCTGCGGGGAGGCCCCTGGCCGCCTGCACTGCTGCGGGCAGACACGTGCTGGACGAGGCCACGCTGGCTGCGGGTGGGCTGGGCGCTTACCGCCGTGCAGAAGTAGCCGCAGCCGGGGCAGCACTGGTGCTTCACCATCCGGCCCCGGTGGTCCTCACACAGCACCAGCAGCGGCGCCTTGCTGGACGGGCGCATCAGCTCGTGCTTGACCACGCTGTTTGTGCACCTGCCCAGCTGCAATCAGACAACACCAGGGTCAGCAACACAGCCGCCCCCAGGGACTCAGCAGACGCAAGTCCAGGGCGGGCCTCGAGCTCCCTTGTGGGTAGAGAATGCAGGTTGACCAGAGAGGATGGTCAGCGTGACAAGGTGGCCACGCACAGTGTTAGCACAGCAGCTGCTACCTCAGCAAAATCGAAGAGAACATCCTGAGCACGTTGGGGTGTAGGCTGAGTATTAAAAAAATAGCCACACACCAGGCAGGATAAACCAGGCTGGACAGAACAGGTGTCCCGGGTCAGCAGCAGAAATGCACAGTGAACCCCTGAAACCAGCACGTGGTGGGAGCAAATGCCGACCAAAGTCTATTGGTTAGGTTGGCTACGTACATGATGTGTTACATTACCCCTCCCGCAACGGGAGACCAGTTATCCCACACGCGATGGGAGACCGGTTACCCCGCACACAATGGGAGACCAGTTACACTGCACACGACGGGGGACCAGTTACCACGCACGCGACGGGGGACCAGTTACCCCACACGCGATAGGAGACCAGTTACCCTAGCACGCGATGGGCCAGGGGCACATCCTAGACAGGTGGGGTGCAGCCCAGGTGCATACCAACAGCAGTCACTTCAGGCCTCTGACAAAGACCCTCACTTCCTCCCAGTAACAGATCAGCTGATGCAGCCTCATCCCCAACCAAGCACATCCAGCTGCAGAGAAAGTGAGTGAGAGACAGAGTCATGGGCCACACCCTGAGCCCCATCTTCCTTCTCAATGGCTCCCCTTTTCCAGCAAGTGGTTGCATGGGGACACCGAGACACGCTAGAACAGAGTGCCCACGCCAGGGCCAGAGGAACAAGTGTGTGGGAAACTGCCATCGTGCCCTTGGAGAGCCCGGCTCCACGCAGCTCCGCAGTGGGAACCAGAGGCTATAAAGGAAGACGCACCAGGGAACAAAAGGAGCTCCCGGAATTAGAAATCAGGTAGAAGAAATGAGAAATTCCAAAGAAATGCTGCAGGTAGAAGAAATTTCTGAAAGTCGAGCAAAAAGTGAAAAATGTAAAAGAGAAGACAGCTCAACTCTGGCACACGCATGTCCTCGCCCCCGCGGCAACCCATTACAGCCCACAGCCCAGACGCCCAAAGCACACAGGACCCACCTCAGGGCGGAGGCAGGGCGGAGGACCTGCAGAGAAGACAAAGCAGGGCCCACAAGGCCAACCGGAAGAAAGAAGGCGGGTCTCAGTGTGAGAAGGAAACACGCCTGACCTGGAGCTCGTCCTCGCCCGAGTGCCAGTGAAAGAGGAGGGTTTCCACAATGCAAGTTTCAGACGCTCATCTCCAGGCAACCTTCCCCCAGAAGCTACCGCCAGCTCCCACCAAAGAGAAAAGGCCTGACCCACAAGGAGACCCCAGGTGCCTGGAAATACCCAGAAAACGTACAACCCAGCCGGCTGGGGCCATTGCAACAGGTGCGAGTACAGCAGGGTGGACGAAGAGGTGATCATCAACCCGAGAGCAGGCAAACGTGAGCCAACGCAGCAGCTGCACCGGGACAGCTGCGCAGGCAGGGCGACCGCAAACACCTCCCCAACTTAAGGTGGGGTCAGGATGCGATGGAGCCTGAGACGGCCGGGGAAGTGGACTCAAGGGTGAAGCATCTTGTCCTAAACAATTTGGCTCAGCGGTTGGAGTCTCAACCCACGAACCAAAGAGTCATGGGTTCGATTCCGATCAAGGGCACGTACCTCGATTTCGATTCAATCCCCAGCCCCGGTTGGGGTCGTATGGGAGGCAACCCATCGATGTCTCTCTCTCACACTGATGTTTTTCTTTCTCTCTCCCTCCTCCCACTCTGTCTGAAAATAAATGGAAAAATATCCTTGGGTGAGAATTTAAAAGAAAGGTGAAGCATCTCCACCACAGGAAGAAACCATGAGGCGGAAAGTCAAGAGATCATAGCAGGTTAAAATTATGGAATGAATGTGGATTGAAAGTATTTAAAATATGGAGGGACGCACCAGAGAAAAATCACAAGGTCAAAGTGGCTGCCTCGGGGAGGGGTCGGGAGAGCACAGGCCAGGACCTGAGCTGGTCGGTCAGCAGGGCCCTGCTCAACCAGCAGGGACGAGATGCTGCTCAGCACCAGGGAGACCAGCACAGCCGCACCACATGGACTGCTGGGCGACGTTTCAGGCACTGAGGCCGGAGAATCTGGACCCGCCGTCAAGAGACAGAGAAGTCAACAGAGCAGACCCGAGGCCAGGTGTCTCACCATCAGACTTGGGACGGGAGGAAACGCAAATGGAGACACAAGGAATAAAAACATGCTCACAGGTGCACTCCACAAGGAAAAAGAAGACATTGCCGAATCTGAAAGAGGTGAACAGATATGATCTAAACCTAAAATACAAAGGAAAAAAAACAGCAACCGTCAGCAATGCGACAAGGCCACACCCCCCAGCACACGTGTGGTCACTGCAGCCCAGGAGCAAGAGAAAGGCTGAAAAGTACATTGTGCCCTGGCCGATTCGGCTCCGTGTTAGAGCATCGGCCCACCAACCAGAGTCTCAGGTTTGATTTCTGGTCAAGGGCAGATACTTGGGTTGCAGTCTGGTCCCCTGCACCGGTTAGGGCCGTGCAGGAGGCAGCCAATCAGTGTGCCTCTCACGTGGATGTTTTTCTCTCTCTCTCTCCCTCCCTCCCACTCTGTCTGAAAATAAATAGGAAAATATCCTCAGATAAGGATTTAAAAAAAATACAAGTAAACTGCAGTGGACAAGGGTTATCCAGAAACAAGAAGTCACAAAGCTCTCACAGGTCACACAAAGAAAAGCATTATAACCAGCAAGACCACCGCCCCCGGGCCCAAAGACAGGAGAAACCCAGGAGGCAGCAGAGAACCCCACATGCACAGGAGCCGAGGCCACAGCAGTGAGCTTCTCATCAGAAACCACGGAGCTCACACTGGCCCATGTCCGCAGCGCTGGGATCCCAAGTCTACGGAAATGCCACCCAGAACTGAAGGCAGAACGTGGAGTTTCCCACCCCAAAGGGAGGGAACTCACTGTCAGCAGACCTGTCTCCAGGCAGAGAAAGGCAGACGGAGGCGTGGGCACGAGGAAGAGAACGCAGAGAAACGGGTCTGGACGGGCACATGCCGAGGAGGACGGTCTGAAAGATAGTGGCTCGCACAGCAGTGACGGAACGACCGCAGGCTCTGGCACACAGAACAGACACGTGCCACACGATGGAGGGTCCGGACCTGCACGCCTGTGAGATTGTACGGTAAGTGTTGTAACGTTCACTGGAGGTAACTGATAAAGATGTATAATTCAACACAGGCAGCCACTAAAGACGTTAGAAAAACCCAAGTAATAAAGTCAATAGTGCAATAAGTTACAATCGTGAAACATTTCAAGACAAAAGGCTAAAGTGAGGAAGGAGAAATAACAGACGGCATCAGTCCTAACTCTACTAAAACGTCAGACTGTGGTCCAGCTACGTGCACGACCACGCTGAACAGAGGAGACCTGGTGCAGTGCAGCCATAGGCCTGACATCACAGGAAGGACTCAAGCCGCAGAGACGGCTCCAGTCAAGGTGCCAAGACAGGCCGTGCACCCGACTCCAAGGGCAGCTGGGCAGAGCGAGGACTGGTGAGACCCGGAGTTTTCATGGGGACAGAGGAGCATCACAGAGACTAGGGGAGTCTGCTCCCCGAGACATGGGGCTGCAAAGAGCACCCAGGCTGGGGCTGTGGAGCCAGCACCGCCGGAAACAGAACAAGGCAGGAACTAGAGAAGCACAGGGGCGGGGCAGCAGGTCCCTGGCCATGGAGGTGGTCACTCACTTACATGCACCTGACCTACACAAGAACGGCCACTCTGCGTGAACTGTGCCTCGATCAAGCTGACGAAAAGGCCACAAAGGGGAGCTTGTCTCAGAAAGGTTGCTGCCACCTAAGGATGGGACAGGCTGAGCATCAAAAGACAAAAATAATTTGAGGGAAGGGCTGCAGCCCCAGAATTTCCTGGATCCCACATAAAACAGGTGGAGCAGGTAGAGAGCAAAACCCAAACCCACAGACAACACACCTCCGCCAACCACGGCCGCAAGACTCTGAGGGGCAGACCGAGCCATGAGACCGGTGCGGCTGTTCTGGGCAGAAGGAAGATGGGGCGGGCGCCCCAGGCCCAGGGGCAGGACCGCACCAGAACAGCCAGGCCCTCACTGGGAGGCACGGGGAGACAGAAAAGAGCAGGTGACCGAGGAGAGCGGTTCCCAATCCCACCAAGTGCAGGAGGTGCAAGAGCCCGCTGCACCCAGCCTGTGGAACTCTGCAGGTGACCTGAGGGGCACCAGGGAAAGCGGCCTGGACTGAATGAAAAGTGGACAGGACGGGGACAAGGGAAATGAAGAAAAGAGAAGACCAAGCCCGCGGCTCTCCAATCCTTGGTCTCAGGTTCCTTTACACAATTAAAGTCACGGAGGGTCCCACAGAGCTTTGGTCCAGATGGAGCATGTCTGTGGGCAGTCACCATGCTGAAAATTTACAGTTAAGCAATGATTTACTTTAAAATAGCAATACGCCGATCTATCACAAGTGTACCTTAATCAAAAAACATTCTCCGGCCCTGGCCAGTTTGACCCGGGTTCGGTTCCCGCTGAGGGCACATACCTCGACTGCAGTTTGTCCCCGGCCCCGTTTGGAGTTGTGCGGGTGGCAGCCACTCAATGTGTCTCTCTCACATCAATGTTTCTCCCCCACCACCCCCTATTTGAAGATAAATGCAAAAACTGTCCTCAGGTGAGGATAAAAAAAAAATCTCCAGAACAAAGGTCGTCACCGGGAAGAGTGGTCCTGCTGCGTGCACAGCTTTGTGGATGGTCAGCTCCAGGCTCTTCAAGGGCTTGTAGGGGCAGAGCACTGTGGGTGCTTCTCTGAGGACGTCAGAACTCATGGGGCCCTGCCCAGCTCTGGCCTGGATTCAGCAGCTGTCGCAATGCTGCCATTTACAAATCCTCCTGAAGGAGGAGTGGCGGTGGCCAGGAAAGATGGGCACAAGCCCAAACACCTGGGCGGGCGGGCGGACTGCACGTGCCCGATCATCGTGCCGTGAAGGCCACACAGTCTCTCAAATCACAAGGCCACGTGAAGGAACAGTTTGCCCGGAGACACTCCTTCTGGTACCCCAATGAGGGCATCAGCACCTCTGCAATGACCTCCACCTGCCCTGGGATCAGGCCTGCCACTGCCACAGCCGGGGGACAAGCACCCTGCGAGACTCGGGGCGCGGTCGACAGATGCCTGCAGACCAGTGCCGCGGCCCTGGTGCCCTGGTGCCGACCAGGAGGCCAAGGCTGGGGCTGGGTCTGTGACAGAACTCCCATTTACAGTGGGTTTGGTCATGAGCATGGTCAAATGCCTCAGCGGCTGGAGTGCCTGCTTTGTGTCGAATGACCTTGTGGTCAGAAAGTAAGAATCGAAGCAGCACACAGACTGCGTGGCAGCGTTCCAAAAGCCTGCGGCCGGGACCTGCACCGGCGCCTGTGTCAGCGCACCAGCCAAGCCCACAGTGTGTCTTGTGCTGTGAGCGATTCTCAGCACCATGGGAACGACTGCGCCCCGCCGCATGGACCTCACACGTATGAAATGCCACGGCGCCCTATGAGAGAAGGGGCTGGAGGCAGGGAACTTCTCGGATCCGTCCGAACAGCTGTGGCCCCAGGAAAGGTCCACATGAAGGGCCCATGGGCCAAAGATGGACCGTCAGAGCACCCATGAGAACGAAACACAAGAACTGAAATCCACCGAACACTCACGCACACACGCCCACAGGGACATTTAAGAGGAAGAGCTGGCCAACCTCAGATGACGACGGAACAAACTGTCGGAAAGACTAGGGACCAGAGTGCCCACCCCATCCTGCACGCCCAGACACGGGGTGTGAGACACATGTGAGAAGACAGGTCACCTCACAAATCACCCACATAAAAGAACACAGATGACCAACCACCCCACTTTAAAACCTCCAGCCAACTCACAGACACCAGGAAAACGGCCAGCCAGAGACCACAGCCCACAAAGGCTACACCAGGCAGCAGAAGCAGGGCCGCACCTGCAGTGCGGGCCCCAGGCTCAGACCTCATGGCCAGAGGCCCAGGTGTCCACGAGGGAACGAAGAAAGGGGTGTGTGAACGAAGACGACTGGCGACTGCGCAGGGTCACACATGTGGACGGGACTCAGAGGAGCGGGCAGCACGGCCGGAGCTGGTGCTGACGCGCAGGGCCCGTCCGTGTCCTGGCCCTGCTGTGGTCACGAGTGCTCACCCCAGCATATTCGTCAGCCAAACACTGGTCTTGTGCTGTCTTCTGTTCGCGTTACAACAAAAACGTTCCCCACACACCGACGGCAGGAGGCCCACGCATCCCCAGTGCTGAGGGGGTGACACAATTGAGCCGCCAGACGTCCTCAGAGCACCAGCTTATTGCTTAATGGAGACAGACCAGGAAGCAGGTACTCATGCTGTCGGTCAGGACGGCGAGCGTCTCAGGATAGACAGCCCAGAGGGGAGGTGTCTTCCGTGCCAGCGTCCGGCAGCGACTGCAGCAGGAACAACAGACTGCAGAACCGCCACATTGGGGCGTCCAACAAAAGGACGGTCCAGGCGACAGTGACCAGTCACCCCATCAAGGTAGGCTGAGGATAACTGGAGAGGGCCGGGCGGCCCCACACCGACCCCGTGGCATCTCGCATCACTCCTGACGTGGGGCAGGGGGACGCCCAGAACCCGCTCCAAAGCCTTCCTGGCAAAACTCAATGGAAACGAAGCTGAGCCGCCGGGTCCTCAGACTGCGCTGGGCCACAGGAGCCAGGGGCAGCCCTGACGGGAGAGAGCCTCAGCTCCTGGCGTCCAGGATGGTGTCCGTGCGCCCAGGCCCTTCGGCAGGGCAGCAGGGGCACGAGGACAGGAGGGGCGGCAGGGAGGGTTTGGGCTAGAAGAGGCAAAGCACAGGACACTGACGCCTCGGGCTCCCTCTGCCGCCACCCCACCCACGTCAGCACATGCAGCAGGTGGACACTGCGGGAACAGGACCTGGCAGACCCTCAGACAGGCCATCTCCGCCACGCACCTCTGGCTCCGCCTTCCCAAGACTGCACTGTGTCTGATCCCCCATCGGCACCAGGCCGTCTCCCAGGCTCTGCATTCATGCGCCTGGGCACCTGGCTGTGCTCCGGCCCTGCTCGGGGCACCACACTCCCCCTGCTCTGACAGAGGAAAGTACACACTCACCTCGTGGTCCACGCTCTCTGTGGCCATGCACTGGTTGTTGGCCAGAGTGGTGATCTCTCGGCTTTTTGGGGTTTCCATCCGGCAGCTACAGAGGGGCACCTCCTGGAGGCCATCCGTGTCCCCTGTGTCGGGCCCGTTCGCCAGCCCTAGAGCTGCAGAGACACGCAGAGCATCACCAGCGGAATGTGTGCAGCCGCTCACTCCACCTGCTGACACGCCGGCCCACCGTGAAGAGCAGTCCAGAGAGGGACCGATGACATGACCTTTGCAGGAACCTCAAAGGGCGGGAAATACAGGTGACAAGGTAGCTGTGTCCCAGCCTGGCCACAGAGGGCCACAGGCCAGGCATGCCCCCCACGGGATGCCCTCACTCCATGCCATGGCAGCCCTGGGAATGCCGCATCCACCCCGTTCTCGCAGCCAGGACCCGCGTCCACGGGGTGGCGCTGGCACCCACCAATCCTCAGCTGCAGGGTGTCCCCTCCTGCTCCTCACTTGCTCTTAGGGTTTCAGCTATAAACACTCATCCACCAGGAAGGGTCTGCAACAGCCGACATTCTACCTGCACACTTCCCGCCTCGGGGCCCTCAGAGCCCGCTTCCGGGCAGAAGGCGGGCGAGTCGGAAGGATCAGGACCAGGGCAGGAATGTCAACGAGACAGCAATTCTCCTCCTGCCCATCTCACTGTGACAGCACGAGGGTGGGCACCAGCAGGCTGCTCACCTTGCCCCGTGTCTACTACTGCACCGAGGTGTGCTCACAGGGAGACTGTGGTGACAGACACTCGCTTGCGTCTCCCCAGCCACCCTCAGGACGTGTTTCACCACACGGCCCACCACTGCGCCAGGGGCACCACGCCAACACCGAGGCCAATGCCCAAAAAATAGCAAGATGGTGCCCAGCTGAGTGCCAGCCCGATGCTCACCTTCTGCTTGTGTCCCCTTGACACGGAGATCCAGGGAGTCCAGAGAAACCTCCATGTACCCCGCACTGTCCCCTGGTGCCGCTGGCTCTGCGCTTCCCGAGGACGACGTGTACGCTTCGGAACCTGCGTGCAAAGGGACCATGGTACCTGTGCCATCCGGGACGTGGCTGAGGAGCTGTCAACGCCCAGCCCAGTCACCGTCGTCCAGGCCAGCGCCCTCTCAGCCCCCTTCACCTCCTGTGCCCACTTTGTTGATTCCCCACAATGCCCTGGGGGGGCGGGGTCTGTGTCAAGAAGAACAAAGGCTCTGATGTGCCAAACACCTTCCTCTGATACACACCGGCTAGACCAAAGCCGACCAACAGTTGAGGACTCGGATGGAAATGTGGGGTGTGACTGGGAGTGTCACTTTTAATGAGACGAAAGACTGGCCTGCAGGCTTGAAGACCAGATGCTGGGGAGCAGCCGCGAGCAGAGCCCTGGGGCAGGACTCAGGGAGGCGTCCCCCGTCAGATCAGTGGTGTGTGAGGAGGGCACCGGATCTGTGCACACCCAGGAGAGGCGTGTGTGAATGAGGAGGCCCCCACTGCGGGCCGTGGGAAGTGAGTGCTGACACAGGAGCACGCCTAACACCGCCAAGGGCAGCGCCAACCGCACAGCCTGGCTGGCGTGGCCTCCGCAACCACAAGCACACGGCCCTGCACAGAGAGGTGTGGGCGGCCTGAGTGCTCACCACGTCCTGCACTGCTTCCGGGCGGACAGGAGGGAGCCACCACCTCTCCATCACCAGCCCAAAGAACACGAGTGGTCTCTGGGATGTTTTAAACACTTGACAGAAAGAAATACAATCCCAACCCCTGTGTGCACATTGAAGTGTGCACTGCACACATTATGCCCAAGAAAGCAAAGGTGAAGCTCCTGTCCCCAAACCTCACCTAGTCCTGGACCCACACATGTCTCTGTCAGCCAGCAGTCACCGCCACATCCAATACTCTAAGTCGACAACCCGTGATGGAGAGGAGCCGAGCCTGAAGGAGCGTGCTCCTCGTGTGTCAGCGAGCCCCCAGACAGCCAAGTCCAGTCTCCAACTGGGACAGGCACACCCAGCCTCCTGCATTTCAGGGTACAGCACTGCCTCCCCAATATCCACTTAGCAAACCCACTCCTTCATCAGGGGAATGCAGAACAGCTACAATAATTATGAAAATGACAAAGTCCTGCAACTTTGTGGTGCAAAAATGGATGTGTGGACAGACGGATGAAACGGACCAGAAAGCCCAGACACGGCCCACACACTGTACGAAAGGTGGGAAGCGGAAGTAAGGACAGTGCTTGACAGAAGACTCTCCCCAGAAAGGCACACATCTGACTTTATTTATTTACTCATCTATTCGTGCTTAGTTCTCACCCAAGGATATTTTTCCATTGATTTTTTTTAGATAAAGTGGATGGGGAGAGGGAGAGAGAGAGAGAGAGAGAAACATTGATGTGAGAGAGACAAATCGATTGGTTGCCTCCCACACGACCCTGACCATGGCCGGGGACTGAACCACAACCAAGATACATGCCCTTGACCAGTAAACAAACACTCAACCCTTCAGACCACAGGTGACACTCTAACAACCGCTGAGCATGGCCAGGGCCACACATCTGATTTTAAACGAACAAAAGACATAAAGAGTTTCCAAAAGAAGACACAGAAGGCTAACTGTGCACCCGGTGTTGATGAGAAAATGCAAAGTGAGGCCACACTGGGACCGTCCTGCAGCCACAAGGGCCCTGGAGTCAGAGCCTGGAGGAGGCCAGGACCCAGGCAGTGGTCTCTGTGTGCTGAGGAGGTAAAGAGAACAAGCACTTTGGAAAACAGTTTCCTAAAAAGTCAGACACATAGCGTGTGACTCAGCTACTCGGGGCTAAACATCTACCCAGGACCATGGAGAGCAGCTGTCCCACGAAGACTGATGCACAGATGTGCACAGCTGCTCTACCCCGAAATGGCCCCAAACTGGGGAGAGCACAGGTGTACCCCACAGGCGAAGGACAAACACACCATGGAGAGCCCTGGCCTGGAATCCCTCCCGGCCGCCCACTAGCCCGCGTGACAACGTGAGCGACTGCAGCAGCCACGCACAGGGCAGACAGGCATCTGCCCGACGAAGCAGACACACTGAGGCCTCCGGTGCCACCCACAGAGCAGAGGTGCCTGGGAGCCCTGCAGGGGACTGGGTGTTCAGGACAGTGGCACACGTGCACGAGTGACGTACACTGTATCCAATGCCAAGTCCTCGGGACAAAGCTACTGCAGTGGCCCCGCCCCTAGGCCTGCTGGCCGTTAACAAAAGGACTTCTGGAGTAGGGGAATCTGACCAAAGGGCCAAAAGCCAACACATGGGTCCAGGCGTTGCCCACAGGACACAGGGTCCACATGGCCACAGGGCAGGTGATGAATGGTCCCCATTGCTCAAGAGGCAACAAGGGTGCCAGTACGTATTCCACGTCTGCCACAAGAAAACCCTTCAGGGTCCCCCAAATAAGAGATGAAATCCTACAGAGGCCCCACTTCCTGGGTGGCTTCCCGGCCCCGCCCCACCCCGCCCGGGGCCTTAGCAAGCATCCGTTCACCTAGCACACCGCTTGGCTTCTTCTTACTCCTCCGCCTCCTCTTCCTGGCCGGCTTGATCCAGGGGCTGTCGGGCTTCCCTTTCCTCTTGAGGAACTTCTTCCTGATGCTGGACTCGGAGCTCTGAGGACCAAGGGCGGAGACAGGACAGGCTGAGCACGGGGACCCGGAGGCCACGTGCTCCAGGTCTATCTTCTCAAGATGAACATCCCACTGCGTCCTGACTCCTCCACTAGATAGTTGATATTACTTTCAGGTGTTGTTCTGGGTCCCAGTCTTTTTTTTAAATGATCACCCAAGTATATTTTTCCATTGATTTTAATTAAGACAGAGGGAGGGAGGAAGAGAGAAAGAGAAAGACATCGATGTGAGAGAGACACAGTGATCAGCCGCCTCCTACACGACCCAGACCACGGCCAGGGATTGAACAACAACTGAGGCACGTGCCCATGATGAGAACCAAACCCGAGACTCTCTGGCCCACGGGCTGACGCTCTAACCATCGAGACACCCGCCAGGCAGCTCTGGGTCCCTGTCTTACTGGCGCCCCGGCCTCCCCCAGGCGTCACTCTGAGCTCAGTTATTCCGCAGGCCCACAGGCCATGAACACTGAAATGGGATGTGGACTCTCTACTCGCACAACGAGACCACGTGAGGAAGTGCAGGCAGGACCCGCGTGGGCTGAGCCACGTCCACACAGGTGTGTGCTCTGCTCGGAGAGGAGCGCGAGCGCCTCCGGCACGCCGGCCTGTGCCCGATGCCTGAGCTGGGGCGGCGTGAGGGCAGCGGGCACAACGCATCTCTAATCGTCCACGATGAGCGTGAGTGCGTTCTACACAAGGGGGAGAAAGGGCGTCCACCTGCCACCAGGGACGGACAGATGCACAGGACGCACCACAGTCCTCATCACTGGTCTCACGCAAGGACCTCAGGCTCCCTGCCTGCTGCGGGCACACAGACAGTGAGAAGAACGTGTCGTGAGACAAGACGCGCAGGTGCCGCAGTCTGGCCTCCCCGCCAACCGCCCTGGAGCTGCAGCCCTGGTGCGGGCACTGGGTCTGACCACAGCCCATGTCGGGGCGCTCTGCCCAGCGCAGCCCTCTGAGCAGCCAGCACCCCGTGCCCGGCCATCTGGGTGCTCCTTGACGGCACACTGCGGCAGAACTGCAGCGAGCACTGCCCGAAGCTCAGCCACCTCATCCCACCACTGGCCCCTCTGCTTCTTGAGAGCGCTCCTCAGGCCACGGGACCCCCAGTTCCCTGAGCTTTCTTCCTACCGCTCAGGACCCCCTCCTAGTCTCAGGACCAAGTCGTCCTGTCCAAGGTTTCTAGGCTTTGTCTTCACCCATCCCCAAGCTCCCCCATCCCGCCCGTGGCCCTGCCCAGTAGTAACAACAGACTTGCACTCGCTCCCATCCCTCACCACCCTGGACACCCAGCCCGCCAACAGGCGCTGTCTGTTCTACCTCACCCGCAACCCTTCCTTCCTTCCGTCACAGCGGTGTCGGGACCGCGGTCCTCGCAGCCAGCCCTGCTCCGAGCAGCCACCCACCAGGCCCTTCCTGATGTCTGCACTGTCGGTGGTGCACCTTGCGAGGGCCGCGCCACACCCACATGGGTCCTCAAGGCTCAGCTTCTTCCCAGTGCACTAGCGCACAATGAACGGCAATGTCCCCTGATGTCCTCAGCTACAACAACCAAGTGAGAATGCACTGCAGGTTACCAGGTCGGACTCGTCTCCGTCCTCCTCCTCCTCCCCGGTGCCAGCCGACTCCTGCTCTTCTTCAGACTCGCCATCCATCTGACCAGCCGCACAACAAGCCAGAAAGAAAACAGAAACTAATGAGACCCTTCAGTAGCACTGATTTGATCAAAAACACATTTTCCAAACCCTGGCAGGGGGAGGGGTATCTGTGAAGTGACAAAGCGCCTGGGCCCGCCCTGTGCCCATCCCAAGTAGACTGGGTCAGGAAGGCGGCTCCTACAGAGGTCAGCACATCTGATCCATTCGTGCAAATTCAACTAGAAAGTATCAAAACAGACACACTGAAACAATTTTAAGAGGTCACAAAGTAATATCAAATGAAAACCCTCCCGCCACGTTCGAACAGGTGGCCTGAACACAAGAGCATGTTTCTGTCTATTCAGACGATGGGCCACCAAACAGTTCTGTGAACATTACTTTCTTCTCATTAAAAATATGTTTTGGAACTCTTTCCATATCAAAACAACGCAGATCCTTATTTTTCTGCTGTGCATGTACGCACCTTCTATCCAAACAGGTAACCCAGGAACACGTGCCCAGGACGAAAGGCACGAGGACACACGCGAGCCCCCACGCATCTCTCCTCACCCAGCCCGAGGCAGGGGCGTCACGCACATGGTCTGTGCAGTACACACCAGCCTGGTCAAGGCCCCCAGCAGCTGCACACTGAAGCTGTGTCCCGCCCAGCCAGGCCCCTCCGCCTGAGGCGCAGGACGCTCTGCAGGCTCCAAGAGTGTGGCACCAGAAGGCACCACCAGCCTCCACAGGGATCACAGGTCCCCACGGACAAAAAGAGCATCTCACCCACCACGTCTCGCGTGACCTCATCTGCAGTCCAGGTGTCTATTGGGTTCCTGCTATCTAACTTTTAGAAGCCTCACACACGGGATGCTAACACTTTGTTAACTGTGTTAAAAATATTTTCTGTATCAAGTTCTTTAAGCTTTGCTTCTGGTACTTATTACATAAACCTGGAGGTTTTATCTGGACCAGTCAAACATGTCCACCTTTCTCTCGTGGCTCCAGGTTTCTGCCCTGCACTGGGAGGCCGTCCTCACTGATGTCAGAAAAACAGTTCCCAACACTGTGCTGACATGTTAAGTCTTCTGGAATTGACATGTGTAAATAACAGCTTTACTGGAAAGTAATTCACTTAACCTAAATTTCATGGTTTTCTTTTTCTTTTTTTTTAGATCCTTACCCGAGGATATTTTTCCATTTATCTTCAGATAGAGTGGGCAGGAGGGAGAGAGAGAGAAACATTGATGTGAGAGAGACACATCGACTGGTTGCCTCCCACACAGCCCTGACCAGGGCTGGGGGCTGATCTGCAACCGAGGTACATGCCCTGGGCCGGAATCAAACCGCAACTCTTTTGTCCGCCAGCCAACACACTCACCACTGAGCCAAACCGGCCAGGACTAAAATCCATAGTTTCAAAGTGTCCAACTGGGCCATTTCTGGCATATTTGGAGTGTGACCATCACCCAGCCAGTTCTAGAGAAAAGCTTGCATTTGATTCCACCACCAAGCAGGGGTCCACATCCATCTCCCCAAAGAGAGGCAGTTGTTCCAGCACTTACTCAGTAAAGACCACAAACCCCATTCTTACAATAAGCTGCAGCTCTACACACACAGTCGGGGTGTCAGGTGAGCTGACTCAGGATGGGTTGGTGCACAGCGTGTCTGACTGACTGACACAGCAGTCAGGGTGTCAGGTGAGCTGACTCAGGATGGGCTGGTGCACAGCCATGTCCGACTGACTGACACAGCATTCAGGGTGTCAGGTGAGCTGACTCAGGATGGGCTGGTGCACAGCTGTGTCCGACTGACTGACACAGCATTCAGGGTGTCAGGTGAGCTGACTCAGGATGGGCTGGTGCACAGCCGTGTCCGACTGACTGACACAGCAGTCAGGGTGTCAGGTGAGCTGACTCAGGATGGGCTGGTGCACAGCCGTGTCTGGCTGACTGACACAGCATTCAGGGTGTCAGGTGAGCTGACTCAGGATGGGCTGGTGCACAGCCGTGTCCGGCTGACTGACACAGCAGTCAGGGTGTCAGATGAGCTGACTCAGGATGGGCTGGTGCACCGTGTCCGACTGACACAGCAGTCAGGTTGTCAGGTGAGCTGACTCAGGATGGGCTGATGCATTTGCCCATCTTTCTCTATTCACTGAAATGACTCCCTTACTAAATCCATTTGTGTTTATTGTATTTGTAGCTGAGGTCTGTTCCTGCCATCTTGTTTTGTTTTCCACTGACCACAGTGTCTTCTTCATTTCTCTTTGTTTCTTGATTGTTTTTTTAGCTTCATATTCATTTAATTGTTTCTTTTATAGCTTTATCTAGAGTTACTTAGTGTCCAGATTCTCAAAGATGAAAACCTCCATCAAACAGAGAATCCAGAATCAGATTCACAGTCATGTGCCATATTGTACAGAAAAACGCTGGCTCTTTTTTTTTTCCTCACCCGAGGACATTTTTTTATTTTTTGTTCAGTTAGAGTGGGAGTGAGGGATGGAGAGAGAGAGAGAGAGAGAGAGAGAGAGAGAGAGACATTGATGTGAAAGGGACACATCGAGTGGCTGCCACCTGCACAACTCAATTAGGGTCGGGGACAAGCTGCAACCGAGGTACATGTCCTTAGCGGGAACCGAACCTGGGTCTCTCTGGACCGCAGGCCGACGCTCTAACCGCTGAGCCAAACCGGCCAGGGCAAACTGTGGCTCTTTAACCCAGTGGAAGAACACCAGGCAATAAATGCTGCTGACACACGTGCAAAACCATTCTGCGGGAATCCACGAAATCCTGACCTCACATTTTGTTTAGCTTTGAGATATACCTTATATTTTATAAAATTCAGCCATTTTGAGTATCTTTACTTCACATTTTATCACTAAAAAAAATTCCATATGAATCCAATATTCATGCACAAAGAACAAAATTGACAAAGTATCAGAAGACTGCTTACATCAATGTATTCAAATTGACAAGTCGGACAAGTCTGTGTCCTCACGAGGACCCGGAGGCCAGGCATCGTGCAGCACGAACTAGAACCCGCGGGGTCTGACATCACAGGCTAGGCTGGACGGCAACCCTGCCCTGGGACTGACTGCCAGCTCTAGGCTGACACAAAGCTGCTGGCACAACATCGCTAAAGACGACAACCCACGAGAACAACTGGACTCACAGAACTGTAACTCGCTGGCTGTAACAGTCCAGCTCAAAATGACTGACAGTTAGCCCAGCCTGTGGCTCAGCGGTTGAATGTTGACCCACGTGCCAAGCGGTCGCCATTTCGGTTCCCGGTCAGAGCACATGCCCAGGTTGTGAACCTGATCCCCAGTGGGGGGCGTGCAGGAGGCGGCCAATCAATGTTCTCTCTCATCAATGGTTCTCTCTCTCTCCCTCTTTCTTTTCTCGCTAAAATAAAATTTTAAAAATTAAAGAAAAAAAAAAAGACTGAAAGTTTTCTCAGGAGAGTCTGATATGTGGAACAGTAAAACCCCAACTATCTAGGTCACCCAGCTCCCCTCTAATTTAGCCTCAGAACTGAGAGAGTAAAAATTCAAGCCCAAACACCCCCATCTACCCAGAAAGAGAGACCTGGGCCCAGGGTTGAGCTGCAGGACACCTGCAGACAGTGCCCAGCTGGCAGGGCCATGGTGCTGCTGGGCCCGAGCTGCTGCACCGCCACCGCCCAGAGCCGACCCTCGGGTGGACACGTGATGAGGACATGCCCAGCTCAGCAGGATAGACCAGGCGTTAAGAGATTGCATGTAACTCAGCAGCCTCGAACACTTGCTTACTCTGACCAGGACAGCGACTCCCAGGGCCAGCTCCCACCTGCGGGAGGACTGCCCTGTGGAGGGTGAGCCACACCACGGCCAACAGCAAGCAGCCCTCATGAGCACAGTCAGCCATCCACTGAGTGCTGTCCACCTAGAGCCTAAGGAGCTCAGCACATTCACTTTAGTAAACATCGTGTAAGGAGAAGACACCTCTCTGACCATAAACACAAATATCCAAGTCAGGCAGAGACAGGGGCCTTGACAGCAGCCCAGAGGGGCCCAGACCACCTGCTGTCAGGACCCACAACGCCCACTCTGCGGTCTCCTGCCCGAGGGAGGGAGAGGCCTACCTTTCGGGTGCGGTCACTCTCCGACACACTCTCTTTCGAAGTCCTGCTGTCCTCTGTGGGAAAGGCCGCAGCCTGCTCGGCTCCCTGGTCCTCGTCCTCGTCGAGCTCCTCTGAGTCGTCCTCCTCCGAGTCCATCTCCATGCTCTCCCCGTTCACGTGAAGGGTGCTATCACCCAGGTCCTTCTCACTCTGGAACAGGGTGAGCAAATGTGTCACACAGAGCCCGGCAGCAGGACAACCTGCTCACCCACCAGACCGGGGGGGGGGGGGGGGCGTGGGATGTGTGGGGCGTGTAGCGGGGAGCACGGGGAGGGAGCAGAAGGTGAATCTCCAACACCCCCTGAACAGGAGGCGTCACCCAGAGCAGAGGTGCCTCGGAGCCTGGGTTCCTTCGAAAGGGACCGAGGTCATCCAAATACCAACCACCTCACACCTGCTCCTTTGGCCACAGAGGTCCTGGACATGGCCAGGATTCCCCAGCATGCATGCAGACAATGCGAGCACCCCCTCACCTTGGCACCCACAGTGGGGTGAGTTATACTCTTAAACATCTCAATCACCGTCCTCTGTTTTAATACTTTGGTCTTTTTCTTAGGAACTAGGCTATAGGTTCCCATTCTTCGTTTTTTCTTCCGAGATACTGCAGCTGCTAAAACAAAAGGCAAGGAAGCTAAAAAAAAAAAAGTCAAAAGGAGACAAGAAAGGAAAAGAAGCACCATTCAAATGTTTTTCAAGGTAAGTGACAGATCACAAGACCTGACTATCAACATCATCAGCACACGACACAGTGACACACCTGTTACTTGTCATAAGCTGCGCCAAGAGGGCAGAAGGTAGTACAGGCCGCCAGTCTGATTCACAGGAAAACACTGAGCTGTAGAGACGCATAAATGCCCTAAAGGCCCCCTGAACGGCAATGAGGGGACAGCGAGGGCTGGGGGACAGCGGCCTCACTCTGGTCACGGGGAGGGACCCAGGGCATCTTCCTGAGACCGAGCTCCCACCCACACAGAGGCGCCCAGGCGCCCAGACGACCCAGCACTGAAGCACAGCCACGCCGCGGTGTCCCCGTGGCCTTCCGCACCTCCCTACTCCTCGACCAGTGGTCCATACGCTGCAGGGAGGGAGCCCCGAAGCCACGATCCACATCCAGGAGGATCACGGGCGAGGGGGGCGTGGGGAGCCAGCAGCAGGGAGACTGACGGGGCTGGGCCATCCTGGGTGACATAGCTCCAGGCTGACTGGCTTCACAGAATGAGTCTCAACTTTTTTTTTTTTTAAAGTTCCAAGGTTTAAGAAATTTCTGAAAACCACTGAGAGAAGCTCTGCTGAAGGGCTGAGGAAACGCCCATGTCTGAGTTCCACAAAGCAGACAGAGGCAGCTGGGGTCTGGAGGACAGTGCGCCCAGCTGTGCGAGGGTGGGGCCACTAGGACACCGAGGACAGTGCCCACGTGGCCCTGCAGACTGCTGCCTGGGGCAGACTCTGAGCACCAGCTGCTGGACAGCCCTCTGGGCGCCAGGCACGGGCGTCCAGCCTGAGGTCCGAGACCCACAGTCACAGGAGGGAGGGCAGCGTGCACTTCATAGCCCACATGTGAACTGCTCCCCTTTCCTGCCTGCAGCTGGGAAAGAAGAGAACCTCCCGGGACCACCACCACAGGGCCCTGCACCCTTGAGCTTTCTGCAGCAGCTAATGCGCAGGCTCCAACCCCTCCCTCAGGGAGACAGCACGGAAGGGCAGAGGGAGAAGTGAGGGCTGCAGAATAAAGTGGACACAGGCGGAGCCTGCTCCCGGTCTGCCCTAACAGCCACAGCGGGCTGGGGCCCAGGGCCGCAACGGGCAGATGGCGCCGTCGCCCCGCAGACCGACAGGTGCACTGGGACTGCAGTGAGGCCAGGTGGCAGGAGGGTGCTCCCTCATCAGGAGACACCTGCAGACACGGGAGCTGGGACGTCTGTGCCTCCCTGGAAGCGACACCACAGGAGCAGCGGGGCTGGGGGAGCGCCTGCAGCCACAGGCACACTCCTGGCACACGCCGAGCAGCCCACGTCCCGATGACCGAGAAGGCAGGCAGGAAGCTGCAGGAGGAGTGACTGCCGGAAACCGCCAAACCCACAGAGCACTTCTTAGAAGACGCGGATTAAAATGATGAAATAATAAAGCTGAAATGGGAGAAACCCTAACACCTCAACAGAAACACTGACTTCTGACATTACCGGCCAATCCTTATGCACATACATGTATTTCCGCGGAGTTATACCAAGTTTTTTTTTTTTTTTTTTATCCTCACCCGAGGACACTTTTTCATTCTTTGTTCAGGTAGAGCAGGAAGGAGAGAGAGAGGGAGAGAGAAACATCGATGTGAAAGGGACACATTGAGTGGCCGCCACCCGCACGACCAACCAGGGACGGGGACAAACTGCAACCGAGGTACATGCCCTTAGCGGGAACCGAACCCGGGTCTCTCCGGACCGCAGGCCAGCGCTCTAACCGCTGAGCCAAACCGGCCAGGGCCCAAGTTTTAACTATTTGAAACAAGTAACATTGAGTCAAAAAAGCCAGAAAGTTGGGGATGGGGAGACAGACTGACCCAGCTCTCTTAGCACCCCGGGGCTCCAGCAGACAGGATGGGCACCCTGAAGCAGCCACTTCCGGGAAAGGCGGGGCCCCCTGGCCAGGCCTACAACAGTCACAAAGCAATGGCCACCTCAGGGACTCGGGAGCCAGCCTTCAGGGCAACCCTGGAACAGTAGCATAACAAGTCACACTTAAACAGACAAGTGGATGGGCAGGTGAAGCGCCCCTTCTGGTAGAAGCCTCGGTATCAGATGGGGGGCTGATGGAGTCGGAGCCCCTGTGGCATCCGTCTGGGCAGGCAGCCTCGGTGCTGCCACCACCTGGTGGACCGTGAGCACAGCCCCAAGTCCCTCCTCTCCTGACACACCCTGATCACCACTTGGGAAACAGTAGCTTTACAAGCAAGGGACCTCAGACCTGGCCACCATGCCCGAGGACACACGGCCCTCGGCCCTCGATGCTGCTGCAGGACTTGAGCCTGACCCTGGGAAAGAGGAGGGTTCCAGGTTAAGGAGACACACGGCAAAGCGGCTGTAAGATGTGGACTGGAACCTGGACCACACATGCTTCCTTTGCAGAAAGGGCACTAACAGAGCAGCTGGCAAAGCTGGAGCCGTGTTGCAGCAAGGCTCACGTCCTGATGGTGGTAATGCCCTCATTATGCCATTTTCAGGGGACATACCACTGTCACTTCTAGGAAACAACACCGAACTATCCAGAGGTTAAAGGGCCAATGTCTGCAACTATGCTCCCGTTTCAGAATGGCAGGGGCGAGCACACGGCTGCTGAAACAGGACAGAGACGCTCTGCAGAGGTTCTGCACTATGCTGGAGGTCAGCATTCCTTACAAGGGAACAGGACTTCGAAGTCCTGGAGAAGCCTTTCGGTGGACAGCCCCAGCGCGTCCGGCTCCAGGCTGACCTACACGAGGCCTCACCCAAGGACCTTCCTGCACTGGAGGGAGCCGCCCATGTCTGCAGGAACTGTGTCCTAGAGGCTCAGGAGGGAGCCCCTGCCTCCCCATCCAGGCACACCCACTGCATCCTCCTGTGGGGCCACTTGGGCAGCCCACCCCCTACCAAATGTCCCAACCAAAACGACGTGTTCAGCCACTGCCCCAGCAGTGACCATGAGCAGAAGCCCAGAAGAAAGCAGTGGACAACAGAGGTGGACCCAAGCACCGTTCTCTGCAACCTCCACCACCGTCTCCCGTCCACCATGGGGAGTTCTCCAGTCCAGCACATTCCACCCAACAGCACAAGCAAGGAATGAGGTTCAGTAATGAAAACGATTTTCACGTAAGACTGACAACAAGCGGAGAAGGCAGCCCCTGCCCTGGAGGAGGCTTCAGCGCAGTGGCTTGGTGGTCTGCAGGTTCCAGGAGCACAGGCCCCTGCTGTCACCAGTGCCGCTGAGCCTGGACACACATGCAGCGCGACCGCATGCGCCTCGTTCAGCGGGGGAGGGCTCGGAACACACTCAGAGTGCAGACAGCCGCAGGGCCTCTTACCTGTCTGGGACTTCGTGGTGGCCATGTAGCACTGGTTCTGAGGTAGTGACTGATGAAGGGGTGGGAAGGGGGGTAAAAGCTGCTGTCGTCCAAAGTCAGAAATGTTTTTGCTGATCTCCTCCGTTGGCTCCTCATGGCCTCGAGCATCTCGGGTTTCTCTGGGGTCCTTGTTGGCCACATGCTTCAGAACAAAGAGAGTCGATGACTATGATTACACACCAGCAGCTGGCCCCGGGGACAGCTCCTTTCCCCTCATCGCCCCCCACCGAGGTGAGTTATGGACGGGCAGGAGGACGGCGCCTGGCTCCCAGGATGACGCGGGTCACCACCAAGAGCTAAGCACGGTGTCTACATCTTCACAGGGAACGGGAACAGGAGCAGCAGCAGCAGTGACTGCATGTGGGAACACCTGCAGTGTTTCTATCTGGTCCTGTACAGAAGACATTTGCCAGCCCCCGATTTAGGTGATAAACTATTACTAAGTTAAAAATACCCCCAATGGGCTACATCGAAAGCTCTCCAACGTGCCTGCACGGTTGGTCCAACACGGCCGCCCCGAGCAGCACCCACGCGGCACAGGGCACAGCAGAGAATCACACCATACCCTAAACTGTCTTTGCTTGGTTTGCTGAGCCTCCAAGTCTGACTTGGTTCCCAGCCTGCTGAGGCCCCAGCAGCCCCTGGCCTGCTGTCCTCCCACAGTGCCCAGCACCGCCGACACCAAGCTACCTGCAACTGAGGGAGGCGGGTCTCAGACAGCTCACCGTAACCAGCTCACGCCGCGCACAGCAGCGCGATGAGGGCTAAAGGAGTGCGCGTCCTTCAACATGAGGCCAGAAGACTGGGGTGGGACCCTGGTCACACTAACTATAAACATTAACTCAGAACGGGTCAAAAACCTCAAACCGCAGAACTCCTAGGACACATAGCAGGGAAGCTTCGTGACACTGGATCTGGCGGTGATTTCTCGGGCCTGACGCCACGTAAACAGGCAACAGAAGAGTGAACGTAAATCAGACTCTTCAGAGCTAAATTCTGGTGATCGAAGGGCGCGGTCAACAGGATGAAAAGGCAAACCAAGCCCTCGCCAGTCTGGCTCAGTGGTTAGAGCAGACCAATGAGTCGTGGGTTGGACTTTGGTCAAGGGCACGGAGGTCGGTTGCAGTTTGTCCCTGGCCCTGGTCAGGGTCGTGGGGTAGGCAACCAGTTGATGTGTCCCTCTCACGCTGATGTTTCTCTCTCTTTCCTTTTCTCTCCCTCCCACTCTGTCTGAAGATAAATAAAAATTATCCTCATTTGAGGATTTAAAAAAAAAAGGTGAACCAAGGGGTGAAACAAAGTATTTCAAATCACCTACGTGATACGGCATTAACGTCCAAAGATATGAGAATTCTATGGTTCAACAACAAAACAACTAAGCTGATTTAAAAAATGGGCAAAGCATGCCCAGCCAGTGAGAGGTCCTGGGTTCGATTCCCCCTCAGGCCCACACCTGGGTTGCTGGCCCGATCCTCAGTAGGGGGTGTGTAGGAGGCGGCCAATCCATGTTTCTCTCTCACATCAGTGTTTCTATCTCTTTCTCCCTTCCTCTCCCTCTAAAAACATCAATAAAAATATATTTTTTAAAAATGGGCATCTGAATAGACATGTCTCCTTGAAGACATATAGAGGGCCAACCAGCACACGAAAGACACTCAATATCACTAGTCAGCAGGCAAACACAAGTCAAAACCACAATGAGACAGCACCTCACACCCATTAAAATGGCTACTGTCGGGGGGAAAATACAAAAATTGTCCATCACACCTCAGTTGAAGAAACGTGCGCAGCACGCGGACGTGGGGACCTGCGGCCCAGCTCACCGAGGAAGGCGCACACGGTGGTGGTGCAGCTGCTGGGAACAGCACGGAGGGGCCTCAGAACGCTACACACAGGACGGCGCAGGACCCAGCAAGCCCGTCCTGGGCAGACGTCGGCAGGCGGGAAGTCAGAGTCTCAGAGAGAGGTTTGCCCGTCACGGGTCAGAGCAGCACTGCCCATGTAGCCAGGGCTGACATCCCAGAGGAATGGATAAACCCAACGAGTCCGTCCACACAGGGGAACACCGTCGAGTCTTTTTTTTTTTATCCTCACCCGAGGACATCCTTCCATTTTTTGTACAGATAGAATGGGAGGGAGAGAGAGGAAGGGAGAGAGAGTGAGAAACATTGACGTGAAGGGACACATCGAGTGGCTGCCACCCACACGACCAACCAGGGCCGGGGACAAACTGCAACCGAAGTACATGCCCTTAGCGGGAACCGAACCCGGGTCTCTCCGGACCGCAGGCCGACGCTTCAACCGCTGAGCCAAACTGGCCAGGGCCACCGTCGAGTCTTAAAGAGGAAGGAATTTCTGACTCCTGCTACAACAGATGGGCTCTGTGGACATCACGCTATGTGACAGAAGCCAGTCACAAAGGACAAGTCCTGTAGGATCTCAAACATATGAGGTCCCCAGAGGAGCAGATCCACAGAGACAGAAAAGCCATGCTGTGTGCAGGGGCTGGGGGAGGGGTGGGAGTGTTTAATGGGGACAGAGGGTCAGTTTGGGAAGATGAAGAGGCCGATGATGGTTCAACAACAATGTGAATGTACTTAATGTCCAGAACCGGACACTTAAAACTGGTTAACAAGGTGTATTTTATGCCATATGTATTTCACAATTTTTTTTAGAACTCCTCATCTCCTGGGGTCAATGTCCAAGGCAGCCAGCCAGCCCTGCCTGCGCCCCACCCTGGAGGCAAGCTCCTTACACTGCAGCAGCGGCAGGCCGACTGGCCCTGCAGGTACCAACGGGGCCCCGGGAGCATCCTCCTCGCCCTTCAATGAGGAAGCTCCCCAGCCTCCCCCGCGTGGCTCCTGCCACTACGCCCACCTCACCCGCCCGGTTTCAGTGCAGCTCGTGCCCCTGCGGGATGCTCTGGTCTCTCTCAGCGAGGACAGGTTGTGTCCAAGGAGACCTCTGCCTGAACACAGGCCTCACACGCTGCTCCTGTGGCCCCTACCAACCACCAGCGCCTGCAGACACACACAAAGTACAGTTGTACAGTAGCCACAAACAGGGGCAACCCAACCTGAGAGGGAACACACACGAGGCTGCTTAGGAACAAACCCGCTCTTTAAGGTAAGGTGTTATTTTTGAAAAATCTAGAAAAAAAGCAAGAAGATTCTAGATTTTGCTGGGGCTCCCCTGACAAAACACAGAGATGAAAGAGAGAGTGGTCCTGGGCACCCCACCAAGTCTGGGCCCTCCTGCACAGAGTGCCCACTGCACTCCTGCAGCACACCTGCAGCACACCTGCGTCACACCTGCGTCCAGGCTGCAGAGAGCTGCCCACACCCCTGCCTGGCCCCCAAACCCAAACAGGGTCAGTCCTTGTCAGCCCACCCCAGTGTCCTGGCTGCCAGCTCCCCAGCTGCGGCTTGGCCTCAGCTGGGGGTGAGCCCCACAGCACAGATGATGGCTCCTTCCAGACAATGCAGGTGCAACTGAGTAGGATTTGCACAGCGACCACACTGAGAACAACGGGGAGTCTTTCCCAGGACCTGGAGAATTACCAGGGGCACGTGCGGGGGTGGGGTGGGAGGGAAGAGTGACACAGCTCAGAAGGAGAGCTAAGGGGCCGTGCGACGCCCTTGCAGTGTGTGCGACTCAGGCAGGCAGACGGGGCTGCAACGAGGGCCAAGGCAACAAGGACCTCAGGCAGAGCAAGGTTTCCTCCTAGAAGCTCGCATGGTCTTCGCCAAGCAGAAGAGGCGCGGACCATGCTGCTGCTTTCTGGCGGGAGAGCGGCCTCTGCACCGCCAGGGGAAGACAGACCACACGGCCTGCAGACACGGCCCCTGACACTCGCACAAGCAACTTCCCATAAGGCTGCAGCACTAATTTTCTCACTGGAGTGACTGGTTTTAAAACACAATTTCAAGCCCTGGCCAGGTAGCCCAGTTGATTAGGCCAAAGTTGTGGGGTCGATTCCTAGTCAGTACACACACACAAATCAACCAATGAATGCACAGATTAAGTGGAACAACTCAGTGTTTCTCTCTCTCTCTAAAAGTCTATCCACAGCCCGGCCAGCGTGGCTCAGTGGGTTGGGTGTCATCCCGCAGACTGACAGGTCCTGGTATGATTCCTGGTCAGGGCATATGCCCGGGTTTCAGCCTCGATCCCCAGTCGGGGGCGTGAAGGAGGCCGCCAATTAATGTCTCTCTCACTTCGATGTTTCTCTCCCTAAAAAATCAATAAAAATGTATTCTTTAAAAGAAAAGCAATTAATTCTTTTTAAACCCCCCGTTTTCAATAAAACTCAGTTGCCTAAGAAAATCAAACAAAACAGACTGGGTGTAGGGAGCAGGCAACAGAGGCCAGGTCTGAGGCAAAGAGGGCACCAAGTCAGAGGGCCGTGGGGACCATGCCCGTCCTGGCCTGTGTGCTTCCTCCTGCCTCCACACTCAGAGCTAGGGAGCGTTTTTTCTGCCAAGGGCCATTTGGATGTTTAGATTAGTCTCAGGCCACACAAAATTATCACAATAAAAATTAGCCTGCTGGACTTGGTCAGTGTTCTCAGTGGTTAGAGCGTTGACCCGAAGACCAGAGTCTCGGGTTTGATTCCGGTCAAGGGCATCGTACCTCAGTTGCAGTTTGTCCCCGGCCCTGGTCGGGGTCATGTGTGAGATGGCCAGTCAATGTGTCTCTTTCACATCAATGTTTCTCTCTCTCTCTCCCTCCCTCCTACTCTATCTGAAGATAAATGGAAAAATATCCTTGAGTGAGGATTAAAATAATAAAAATTCTAAAAATGATAAAAAAAACAAAAAACAAAAACGCATGCTGCATTTGGTCAGGCCAACTTGGTGAGGTGGTGATGAGAGCTGGCACTGATGTCTCGGCCTTGTCCGCAGGCCACAGGGACCAGGGAGCAGGCGTGAAGCAGGAGGCGTGGCCTCCAGGAAATCGGTCTCCCGGCCTCCGTACTCTTTCCCTGTGCCTAACCGGCCTACGGATGTCAGGAATTTCCAACAACATGATGTGTTGTAGCCAGCTGCACCCTAACAATCAAAACAAAGCTAACACACAGATAAGTCTATGGTCAGAGAAACAACTGGAAATTAAATTTCAAACTGCCTTTTTTTCCTAGAAGAATATGATGGGGTGACAACAAAAAAAAATCCTCAAAAATAAAAACATGTAAGAATAAAAACCTGGAAGAGAAATGGAATAAAAGTATAATTTCAAATAGATTAAATAAATGATGCAAAATTTCTCACATGCATTTTAAAATTGATAATGGTGGGTCCGGCCGGTGTAGCTCAGTGGTTGAGCGTCGACCCATGCACTAAGAGGTCGCTGGTTTGATTCCTGGTCAGGGCACATGCCCAGGTTTTGGGCCAGATCCCCAGTGGGGGGCGTGTAGGAGGCGGCCAATCAATGTTCTCTCATTGATGTTTCTCTCTCTCCCCCTCCCTTCCTCTCTCTCTATGAATCAGTAAAGAACAAATAAATTAAAATTAAATAAATAAACTTCATCCTTAACCTCACACCTAATACAATTAACTCAAACTGGAACTTGTAGTTAAAGTTCACATGGAAATAAAAACTCTTGCCCTGGCCGATTTGGCTCAGGGGTTGGAGCGTCAGCCCGCAGACCAAAGGGTCTGGGGTTCAATTTCTGGTCAAGGGCACATTCTGGATTGCAGGTTCGATCTCCAGCCCTGGTCGAGGTCGTGCAGGAGGCAACCAATTGATGTGTCTTTCATATCTATGTCTCTCTCTCCCTCCCTCCCTCCCTCCCTTCCACTCTAAAAAAATTAATGGAAAATGTCCTCAGATTAGGAGAGAGAGAGAGAGAGAGAGAGAGAGAGAGAGAGAGAGAGAGAAAGAAACAAAGAAAGAAAGAAAGAAAGAAAGAAAGAAAGAAAGAAAGAAAGAAAGAAAGAAAGAAAGAAAGGAAGGTTTGGAGAAAACCTCAGGATCCAGGGCTAGGTGAAGCGTCTGCCAGGACCCCACGGGCCAAGCCGTGGGAGAACACGCTCGCAGGCTGGGCCCACCAGATGAAGCCTCTCTGTGAGACTGCAGGGAGCAGAAAGAACAGCCACAGGCTCGGTGAGCCAGCAACGGGCTCCTGTACCGTCTCAGAACTCACAGAACACACAGCGCTAATATGGGCGGGGCATGGAAGACCTTCCCCAGAAGGACACACAATGGCCCCAGCGTGTGCAGAGAATTAAGCCACAGTGAAGTCTCACAGCCAAAATTAAACAGGGGCAACCCCAGCGCTGGTGAGGAGAAGGAGCCGGGCTGTTCACACCAAGCTGGGGGTGTGAAATGCGATGGCTTGTCTGAAAGATGGTTTGGCAGCTGCTTATAAAATTAATTTCTAATTACCCCATGACCCTGCAATTGTACCCCTGGGTAGTGACCCAGAAAAACGAAAACACAGATCCAAACAAAAACATGTGCACTGCCCCAGCTGGGTGGCTCAGGTGGTTGGAGCATCGTCCCATGCAACAGAAGTTTGCGGGTTTGATTCCCGGTCAAGGTGCATAGGGGAGGCAAACAATCAATGTGTCTCTCTGTCCCTCTCCCTTCCTCTCTCATTAAAATCCACTTTAAAAACATTAAGAAAAAGAAAATACTGCCCTGGTCAGTTTGGCTCAGTGGTTAGAGTATGGGCCTGCAGACCAGAAAGTCCTGGGTTCGATTCTCACTAAGGGCGCATGCCTCAGTTTCGGTTTGATCCTGGCCTTGTTGGGGTCGTGTGGGTGGCAACCACTCGATGTGTCTCTCTCACGTCTCTCTCTCTCTTCCTCCCTCTCTCCTTCCCGCTCTATCTGAAGATAAATGCAAAAATGTCCTCAGGTGAGGATAAAAAAAACAAAAAGAAAATACTGTAAAAGTTGGGGACCAAGTGAGAGCGGGCCAGTGTGGTGAGGTGAGGCCCACACGCTGGGACATAGGCATCAGGGCCCCGCCCTAGCTACTCTAGAAGAGCAGAGACCGCAAGGGGGCATTGGGCACCTGGCGGTGAGGGGAGCTGTGTCCCGCCTCTGCCCCCAATCCCAGCAGCAAGGCGACAAAGAGCACACACAGAAATCAGGCAGTCGGGTGATACGATATCAGAGATGCAGATGAGCGTGATCTGAAAGGGAAAAATCACCCCTAGAGGTGCAGAGTTCAAACACAACTTCCACCTGAGAATTAGGACTTACAACAGAGACTCTAAAAGAATTATAACTAACGTTACTGAAATAATACAAAATATAAATAAGAACAAAGGTTTTATTATTTAAAAGCGCTAATTGGAGACTCTAGGTATGAAAAGTAGCTGTCAAAATTAAAAATATCAATATGTAGAATGACTGGCCAAAACATCAAAGCTGAACCCGTCCAAGTGAAGAGCTTTCCAAGGAGACAGAGACCCACGTCCTTGGACAGAGCAGCGCACAAAGCGTGTTCCTAGCTGGAGAGACTCACAACCAGACCCACATGCCCACGGGAGGCTGCCAGGAGGAAAGCACAGGTGACCTACAGGTGATGGACATCCGACTGGCATCAGAAGGCACACCAGCAATGCCAGGCACAAGAAACCCCCAAGGAATCTGACCACAAACCCAAACCACAGAACTGGGAGAGCAAACTCGACCTGCAGACACGCGGAGAAGAGCAGGCGGCAGGCTGGAAGTCGGGGGGCAGCAGCCAATGTCTCTGGCGGCTCGGTTAAGGATGGAGACCTGGGCATGTCCCCTCCCCTCTGTGACAGTGTGCACTGGCCCACTCCTGTCCACTCACTCCCAGGGAGACCGGTGGGTGTGGGGCTGGAAGGAAAGCCCCAGGCCCAAAGCAGGAGCTGCGTCTGTGGTGCGTCTCCTCGCGGGGAAGGGGCACCTACAAGAGTGAAGCCCAGAGAGCAGGCCAAGGGCCCTGCTGCGCTGCTGCCCCTCGAACTGTGAGCAGCATCTCCTGACCTTCCCAACCTACAGGCGACCGCTGCTATTTGCCGGCCCTTCTCCTTCCTGTACTGAGGCCCACCTGCCATGGTCACAACAAAAGAGAAGACAAAGGAAACAGCAAGAAAGACGCTGTCCCTGCCCCGCCCTGACGGGGCACATTACCAGGCCCAGGATGGATTTCGGCATGGTCTTCCGAGCCCGATGAACTTTAACATCGGCGCCCGGGGCCGTGGGCTTCTTGTCCTCCGCGTCTTTGCTCCCTTCCCCAGGCCTGGCTGGCGCAGCGGCTGGCGTCTGAGAGAGCACGCTGGGAGTCCGCCCCTTGCCAGCTGCTCCCGGGAGGGTCTTCGCAGCATGCCCAGGAAGGGAGGGCGCCAAGGTGCTGGGGACCCGCAGGGCAGGCTCCTGCAGGGCTGGTTTACTCAGGAAGTACCCGTTGCTCCCGATGACGGCCGTCTGCGTGAGGTCGTCAGCTGGGACGTGGTTCTGCTTCCCCGCTTCAGCGTCTCTTTCTGAAACCCCATTTTCTGCTATCCGGGTCAGTTTATTGGGACCTTCTTGGGGACTGCCTTTTGCATTTTCCTGAGTGTGCTCGGCTGCGCTGACATGCCTGCCTGCATCGCTCCTTTCGCAGGACCCGTTGGTGGCCCCCTCAGTGGCCACATGGGCATCTCCTCCAGGCTTCTCGGGCGAGCCTTCGCCGGCGGCCATGGAGATCTCTGTAACAGAGGAGAAGAGTCAGCGTGCCGGCCTTGCGACACCACCTGCACCACAGCCACACCTTCCCGACGGCCATGTACCGTCTGAAGAAAGGTCATCACTTCATGTACAAACCTTTCAGCTCAAACAGACTGACTAAAATGATAACTCAGACGTGAACCTGAAAGTCAGCTGGCTGAGCATGGGGGAGCCCACCCGAGAGGAGAGCCTGCTGCCTGCCTGCCCTGCGTGTGAAGTGTGGGCGAGGGCCCGGGCCTGCCTCGAGGGGCACGGGCTAAGATCAGAGGCACAAAACCATCACCACCCACAAGATTTCAAAACACAAAGCAGCCCTGGCCGGTTTGGCTCAGCGGTTGGAGCGTCCGCCTGCGGTCCGGAGAGACCGGGTTCGGTTCCCGCTAAGGGCATGTACCTCGGTTGCAGTTTGTCCTCGGCCCTGGTTGGTCGTGCGGGTGGCAGCCACTCGATGTGTCCCTTTCATGTCGATGTTTCTCTCTGTCTCTCTCTTACTCTCTCTCCCTCCCACTCTGTCTGTACAAAAAATGGAAAAATGTCCTCGGATGAGGATTAAAAAAAAAAAAAAAACACAAAGCAGGTTCCACACCCACCAGCAACTGGGGTGCCACTGAGAGGCTGACCCGAGCAGGACTTCGAGGTAACGAACAGGCTCAGGCAGCTTAAAGACTGAGCCCGGAAAGAGCTTCCCAGCCACAGTATGGGCCAGAGCGCTGTCACAGCAGGTCTGCAAGCGCGTTCTCTACCAAAGCTCCGCCTCCAGCACAGCTCAGACAGACTGTCTGGACACCACAGCAGTGCATTTGCCAGCAGAAGATCCACCGTGCACCTACCCTCGCTGACAGACTGAAGCAGACAACCATGGCCACATCGTGGGTGTGGGAAGGGCTTCGACAGAGACTAGGACGACGGCAGTCACCATCTCCCTGGCCCTTACAGGACCACTGCCCGACGCTGCGCCCTAGAACCAGGTGAATGAGGGCAGGGCTGTGCCTGTCTGCTCGCTGTGCACCGAGCGCAGCACAGGCTTCGCACAGGATGTGAGGGTGATACCCACGCCCCAAATGAACAAACAGCAAGTCAATTTTTAAACCCTAAGCGGAACAGAACAGGCGGGAGCCTGGAGACAGCACCAGTACACCACCCTGCGCAGCAGAACAATGAACGAGTCCAGGGGCGGTCAGCATCGACCCAAGGACACCGCAGACAGCACGGTGAGAGCAGACCCACCGTGTGCAGTGCAGGAGAGGCAAGGGCAGGACGAGAGATGGGGGCGGGCCCTGGCACCTCCCAGCCAGTCCTTTTTTTTTTTTTATCCTCCCCCGAGGATATTTTTCCATTTTTTGTACAGATAGAGTGGGAGGGAGAGAGAGGAAGGGAGAGAGAGAGAGAAACATTGACGTGAAGGGACACATCGAGTGGCTGCCACCCGCACAACCAACCAGGGCCGGGGACAAATTGCAACCGCAGTACGTGCCCTTAGCGGGAACCGAACCCGGGTCTCTCCGGACCGCAGGCCGACACTCTAACCGCTGAGCCAAACTGGCCAGGGCCCAGCCAGTCCTTTAAACATTACCAATTAGCAGTTAAAACACGGATGGGGCCCTGGCCTGCCTGTGGACCAGTGTCACACGTTAGATTCCTGGTCAAGGGCACATACCTGGGTTACAGGATCGTGCAGAGCTTATTTGGAGGTTATCTGACATCTTGCTATTTTTGTCATCCATTGATGATCATAAAATGATTTAATTAAAATTTTTTTCTCCATAGAGATCTTAAGTCATCTTGGTTAGAGCCGTATATCCCTTGCCCGGCTGGTGTGGCCCAGTGGATTGAGCATTGTCCTATGGACTGAGGTCCCGGTTCGATTCCGGGTCAGGGCACATTCCCGGGTTGTGGGCTTGATCCCCAGTGGGGGGCGTGCAGGAGGCAGCCAATCCATGCTTCTCTCTCATTAATGTTTCCATCTCTCTCTCCCTTCCTCTCTAAAAAATCAATAAAAACATTAAAATACAAAAAAACAGAACTTCTGCAAGCTCAAGAGCAGACACCTAACCCACGCTGAGACACGCACCCCGGCAGTGCAAGGTGGACCCAGTCACTGCTGCGAGAGGGCGGGCACGTGTTCTGCAAACCACACTGGCGGTTCCTTGTGACACTGAACAGACCTCACCCTGCAACACCTGTGTATCTGTCCTGAGAAAGGAGCCATCACGGCCACACAGCAGCGAGCACTGACATGTGAGACCTGGGAACAGCCCTGGCCTTCAGTGGGTAAATGGTGGAGTGAGCTGCGGCCCATCCACGCCCTGGGAACAGAAAGGCACAAAATACCGACACGTAAAGCTACTGCAATGAGCCAGAGAATCGTGCTGACAGAGAAAACTCCAACCACAAAAGGCAGCACACAGGATGGAGCAGGTCTGAGACATGTGCAGACGCAGGCCAAGGGTGCACACAGGATGGAGCAGGTCTGAGACATGTGCAGACAGCAGGCCCAGGGTGCACACAGGATGGAGCAGGTCTGAGACACTGTGCAGACAGCATAGCCAGGGTGCACACAGGATGAAGCAGGTCTGAGACATGTGCAGACGCAGGCCCAGGGTGCACACAGGATGGAGCAGGTCTGAGACACTGTGCAGACAGCATAGCCAGGGTGCACACAGGATGGAGCAGGTCTGAGACATGTGCAGACGCAGGCCCAGGGTGCACACAGGATGGAGCAGGTCTGAGACACTGTGCAGACAGCATAGCCAGGGTGCACACAGGATGGAGCAGGTCTGAGACATGTGCAGACGCAGGCCCAGGGTGCACACAGGATGGAGCAGGTCTGAGACATGTGCAGACGCAGGCCCAGGGTGCACACAGGATGGAGCAGGTCTGAGACACTGTGCAGACAGCATAGCCAGGGTGCACACAGGATGGAGCAGGTCTGAGACATGTGCAGACGGCAGGCCCAGGGTGCACACAGGATGGAGCAGGTCTGAGACATGTCCAGACGGCAGGCCTAGGGGGACCACAGGGGGAATGAGGCAGAGGGCTCCAGGAGGGCCCTGGGGAGAGGGGTGCTCTGGGTCTTAGCCATGGTGGTGACTCAGGAACCTACACGTGTCACAAAATGCAGATAAACACACGCGTGAACACGACTAGACTGGGGGAATCTGGTAAGGCTGGCAATGGGCCGCAGTGACCATGTCCTGGCTGTGATGTTCGCGCCCGGTTCTCAGACAGTGACCCTCGGTAACAGCACGTGGGCTCTCGATGCCAGTTCTTACAACTGCATGTGACTCCACAGTTACCTCAAAATACAGTTCAATTACTGAAGACAGTCTGCAAATCTACATACTAGTAGTAAACACCTGGAAATAACATTTTAAACACACCACTTACAGCAGCATAAGAACGGGTGGAACATTCAGGGTGTAAGGCCTGCGCACTGAGAACACAATGTGCGGCTGAGAAGTCTGAGGAAAGCAGGTACATGGAGAGGTGCCGCTGGTTCATGAGCAGAGCAAGGGCTGGGCGACAGAAGGGGCCCCAAGGGTGGCATCCAGGTGAGACCCCGCAGGGCTCAGCCCTCAGCATGAGGGCTGCATCTCTCTGCTGCCGAAGTACAATTTCTTACACACAGCCATCCAACCGATTGGAGGTTACCCCATTTCAGGGCTGAAGATGCTCACGCACGGGCCGATTAGAGGCCTAACTTGTCTGCATGCTAACTCATCGAGTATCCTGGAAAAGCCCAACAATTTATTTGGAAGAAAATAAAAAGATTAACGAAAGCCAACACCACATTCAATCCACCAACAACACTATTCAAAAATACCTAACTAAAAATTACAAAATGTGCAAGAAATCAAAGACTCCCCAGTGAAGAGAACTGGCCAACGAGACTCCACGATGCCAAGGCTACGGGACCAACAGGTGTGAACGCCACACAGCCAGCAGCACTGCCAACCCAGGGAGGAGGACAGACGCCCAAGAGGAGCACAGTGGACTCTAACGGTGAGCCACGGTCTCGGCAATGAACTCTCAGGCAATGACACTAACAGCCACCCAGACACACGGAAAGGCCAGAGGACTGCAGACGGGCCACAGGAAGCAGTGGTCTGACGCATGATCCTCCCACAATGGGAGGAAGAAAAACATACACATTTGAAGAAGTCGTGGCTAAAAAATGCTTTTTGCCAAATCGTTTCCAAATTTGATAAGAAACATAAAATAGTTGAACAAGGAAGCCAATGGTAAGCACAAACAAACCAGACCAAAGGACAACAGTCAAACTGCTGAAAAGGAATGATAAAAAGGTCTTCCAGAAAGACTTTCAGTCAAAGTGGAGGGTAGGTAAACGGTATCGTGTCCTCCCACAACCACATCAAAGTTACAACTAAACTACAGAACAACCATCATTCAAAACCGCCTGAAATCAAGATGAATGGAAGTCCTCCAACTACGGAATTAAAGCAGCAGCCACATGGAGACTGGTAGAAGGGCAGAGGCAGACAGGCTGCTCCCACATCCACGTGTGGTGGATAAAAATCAGGAGGATACCTTAGCTGGGAAGGTCCTCCCTGAAGAATGAGGGGTCCCCGTCCCACACCAGGCACCCTGCACAGGGTTCCAGTGCCAGGAAGAGAATCACCATCACTTCTGGCTGGAAAAACCAGCGGGAACTGAAGCTCAGGGAGACTGAGGCGGCTGGAGCCCAGGCAGCTCCTTAAAGGGCCCGTGCACGGACTTATCAGACTCTCTCCCTCTAAGCTCAGAGGGAAGGCAGCTCGAGGGGCACCAGAGACATACAGGGAAGAACTGAGCTGTTTGGCACTGGAGCAAGGGCTGGAGAGGGGGCTTTCTCCGGGACAAACGTGCTGTCAGAGGCCTTTGTTCCTTTGGTGAGCCCTTCCCTGGGACGGCAGACAGTCGCCATATCTGGGACTCCAGCAACCTGGCTCACACTGGTAGCCCCGCCCTGGTGATTCCCTGAAGCCCTGCCCCACCCAGCTTTCAGGCCCACCCAAGCTATTGCCAGTTGCTTAACCATAGGATTGGCCTGTCTTGGATCCTGCTTCAGGTTTTCCCAAATTCTTTCAAACAAGCAATATCTGGTCTCAAATAGCCCCATACCTCTCATTAAGTAATACACAGAAACAAACACAAAGAGGCAGCCAAAATGAGGAGACAAAGAAACAGGTCCCAAATGAAAGACCAGAACAAAACTCCAATAAAAGAACTAAGCGAAATGGAGATAAGCAACCTAACAGATGCTGAGTTCAAAACACTGCTTATAAGGATACTCAATGAACTTAGTGAGAACCTCAGCGAACTTAGTGAGGGCCTCAAGAGCATAAAAAAGACCAGTCAGAAATGATGGATGCACAGTCAGAAATGAAGGAGGCACTAACTGAAATAAAGAATAATTTACACAGAATCAATAGTAGAGTAGGTAAAGCCAAGGAGCAAACCATTGATTTGGAATATAAGGAAACAAAAAACACCCAATCAGAACAGCAAAAAGAAAAAGGAATCCAAAAAAATGAGGAGAGTGTAAGGAGCCTCTGGGACAACTTCAAGCGTGCAAACATTCGCATCTTGGGGCTGCCAGAAGGAGAAGAGCGAGAACAAGAAATCAAAAACCTGTTTGAAACAATAATGGCAGAAAACTTCCCTAACTTGGTGAAGGAAACAGACACACAAGTCCAGGAAGCACAGAGAGTCCCAAACAAGATGAACCCCAAGAGGCCCACACCAAGACACATCATCATCAAAATGCAAAAGGTTCAAGACAAAGAGAGAATCTTAAAAGCAGCAAGAGAAAAGCAGTTAGTTACCTACAAGGGAGTTCCCATGAGACTGTCAGCTGATTTCTCAAAAGAAACTTTGCAGACCAGAAGGGAGTGGCAAGAAATATTCAGAGTGATGAGAAGCAAGAACCTACAACCAAGATTATTCTGTCCTGCAAAGCTGTCATTTAGAATCGATGGCCATATAAAGAGTTTCCCAGACAAGAAAAAGTTAAAGGAGTTCATCACCACCAAACCATTATTATATGAAATGTTGAAGGGTCTTTTTGAAGAAAAAGATAAAATATATGAACAAACAAAATGGCAAAGAATACATATCTATCGGCAATGGAATCTATAAACAAAATGAACAGGCAGAACAGAAACATTCTCATAGTATAGAGAACATTTTGTTGGTTGCCAGATGGAAGGGGGGTTGGGGGAATGGGTGAAAAGGGTGAAGGGATTAAGAAGTACAAATTCACTGCTAGACTGACAAACCTCAAAGAGAAGGGGGTTGGAGGGTGGGAAGAAATAAACCAAAGAATTTATATGCATAACCAATGGACACAGACAACAGTGTGGGAAAAGGCAGGAGGGAGATGGGAGTGGGGAGGAGGGGTCAATGGGAGAAAAATGAGGAACATCTGTAATACATTCAACAATAACGATTTAAAAAAAAAAAAAAAAAAAAAAGGTCTTCCAGCAGGCAAGAAGAAAAGCCGCAGCACATGAGGTCAGAATTTCAGGTTTCTGGTTAAACACTAAGCCAGCCAGGGAGCAATGGAGCATCGTTAAACTGCTGGAGAAAAAACCATTCTCCTAGAATTCTACAGCCAACACAACACCCTTCAAACATTCTCGAACAAACAAAAGCCGAGAAAATTAGTCACCAGCAGGAAAGCACATCGAAGAATGTTAAATGCTGGTAGGGCAATGCCCTCACGTGGAAATCCATCTACAGAGAGGAACTATGAAGAGGAACCAGAAGTGACCAACATGTAAGAAAACACGAAAGCATTTACTATCTCACTTAGAATTTTTGTTAACAGAAAACTGAATGCTTAAAGCAAACATGGTAACAACATATAACTGGCTTATAACATCTGCAGAAGCAGAATCTGTAACAGTAGCATCAAGGGGAAACGTAATTAACTAATACAATTTACACAGCGTGGAATAATAAGACTTAAAAGGCAGACTAATGAAAGATGAACACTACAAGCCCAAGAGCAAACACTGGAAAAGGGGTGAGGGGAGGGTAAAGGTATTAAGCCAACAGTGGAGATGGTAAGGATAGGAACCATAAAGAGTATTCCACTCAGCCCTAGCAGGTTTGGCTCAGCAGTTACAGCGTCAGCAAGAAGACCAAAGAGCCACGGGTTCGATTCCAGTCAAGGGCACGTACCTAGGTTGTGGCTCAGTTCCCAGCCCTGGTCTGGGTGGTGCGGGAGGCAACCAGCTGAGGTGTCTCTCGCATGTCAATGTTTCTCCCTTTCTCTCTCCCATCCTCCCTCCCTCCCTCCCACTCTATTTGAAGATAAATGGAAAAAAATATCCTCAAGTGAGGATTTAAAAAAAAAAAAAGTATTAAGCTTAAAGAAATGCAATTACAGAGACAAAAGGAACAAACAAAAAAAAGGGAAAAACAGAATAAAGGACAGCATGATCCAATTAAAGCAAAATGAATCGATGGTCTAAACACACTAATAAGAAGACAGAGATTAGGACACTGATAAAAGTAAGACCTGGTTATCTGGCATCCATGAGAAGCCACTGTAACACGTTTAAAGCAGACAGGCTGACTGCACCATGCAGACCCCAGACAGAAGGAAGGTGGACAGACCACATGCACAATGAACTGAGTAGATTTCGAACAAAAGGACATTATCTTTGTGTAGATGACATGACCTTCTCTATAGAATCCCTAAGGAAGTAAAAAAGCTATTAGAAATAATATACTAATTCAGCAAGTGTGCAAGATACAAGATCAATAAACAAAAACAAACTGTATCTCTCTCCAGTATCAAAGAGCAAAATGAAAGAAAATAACTCCCTTTGAAATAGGCCCAGCCGGTGTGGCTCAGTAAACTGAATGTCATCCCATGGACTGAGAGGTTTGGGTTTGATTCCCAGTCAGGGCACACGCCTGGGTTGTGGGCTCAATCCCCAGTAGGGGGTTTGTAGGAGGCAGCCGATTCACGTTTTTGTCTCACGTCCATGTTTCTCTCTCTCTCTCTCCCCCCCTAAAAAAATCAATAAAAACATATTTAGAAATGAAAAAAGAAGTATATATGTATGTATTACTTAAGAATATATTTAGCCCTGGCCAGTTTTGCTCAGTGGTTAGAGAGTCAGCCCGCAGTCCAGAGAGTCCCAGGTTCATTTCCTGCTATGGGCACGTACCTCGGTTGCAGTTTATCCCCGGCCCTGTTTGGGGTTGTGCAGGAGCCAGTTACTCAATGTGTCCCTTTCACATCGATGTTTCTCTCTCTCTCTCTCTCACTTCCTCTCTCTCCCTCCCACTCTATCTGAACAAAAAATGGAAAAATGTCCTCAGGTGAGGATAAAAAAAATATATATATACATATTTAAAGAAAAAAGCCTAAGGCTTGTGCACTGAAAATCATGAACATTCTTGGGAGAAATTAGAGAAGACCTAAACAAATAGAAAGACACCACATTCATGGATCAGAAGACATGGCATTACTGAGATGGCCACGCCCCCTAAACTGATGTCCAGATTCAACACAGCCAACATCCATTTGGCTTACCTGCAGAAATTGACAAGCTGATCCTAAAATGCATATGGCAAGTCAAAGACCCAGTAGAGGCAAAATACTAAAAAGGAAGACAGAGCTGGAGGCCTCACACACCCCCTGCTACACTCACTGCGGAACAGCAGTGATGAAGAGAAGGTGGGAACCATCAAGGGGAGACACGATCCACAGCACAGAACTAGAGCCCAAAACAAGCCCTCACCCTGACAGACAGCTGGTTCCAACAGGACTGGAGGACAATTCCATGGGGAAGAACGGTCTCTTCAACCCGTGGCACTGGGACACCTGGATTCCCACATGCAAAAGCATGAGCTGGACCCTTGCCTCCCTCCATTCACAAACAGGAACTCGAAGTGGACCACACACCTAACTGTAAGCATAAAACTATAAAGCTCTACAATACAGCATCAGCATACATCTCTGTGACCTTCTATTAAACACATTGTTGACCGCTCACTAGCTGACTCGTAAAAAAGTTTCTCAGTTTGTTGATACTGATGAGACAAACAAAAAAATCACATCAGAGAAATTACTGGTCAACGAACCCTTTAGCTGAAGCTCCAATATTTTCTAGAACTATGAGCAGAATGAGATTCAAGCAAATTCATGCATTTTTCCATCTTAGTGATAATTCACAAAAGACATCTAATAAAGACAGACTGTATAAAATTAGGCCTCTATTGGATTACTTTCTTCCAAAATTTCAGTCTTTGTATGTACCTAAGCAGGAGTTATCCCTAGATGAAAGCGCAGAGAAACCACATATATTTGCAAAACATGTTGCGTACCATTACACGTAGGTGATTGCTATACAGTATACCACACCAAAAAAAATTACTAAAATATATAATATGTACAAAATATAATATGTAGCAGATAATGTACAAAGTTTCATTTAAATTCATGATGTAGCCCTGGCCGGTTTGGCTTAGCAGTTAGAGCACTGGTCCAGAGAGACCCGGGGTTTGGTTCCTGCTACGGGCACGTACCTCGGTTGCAGTTTGTCCCCAGCCCCAGTTGGGATTGTGCGGAAGGGCAGCCAGTCGATGTGTGACTTTCATGTCAATGTTTCTCTCTCTCTCTCTCTCTTCCTCTCTCTCCCTCCCACTCTGTCTGAACAAAAATAGAAAAGTGTCCTCGGGTGAGGATAAAATAAAATGATGAATGAATAAATTCATTATGTATAAATAAAGTATACCGAAGTTTATTTAGATTGTTTCACTTTCATACTCAATTACGAATAAATAGCCAGTGACATGAGATAACTTCTGCGTAAAATTGCCGGTCAATAATGTGTTAAGCAATGATTTCTTAGATGTTACACCAAAAGCAAAAGAACTAAAGAAAATTCAGATAAACTGGACATTAAAATTTAAGACTTTTGTGCTCTACAGGGCATCATCAAGAAAGTGCAAAGACAAGCCACAGAATGAGCGGAAACACCTGCAAATCGCGTATCTGATAGGTACCTGTATGGATAACAAAAATCAATAAGCAGTCTTAAAAACAGACAAATAAACTGAATGGATATTTCTCCAAAAAAGATCCACAAAACTGTCCTGGCCGGTGTGGCACAGTGGTTAGAGTGTTGGCTGGTGCACTGAAGGGTTGTGGGGTTCGAGTCCAGGGTTGCAGGTTTGATCCCAATCCCCGGTTGGGGTGCATGGGGGAGACGACCAATCCATGTGTCTCTCACATCTATGTTCCCCTCTCTCTCCCCCCACAGCTTCCTCACTTCCATTCTCTCTATCAAGCCTGGAAATATCTTCGGGTGAGGATTAACCAAGAAGGTGGCTAATAAATGAAAGATGCTCAACATCATCAGGGAAACGCAAGTCAGAACCACCAGGACGGTGGTGTCAAAGACAGACAAGGACTGGCGCCGGTGTGAGGTGGAGAACGAAGCCCCTGCAAGGCTGAAGGGGTGAGAGCTAGAGCGGCGGCTGCTCCAGCCTCGGCTCGCGGCAGCAAGTGTGGGAGAGAAGGGCACCTGGCCTCATCCACCTCCGCTGCTTTTAGAAAAGGCCGTGAGGGGGCAGATGGGTGTTTCCCAGCTTCTAGTGTCGTCCCGTCCATCCGCGCACGCGTCATCGTAGTGCTGCGAGAACATGCAGCGCCCTCGGGACCAGCACCGTGCCCCGGTCTGTGATCGGTGAAGCACCAAGGGGCTCTGGCTGAGAGACGCGAATGAGGCGGTCAGACACCTCCCTGTGACCACTCAGTCTCACACTTCCGGTGCGCTGAGCATTCGCTCCCCACTCTTGGAGAAGGCCTCTCTCTCTCTCGCTCTCGCTCGCTCTCGCTCTCGCTCGCTCTCGCTCTCCGGTGGACAGTGTGTCTGGGAAGGAGCCGCCTGCCTTACCTTCCTCTCTCAGCAGCTCGGTCTTCATGCAGCAATCCTGCTTCGTCTCCCCCTTTGCCGGAACTGCCTGCTAAAGAGAAACAGCTGTCAGTCTGGTCCCTGTACAGGCAGACGAAGCAATTTGCCGACATGCCTCCTCTGAAGAGTCCACCTGAATCAAAACCAAGGCACAGGCAGTGATTCACCACAGGGGGACTGGACAGCTGGGGCCTCCAGGAGGGTCAGGAACCCCGAGGGACCCACACCCCACTGGACTACGGAGCCACGCTTTAACAGGCAGTGTGCCTGTGTGTTGCTCACACAATTAACGTCCCCACTGCATGGCTGTTACAGAAATGCTACAAATTACTTCAAGTGTACCTGCTGACAATAATCCACCTAAGTATTTCCACATCAACAACCTGTGAAAGTTACAGAAATGGATACAGGAAGTAACCCTGGATCCCCCAAGCCAGCCTACTATGTGAAGGCGCGGAATACACAGGCCTCCAGGAACAGCTGTAAGACGCACTCTTCCTGGGGGAAGGTCAGCCTCCATGGAGACGTGACCATGACACAGAGGCTCTGCCCGGGCTCTCCCAGCACAGTGTGGCCACCACGAGCCCACTGAGAGCAGAAGGAAAGCTCCCTGCCCCTCCAGGGCCCGGTGATGCCGAGCCTCCAGGTCCCACTGACAGCTCGGAATCCACAGCCATCGCTCCCATGACATTCGTGTAGCTTCTGCAACGTGTTCTCCAGAAGACGACAAACGCTCTCAGAACTGTCTTGCTGAACCTCGAGCTCACCGCTAGTCGCTTGAGCACCAAGCATTCCTCCAACAGCAGCGGGGTGCCCCCCTGCCACCTGCACCAGGGACCCACCCCGAGGACACGCCCTCTTCCTCAGCACTCCCAGAATGCTTCCACAGCAGCCTTTCCGGACAGAACTGACTTCTCCCTTAGGCACACGCCCTCTCTGGGCGCAGGCTCGGCCCACTCCCTCCTGCCCGGAGCGCCCCCTGCAGCCCTTCTAGTAGTTCCCCAGCAAGCAGGAGGGCCTGGCTCCTGGAGACACCTGCACAGGCACTTGGGGCGGGGCCTGTCACTGCCTCTCCCAACACTTGAGGAGGCCACTGGCCACCCAAGGGGAGGCGTCGGGGAGGCATCAGGGAGCCCAGGGCCCAGGCCAGGCCAACAGCAGTGTCTGCACTGTCAAAGGACCCTAATCAACAAAGGACACCACACGACAGAGACCTCTGCGCTCAAACCCATTTGTGGCCCCTTTCAGGAATGTTGCAGATGCCTACCCAAGTTCAATTCAGCAAGAAGAAGCAGACACATGTTCACTTCGGAGAGTGGGATGCTGTGAGGGAGTGGAGGGGCAGCTGGCCAGGTCGGGGAGCCCCTCCCAGTGGCTCTGTAGTCACAGGAAAGGGGGGCCTATTGTCTGTCCAGTGGCTGCCCCTTCTACGAGCTCTGTCTCCACCACAGCTGCCAGAGGAAGCTGGGATCTGGTGCAAACACTATGGAAAGTCCAGAGGCTCAGCCTTCCTCCCAGAAGGGGGAGAGCACTTCCTTCCAGGGCTCAAACCTGGACGCTTCCCTCCTGTCTTCATCATGAACAGCAAAGCCACAGGGCCTGGCCTCTGGTGTCCCTGGTGTCCCCTCCACATCCTGGACCCTGCCTCCCTGTCTGGTTACCCCTTGCTGGCCTTCCATCAGACACACCACCCGCCTATCTGTCTGTCTGTCTGTCTGTCTGCCCGCCCCACCAGCACTCTGGGTTCTGCAGGAGAGACCTTGTCCTGACGTGTCTCCACCGTGTCAGCAGCGCCCGGCGTGCAGAAGCACTGAGTGAGGATGTGGCAGGAGAGCGAACGGGGCCATGTCATCGGGACTGGAGGGGGAAAGGCTACGGGTGAGTGAGGGGCAGGCCTGAGCTCCACTGTGGGTCTGCTCCCCACACAGCTCCCCGCCTGCTCTGATGGAGTCTCTGGAACATCCTGGGTGCGAACGAGAATCTGCTGTTGAACAAAAGGAAGGCCAAGACGCACCCACTGGACCTCATGGGCGCAGACAGAGCCTGGTAGCAGCTGGGCCCACGAGCAGAGCAGGAGGAGCAGACACCTCCCGAGTTCAGATGCTCTCGTGGGTGAAGGTACCTGTATCTAGAGAGAGGGAGTACGGTTTTCACCACCTTTACAAAAGGGTCAGTGACCTACCAAACCAAGAAGTGTTAAAGGTGGAACATGTAGCCCAAACTTGCAGCAAAATCCTGTTCTGGCAACAAGAGAGCCAGCAAGACCACTGCGGGGACCTCAGCCCTGCAGGCTCTCGCTCTGCTGAGGCTGCGGGAACCCTGACAGCAACAGGTGGCACCGGCTAGGCCTCTGCTTTGGGAGAGGAGCCTCGCAGACGGCAGATGAGGGCTCTGAGCTTAGCTGTGGGACACCGCAGGGAGCAGGAAACCTCCTGAGAAGCCGCCCGCCGCGGGCACGAGCTCTGCCGCAGCAAGGCCACCTGGGCAGCCACAGGCACACGCTGCACACCACTTCCCAGGACGGGAGTTGCGGCTGGGGGGAGGGTGCTGATGGCGGACATGCAGGATGAGTTAAGGACATGTTGAGCCCTGGACATGCTCCAATGGGGGGCACATCACAAGAACACGGAAAAGCCTGAAGGGGCACCCACTTTCCAAGTCCAGGAGACCTGCACCCGACTGGGAGTAGGTTCAGGGGAGACAAGGTATGCACACGTGTGCGCGCGTGCGTGCCACTCACAGGATAGCATTACTTTCACCCACAGGTAGACATTTCTCATTTGTCACTTAATAGGAAGTGAGAATGCATCAACTATAATTTGTCATGATACACTTAGCTTCAATTTTACTACATCTGATCCTATGCTTTCTAAGACAGCCTCTGTGCTACGCAAACACAAATTAGCAAGGACGGGTTCTGGGAGAACTCGCTCCTCTCAGGAAGATGACTTCCTCTGTGAGGGCTGTCAGCCGTGGGCCTCCTCGGAAGCAGCAGGGCGCCAGGCAGGTGCAGGGCCTGGGGCGCAGAGCAGGCACCCCCAAGGTCCAGCCCAGTGCCTGACCCAGCAGTGCACACACGGCTGGTTTTTTTGTTTCCAATGAGCAATGGCTAGCAGCTGTGACCACAGAAATGCTGACCCCGCCCCTCAGAAGGGTTAGATATACTTCAGATAATCTGCATTAAAATTATTCAAAGAGAAGCCCAAGAGTATTTAACCGATTTTCTCAATTTATATTTTAGAGACATGGAAAAAAGAACCAGGCCCTCCTGCCCGTTCTACTGGGGCCTGGCCCTGGGCTCTCGGAAGAAGAGAATCCCACTGCTCCTGCTGCCTGTGAGCCCAGGAGGGAGGCCCTGTGCGAGGGGCAGGCCCCAGCCCAGCCGGGGTCGGCCCACCTCCTCCAGGCGAGGCCCCTTCAGCCACCCGCTGCCCGGCTCTCTCCGCCGGCCATCTCCCAGGAAACAGAGTGGCAGTCTCCAGGAGGCTGCCACCCACCACGGTCGCTCCGGCCCACTGAGGACAGCACGGACGCAACCCGCCCCGTCCCCTGTGACCACAAGGCTGGGCCGAGACAGTCTGTACCATCTACAGTGATACATCTACAGTAGTTACCTGGAAGGGGTCACTTTATTGCCTTTTTTTTTTTTGGTTAATCCTCACCCAACGATATTTTTTTCCATTGATTTTTTTTTCCTATTTATCTTCAGATAGAGTGGGACGGAGAGAGAGAAGGAGAAACATCGACCTGAGAGGGACACGTGAATTGGCGGCCTCCCACACAACCCCAACCAGGGCCGGGAACGAACTGCAACCGAGGCATGTGCCCTTGACCACAATCAAACCTGCAACTCTTTGGTTCGCGAGCCAACACTCCACCACCGAGCCAAACCGGCCAGGGCTCCACTAATTTTTTTAAAGAGAGTGGAAGGCCTGGCTGATGTGGCTCTGTGGTTAAGCGTCGTCCATGCACCAGTTCAATTCCTGGTCAGGGCACATGCCCAGGTTGTGGGTCCGATCCCCGGTGGGGGGCATGCAGAAGGCGGCCAGTTGATGTTCTCGCTCATCAATGTTTCTATCTCTCTCTCCCTCACTTCCTCTCTCCCTAAAATCAATAAAGAAAATTTTTAAAAATTAAAGAGTGGAAGGGGGGGAGAGAGAAACATCAATGTGAGAGGGAGATACATAGATCAGCTGCCTACTGTATGATCCCAACAGAGACCAGGGATTGAACCTGCAACCCAGGTACATGTCCTTGACCAGGAATCGAACCCAAGCCCCTTTCGTGCATGGGCTGGCACTCAGCCACTGAGCCCAGCGGCAGGGCTTACTGATTTTCAGTCGAATGTCACAGAGCACAAGGTTTCCAGCAGAGTCTGAAAGAGCCAACAGCACTGCACTGCTCTGCACCTCCCTGAGGAGGAGAAGCGAACCCACACCAACAAGCCCAGGTGCCAGCGACCACCTCAGCAAGCGCCTCTGCCGCGTCTGTGTCCCTGCCGGGTCCCCGCACAGGCTGAGGTGAGAGCTGCCACACAACAGTGAAAGCTTGTGAGCACCACTGTCCGAAAGGAAACCCAAAGAGAACGCAGCCACCCCCCATGGGTCTCTGGTCCCTCCCAGAAAGCCTGTTGCTCCCTGGGTGACCAAGCTGCTGAGCCTGGCTACACTCGGCTCCGTCTCCAAACACACAGCAGTGCAGCCGGGAAACCAGAGCCGCTCAGGGCCTCCCACTGCTAGCCCGCAGCCGGCTCCAACCAGAGCGCCCAGGAGGAGGGCACGAGTCACCACGGACTCCAAGTTGCATCCAGGTCTGGTCTCCAGGACGGAGTGCTGGGCCCCACAGCACCCCACGGGGACTGGCCAGCCCATGGGGGTGGAGGGGCAGACAGGAGGACACCTCATGACACTCGTCTGTAAGTAGGAAGGCCAGACACTGGAACAGCCTGGCACGTAGACCTCAAACTCTGCTGTCTGCACCATGCCAGCTCTGGGCTCTGCACTTGGGGCAGAGATAGAACCTGGGGATGCACTGGGAGGAGGCCTGTCCTCTGGCCCTGGAGGTTGCCCAACTATTTCCTCGACTCCAAACTCCTGCTTCCAGCACCGATGTCAACAAGGTTAACTCTTCAACTGCTACACATACCTTCTGCTTAAAGAAGTCAAAGCCATTCAGAAAAAGACGGAGACAGACTCGGCTAGGAGGCATGACAGCAAACACAGCCGGGGGGGGGGGGGGGTAGGAGAGCGAAGTGAGCTGGCCACGAGCACTTCCTTCCGCCTGAGCATCTGTGTTCAGGCTGTCACGTCAGTGCTCCCACAGTATCTACCTGGGCTGCAAAGACAGCAGCAATGGCGACGAGGTGAGAAGAGGGAGCTCTCTGAACACTTATCTGCATGCAGCTCAATGCCACGTAGTAAACTGACTGATCTTCATGGTCCACGAAGGACCCTGCTTTCCCCCTTCAGAGTTGGCAGGCTGGATGGGAGAGCCCCTGTTCCCCAGAGAGGACCCTGCTCACTGGCCTCTCCGCCAACTCCTCCACTGGGGCCATGTCCAGCAGCCAGCACCATGCAGGCAAGAAGGGCCTTCAGTCCCTGAGCGAGAGGTTTGGTTCCAGCCAAGGCTGGGGGGAGCTCTGAGCTGCCACTTGCTGCTCTCTGCTTTAGACCCCGCCCACCCGAGCCCGGGCCATAGGGCACAGGCACATCCCTGGAGAAGTGCTGAGCACAGCACGGGGCGGCACACTCCGAGCAGGCGCTCAGACCCGAATGCATCTCCAGGCCAGGAAACATCTGAGATGGAGAGCACTCTGTCCACCCCCCAATTGTCAACTATTCTCAACCCACCAGTTCACTAGCTAATTATCAAAAGGGTGGGAGAGAAAGAATGAGCCCTTTCAATGTCTGGTAGATTTCCTTTCCCTCTTTTGTCTTTTTATTTCTTCTCTTGGCAAAAAGAGTAGTTAGTTCCTAAATTTGGAAAACAATTAATATACAAAGTCACCCCAGAATTTACATTTAAGGGATTTTGCAACATCAGAACAAACTCCCTTTCCATCTGCTACTTAACCCTTCCCTGGCCTCTCTCCAAAGAAGACCAAGGGCGCAGGGGATGCCCAGCTAGAGCTCTGGGCACAGAGCGTCCTCGCGTCCTGCTCACAGGCAGTGCGGACACTCCTCAGGAGGTGGGCTCCGCACTCCCCGCCTTCCCTGGACGGGCCACTGCAGCTGCCCGGCCTGAGCCTGCGGCCAACGTCGGCTCCAAGAGGCTGAGGCCGGGCACTGCCAGCAGACAGCCACACACCGCGAGGAGCCTGGGGACAGCCAGGCAGTGGTCATGGAACCCAACACCAGAGGGGAAGGGAGTGAGCCTGCAGGTGACCCCAGCCCCGAGGTCGAGTCTCTGGCTGAGGCCCCAAGCTCACGGGCCAGTCAAGTACTTCTCTGCTCCGGGACTTGCTGGCCCCAGGAGGCCCAGCCGCCCAGCACTGCTGTCCCCAGGCACAAAGTGCCAGGGCAGAGTGGCCACGGACAACTGCAACAGTGCTTTTTTTCCTCCCTGCACCTCAGGGGCAGAGTGAGCACAGCCCAGGCGGGGCCCCAGTCCCCCGCTGAGGAGTAACAGCCATGTGAGCTTCCCTGGTCCCTGCCGGCCTGGGCCACATGGTGCGGCTGTACCACCCCAGAACCTGATCTTCCCAGACGTGTCCCCAGCTCCTGGAACCTGAGGAAACATGGCCCTGCCCCTCTGCATGAAGCCCTGCTGTGTGCTGCCTCTCAGGCCTGCAGAGAATAAAACAAACCCAGCCACACAGGCATCTGTCCTGAGCTGTGCCACAGGGTCTGGCCCTCACTGACTCTGACTCCGACTGTCCTGCCGTGGAGATGTCACGCCTGTCTCTTCTCACCAGACACTGCTTTCCAGTTTGCACATCAGTCTCTTCTGAATTTAGATAGTTCGACGGTCTCAAGCTGGCTTACTGACAAATCAGTTTGGTGACACCTGCCTTCTCTGAGGACCTCCTGCCTGGCCCTCACGAGGAGGGCTCCCGCCAGACCTGCAGCACCTGGGTGGCAATGGATGTGGGGGCACCTGCACCCTTAGGTGCTCACAGGCACCAGCTCAACACGACACTGTGGAAACACACCTTTCCTCACCGGCTGGACATGGACAGCATGGACCCTTCCCTGAGTCTCCTCTGCAAATGGGGACGGAAATGCCCAGACTCCGTGCACAATCGAAACGCCTCGCTGGAGGAGGGCATAGGGCACTGCGGCCCCTGGTGCCTCCCCGAGGCCCAGGCCCAGGCTCAAGCAGGCCTGTCACGATGACTCAGCACCCGAGTCACCCACAAGCAGTGATGCAGTCCCACTCCAGGGCTATGCTCCGTCCTCGGTGGCAGCAGAACTGTCCACCATGTGAGACCAGGCACTCCCGCTCAAGGGGCGGAGCAGGGAAACGCAGTGCCCGCCTCCTCCACAACTACAGCAGAATGACACTGCAGAGCCACCGCCCCTGAGGACCGCCTGAAGACCGGTTGGACAGAGTCCACAGCGAGAAACATCCAGAAGCCACCTTGAGACAAAAACAAAATTAACCTTGTCTTCCTTGTGTTGTCTTTAGGAATGTCTTATAATTATTGCATCCACTTTCCTGTGACATTTGCTCTATCAAATCAATACCTAACCAATTTTACTCTCATTACAGCTAAAGGTGACAAAATATTTTTAATGAATGCTAAGAGTACATTTTAATGAATGTAAGAGCACATTTTAATGACTACTAAATATATTTTAATGACTAAGAGTACATATTTTAAAATTATTTTTTCTTTTTATTTATTTATTTATTTATTTATTTATTTATTTATTTATTTTTATTTATTGCTTTTAGAGAAAGAGGAAGAAAGAGGGAGACAGAGACAGAAATATCAACGAGAGAGAACATCGCTGAGAGAGGACATTGATCGGCCGCCTCCTGCATGTCCCCCACTGGGGATCGGGCCCACAACCTGGGCATGTGCCCTGATGAGAAATCAAATTGGTGACCTCTTGGTGCAGGGTCAACGCTCAACCACTGAGCCACACCAGTTGGGCAAGAGTATATCTTTAATGAATACTAACAGTATATTTTAATGAATACTAAGTATTTTAATGAATGCTAAGAGTACATTTTAGTGAACATTAAGAGTATTTTAATGAATGCTAAGAGCATTACTAAGAGTATTTTAATGAACACAAGAGTATATTCTAGTGAACACTAAGAGTATTTTAGTGAACACTAAGAGTATATTTTAGTGAACACTAAGTATTTTAATGAATACTGAGAGTATATTTTAATGAATACTAAGTATTTTAATGAATGCTAAGAGTACATTTTAGTGAACATTAAGAGTATTTTAATGAATACTAAGAGTATATTTTAATGAACACTAAGAGCATTTTAATAAACACTGAGTACATTTTCTAAAACACTCAGGGCGTCGCTCAGCCGGAGGCACCGGCCAGGTCACCGACAAGAGCAGCACGGCCGTGGCTCAGGAACACATGCGCACACGTGCGCGAGGGACTGGTAACCAGGCGCGGCAGTCGGAAGCCCGGGCAGTGCCTCACCAGGGCAGCAGTGAAGACAAGCAGTGGGGACAGACTGCTCAGAGGATGAACCCTGTGTGATGTGGACCCTGTGGGGACCATGATTTGAACAAACCAACCGTAACAAAATACTCTGATATGACTCAAGGGTGATTTAAAAGACACCCAAAAATTCCTGTAAATTATAGTTGTGAAATGATAGGGTAGCGGTATAAAAAGTCTGCGACTTCGGAAGACGCAAGCTCAGCGTCTGGAGGCAGGCGCTGTGGCACTGCGGTGTGCTTCGAGACCCCGAGACGGAACAAGGGCAGGGAAGCAAGCAGAGGCCACAGGCCGAACCCTGGCAGTCACCACGGGATCGGCTCCTCTCACGGATGACGGTGTCTCCGTTCCTCACAAATTCTAATGGAAGAGCAGACCTTACAGAAGACAGGATTCAGAGGAAAGGACCCAGCCCCCGGGGCAGCACCAGCACTGGCAGGCGTGGCCCGCCTCGCTCACTCCACCGCAGACTGCTGCCTGCCATCGCACACAGAGCCTGCCGTCAGCACAGCTCGGACCCCAGCCCCCCACTCGCAGCTGGGGGCCCTGGGCTGCCCACCCTCTCCCTGCCCCACACTCCCCTTGACTAACATGGGAACCGCACAGACCCCTCAGAGCCCTCTGAAGAAGCCGTCAGGGCTTAAAACTGCATGACAGAGTAAGCACCCAACAGATACCAGTTATTATTACTGTTCAGCACATTTAGTAACTACATCACAAAGATATTTTTAACAACTGTCATGGTCCAGACATCAACTCCTCCTCGTCAGTCAGCCCCCAGCTTAGTGGCTCAAAAGCCAGGTCAGTCTCTGGCTGCCTGTCCCTGTGCCCCCGCAAACCCCGACAGGGCACAGGGGCCTGCACTGAGCCCCTTCCCTCCCCACCACCTCTGGATGCCCGTGTGCCCCCGCAAACCCCGACAGGGCACAGGGGGCTACACTGAGCCCCTTCCCTCCCCACCACCTCTGGATGCCCGTGTGCCCCCGCAAACCCCGACAGGGCACAGGGGCCTGCACTGAGCCCCTTCCCTCCCCACCACCTCTGGATGCCCGTGTGCCCCCGCAAACCCCGACAGGGCACAGGGGGCTGCACTGAGCCCCTTCCCTCCCCACCACCTCTGGATGCCCGTGTGCCCCCGCAAACCCCGACAGGGCACAGGGGCCTGCACTGAGCCCCTCCTCTCCCCACCACCTCTACAACAGCAGTGGCTGTTTCCTTTGTACCCATCTGGGTTGCAGGTTTGATCCCCAGGCCCAGTTGGGGTCAGGTGGGAGGGCAACCAATGAAGGTGGTCTCTCTCACACCCATGTTTCTTTCTCTCTCCCCCTCCCTCCTACTCTATCTAAATATATGTATATATATATATATATATATACACACACACACACACACACACACACACACACATCCTCAGGTGAAGATTTACACACACAACATTTTTTTAATAAATAAAAAGTCTGTGACTGCCACACTGAAGAGCTCTGGTGAGCGTCGGCCTGCGGTCCAGAGAGACCTGGGTTCGGTTCCCGCTAAGGGCACCTACCTCGGTTGTAGTTTGTCCCCGGCCCTGGTTGGGTCGTGCGGGAGGCAGCCACTCGATGTGTCCCTTTCACGTCCATGTTTCTCTCTCTCTTCCCCTCTTTCCCTCCCACTCTATCTGAACAAAAAAAGGAAAAATGTCCTCAGGTGAGGATTAAAAAAAAGAGCTCTGGTGGACCCATTCCCAAAAGAGTGGACAGTCCAGAGCCTGGGCAAGAGGTAGTTGCCCCACTCCATAAACATCTCCTCTGGTCTGCCCTGTCCACCCCAACTCAAATGTGGGACTTCAAGGCCCCCCACGAGCGTGCACACCACTCCACCTGAACAGAGAGCTGCTGGGCCCACACACGTCCACTCCCTCCCCGCCAGCTCCTCCCTGGTGCCCGGGCCTCACTGAACTGGAGCACAGAGCATCCCTCACACTGTCTAGCACACCGGGGGGGGGGGGGCAGACACACCGTGTGCCCTCCCTGTGGTACTTTGGCACCTTGGGCAAGAATATCAGCCTGGTGCTTTTCACAACTCTCATTTTATGCCATTTCCAAGTTCTTCCAGCATCTAGCCCGCCTTCTCATTGTTCTGCCTGTTTTGCATTTCAATAGAATCAGCAATTTCCTGTGAGTTTTAGTAAACTGTGCTCCATTTATGCTTCATGGAAGGAGAACGATTTTAAAGGTCCCATATTCGGGTGAGGGAACAAAACCCATCAGAGCCAAGGAGGCAGGGCTGTGCAGAGGGCAGGACTGCGAGCGGTGCCACCGCAGCAGCCACCCCACAGAATGTGCCTCACACCCACTAGATGGCTCTTATCAAAATGACGGACCACAGCCAGTGTGGGGAGGCCGTGCAGGACCCGAAACCCTCCTGCATCGCTGGCAAGACTGCAAAGTGACGTGGCTACTGTGGAAAACGCTTTGGCCATTTCTCAAAAACTTAAAAAAAAAACAAAAAACTACCCAACCACCAGCAATTCCACTCCGAGGCACGTGCTCCGAAGAGCCGCAAAGCAGGCCCTTGGACAGATGCTCACACAGGTGTCACAGCAGCACCATGCACAGTAGCCAGAGACGGGGAACACTGTCCGCCAGCAGAGCAGCTGTGGTCGCACAGACGGTGACATTCTGACAGCCACCACAGCGATGGCCCCTGGACACGCTGCGCTGAGCGAGACGGGCACCGCACAGAACGGCGAGGCTGTGAAATCCCCTCACGTGGTGGGACAGGCAGACGGGCGACTCACAGAGACCGGAAGGGGAAAGGGACCGGGCACAGTTTCTGCCGAGGTGATGAAATGTCAGAAATAGCTGCAATGTATTTATTGCCACCAAAAGGTAACGCAACATGGTGAAAAGGATAAAAATGTATGTTTAAGTGTGTTTTATCACAATTGAAAAAAAGAGAAAAAGACTGAGAGGTGCCAACCCAGCCGCAGAGATGCAGTCAGGAACTTGGATGAAGCCAACGCAATTAGGACAACTGGAAATGAGAGACCTCATGTACGTATAACAATAACGTAGAAAATGACATCTTGTGTGGCAAAAAAAGGCACAGGGCACAGCAGTGTAACAGCTGACTCACACAGCTGTGTTTGAGAGAGATGCGTGTTGATGCCCCGTGCTGACTGGCGGCTCAGGAAGTCTCGGGAGGAAAGACAGACACTGGCATGCTCGGGAGCGACGGGCCTCCCGGGGCAACCTGATCTCAGAGGCATCATGAAACCTTTCATCATACTTGCGACTTTCCTGTTGATTTTGATAGTATTTCTAAACAGAAAGTTTTACAGACAGAAAAACAAGGAAACGTGTAGAACGACACTGTGTCTTTCTGGAAGGGTGTCCCCCAAACCCCTGATAGAAGCTGCAGGAAAAGTGCTGAGGGACAGAGAGGCAGGGAGGACAGATCTGGTCTGAAAAGGATTCGATTCTCAAAAGAAAAATTCACTTATTATATCTTTTTTTTTTTAATTTAAGGGGAATTGGGAACAATTTTTAAAGTGAAAATTACCCATAAGCCAACTACTTTAACATCTGTGTGTAGCGTATCACTGACACCGAGGTTCAGGGACCAGTCTGAATCTATCTGGCTGGAGCAGAGGCTGCAGAGACCCCGCTGTGCAAGCACACAGCGCCCACTGCGAGCCACCCTGCCACCCACGGGACCCCTCTGTGTGCCTAAGTACAACAGGTTGAATATTACTCAACTCTAGAAGGAAGACACAAATAATAACTACAAATTATTTTCTTAAAGACAACCACGAAAAGATAGGCAGAAGAATTAAACAGGCGTTCCCAAATGGCCAGTAGGCACACTCACCCTATCAGTAAGTGCAGACTGGTACAAAGAGAAAACACTTCCAAAGCTCATTCTGTGGGAACAGTATCACACAGAACAAAGCGAGTCATATATGTAAGAAAACTGAAAATCATGGAAGGTTGGCTTGACATGAAAATCAATGTAATGAATATAAATATATATAGGACAAAAAACACAATAATCATTTCAAAAGATGTAGAAAAAGCATTTGACGAATTCTTCTGTGATAAAAACTCTCACCCTGATCAAGAGCATCTATGAGAAATGCTCTGTGCTCTCCCCTAAGGTTGGGGACCAGCCATGCTGCGTCCACTGAATGCTGAGCATTTGGGGGCCCCCGCCAATGCCACAGGGTGGGGTCAATACCAGTAATAAAAATGAACACCTACCACAATCCTACCACAAATGGTAAACATCTAAGTACATCCCTTACAGGCTTTTACACTGATGGGTTACATAATACACTCGTTTTTCAACTCTTTTTCACTCAACTTGGTAATAAAGACATCTGCATTCCTTTTAAGATATGCAGCACTATATTACATGGCTATACCTCCTCTTTCTAACTGTTATGACCACCACTGTGTGAGCCTTGCACACTCTCACTGGGAGTTTTCAGCCCACCTTCACCCCTCACACGGTCACCAAGTCCTACCCTCCTACATCTGCACTCCACTGCCACCTCATTTTAAGATGTTTCATCCCTAAAGTCACTGGTATTAGAAACAGACTATCAACTCATTATCTAACTCCAGTCTCTTTCCTTTTCAGTCTAACATCTATTCTGCAGTTATCTTTCTAGAGTTGTGATGTTACTATAATCTTCTTAAAACATACAGTGCTTCTCAGGACTGTGAGCTGGGGTTCACGCTTCACAAAGCAGCAAGAGAGGCCGCTGCAATGATCCGGGACAGGGGTGGGGGTGGGGGTTGGGGTGGCACGGACGACAAAGTATGCCCACTGGCCAATCCTAGCCCTAGCCCAAGCCTTTTGTACTTCCCACAGCCAAGAAGAGTTTTTGTGCACTTTTCCAATTCACAGAAATAAAAGAGTATGCAGCCCTTTCTCGTCCACAAGGAGGCAGAGCAGCCTCCCCGGCAGACACAGAGATGCAGATCTTTGTGCAGATCCTGACTAGCAAGACCATCACCCGAGGTTGAGCCCAGCGACACCACTAACGCCAAGGCTACAATCTGAGACAAGGAGGCATCCCGCCTGACCAGCAGCATGTGCTCTCTGCTGGCAGACAGCTAGAGGAGAGCGTACTTTCTCGGACAACATTCAGAAAGAGTCCGCCTGCACTTGGAGCTTCCTCTGAGCGTGGTGTCACGAGCCCTCCCTCCGCCAGCCTGCCCAGAGCTACCACTGCAACAAGATAATCTGTCACAACTGTTAGGCCCCCTGCACCCCAGTGCTGTCAGCTGCCACAAGCACAGTCACCTCAACCACCTTCACCATAAGGAGGAGGTCCCACAGGGCAGCCTTCTGCCTGAACCCTGCAGCTCTGGGGCCTCAGCCGAGTTTCTCTTTTGCTGACTGGAGCAGTAAAAGAGGAATGTGCATCAGAGCTTCGCAGCCTGCAGGCCTGGCCCTTGACAGAGTCTGCGGCCCTAACCTGGCCCAGAGGCAGCTGTCGGGCACACAGACAGCCCCGTCCAGCTGCGGGCTCCCTGAGCAATGCCCCTGGGTCTGCAGCCACAGCCTGTCAGTCTTCAGCTTTCTGTCTTGAAGAGCCAACTCTGCCACAAAGGTCTGCCGGGCCCCCGCGCTCCTCCACTCACGGTCTGCTGTGCTGCGCCCGCCTCATGCCTGTCTCCTAGTCCCAGGTGCCCTGAGCAGCAGGGCTGCACCCTGGCACACAGTGTCCTGTGACTAGGAATGCACTCCACAGTGAGGGAGACACAGTGCAGGCACTACCACCAGCACTCAGGCTGCAGAGCGCGGCACAGCAGGCCGCAGCTGAGCTGGACGTGCTCCTCCAGGCTGAGAAAGACAAAGAAGGAAAGAAAAGGCCCCCCCGCTGAGTCAGGGAGCTTCTGGGGTGTCTGCCAAGTGTGAGCCAGAGCTAGGCTGCAGTGTGGGGGCTGGGGAGGGGAGGGGCTTGCAGAGAGCTGCTGTGCGTTTTAATTGCTGTCATCTTCATGGTCTTCAACAGATGCCGGCAGATTCCAATCCTGCCTCACTTCTCCCGGCCCCTAGAACTGGCTCCTCAGAGCGCGGCAGGCGCAGACAGCAGGCCCCAGGGTGGTGGAGTCAGTCCTCCCGCGGTCCTCACGAGCACTGTCCCAGAGTCCCGGAGAAACGATGGCATTCCAGACGTTCTTCCTGCTGGCCCGTCTCCCCCCGCCCACTCCTACTTCTATGTGAAGACAGTGGGGACTCCAGGCTCTCTGTATTCCAGGGCAAAGGCCATTCTGCTCTGGACCCACGGGCACCGCAGGCTCCTGAGGACAGTGGAGTCCATGGAGGACCCACAGGCACTCTCAGCACAGGCTGTGGGCTACGCAGTAAGTCACCACCCAGACAAGCTGTGCTCCAGGGGGTAGTGTCACGAGACTGAAGGTAACGCTGTCGTTCTGTCCTCTCTATCGATACATGCTCCACACAATCACCACCACGAGAGCAAGACGCCCTGAGGACGGCACTGGTGCCCCGCCCTGGCAGAGGGCAGGCAGTCCTGGACTGGGAGCTGTTTGCGGCCCCAGGCTCCCTGAGGCTCCGGCAAGGGCAAGCGGAGCAGGGGCCACACGCATAGGTGACCCCGACTCAGCCCCACCTCTGATGGTGCAGCTCACTCAGCCCATCCCTCCCGGGGCACCTTCCCCTCTGAAGAATGTGGGAGGTCAGAGTCCTACACCGAGGACAGGGGGAAGCCTATCCCTTTTGAGCAACAACCCCATGTGAAACACCACGAACATAAAAGCAGCTGCAGAGAGGGCGGGAGCCTGTGACCCCGCGAGGGCACGGGGGACATCCAAGCCCAGCACACAGACAACTGTCCGCTGAGCAGAGCTCCTACCCTTGCGAGGCACGCACTCTCCAGCGAGCGAGCAGTGCTGACCTGCGAGGGGACCGCCCTTTGCTGAGCACTGCGACCTAAGGGCCTTTCATCTTCAAGTGGCAAAAGGTGGTTCTTACAACACTGCCCCCTGTTGTCAGGAATCCTGCACCAAGGCAGCTCTGCAGCTCACTGGCGCATCAGCGCCATCTAGTGGTGACCAGACTGAGTGCAGAAACCTGAAGCAACATATCAACGAATTTTCCTCATCATCTGAAGACCACGTTCCTAGTCACAGAGATTTCTCAAACCTTCCACAATGCTGCTCTGTGACAGAGGTGAACAGCACGGACAAACAAGCACGCCCACAGCTGAGTCTCATTCAGACGCCCACTCTGACAGAGAGGGAGCCTGGTGAAGACGAAACCAAAGCAACACACCCTGTGGAGCATGGGATACAACACGGGACTCTGCCCCGCTCTGGACTGGGCTCGGAGCAGTGGGTTGGTTTCGACTGTGACTGCACCACGTCCTTCAGTTTACAATAAAACAGTAGTTCTCGGGCATTTCAGTCCCAGGACCAAGTTTCACTCGAAAGAGTGATCACAGCCCAGAGAGGCAAACTCTGCCTGCACCCGGGAAGCCCTGCGAAGGAAGGAGGCAGCGAGATGGAGAAGGGGAGGCCGGGAGAAGGGGCAGGCAGGGGAGAAGCTAGGCCAGCAGCGCAGGATGCTGCCGCCCCCAGAACACCAGGTGAGGCAGGCCAGCTACGGGGGCAGAGGCCTGGTGGGAGGTGCCCTGTGAAAGGAGGGAGAGGGGTGGGCTGTTTCAGACTCAGGCATCACCAGCCCTGGGCAGAGCTCAGAGTCCCAGAACTACTTGAAGGGAAGCCAGCAGGGGGGTCCACAAGGAAGGTGGGAGGAGGATGCTGACACTGGAGGGGGGCAGGTCTGCCCAGAGGATGGGAGGGAGGGCAGCAGCCAGAGGGCTCTCACCTGCACACTCACCATGCACACAGACAGACTTTGGAGGTGTGGTGCAAGGAACCAGAAGAATGCTCTGGCTGGGTAGCTCAGGTGGTTGGAGCGTCGTCCCAATGCACCACGGTTGCAGGTTCGATCCCTGGTCAACCACTAAATATGTACCTAAGTAGAACAACACATCGCTCCCTCGCTCTCCTATCCTCTCTAAAATTAATAAACAGCCCTGGCCGGTTTAGTTCAGCGGTTAGAGCGTCAGCCCACGGTCCAGAGAGACCCGGGTCTGGTTCCCACTAAGGGCACGTACCTCGGTTGCAGTTTGTCCCCGGCCCCAGTTGGGGTTGTGCGGGAGGCAGCCACTCGATGTGTCTCTTTCACGTCGATGTTTCTGTCTCTCTTCCTCTCTCTCCCTCCCACTTTATCTGAACGAAAATGGAAAAGTGTCCTTGGGTGAGAATAAAAATTTTAAAAAATTAAAAATAAATAAATAAAATAAAATAAATAAACAAAAGAAAAAGTTTGCAGCCCTGGCCGGTTTGGCTCAGCAGTTAGAGCGTCGGCTTGCGGTCTGGAGAGATCGGGGTTTGGTTCCCGCTAAGGGCACGTACCTCGGTTGCAGTTTGTCCCCGGCCCTGGTTGGTCGTGCGGGTGGCAGCCACTCAATGTGTCCCTTTCACATCAATGTTTCTCTCTCTCTCTCTTCCTCTCTCTCCCTCCCACTCTATCTGAACAAAAAATGGAAAATGTCCTTGGGTAAGGATTAAAAAAAAACAAAAAATTGTTTTGGAACAGGGAAATGAACCCTGGGCAGTTTGCCTCAGTGGTTAGAGCATCACCCGCGGACCAATGAGACCCGGGTTCAATTCCAGCCAAGGGCACATACCTCGGTTGCGGTTTGTGGTGTGGGAGGGAGGCAACCAGTCAATGTGGCTCTATCACATCGATGTTTCTCTCTCTCTTTCTCCCCCTCCCTCCCACTCTTATCTGATAATAAGCAGAAAAATATCCTCAGGTGAGGAATGAAAAAACAAAAAACAGAGAAATGAAGTAAGAGCTGGTGGGGAAGTAGGCTAAGAACAGGTTTCCAACAGTGGGGGTAGCACATGTTCTGTGCAGACGGAGCAAAACAGTGGAGACATGGGAGGGGTAGAGGGGTGAGGGGAGTGTAGGCACAAGGCAGAAGAGGGGGAATGGAGGAGATGGGGGGATGGGTGAGGGACAGCAGGATGGGGAGGGGAGTGCCTTTGTTGGGAGGCCCAGTGTCCCCAGGGGCAGGAAGCGAGGTCCCAGGGGAGGCAGAGCTGTGGGGGTGACAGAAGACAAGGTGTGAAGGACACACCTGGCTCCAGTTCCCCTGACCCTGCTGACTCCTCACAGCCTCTCAGCTATCTCTGGATCCAGAGGGCTCTGCACAGCTGTGCGCACAAAGTCTCTGCTCCCAGCCCAGCCCCACAGCGGACCCTCACCAGCTCCTGCCCCGCACCAGAGGCCTCCCAACGCAGGGCCCACGCACAGGTGCTTCTCTCCCAGAACGCAGGGGCCCTGCCCGCTCCTCAGGCTTTGGTCAAGTATCACTTCCAAAGGAGAAATAACAAACAGAAGATAAACTGGACAGCTATCGAAACTAAAAACTTTGTGCTTCAAGAAAGCGGAAAGTCAACCCATAAAATGGCAAAAATGTTTTTCATATTAATATCATGAAAAGTAATACTGGCAGATTCATAATATCAAAAGTGGAAACCATCCATATGTCCATCAACTGGCAAAAAATGAGCAGTGGTCCATCCACACCGTGACCTGTGACTCAACAAAACACACCTGGGGACAGCAGGAGGCGTGAGACGCCAGTCCCAAAAGGTCACGTACTGTATGACTCCATTTACATGAAATGTCCAGAACATTCAAATCTACGGAGACACAAAGCTGATTACTGGTTGCCAATGGTTACCGGGAGGAGAAAATGGGGAGTGACTATGATGGTACAAAGTCTCTTTTTGGCATGAGGAAATGTTCCAGATGTTTTGTGCTCTGTTCATTGACATACTCAAGTTTCCAGACTAGAAATTCTGGTATATAATAGGTAATTAATATGTAATAGATGGATGGCGGGTGGATGAATAGTGGGTGGGCAGATGGATGATGGGTGGATGGGCTGGTGGATGGCGGATGAAGGGGGTGAATGGGTTGGTGGATAGATGGTAAGTGGGTGAAAGAATGAAGGGGTGGATGGTGGGTGGATGGGTAGGTAGATGGATGGTGGTTAGATGGATGAACAGATGGTGGAAGGTGGGTGGGTCCAGGGAGGGGAAGATGTCCTCTTCTTAACGGAGCCTAGAAGCCCATGTCAGTCATGCCCCCAGGGAGGACAGCTGGTACCCTTCCTGTCGCTCAGCGGCATCCCCACTGGCCCCACCACTTGTCCAAGGCAGGAGAGAAGAAATGTGTTCTTTGAAAGTCTGTACAGTAGCCCTGGCCGGTTTGGCTCAGTGGTTAGAGCATTGGCCTACGGTCCAAGGAGACCCGGGTTTGGTTCCCGCCAAGGGCACGTATCTGGGTTGCGGTCTGTCCCCGGCCCTGGCTGGGTCATGCGGGTGGCAGCCACTCGATGTGTACCTCTCACATCAATGTTTCTCTCTCTCTCTACCTCTCTCCCTAACACTCTATCTGAACAGAAAATGGAAAAATGTTCTCGGGTGAAGATTATAAAAAAAAAGTCTGTACAGTAGACAGGAGCTCTCTCCTTCACGGCACTCGCTCCCTCTTCCTTTTCAAACCAAGTCTGAGAGGTGGGCGTGCGCTGGAGGAAACGGACCTCTCGGAGGTGCCGCGTGCCCCCGACCGGGCTCCGAAAGGTGGTCTATGCCAAAGGAGAGACAGTCTGCTGTGGGCTCCTTTCTGGGCTCTGCGAAACCCACGGAGCATCACGGAGTCTGCATAAGACACAGGCTCCCTAGCGACGAAGCCAGCAGCACATCTCCCCTCCTCTAGTCCTCGAGAGAATGAGTGTTGACCGAGCACATTGACTTTAAACACTACCACTTCTCCTTCGCCGAAATCTCTTCGCTTGGGTCATGTTGTTCTTTTTTCCCTCAACGCACGATCCACAGATGGTTCATCCTGCTTCAAGCAGATAATAATCTTCTCACACTAAAAGTAAACCCCAGCTCTAAAATTTAATTTTTTAAAAATATTTTTTCTTTATTGATTTTAGAGAGAAGAGAGAAAGAGAGATAGAAGCATCGATGAGAAAGAACATCAACTGGCCGCCTCCTGCATGCCCCCTACTGGGGATCGGGCCCACAACCTGGGCATGTGCCCTGACTGGGAATCGAACCGGAGACCTCTTGGTGCAGCGCTGACGCTCAACCACTGAGCCACAGCAGCCGGGCTCTAAAATTTTCTAACAATAAAAATCAAACAGAGCAGGTGGCCCTGCCTCTGCTCCCACCGCAGAGCTGCAGCAGTCTGTACCTACCCAAGGTCTTCCTCATCCCCACTCCCCACAGGACTGCTCACCTGAGGGGGAAGGACATGGCGGGGGGGGAGACCACAGGTTCGATGGAGGCCAGAACCCGGGAGGTACGGGGCACAACCTTGACCTTAACAAGGCCTGGGGAACCCTCTTCTCTAAAAGCACCTTTCTGAATCAGAGAAAATGAAAGCCTATACTCCCTCATGGGTGAGGGGCTCACATCAACCACTTGTGAACCCCACCCCACCCCCGAAAGCAGAGTCAGCCGTCATGGGTGCAGGGCCTGGGCACCAAGGCCTGGAGTTCAAGGGCAGGTGAGGAGCCATCCCTGTTGTCTCCTCTTCCGCCTCCTGCTGGCCAAGCTGGAGCGTCCTCAGGTCTAGAAGAGTGGCCTCCCCCTTTGCAGGCCCCGAACCACGCTGCTCTCCTCGGCATTACTGAGCCCGCACCTCAGCAGGTCCCCGGCACAGGCCTGCCTCAAGCTGACACTGCTCACGTGTCTGGGCAACAGCGTTGAGAACCCAAGTGAAAGCTCCTGGGTCTCTGCATCTGTCCACAGCTGTCACTCCAAGACACAGTCTCTCAGCCAGGCCTGAGGACTGGACACTGGGACCTGGGTGGGCCAACCCACCACCTGCGGCGCAAGCCTGGGGAGTGGGCACTGGGGCCTGGGCGGGCTGTCCCCCCTGCGGTGCAAGCCTGGGGAGTGGGCACTGGGGCCTGGGTGAGCTGTCCCCCCTGCGGTGTAAGCCTGGGGAGTGGGCACTGGGGCCTGGGTGGGCCGTCCCCCTGCGGTGCAAGCCTGGGGAGTGGGCACTGGGGCCTGGGTGGGCCGTCCCCCTGCGGTGCAAGCCTGGGGAGTGGGCACTGGGGCCTGGGCGGGCCGTCCCCCCTGTGGTGCAAGCCTGGGGAGTGGGCACTGGGGCCTGGGTGAGCTGTCCCCCTGCAGTACAAGCCTGGGGAGTAGGCACTGGGGCCTGGGTGAGCTGTCCCCCCTGCGGTGCAAGCCTGGGGAGTGGGCACTGGGGCCTGGGTGAGCTGTCCCCCCTGCGGTGCAGGCCAGGGGGTGGGCACTGGGGCCTGGGTGAGCTGTCCCCCCTGCGGTGCAAGCCTGGGGAGTGGGCACTGGGGCCTGGGCGGGCCGTCCCCCCTGCGGTACAAGCCTGGGGAGTGGGCACTGGGGCCTGGGTGGGCTGTCCCCCCTGCGGTGCAAGCCTGGGGAGTGGGCACTGGGGCCTGGGTGAGCTGTCCCCCCTGCGGTGCAGGCCAGGGGGTGGGCACTGGGGCCTGGGTGGGCCGTCCCCCTGCGGTGCAAGCCTGGGGAGGGTTGGAGCCAGTGCACACAGGGCTGAGACCTCTTTTCCTGCCGCCTGCATGGAAAGTGGGGAACTGCAGTGACCAGCCGGCTGGGCCCAGCCCCTGCTCTCTGTGCCCTCCCAGCCGCTCCCATCACCACCCATCACCACCCAGGCTACCATGGGGTCAGGAAGGAGAAGACAAGGAAGCCCTGTTAGCTGGGTCAAGCAGAACACAGAGCTGGCTTATCATCAGCAGATAGGAGAAGTGAGGAGCTTCTTCCTGCTGGACATCAGGGTCCTACCTGGTTTTCAGCTCTGCAGCTTTGGGAGGACCTCCCACCCCCACTCCATCAAAGCAGGGTTATGGGTGGGAAGGGAGTGAGGTGGGAGGAAGTGACCCCAACCTCCGAGGCACGCCCACAGAACTGAGCACCCTGCTCCTCGTGGCCCTATCAGTTCTCCCCGCTGTGCAGCTGCCCACTATGGCCAACTGCACACAATCCCAGCAGCTAACTGCTGGCAACAGGCCGTCCCAGGCATGCTCAGTGGCCCTTTCTCAGCAGTGGCAACTGCTTCATGAAACAGAGGCAGCTCCAGGCAGGGAGTATGCCCCAGCTGGGGCCCATGGTGCATCCGAAACCCTCATATTAACATTCTAAAATAATTTTTGTTTTCTCAGAAGGGAACCATTTGTACAATTGTCTTCACCCTAAAAACGGTGGAGGGTCCTTCTACAGAACCATCAGTAACAGCTCATCCCCCACCCCCACACACACATCGCACCCCTTAGCGTCTCTTAGGTTCACCTTTGTTTAAAAAGAACTGACAAGCCCTGGCCAGTTTTGCTCAGTGGTTAGAACATCGACCCATGGACCAGAGAGTCCCAGGTTCAGTTCCCACTAAGGGCATGTACCTTGATTACAGTCTGTCCCCGGCCCCAGTTGGGGTCCTGTGGGTGGCAACCAGTCGATGTGTCTCTCTCACATCGATGTTTCTCTCTCTCTCTTCCTTCCTCTCTCCCTCCAACTCCATCTAAAAATAAATGTAAAAAAAAAGTTTAAAGTCTGTTCATCTGAGTACGGATAAATAGGAATTCTCATAACTATTGGTGTATTAAAATTTATGAAACCTCTTCGGGGCAACCTGACGTACTCTTCGAGGTTTAAAACGCACACACTGCTCGGGAGGGCAAGTCACATCCTACTGTAGGATAAGTTTGCAAACGTTCTCACACTCCTCCATGACGAGGACACTCAGTCAAACTTGGCTTGGCACTGGGACAGGTTTCCCAGCACACAGCAACTACCGAGGGGCAGCGTCCATGGGTGCTGCAGGGGCCAAGAGCCCTCCAGGCTGGGAGCAGGCTGAGTGCAGCCAGGAGGCCACCGGGCCTGAGCGTAGCCAGCCTGGGAAGTGGGAGGAAAAGATGGCAGGCAGCCCAGGCCCAGATGCCACGTAAGGCCTTCTTCTTCCCCTGAAGAGCTTGGCAGCCACAGGAAGGCTGCGCACTGAGCAACAACACTGCGAGGAGGCTCCTGGGAGCAAAGCACGGGCTGTGGTAAAGGCAGGCGTGGCCCAGCGATGGCCCCTGAGCAGAGAGAGCCAGACCCCAAAGGAAAGGCAGTGCTGTCTTCTCCAGGTGGTGCCGTCACCGTGGTGAGTCCTGCAGGAGCAGGCCCAGACGTCGGGAGAGCTCAGTCCACACTCGGCAGAAGGTGCCCGTCAGCCCTCCAAGCAGTCAACACAACCCAAACCTAGAGGCCAGGCCAAGGTGAGGCTGGCTGAGGTCGCTCAGGGGAGGATGCAGAACAGGGCCCTGGCACACTTCTGTGCCCAGAGGTGGGGCTCAGGGGAGGGTTCTGCACACAGACCAAGAAGAAAGGCTCCCTGGGGACCAGAGAGTGAGCTGTTCTGGAAGCCCAGTGAAGGACACTCACTGCTCCTTCCTCCCTGGACTACTACGCCAGATGCTATCGAGAGGTGGAGTAGAAGGCTGAGGACTAAACTGCGAACTCACAACACCAAGGTTAATGGTGCCTGCTCAGAACAGGCTCAAGAAGGCGGGCTTGGCAGGTCCTGGAAACAGCAAAAGCAGAGTGAAGTCTGAGAAACTGAGATTTAATTTACAAAAAGGTGAAGAAGCATGTGAACGCAAATGTCCATGTTTTCAAAGCCAGGACAGCAATGAACATTCAAGCTGAGAAGTAGCTAAGGCATCCATTGTGCCAGCCCCTCGGAGCTCCCGAGGCCTGGGGCAGCACTACCCAAGCCTCCACCTTCTATTCCATTACCATGCACACCTTGAAGGACCGGATAAAGATAGGGAACAGCAACACACACCCAGTCGCTGCTTCCTGGGCTGACCACAGGCCTGCCCTCCAGATGGTCCAGCAGCCACAGCAGCCACAGCAGCCGGCTTCCCGACTGCTGACTCATCGCCCCCCGGCCGGCCCTCTCTCACCCATGAACTGGGAGCATTCCTCCAGCCTTGCATTCAGCCCTCTTCCTGGACAATGGCTCTCTCCTCCTCGCCCTAGACTACAGGATTCTCGTCCTAGACAGCCCAACGTTAACACCACCCAGGACTTATTCAGGCCAGGGCAGCACCAGCAAAAAACAGGGAGTGAGTCACAATGAACAGCAGAAACAGGAGTCATTAACTTTAACAAATTTTGTTTAAGCCCTGGCCGGTATGGCACAGTGGTAAGAACGTCCCCCATGGACCAAAGAATCTCGAGTTCATTTCCGGCCAAGGGCATGTAACTCGACTGCGGTTCATCCCCAGTCCCAGTTGGGGCTGTGCAGGTGGCAACCAATTGATGTGTCTCTCTCACATCGATGGTTCTCTCTCTCCCTCCCTCCCTCCAGCTCTGTCTGAAGATTAATTAATGTAATCCTCAGGTGAGGATTCAAAAAAACAAAATACAAACTTTGTTTAAGCCAACAGATATCCAAGGCATCCTCATGTCAACATGTAACCAACATGAAACAATTAGTATCAGAAAATAATTCAAACTCCAGTGTGCATATCACAGGCGGCACATGTCAGCTCGTACCGACACATTCCCAGCATTCGGGAAGCAGGCAGGGCTGTGGCCAGCCTGCTGGAGATGGCAGCCACCTCTGCACTCCAGTCTATACCTGTGCAGAAGACAAATCTGCTCCAAGACTCCACCTAGAGTCCTGAGCAAAGGCCCTGTGGTCTCACCTGAATGGCTGAGCGTTTCCTCTCCGCGCCTGTGACACTTGATCTTCCCTTCACAGCCACCGTCAGCTCTGACTGCAGTCTCTCCCACAAAACAAGCACCACGCTCATTCTCATCTGGCTCCCAGTGCAGAAGCTGACACAGAAAGCATTGAACGTTTGCTAAAAAAATGAACGAACAATGGATACATGGTTCCTGCCTGCACTTGGAAGCCAGGCCACCACCAACACAAAGTCAGAAGCCAGTTCTGGCTCCTTTTCCTTTTACGTTGAGTTACACGTTTACAAATCACTTAAAATGTGCCAGATAACATTCAAGGTGTTGCTGGAAAACTAATAAATGCTAAAGCCCTACCTTCGAAGAGTTTACAGTCTGGCTACCGAGATGGTGGTAAAGTGCTGTCCACCAGAGGCCAGCAAGCACAGCCCACTGCCTGTCCCTGCCAGCCAGGAAGCAAACGGCGGCTTTAGGTTTTTACACACACGTTAAAATCATCAGATGTGCACATCAGGGCACACATGGCTAGGCTCCCGTGTCCACAGTGGTCAGGGGTCTGCATCTGTGATGGGACGCAGAACGCGGTGATGCAGGCCAGCGCACAGGCACCCGGAGGACCACCCCAGCACCCTGCAGCCAGACTTCCTGCGGCCGTAAGCAGTGTACGCCACAATAGAGAAACAAGGAGGGACGGTGCACTGGGAATGCCACGTTGTCTGCCCATGGTCACTGGCACTGAGTCAGAGGACACCTCAGCTGGGGTGAGAGACAATATTCGTTGACATTACAGACAAAGTGCTCACTATACACTGCACCCCTCCCAGCAGAGGAACGACCAGAAAAGTCGGACTATTCCAAGTGAGACGGACTCGAGCAGAGCTGCGCCGACTCACCACAAGCACACTGCTGGAAGCAAGGCCAGGGAATCCTGGATGCAGCAAGAGAAGCCGCTCACACACAGGGACACCAGTCAGACGGACAGTGGTTCTCATGGAGACCTCGGGGCCAGAGGCAGCAGGGGACACACTCACAGTGTTAAAAGAAAAAGACTGTCGACCAAGAATTCTATACACACAAAGTTTCTTCATAAAAGAAGGAGAAATTAAAGCATTTCAAGATACACAAAGGGATGATCTGTCACTGGCAAACCCACCCTTCAAGAAACACCGAGGAACTCCTTCATACCAAGGACACTAGACAGGAGCGTAAATCCACACGAAGAAATGAAAGAGCACCAGAAAAGGCAACTGCGTGGATAAATGCATAAAAGACCGTATAAGTTTATTTTTAATTGTAACTCTTTTTTCTCCTGTATGATTTAAAAGACAACAGCACAAGCAATAACTGTAAATCCGTGTGGATGAGCATACAATGTATAAAGATGTGCTTTGTATGAAAATAACAGAAGAAGAAGGTCAAAAGCAAGTTTTTGTATACTATTTTAATACAAGTGGTATTATTTCAAACTAGATTATCAATTAGAATACTAAATAGTAATCCCTAGAAAAACAAATAAAGAAATAAAAAATATAGTCAAGCCTGGCTGGTGTGGCTCAGTGGTTGAGCGTCGACCCAGGCACCAGAGGTCACCGGTTCAATTCCTGGTCAGGGCACATGACCAGGTTGTGGGCCCAATTCCCAGTGGGGGGCACGCAGGAGGTGGCCAATCAATGTTCCCTCTTATTGATGCTTCTATCTCTCTCTCCCTCTCTCCCTTACTTTCTCTCTAAAATCAATAAAGAAAAAAATTTATTTTTAATATGTAGTCAAACAAGCCCGGGCCAGTTTTGCTCAGTGGTTAGAGCATCGGCCTGTGGTCCAGAGAGACCTTGGTTCGGTTCCCACTAAGGGCACATACCTCGGTTGCGGTTTGTCCCCGGCACTGGTTGGGTCGTGCAGGTGGCAGCCACTCGATGTGTCCCTTTCACATCGATGTTTCTCTCTCTCTCTCTTCCTCTCTCTTCCTCCCACTCTATCTGAACAAAAAATGGAAAATGTCCTCGGGTGAAGTTTAAAAAAAAAAAAAACAATCAACAAAACAGGGAAATCTAGGAAATACCGAAATCAAACAACACACTTCTAAATAACCCATGGATCAAAGAAATCACAAGGGAAAACAGAAATATTATGAACCAAAAAAAAATAAAAACACAGTATTTCAAAATTTATAGGAGGCAACTTGATTTTGTTTCTAGAGCTACCAAAACAGAATATACCATCCACTGGGTGAATTAAATCACAGACACTCAACCTCAGTTCTGGACCCCAGCAGTCCAAACTCCAGGTGTCAGCCAGGTCATGCTTTCCCATGGCCCGGGAGCCGTCACCCTGGGCTCTCCGCTGCGGTGTTGCCCGGGCCCCTGGCTTGTAGGCCATCGCTCCCGGCACAGGGCTGCCGTCACTGCGCCGTCACTGCACCGTCACATCACCTTCCCTCTGTGCACGTCTGTGTCACAGGCATTCTCGGCTCTTATGCTGACACAGATCGCATCAAATTAGGGGCTCACCTACTCAAGCACAACCTCATCTGAATGCATCTGCAATGACCCTATTTCCAAATAAGGTCACATTCTGAGGTGGCAGGAGATGGGACTTCAACATATCATTTTGGGAGACACAATTCAACCCACAACACAGCTGAAGAAGTGTTCTGAGCCCAGCCGGTGTGGCTCCGTGGCTGGTGTCGTCCCACGGACGGAGCCGTCCTGGTTTGATTCCCAGTCAGGGCATACGCCCAGGTGCAGGCTTCATCCTCATACAGGGCGTGCAGGAGGCATTCGATTGATGTTTCCCCCACATCGATGTTTCTCTCTCTCTCTCCCTTCTTCTCTCTCTAAAAAAATCAATAAAAACATTTTTTAAATGCAAAATAATGTTATTTTTCTAAAGCGTTTTAAGGAAAATGTATCACTTTGAACTTCTGTATCAAAAAAAAACCTCAAACCAAGACCCTAAGCTTCCACCTTGAGAAACGAGAAAAAGGGCAAACAACATCAAAGCAAGCAGAAGAAATGAAAAAAATAAATGAAGAGCAGAGTAGAAATAAATAAAATGGAGAAAAGAAAAACAATACAGAGTAGCAACAACATCAAGGTACTCCTTGGAAGTCTCACTGTGCCTAGCAAACCTTTGGCCAGTCTGACCACGAATACGGAGAGGACTGAGAAACTAGGATCGGAGCAGAAGATGAACATGACTACCACCTCTCTAAAAAACAGAAAAGACTGTAAAGAAATACTATAAGCAGCCGATGCCAACAAAGGAGACACCCTAGAGGAAATGGATACATTCCAGAAAGACACTAAGAGCAAAGAATAACTTGAGTACACAAAAAACCTAACTACCTCTAACAAGTAGAGAGATTAAATTAACAATCAAAATTCTTCCAACAAAGAACAGCCTAGAACCAAATGGCTTACAAGTAGAGAGATTAAATTAACAATCAAAATTCTTCCAACAAAGAACAGCCTAGAACCAAATGGCTTCACAGACAGGTAAATTCTGCCAAACATCTAAAGAAAAAATGCAGCCCTTCACAAACACTTCTATAACACAGAAGGGATGAGACACTGCCCAACGCACTCTAGGGCCAGTCTACCCCGACACCAACGGCACAAGACGTCACAAAAACAAAACAAAACAAAACAGAAAAACTACAGACCAGTACAATATCCCTTATGAACACAGATACAAAAACACAGATACAAAAATCCTCAACAAAATACTAGCAAACCAAATGCAGCCAGATGTAACAGCATGAGACACCTGATGAAATGCATTTACTGCAGAAACAAAGTTTCTTCAACATATGAAAAGCAATGTACTGCACCATATTAATGAAGGACAAAACCATAAACCATATGGTCATCTCAACAGATGCAGAAAAGCATCTAACAAACACAAACCCACAAAGTAGGAATAAAGGGACTGTCAAGACGGCGGGCAGGTAAACACGGGATCGCCTCCTCCCACAACCATGTCAAAATGACAACTAAACTACAGCACAACCATCCTTCAGAACCACCTGAACGTAAGTCCTACAATGAGGACACTGAAGAACCACATGGAGACTGATAGGAGGGGTGGAGGCAGACGGGCTGGTCCCACACCCACATGTGGCAGATAGAATCAGGAGGGACACCTCGGCTGGGAAGGTCCTCCCTGAGGACTGAGGGGTCCCCGACCCACACCAGGCGCCCCGCTCAGGGTTCCAATGCCAGGAAGAGAATCCCCATCACTTCTGGCTGCAAAATTAGTGGGAACTGAGGCTGAGGGAGGCTGAGGCTGCTGGAGCCCCTGGCAGCTCCTCTTAAAAGGGCCTGCACGGACTTACTCAGACCAGCTTCCTGTGCACTCCAGCGTGGGGGAGGCAGCTTGAAAGGCACCAGAGACATACCGGGAAGAACTGTGTTGTTTGGCAACAGGCGAGACAGGAGGGCCAGCTTTCTCTCGGACACATGCTGGCGGAGGCTGATGTTCCTTTGGGGAGCCCTTCCCTGGGAGGCAGAGGGCAGCCATAGCTGGGCCTCCAGCACCCTGGCTCATTCTGTTTGCCCCGCCCTGGTGATTCCCTGAGGTCTTGCCCTACTCAACTTTTGGGCCCACCCAAGCTGTCTCCAGTGGCTTTACCATAGGATTGGCCTGTCTTGGATCCTGCTTTAGAGTTTCCTAAAATCTCTCAAACAAGCAGCATCTGGCCTCAGCAAGCCCCATACCTCTCGTTAAGTGGCCCCAGGCCTGGCACTAGAAGCAACCAGCCTTGGTTCACAACTTGGTTTTCCTGCACACCTCCAAGTCCAGCACAAGAAGCAGCCATCGGCAGATCACTCTGTAGCTTATGCCTGGTGGCCCCGGGTAGAACACAGGCAGTGGCTGATCTTGCCCCAGAGCCAGCACACCCAGTGGACAGCTTCAGACCACATCGAAACACCACCACCCAACCACCTCCACAAGTGACACACTCAATGAGCAGACTCAGTGGGTACCAGAGCCCTGCTGAAGTAAGTCTTGCTCTGTGTGGTGGGCCCTGCACAGCTGATCCTCCAAGGTAGTCAGAGGCCAATGGTCAGTGGGTACAGCCAGTCCTTGCAGCTGATCAGCCTGAGTAAATCCCTCCCATTGATGTGCCAACAACAATCAAGACTCAATTACAACAGAAGGGTATACAGTCCGCACTAAGGGTGCACCTCGTGGGCCCAGACAGGGTGATCAGGGAGGCTGTGCCACTGGACCCACAGGACACCTACTATAATAGGCCACCCTACCAAGCCTAGGAGACGTAGCAATTCTACCTAATACATTGAAACAATCCCAAGGAAACAGCCAAAATGAGGAGACGAAGAAACATATCCCAAATGAAAGAAAAGAATAAAACTCCAGAAAAACAACTAAACAAAATGGAGATAAGCAATCAATCAGATGCAGAGTTCAAAACACTGGTTATAAGGATGCTCAAGGAACTTAGTGAGACATTCAAAGAACGTAGTGAGAACATCAACAACATACAAAAGGACCAGTCAGAAATGAAGGATTTACTAACTGAAATAAAGAATAATTTACACAGAATCAATAGTAAAGTAGGTAAAGCCAAGAAGCAAACCATTGATTTGGAATATAAGGAAGCAAAGCCACCCAATCACCCCTGGCCAGTTTGGCTCAGCAGTTGAGCATCAACCCACAAACCAATGAGTTATGGGTTCGATTCTGACCAAGGGCACATATCTCGGTTGTGGTTTGTCCCCAGCCCTGGTTGGGGTGGTGCAGGAGGCAACCAGTCAATGTGTCCCTCTCACATCGATGTTTCTCTCTCTTCTCCTTTTCTCTCCCTTTCTCTCCCTCCCACTCTGTCTGAAGATAAAGAGAAAAATATCCTCAGGTGAGGATTAAAAAAAAAAAAAAATCAGAACAGCAAAAAGAAAAAAGAATCCAAAAAAATGAGGACAGTGTAAGGAGCCTCTGGGGCCACTTCAAGTGTACTAACATTCACATCATAGGGGTGCCAGAAGGAGAAGAGAGAGAGAGCAAGAAATTGAAAACCTATTTGAAAAAATAATGATAGAAAACTTCTTTAACTTAGTGAAGGAAACAGACATACAAGTCCAGGAAGCACAGAAAGTCCCAAACAAGATGAACCCAAAGAGGTCCACACCAAGACACATCATCATCAAAATGCCAGTGGTTAAAGACACAGAGAGAATTTTAAAAGCAGCAAGAGAAAAGCAGTTTGTTACCTACAAAGGAGCTCCCATAAGACTGTTAGCCGATTTCTCAAAAGAAACTTTACAGGCCAGAAGGAAGATATTCAAGGTGATGAAAAGCAATGACCTACAACTAAGATTACCCTAACCTACAAAGCTATCATTTAGAGTCGATGGACATATCATGAGTTTCTCAGACAAGGAAAAGCTAAAGGAGTTCATCACCACCAAACCAGTATTATATGAAATGTTGAAGGGTCCTCTTGAAGAACAAAAATATGAACAATAAAATAGCAATTAATACATATCTATCAACAACTAAATCTATAAACAAAATGAGCAAGCAGAACAGAAACAGACACAAAGATACAGAGAACTTTTTGTTGCTTGCCAGATGGGAGGGGGCTGAGGGGATGGTTGAAAAAGGTGAAGGGACTAAGAAGTACAAATTAGTTGTTAGTCTGATGAACCTCAAAGCGAAGGGGGGAGGGAGGGCGCGATGAGATAAATCAAAGAACTTCTATGCATATATGCATAACCAATGGACACAGACAATAGTGTGCAGAAGGCAAGAGGGGGGCAGGATTGGGAGGAAGGGGGTCAATGGGGAAAAGGGGGGATCTGTAATATATGCAACAGTAAAGGTAAGTTAAAAATAAAGAAATAAAAGGAGTAAAGGAAACCCTCAGCCTGATGAAGAGCATCCACGAAAACCCGAGGCTGACTCCGTACGTGATGAAAGGCTGACGCGTCCCCTGAAAACAGGTGACACGGGGAGGGTGCTTCACCACTGCTCAACTTTTTCCTGGTGGTCAGTAAAAGGAAGCAGTCAAGGAAGAGAAAGGAAAGGTGCCCAGATCTGAAAGGAAGAAGTGAAACTAGCTCTCCTATTCCCAGTGACATGCTCGCGTGCAGAGATAACCCACAGGAACCCACACACAAACACGACCGCACTCACAGAATCCACAGCAAGGCCGCACGATACAAGATCAACATGCAGTCAGCTGCCTTTCTACATACTACCAATGGCCAATCCAAACGTGAAATTAAGAACACAGTTCTGGCCCTGGCCGGTTTGGCTCAGCGGTTAGAGCGTCGGCCTGCGGTCCAGAGAGACCGGGTTCGGTTCCCGCTAAGGGCATGTGCCTTGGTTGCAGTTTGTCCCAGGCCCTGGTTGGGTTGTGAGGGTGGCAGCCACTCGATGTGTCCCTTTCACATCGATGTTTCTCTCTCTCTCTCTCTCTCTCTCTCTCTCTCTCTCCCACTCTATCTGAACAAAATATCAAATAAAAAAAAAAAAGAACACAGTTCTACTACAAAAGCATCCAAAAAATACTGAGACATATACGCAACAAAAGAAATGCAAGATTAATAGGACATAAAAATCTGGTTCAAGAAATTAAAGACTTAAATAAATGAGCACATCTGTATCCACGGATCAGAAGACAACATTAAGATGACAACACCCCAAACTGATCTACACATTCAGCACAATCCCTGCCAAACCCCAGAAGGCTTTTTGGAGATATTAACCTGATCCTGAAATTCCTAGGGCAGCGAAGAGACCCGACCGAGCTTCAAACGTCTTGGAAAGGAAGGATGGAGCTGGAGGGCTCACCTGTCCCCTTTCCTTTCACTTATCACATGGCTCTGGTCCTCAAGACGCGGTGATGCTGCGGGAAGGACAGACACGCACAGACCAAGGGAACAGATCTGAGAGCCCAGGAGTAAACACTCACACTTATGCTCAATTAATTTCCAACAAGGATGCCAAGACCATTCAATGGGGAAAGAAGTCTTCCCAACAAATGTAGGGTTGGGCCAACTCGACGTCCACATACACAAGAACACAGCTGTGCTCCTACTACTATTCACAGGATACTATATATTATAACTCTGGCATCCTCCACAGAGATTAACTCAAAATAAAGATCTAAATGTTATAAAACTCTCAGAAGAAAACAAAGCTTGTGACTTAAATTATCAGGCAGTTAAATGACACCACAGGAAGAAACAGAAAAACGCCTTCATGGAAGCGTGAGTGCTTCAGAGGACACCACAAAATCAGGGATGGAAGAACAACTCACACAACGTTTACCTGCGAACCATTAACCTATTAAGAGACTTGAATCCAAAACACAAGCAGATCTCGAGATACTGTGGGTCGGTCCAGTCCAGACCAATGCCCTAACGAGAATCCAATTCTTCCTGCTGGTTGTGGGCTTGCCTGCAGTTTGTAAAAGAAACACCACCTGTGGAACGTAATGAAGTGAAGCGCAGTAAGACAAGGTGTGTACAGAGATCTCTTACAGTCCGTAACAAAAATACAACCAAATTGAAAATGGGCAAAAGATTTGAATTCCTACAAAGAAAATATCTCAATAGCTAATAAGCTCACAAGAAGATGTTCAACTCCACTGATAATCCAAACACACAGTGAACCCGCAATGCAGGTGCCACTTCACACTCACTACGAAGGCTACTCCGGAAACATGGACTGTGACGAGTGCGGCAGGGATGCGGAGAAACTGGAACTCACACCTTGCTGGTAGGAACATAAAAGTGTGCGGCCACCCAGGAAACAAGCACAGATGGAGCTGTCATGACCCAGCAATTCCGATGCCAGGGTCAGACCAGGGAACGCAGCAGAGGTCCACGCAGGCTCGGACTCGAACATTCACTGCAGCCTCCACCAGCTGACGATCGTGCAACCAGCCCAAAGGTCCACCTACTGACAACCAGATGAACATATGTCCATGTCCATACAAAATGCTTTGGTTTTATCCTCACCCGAGGATATGTTTACTGAGGGAAGGAGGGAGGGAGAGGGGAGGAGAGAGAGAAAAACATCTACTGGTTATCTTCTGTATGCATTCCAACTAGGGATCAAACCTGTAACCTAGGTGTGTGCCCTGACCGAGAATTGAACCCACAACCTTTTGGTGCATGGGACAACGCTCCAATCAACTGAGCCACCCAGCCAGGGCTACGAAATTCGACCTGATCATAGAAAGGGCAAGGCACTGACACATGCTACAACACGGGTGCCCTTGGAAACACTGTGCTAAACGAAAGACAGTCGGAAAGGCCACCTGTTGTGCGACGGGCTCTATGTGAAGTGTCCAGAAGAGGCACCTCCAGAGACTGCCAGGGCTGGCGATGGGTGTGGGGTTTCCTTTCAGGGCGATGGGAATGTTCTAGATGTCAAAGGCGGTGATAGCCGCACAACTCTGAATGTAGGAAAATACCGCACTGTACACTTTAGTATGTACGTGAATTTCATAGCATGAGAATTACATTTCAGTAACAACTAATATGGCCCTGGCCAGTTTGGTTCAGCAGTTAGAGCATCACCTGTGGACCAAAGAGTCCCAGGTTCGGTTCCCGTGAAGGGCACGTACCTCGGTTGCGATTGTCTCCGGCCCCGGTTGGGGTTATGTAAGTGGCAGCCAGTCGATGTGTCTCTGTCACATCGATGTCTCTCTCTCTCTCTCTCTCTCTCTCCTTCCCTCTCTCCCTCCTGCTCTATCTGAAGATAAATGCAAAAATGTCCTCAGGTAGGATAAAAAAGAAAAAAAAGGAACATGCCCGTGAGCTGATACGGACGCTGGCAATACCTGTCGGTGTGAAGACATCTGCAAAGAGGAAATACTGAAAAATACCAAATATCAGCATCAGAAGAGGAACATCATCTCCATGACTCTCCCGACAGACAACACTAACTCTGAACCCCCAATAAGCAAAAGGTTATCCCTCCAGAACTTCCAACCTTCCGATTAGATCTGCATTTCCAGGGGAAACAGCAGTCGATTCTAACATTTTACTCTGTCAGCACTGTGGAATGACCCCTGACCTTGACTTTTGGTGCACAAAGCCTAAGCAGCTGCTGCCTGCCTCTGCAGGACAAGGGTGCCGACGGGAACGCACCTTCCCAGAGCCACCAAGCCCGCCTGTCCCAGTGAGGGCACCGCCCACTCCACTGTCCAGCAGAGCCCAGCCTCTGGCCCACAGCTGGTCTGGAGTCATCCTCCCCCTCCTCACCCGGCGCACCAAGTGGGCTGCCGCAGGGAAGGGCCCGGCCCACTCAGCGGTTGCTGTGAACCATCCACACAGCAGCCAGAGGGACCTTCCAAAATGTGAACTGCTCACGCCACACCCTCCTACAGCCTCCCACTGCCTCCACGAGGAGGACATGGACCCTGGGCGTGGCCTCCACGGCTCCTAGTCACCTCAGCTAGCTCCATGCACAGACACCCAAGGAAGATGACAGCCAAACATCCGCAAAACACTTCAACAGTGATGTCAAGACACTAATACTCGTAAATTTTCAAACGTTCTCAACTCCTAAGGTTCATTCCCACACACCGTGGGTCTGGCTCACAATCCCTAGGCCAGGTGGCCCTGTGGGCTCTCCTCCCCACAGCCACCACTGTGCCCTCCACATCAGAGACGCACCTTCTCTGCATTCACCAGGAGCAGGAGGTGGAGGCCCTCTGTGAACTCTGCTTGACCTTGGACGCCTTGCCACAGCAGCTCCCCACACGCGCTCGGGCAGGGCTGGCTCTAGCATTCACCAGTCGTGTGAGAACGTCAGCAAACGTCTCAAGAGCAGTGATACGTACCCCATGTAGGCGATGCTAACATCCAATAAGACAATGCAGCAGCAGGGCTTCCCAGGGTGCCCATGAGCTCGGCATGGTCAAACCCAGGGTCAATTCTCTGTCTCCGCCTCACAGGACCTTAGAATTGCTGAGAGCTGACCACTCCCGCCCTCACGAAACTTCCTCCTCACCCAAGTTCTACGATTTCAGCCCCTTTGCTGGCTTCCCTGGCCTGACAGTGTGACCTCAGGGGCCTGAGCCCACCGACCTCTTCTGCACGAGGTGCAGGCCTCTTCTGAACTCTGTGGCCCACCTCCTGCCCAGCATCTGCGCCTCAACGTCTAGTGGGCACCGCCAGCCTTCGTCCCCACAGACGACACCGCACTCCCCCAGGGCTCGCTTCTCTCAGCCAACACTCCCCTTCGCTCTCCCTTCACATCACATCGAGTGCGACCTATTCTTAGCATCTCAGCTGTTCCCACTCTTGTCCAAGCCCTGACCTGTCCCTGGGACTCCTTCCCTGTCTCCTGGATGTCCTCCTGTGCCTACCCCTGCCCCACACAGCAGCCAGAGCACTGCACCCACCCACCCAGACCCCTCCAGTGGCTGCCTGTCCACTCAAAGTACAAGACCTTACCTGGCCTGACCCCCTCGCTCCACCTCTGTGTCCTCCGCACCTCCACTGTGCCACAGCACCCTGCCCTCCTCCAACCATCAGGTGACCATGGGCAAGTGACTCACCTCTCTGGCCTTGGTCTCACCTTAAGGCTGGGCTAATAGTTCTTGACAAGCAAACAAACACCCACCCCAGGGAAAGAAGCTTTCCGTAACTCGGGAAGGGCCGCTTTGTTTTAGTGCCAGGCTACCTGTCACAGTGGTCTCCCGAACGATAGCCAGCAGAACTCCCTGCAGGTGCGAATGGCCCTGACACCACGCACGGCGAGAAGAGCAAGCACGCCCGGCCGGTGGTGCTCAGTGGTTGAGCGCCCTCCCATGTACCCCAGAAGGGACACATGCCTGGGCTGTGGGCTCAATCCCCCAATAGGGGCATGCAGCCGGCAGCTGATTGATGTTTCTATCTCTCAGGGATGTTCTCTCGTTCTCCTTCTCCCTTCCTCTCTCTAAAAATCAACGAAAACATATTTTAAAATAAACAGAGAAAATGCAAAACAACCTTGAAAGAACACACGAGATAACCCACAGTTCACACACATCCCAGACCTCAGGATCTGCACATTACGACCTTGATCTGAAAGCCAATCTGTGCCGGGGAGAGGCCGCCCTCACTGACTGCTCACACACTCACACATCAGAGCGAGGCCCTCACTGACCGCTCACACACTCACACATCAGAGCGAGGCCCTCACTGACCGCTCACACACTCACACATCAGAGCGAGGCCCTCACTGACCGCTCACACACTCACACATCAGAGCGAGGCCCTCACTGACCGCTCACACACTCACACATCAGAGCGAAGCCCTCACTGACCGCTCACACACTCACACATCAGAGCGAGGCCCTCACTGACCGCTCACAACACTCACACATCAGAGCGAGGCCCTCACTGACCGCTCACACACTCACACATCAGAGCGAGGCCCTCACTGACCGCTCACACACTCACACATCAGAGCGAGGCCCTCACTGACCGCTCACACACTCACACATCAGAGCGAGGCCCTCACTGACCACTCACACATCAAAGCGAAGTCCTCACTGACCACTCACACACTCACACATCAGAGCGAGGCCCTCACTGACCACTCACACATCAGAGCGAGGCCCTCACTGACCACTCACACATCAGAGCGAGGCCCTCACTGACCACTCACACACTCACACACTCACACACCGGAGCAAGGCCACGCTCCTTAGCAGAGCAGGCGGGCCTCCAGACGCTGTCATGACAGCGCTCCAGAGCTCCCACACACGAGATGAACAGTGCTCTCTGGCCACAGAGGTCACCCTACACAGCAAGGCTAGGTAGTGGGCTCAGCCTACAATGCCAGCCGACGCCTGACCCTGCTTGCTGAGGCCTGTGAAGCTTCAGTGATGACCCAATAGGCGCTGCTTCCCTGGAGCTGTGAGCTCCGCCCTCCCTGCTGGGTCCCTAGAACCAACCAGCCTCCTCTGCACTTCCGGGCAGAATAGCCCCTCACCACAGCCTCGACCTGAACCTCGAGGACCTCAAGAATGCTAGCTCTCTGCCCAGCAAATGTCTTCTTCTCTCAGCTCCCCAAACAGCACCTCAGCAAGGTCCTTGCTCACCAAAGCTTCGCCCAGTGCCCAACACCTCTGGATAGCATGGCGATGTGCACGATCCCGGCCCCTGCCCCTTCTGGAATGCCCATTGCACTGCTCTGTCCACCCGAGGTGCCAATGCAGACAGGGTGCCAAACAGACCCCACTCCTCAGCCCAGAGTGCTGAACTGGGATGGGGAGGCTGCCCCAAATCCCAAGCAATGCTAATGATGTCTGACAAAACCAAAATCAGGCCCCAGCCGGGCAGCCCAGCTGGCTGGGCACTGTTGTGTGCACAAAAGGTTGCTGGTTCGATTCCCATCAGGGCACATGCCTGGGTTACAATACAGGTTCAATCCCCCAGATGGGGTGTGCAGGAGGCAACTGATCAATGTTCTACTCTTATATCAATGTTTCTCTTTCTCTCTCCCCCTTCCTCTCTCTCTAAAAAAACAAAAACAAAAATTAATACAAATATCTTTTGTTTTTTTTAAATCCTCACCAGAGGATATTTTTCCATTTATCTTCAGATAGAGTAAGAGGGAGGGAGGGAAGGGGTAGGGGAGAGAGAGAAACACTGATGTGAGAGAGACACGTCGATGGGCTGCCTCCTGCACGACCTGGACCAGGGCCAGGAACCAAACTACAACGGAGGTACGTGCCCTTGACCGGAATCAAACCCACGACTCTTTGGTCCCATGGGCCAACACTCTAACCACTGAGCCAAATCAGCCAGGACAATAAAAAAAATCTTTTAAAACAGAACGAAACAAAAAGGGACCGCACACCAGGAGAAAGGGCCCAAGCCGAGCCCGCGGAGGTCGGTGTGCAGAGCAGCACAGGGAGAACACAGAACAGCCACGGCATGGGCACCCTCCTCCAGAGGGTTCCCGACCAGGCCTCCGCACCTGCCAGGGTCACTGCTGTCCTTGACCCCCCCTCCCCCAGTCATGACAAGCATGCATGAGCCCGACAGCTTCTCAAAGGATACAGCTGTGCCCACACCAGGGAGGGTTCCTCCAGCCTCAGGACCCAGCAGAGTGAACGAGGACAGGGACTAAGTCCACCCATTTCTGTAACTCACACACATCTTTGTTTTATTATTTTTTATTTATTGATTTGAGAGGGAGAGGAAGGGAGAGAAAGAAAGAGATACATGGATGTGAGAAAGAAACATCGATCGACTGCCTCCTGCACACCCCCTACTGGGGATTAAACCTGCAACCCAGGCACGTGCCCTGACCGGGAATTGAATTGGGACCTCAGCCCATGAGTCGACATTCAACCACTGACCCACACCGGCCGGGCTCACACGCATCTTTAAAGCAAAGTTAAATGATCCAATACAACAGTAACCGGAGGCACAAAGGACGGCGGACAAGCCCACCCAGGTCTAGCCAGTGTCTCGACCACACAGTCCTGAGCACTGCTTGATCCCATAGTTCACAGCAGACAGGGCCAAGAATGGAGACAGAAATCAGACTAAACAAGCAGCAAGGGTTACATGCTCCCTGGCAAGCTGTGCAGGAAGCCAGAAGAAGCTGCGCCCGAGGGGCACCTGCCCATTCGAATGGCCTGGCCGAGTACACTCAGGAGCTTCCCCGGTTCACAGCCGAGACAATTAACAAGTAGGAAGCCTGCCCGGCCATTGTGGCTCAGGGGACTGAGCGTCATCCCACGGACTGAGAGGTCCTAGTTCGACTCCTGGTCAGGGCACATGCCCAGGCTGTGGGCTCGACCCACAGTGGGGAATGTGCAGAGAGCAGCCGATTGATGTCCTCTCTGACATTGATGTTACTGTCTCTAAAAATCAATCAATCAATCATTAAACATTAAAAAAAAAAAAAGTAGGCCCTGGCCGGTTTGGCTCAGTGGTTAGAGCGTTGGTCTGCGGTCCGGAGAGACCCGGGTTCAGTTCCCGCTAAGGGCGCGTGCCTCGGTTGCAGTTTGTCCCCGGCCCTGTTTGGGTTGTGCGGGTGGCGGCCACTCGATGTGTCCCTTTCACGCTGATGTTTCTCTCTCTCCCCCCTCTCTTTCCCTCCCACTCTATCTGAACCAAAAAAAAAAAAAAGTAGGAAGCTTGAGTTTACTGATTCTCTGACTTCTAAAGAGGTTTTACTTGTTGGCCAGACTGCCTGGCTAAAAACACCACAGGACACCACGTCACCCCTTTCCCTCTCCTGTGAAACAGAGAGATGGGAAAGTAACCCTACCTGCTTGATAGGGTTGTGAAGGATTAAGGAGAGAACCCCACACAAATCACTATAGGGTACTTAACTCTAATACACACTGGAAAAAGAAACAAAACCAGCAGACATTACCATGAGTCTCACTCTCCCTGATCCCAATCACAGGAACACAAGGATCCTTGCCAGGGCCAATGAGGAGGCCACCAGGTCACATAGGTCTCATGTCTGAAAAATAATGCAGCTCGTCCGCCTGGTGGCACCGGACTAGGTGCCGGCAGCAGAACCCAGCGAGGATCCTGAGCTGCTGTGCTGACAACAAACCACTCCTACAAGTCCCAGTGTCTCCCACCCTGATTTTTATTTTTTACTCCTTTTTATGAGATAGAGGTATGGGGCCCTAAAGAAAGCTTCTAAAGCTTTCTCCAGCTATTGGGGTGACCTGGGTTAGAAATTGGCCTCATAAGACCAGTTACCCCGCCTCCAAGCCAGGATCTAGGTCAGTATGTTTAACGATGGCTTCCTCCTAATCTCTCCAGGAAGGCAGTGGGATCCTCCTGAGGGTCCTGCTCACAACTGCTCTCTCGGTGTAATTAACTGGCTTAGATGGGCCATGCCGCACTCCCTCCAGAAGGCTCCCTGGGAAACGCCGCAGCCCCCGGGATCGGCCAGTCCCGCAGCCACTCCCCAACTGCATGGCACCTCTGTGTCTTGGCTCTTTCTCCCTTGCTTAGGGATTAGGGACTACAGTGAGGACTCTGTGTATACTTGCCTGGGTCTTCTGAGCATTTTCCTAAACCCTGTTGGATTTGGTGTAAATCTTTCATAGAAAAAGGGGCATGTACTCTTGTAGGGGTCCCGATCAGTCCCACTACTTCTTGTGAAGGGCAGGTTAAAGAAGGCTGAAGAGGCCCTGGCCAGTATGGCTCAGTTGGATCAAGTGTCGTCCCATGCACTGAAAGGTCAAAGGTTCAATCCCCAGTTGGAGCACATGCAAGAGGAAACCGATCACTGTTTCTCTCTCATACCGATGTTTCTCTCTCTCTCCCTGAAAAAAAAAAAAAATCAACAAAACATAACCTTAGGTGAAGATTAAAATCATTTTAACAAGTAGGCTGAGCCCTGGCCGGCTCAGTGGTTACATGGATCAAAGGGTCACGGGCTCCATTCCTGGTCAAGAGCATGAACCTGGGTTACAGGTTTGATCCCCAGTCAGGCGCATGCAGGAGGCAAACAATAGATGTGTCTCTCACATCAATGTTGCTCTTTCTCCCCCTCCCGCCCTCCCTACCACTGTCTCTAAAACAAATCAATGGAAAAAATATCCTCGGGTGAGGAGTAACGACAAGAAAAAGTAGGCTGAAGAGGCCCTGCATGTGGGGGAAAGAGGACCGGAGCCTGGCTGGGTTTTTCTTCTTCCTTCGGGGGCCGAGGGTGGGACAAGGAGAAGCAGAGAAACAACCAGGAATTACGAAGGGGGGGCATGGTACAGGGGCAGGGTCTGTGAGTGGCTCAGTGATTAGAGCATCAGCCCGTGGACCAATGAGTCTCGGGTTCAATTCCAGTCAAGGGCACGTACTCGGTTGCGATTCATTCCAGCCCTGGTGGGGTCGTGCGGGAGGCAACCAGTGGATGTGGCTCTATCACATCAATGTTTCTCTCTGTCTCTCTCTCTCTCTATCCCTCCCTCCCACTCTATCTGAATATAAACAGAAAAATATCCTGGGGTGAGGATTTCAAAGGGTTATCCCTGAGAGCCCAGAGGCTTGCATGAATGGAACCTCTACCCTTTTCCCTGGGGAACAGCAAAGCAGGTCTAGCTGTGAGAGAAGATTAATGGAGCCACTGACGTGCAAACCTCTCTCTCCCGATTCACACGGAGTCCAGGCCTGTTCTCAGCAGCCCTGCCCTTTGAGAAGCCCAGTGCACCCCGGCCGGTGGCTCAGTGGACGGCGCGTCACCCCATGGACTGAGAGGTCCCAGTTCGATCCCGGTCAGGGCACATGCCCAGGTTGCAGGCTTGATTCCCGGGGGGGAGGGGGGACATATAGGAGGCAGCCTATCGATGTCTCTCTCTCTCTCTCCCTTCTCTGTCTCAAAAAAAAATCAATAAAAACATATTTTCTTTTAAAAGAGGCCTTGCCCTGGCTGGTTTCACTCAGTGATTAGAGCGTCGACCTGCAGACCAGAGACTCCCGGGTTCGGTTCCCACTAAGGGCACGTGCCTTGGCTGCAGTCTGTCCCTGGCCCCAGTTGGGGTCATGTGGGTGGCAACCAGTCTATGTGTTTCTCTCACATCAATGTTTTTCTCTCTCTCTTCTTCCCTGTCTCCCTCCAGCTCTATCTGAAGATAAATGCAAAAATGTCCTCGGGTGAGGCTAAAAAAATAAAAAGAGGCCTAGTAGGGAGAGGCAGCTACCCATAAAAGGAAAGGAAGTGTCCCTGTTAAACTACCCCAGAGTCCCTGAAAGTTGCAAATAAAGAAAAAATGGTTAGAGGACTGTAGGAGTTGAGGGCCATCCCTTTCCCTGGTTTCAGGGACCTTAGGGAGTATACAGAAAAGGTGTTTTAAAAGACCGGGGACTCAGACCCTAGCCAATGTGGCTCTGTTGGTTGAGTGCTGTCCCATGAACTAAGAGGTTGCAGGTTCAATTCCCGATCAGGGCACATGCCTGGGTTTCAGGCTCAATCCCCAGTAGGAGGCAAGCAGGAAGCAGCTGATTGATGTTTCTTTCTCGCCCTCTCCGCCCTTTTCCCTCTCCCTCCCCCTCTCTAAAATCAATAAAAACATTAAAAATAATAAGACTGGGAACCTTGGAGGGATCAGAACAGATCCCAGTGAACTTCGTATTTTAATTAGACTGGCCAGACAGAGTGCAAACCCTACCAGCCTTCTCTAGAAAGACCATAAATTGCTAGGTACCCCTGGGTACGAGAAGGCGCAGGCATTGTGGGAAGAATTTGCCCCCGTCCCAGAGCGGAAACGCTTAGTTAGGAAGGGAAACCGGAGGGATGGCGAGGGCCAAGGAGAGAGACCCATGGGAGACACGTGCAGCACCACGGCGCCAAGGAGGAGGCCACCGGAGGCTGCGAGGTGTAGACGGAGGGCGGCAGGCCAGAAGCAGGGCCTGCGAGCAAGTCACGCCGGGGCTGGCCGCGGCAGCGAGCGGCCAAGCAGGCTATCGGCAGAAGCTGGTCTTGGGAGGTGGGGCAGTAGAAGGTGTGGAACTTGGGAGATGCCGTGAGGGGCTGGTGGCGCCCAGAGGTAAGGCAGATACAGCAGGACCCCTGGTGACGGACGGACGAGGAAGGAGGATCCGAGGGCTCGCAGCCTCAGGCCTGGAGGTGTGCAGTGAAAGCAGTGAGCGTCCCGAGCTCGGAGGCTGGGCCGGGATGGCGAACCAAATGAGAGGGTAAGAAGGGGCAGAGTCAGGGAGCAAGCCCAAGCTCTCGGCCTTGGAGGCCAGCTTTCCTGTGTTGACTTCAGTTCTGTTTAAGATCTGTAGTCCGGACAAAACTCCAGGGATTCTGTGCAGGGGCTGGAGTGTTCTGCTTCTGGGCTGAGCTTAAACGGGCTGTCACCTCCCGAGTCACCAACCCTCTCAGGTGTCTCGTTTCTCCCCTGGCTAATGCAACCATGAGGACTCGCAGTGCCAGATGACCAACCTTCCCGTGCGCATCCCCAGACGAGTCCATTACTTCCTGACAGCTGAGCTGGAGCACCCGCACATCTTGAGGGAACCCCCTGACACCTCTGCAAAGATTCTTAATCACCTAAGGACACCCGAGATTCAAGCTGGAGGGAGGACATGCCCCCTTCTCTTCGGAGCCAAGGAAGTTCAGGCTCTTATTCATGCGGAAAAGTTTTGTTCAGACTCTCAGAAGGCAACTAACAAACTGCCAGTGTTCAATAGTTCCCTGGTGGTAGGTGCTGAGGAAGGAGACTAAGAGCACAAGGAAGCAGGAGGGAGCCATGCTGGACGGACGACTCAGGAAGCCAGTCTCAGAAGCGAAGGAAGAGCCCTCGGGGTGCAGCCTGGGCAAACTGCTGCGGCCTTCCTCTCCCCTGGCTGCAAGCCTTGGGGAACCCTGAGAGCTTGAGGAAAGGGAGGAAGGACGCGACCTGGAGAAGGAAAGCTCAGGCGTGCTGCAGAGGGGGTTCACTGGCAACGGCGAGGACAACCCAAGTTGGCGCCATACTGGTGCAAAATGGCAGTGTCAGACCTCGGCTCAGCCTCGGGACTCGAGTTCTAGCTAAGAAAGCATTCAGAATTGAGACTCAAACTACGAGACAAAGTTCACTTAGAAAGCCGCAGGGATAGAAGAAGTGAGCCACAGAAGACATGGGCTCAGGAAACAGGTGACAGAGGCAAAGGAAGGGCCCTGGAGCTTAGGAGAGACGGGTACGTGTCTTGAGAGGCAGAAGAGGGAGGAAAGGCGCAAGCATGCTCCAGAAAAGAGCAGGCGCCCTGAGATTTTAATTTATTGATTTCAAAGAGAGAGAGGAAAGGGAGGGAGAGAGAGAGACAACGATTAGCTGTTCCACTTATTTACGCATTCATTGGTTGATTCTCGTATGTGCCCTGACCAGGGATCAAACCTGTAACCTTGCCCTGGCCAGTTTGGCTCAGAGGTTAGAGCGTCGGCCTTCGGTCCAGAGAGACCCGGGTTCGGTTCCCGGTAAGGGCATGTACCTCGGTTGCAGTTTGTCCCCGGGCCTAGTTGGCTCGTGTGGATGGCAACCACTCAATGTGTCCCTTTCACATCGATGTTTCTCTCTCTCTCTCTCCCTCCCACTCTATCGGAACAAAAAATTGGAAAAAGAGGTCCTCTGGTGAGGATTTAAAAAAAAACCTGTAACCTTAGTGTCTCAGGATGACACTCTGACCAACTGAGCTTCCCAGACAGGGATCTTAATTGTCTGACAACTGCCCTGGCCGGAGTGGCTCAGCTGGAGTGTCATCCTGTGCACAAAGTCATGGGTTCAATTCATAGTCAGGGCATATACCTAGGTTGTGAGTTTGGTCCCAATCAGGAAGCGTGTGGGCGGCAACCAATGTTTCTCTCCCTCTCTTTCTCTCTCTAAAAAATAAATTAAAGCCCTGGCCAGTTTGGCTCAGCGGTTAGAGCGTCGGCCTGCGGTCCGCAGAGACCCGGGTTCGGTTCCCGCTAAGGGCACGTACTTCGGTTGCAGTTTGTCCCCGGCCCTGGTTGGTCGTGCGGGTGGCAGCCACTCGATGTGTCCCTTCACATCGATGTTTCTCTCTCTCTCTCCCTTCCTCTCTCTCCCTCCCACTCTATCTGTACAAAAAATGGAAAAATGTCCTCGGGTGAGGATAAAAAAAATAAAATAAAATAAAAAAATAAAAAATAAATTAAAAAAGAAAGAAAACAGAGAATACCAACAAAACCAAAAGTTGATTCTTTAAAGAGACAATAAAATTGGCAAAACTTTAGCTAAACTGACCAAGAAAAAAAATATATTGAAAGAAATTTTAAAAGACCTAAATAAAGGGAAAGACATCCTATGTTCATGGATTGGAAAACTTAATATCACTATCATAATAAAATTCCCCCAAAGCAATCTTACAAATTCAATGCAATTCCTGTCAAAAACCTAGACGGCTTTTTTTTTTTTTGCAGCTTGGACTCGCTAATCCTAAAATTTGTAAGGAATTGCAAGGGACCCAGAAGAGCAAGACAAAGCTGGTGAACGCACACTCCCCGGCCTCAAACACACCACAGAGCCGCGGTGCTCAGGAGTGTGTGGTCCCGCACAGGAACAGGCATGAACTGATGTGCCACAGTCAGAGTCAGCTGATTTACAACCAAGATGCCAAGATAATTCCATGTGGAAAAAAGTCTTTTCAACCAATGTAGCTAAGACAACTGGATTCCCACATGCAAAAGACAAAAACAGGATCACTCCATATATATAAAAATTATGTCAAAGTGGATCCCAGACAAAAACACAAGAGCTAAAACTACAAAACTTTTAGAGGAAAAACAAGACTTCATAACATTAGATTTGCCAACAAACTTAGATATGATACCAAAAGCACAAGCAAAAAAAGAAAAAAGTAGATAAATTGGACTTCATTAAAATTAAAAACATTTGCACTTCAAAGAAGACTATCAACAAAGTAAAGAAACAACCTACAGGGAGGTGGGCGTGGGGAGGGGAGGTTAGTAGGGGAAAAAGGAGAAGAACATCTGCAATACTTTCAACAATAAAGATAAAAATGAATAAAAAGAGAGAGAGCGCGCACCGGGCTGGTGTGGCTCAGTGGTGGAGCATCAACCCACGCATCAGGAGGTCCTGGTTCGCCCTGGCCCCTTTGGCTCCGCGATTACAGGGTCGGCTCACAGCCCTAGCTGGGGTCATGTAGGTCATGTAGGAGGCAGCCGGTCGATGTATCTCATGTATCTCTCACGTAGATGTTTCTCTCTCTCTCTCTAATATTTGCTAATCAAACACTATAAGAAATTTGTATCTACAATCTTCAAAATGTAAAAAACACAACTCAACAAGAAAAAGGCAATCCAATTGAAATGGACACAGGATTTCTGTAGATGTTTCTCAGCTGTAAAGAAGACGTACAACTGGCTGATGAGCGAATAAAAAACGCTCCCCATAACTGGTCATTAGAGAACTCCCGCCCAAACTGCAGCCACCACTTCACACCCTCGAGCACAGCTACAACCAGAAAGGCAGTTTGATGAAGAGCACTGGCAACAATGTGGAGAAACTGGAGCCCTGGGGATGTAAAATGCTACATCTGCTGTGGAGAACAGTGTGGCAGTTCCTCAAACTTACTGCAGGCCCTGGCCGGGCAGCTCAGCCAGTTAGAATGTCGTCCTGATACACCAAAGTTGCGGATTCGATCCCCCATCAGGGCACACACAAGATCAGCCAACGAACACATACCTACGTGGGACAGCAAACGGGTATTTCTCTTTCTTGCTCGCTTGCTCTCTCACAAGTCAATCAATCAATCAATAAACAGGCAAACCCCAAAAACGACTAAACGAAATAACCAAAATGCATACTGGCGCTTAACAACATTAGTCCTCAGAGAAATGCAAACTTGAACACACGACGCCCCGACCAGAATGGCTAAGAAAAGGACAATGATACTGGACGTGAGCAACTGACATCTCACACTTGTGACGTGCACAAACCCCGAATATGCATGTTCGCCATGACCCCACACGCCATCCTAGGTACACGCGAAGGAACGTGTGCCTGTCTTCCAGGAGACACACGCAAGGACGTTCACATCGCCTCTGCTTGGGACCCCAACACTGGGAACAACTCAGATGTCCACATGGAGAAAGATGGGGTGGGGGGGCACTCTGGTCAGATGATGCCCAATTCCCCACCAGTGAGCCACAGCGCGGGCGAGCTCACAGAAGTGTGCTGAGGGGGAGGCAGACGCCAGCGCACACTGCACGGCAGCCTCCGCATCAGGTCCACAGTCAGGTGGAACTCACCGCGGTTTCAGAGGTGGAGAAAGCAGTGACCCCTGGGAAGGACAGGACAGACCAAAAGGGCTCAGGGGCTTCCATGGTTCTGGTTATGTTCCCTGCTTGATCTAGGTACTGGAGACGTGTATGAAGACATACACATAACGTGTGCCTCTTTCTTTTTCTCTACAGAAAAAGATTTTCTGTAGAAAAAAAATCTACAGGTTATAGATTTACAGCCGTTCACATAGAAAATAACACAATAATTAATAAATGATAATACAAGAATAAACTCTATTTGCATACTCACAACTGAAAATCTACTTTTTCTTTTTCAATCCTCACCAGAGGATAGGTTTACTGATTTGAGAGAAAGAGAGAGAAATATCAATGTAAGAGAGAAACATCGACCAGATGCCTCTCCTGTGTGCCCCAACCAGGGATCAAACCCACAACTAGGTATGTGTCCTGATGGGGAATCGAACCTGAGTCATTGTGGTGTACGGGATGAAGCTCCAACCACTTGAGCCACCCAGCCAGGGCCACTGTACACCGACTGTGCCCCATTCTGTATTTGTGTCGTACAGTAAAAAAGTTTCCCTGATGCAATCCTCAGGCTTTGGTTAAAGGTCTCCCTGTTCCTGAATCTTGTTAAGGGCTGTGACTGGCAGACCACTTCTGTAAGAGGAGAACAGAAGGCAGACTGGGCGGACATGGGTGCACTTGGGTGCACTTGACCATCACTGGCCCACACAATGACGGCATTCTGTTTCGCCCCAGTGTTCAAGGAGTTCAGGACACAGGCAAACAGCGAGGCTGAGGAAGCAACCAGGACTCCCTTAAGCCTAGATACTAACCTTAAATCCTGACCAGGAGGCAACCCAGACTCCAGGAGAGAAATCAGCAACAATCAACTAGGCAAACAATGTTCGGGACACAGGACAGCGCCCTCCAGGCCTTTCTCAGGCCAGCACCTACCAGGAGGCTATGGGTGTCGGGTGCCTGCAGCAGCCGGAACCTGTGTCTCCCTTCCCACAGCAATGGCACTTCACGGCAACAAGCACTTTTTCCTTGCGATTTCAGCTAATAAATGGAGAGACTGCCATTTTGCAACCCCTGACGGTTAATGGCTCTGAGCAATAATATCAATGATTGTTAACAACAAAAAGCAAGTTGAACAGACTTATTATGCTGATTAAAACAACTCAATACTATACCAGTTCCTATGTACTCTTGCAAAAAAAAACAAAAAACATTAAGACAAACTTATACTGGCGGAGCCCCTTGCCCTGGGCTGTCCAACCGAAACATAATGTTAAGCCACAAGCTGAGCCATGTGTGTAATTTTAAATTTCTTACTAACCACATTTAAAAAAGAACTAGAAACACAAACTACTTTTAATGCTATTTTATTTAACCCAATATATCCAAAATACTGTATTCCCACAGGCAACCACCGCTTTAACGTATGAATGTGGCCCTTCAGGGTCCCTTTTTTGCATCAAGTCTGGGAAATCCGGTGTGTACTTGGCCGGTACACATCTCAACTCACACGGACCACACACAGCTCAGTGGCCAGCAGCCACACTCAGCAGCCACGAGGCTAGCGGCGACCCCACTGGAAGCCGCAGCTCCAGGTCTCAAGCATCCGTGACGGGAAACGTAAGGGAGGGAGCAGCATGTTAAACACATCAGGAGGATGCAATTCGCAAAATTAAGGTGATGGGAAACTTTGGAACATATGAACCACCATCTTCGAAACTTAATTGCAAGAGAAAAACAAAGACAGGGAACTCAATACATTGAGATTTAAGAGAGATCAAGGGCCATGAATAGGTCATACTTTGTTCCTAATCTGAAATAAGAAATCTGAACAATGACTGGATATTTACTGACTGGGACGTGAATACTAACTGCAATAGTCACAGATGAAACATGTCTGAGAACTGTGTCCAAGTAACTGAGGAGGGAGGGGACCAGCCATGAGCAGGGCACTGCTGATGCAGGGGCAGGTACACGGACTTCATTCTCACCATATCTGCTTCTGAACAGGTCTGAAACATCCCGTAACACAGTCTACAACACCTACGAACGACCGGCTTGTGTGCACCACACTGAAACACTGGGGGACTGCCAAGAAAGAGCTGAGTGGCTGGGGGACAAAGGGGGAGATGTCTCACTTTATATTTTCATACTTTTTGAGTTTAATCATGTAGCTGTCTTATCTACTAAAAAAATTAAATGTGCACATACAAACCCAGACACCATCCGCTGGCCTCTCTGCACCCTACCAAGCCACCAGGCCCAGGCCTAGGCACTGGCCCCTGCTCCCATGTGGGCCCTCCTTCAAGCCACTCACCACACCACAGCCAAGGTCATCTTTTAAAAATATTGTTCCAGCCCGGTTGGTGTGGCTCAGTGGCTGAGTGTCGACCCTGCACCCAGAGGTTGCCAGTACGATTGCCAGTGAGGGCACATACATGCCCAGGTTGGGAGTCAGATCCCCAGTGGGGGGCATGCAGGAGGAGGCCAATCAATGTTCTCTCTCATCAGTGTTTCTATCTCCCTCTCCCTCTCCCTCCGTCTCTCTAAAATCAATAAAGAAAAAAAAAATTTTTTTTAAAATATTGTGCCCTAGCCGATTTGGCTCAGCAGTTAGAACATCAGCCCGCGGACCAGAGAGACCCGAGTTCGGTTCCTACTAAGGGCACGTACCTCAGTTGCAGTTTGTCTCCCTGGCCCCAGTTGGGGTTGTGTGGGTGGCGACCAGTGGATGTGTCTCTCTCTCTTCCTCCCTCTCTCCCTAACACTCTTATCTGAAGATAAATGCAAAAAAAAAAATGTCCTCGAGTGAAGATAAAAAAATATTGTTCCAGCCCTGGCCAGTTTGGCTCAGCGGTAGAGGACCAATGAGCCACGGGTTCGATTCCAGCCAAGGGCACATACCTCGGTTGCAGCCCATCCTGTTCAGGGTCATGCAGAAGTCAACCAGATGTGTCTCTCTCACGTCAATGTTTCTCTCCCTCCCACTCTATCTGAAGATAAATACAAAAAAAAAAAAAAATCCTCGGTGAGGATTAAAATAAAAATATTGTTCCATGCCTAAAATCCTTCAATGACTGTCTACCCGCTTGTCACCACAATGGCATGACCCTATATGACCTGGTCCTGCCTCTCCAGCATCACCTCATAACCCCCACCCTTTCTGACCCAGTAATTCCACCGAGTACAGAGGGGTACATGCTCACCCAGTTCATACTCAAGGAAATTGGACGTCTGGGTATTAAACACCACATGGCTATTAAAAGTGTTAAAGATGCACCTATATGCATGTATGCATAACCAATGGACATAGAAACAATGCTAGGGGGGTGGGGGATGCAATGGGGAGGAAGGGGTCTAGGGGGTAAAAAGGAGAAACATCTGTAACAAAAATAAATTAATAAAAATTGGAGAGAAAAAAATGAAGTGTTAAAGATGCAACTGCCCGCAAGCAGAAAGCAAACAGCACACACTGATACAGCCGGTTTTCAACATGAGCATGCACATCGTAAGGTCAGAGAAGACATGACACAGCTGGCATGCTTGGGTTCTAGGTTTAAATTTTCTACATTTGCTAAAGCCCCTTATCTTTTCTTTGAAATGTACTTACTACACCTCAACACTCCAATTCCTGCCTCATCACCTTCAAGACCCGGAGGAACATGTCCTCAAGGCTCAGGTCTGGCCGCGGCCGGCAGGGCTGCACAGCTTAGGCCTTTCCTTGTTTTCCCTTCACTGATGCCACCTCATTTCCTGCTTGGTAACATTTGCTCTACCACACAACTAAATTCTGTAAAATCAGGCACCCATCTCAAACACATGTACACCCTCATACACAACACTTCAAGTGGCCCTTCATAAACAGAAGGTGTTCTATAAGTGCTTACAGACCCCTCAGAACAAGCATCTCAAATACACTCTGATCAGAACTTACAAACCTATTAAAAAGTGGGATACAGAAAACAGTCAAAAACTTCTTTCAAAATAGCCTGGCTGGTGTGGCTCAGTGGTTGAGCATCTACCAATGCACCAAGAGGTTGCTGGTTCAATTCCTGGTCAGGGCACATGCCCAGGTTCTGGGCCTGATCCCCAGTGCGGGGCATGCAGGTGATAGCCAATCGATGTTCTCTCTCATCGATGTCTTTATCTCTCTCCCTCTCCCTTCCTCTCTCTCTAAAATCAATAAAGAAAAAGCATTCAAAATAAAATACCACTGAGAGCGCTATTATTGGGAAAGTGACCTCTCACCCAGGAAGACACCATCTCAAAGGAAATGCCACCTTCCAAGAGTTTAAGGAACCATTTCAACTTCTTGTTTCTCAAAACAAATGCTTCAAAGAGATTTTCTCTAGCAAATGAAAGAGCCAGAAGTTAACTAAAAGCAGAGCAGTAAATGGGAGGACTTCTCGATTCTGGACCTGGTGCTTCTTGCTTCCCACCTGTCAGGTCACTGGCTCCACCAACTGCTCCCCCCTTACCAACGTAAGGGCGTTCATCCAGCACTGTAAGTCCAAACTTACATACAACAGTGACAAATGACAAAGAACATCACATTCCTAAAGAACCAAAAATATGGTTCTTAGGAGCTAAATTACTTTCAAAGACAAACTCAATAAAATGTGTCACATATACACCACTGTTTTATGACATGACAGGAAGTAGAAGCAGGAAACCAGGGCTCCAGCCCCCACGCTGGCACTGACCACAGGTGGGCTCTCCAACCACCAAGCTGTCCACAGACGTCCTTGTGGGCAGGCACGGGGCTGAGGTGCCTCACTGCCCTGAGTGACCCGTGAGACTCCAGAGCACAGACTACACAGTGAGATCCTTCCACAGGATGCTGTGTGTTCAGTGTGGCTGAAATTTTGCTTCTCGCCCTGGCCAGTTTGGCTCAGCAGTTAGAGCGCTGGCCCACGGACCTAAGGGTCTCGGGTTCAATTCTGGTCAAGGGCACATACCTGGGTTGCAGGTTCAATCCCCAGAGCTGTGCAGGAGGCAACCAATCAATGTCTCTCTCTCTCTCTCTCCCTCCTCCCCTCCCTTCCACTCTCTCTAAAAATCAATGGAAAAACATCCTGGGGTAAGGATTAAAGAGAAAGAGAAAAAGAAAATGCCCTTCCCTAGAGCTACAGTGAATGTTTCTGACTTCTAGATGGCAGGGTGGACATTCCACCCCCTTCTCTTATCGAAAGTCGGCTGAAGGGAGAAGAGGAAAGAGAAGCAGACTCCGCCTAGGAGCATGGGAACCTCCACAAACATAACTAGGGAGACGCAGGGTGGGGACCCCGCAGCACCATGGAAAGGCTCAGAAGTGGGCCGCCTGCAGCTAAGGAGGAGTGTGGATGTGAAATGCACGTCAGGAGCGCTGGGCTCTCAGGTGTCGAGGCCCCTGCACACTGGGGCAAGCACTCCTCTCTGTAGCCACGGAGACCAGAGGCCAGCTCTGCGGAACCACTGGAAATGGACCACACTTGGGAGCAGCGGGCACAGAGACAGGAGTAAGCTCCTCCACTGAAAACAGACATTCGGTGAAGGCTACCCACGGAGCCACAGGCAGGCCTCCTCCTCCCCCTGCCCTCTAGCCTTCGGGAACATCCACTCACACCAACAAGGCAAGACAAAGGCGAAAGACCCTTCACGGAAACCAAACCAGCAGACACTAACATCTGGAGGAGAGCCAACAAATACATGAGTCATCACCCTCCAACAAGTAAACAAGACCCCTAAACAGCTTTCCATGTTTATTACTCTTTTTTAAAAATTCTCACCCGAGGATATTTTTCCATTTATCTTCAGAGAGTGAAGGAGGGAGGGAGAGAGAGAGAGAGAAACATCGACATGAGACACATCAATTGGTTGCTTCCCACATGACCCCGACCAGGGCCGGGACAGTACCACAACCCGGTGCCCTTGACTGGAATCAAACCCCACAACTCTTTGGTCCGCAGGCTGACGATCTAACTGCTGAGCCAAACCGACCAGGTCTATTATTTTACTCTCAACGGTGAAGAAACAGCCACTGAACCGTCTCCAGCATGAGAGCAAGGTCCAAAATATACACATCAAAAAGCATGTAGGAGAAATAGGAAAAATGCAAGAAACAAACATTTTTTAATTATTTTTTATTTTTTTACTTTTAGAGAGAGAAGGGAAGGGGGGAGAGAGGGAGAAAGAGAAAGAAAGAGAGAGAGAGAGACATCTATGTAAGAGTAGAATATCAATCAAATAGGATATTTTCCCATTAATTTTTAGATAGAGTGGAAGGGAAGGAAGGGAGAGAGAGAAACATTAATTGAGAGAGACACATCAATAGGCTGCCTCCTGCACTCCCCCTACCGAGAATCAAGCCCAAAACCTGGGCATGTGCCCTTGACCAGAAATTGAACCAGCAACTTCCTGGTGCATGGGATGACACCCAACCAACTGAGCCACACTGACCAGGGTGGCTTTTTAATGATTCGTTTTTAACTTAACTGTAGTTTTATTTTTATTTTTTATTTTTTGGTACATGCCCCTAGCGGGAACCAAACCCAGGACTCTCTGGTCCGCAGGCCTACGCTCCAACCGCTGAGCCAAACCGGCCAGGGCTTAACTGTAGTTTTTAAAAAGCAACTAAAATTCAGATAAAGATATTGTACACATAAAACAAGAATGGGAGGCATTAAAAAAGAACAGAGAAAATATCGTGAAAGCAGAAGTTAAAATTCAGTGAGCCCTGGCCGGTTTGGCTCAGCAGTTAGAGCATCAGACCTTGGACCAAAGGATCTCAGGTTCGATTCCTGGTCAAGGGCACTTACGTGGGTTGCAAGTTCAATACCTGGACCCAGTCAGGGTCATGCAGGAGGCAGTCAATTGATGTGTCTCTCTCAATGTTTCTCTCTCCCTCCCTGCCTTCCACTCGATCTAGAAATTAAAGGGAAAATATCCTCCATGAGCAGGTCAACAGAGGGGAGCATTAACAACAAAAAAAAAATCAGTGAAAGAATTGGAAAGTAATAAAAAATACTCCCTAAAAAGTAGAACAAAAATATCAACACGTGACAAGGAGAAAACATGTTTAAAATGAGAGTACTAAAAAACCCCACATTCAAATAAAGGCATTAGAAAAGAAGAGCAGAGAGAAAATAGCCCGAGCACCTCTACTGCCTCAAATACATTGCACAGAAATGTCCTATAAATGGAAGGGCATCAATCTCCAGACTTCTGGGCCATTGAGCACACCACATGATAAATGAGAAAGGGCTACCACTGAGGCAAATCACGAAAAGTGGGGCAATCAAGGACGCAATGATCCCGAAAGTGAAGTTAGAAGGGAGAATGACGCTTACCAAGGATTAAGAATCAAATTGTACTTCTCAACAGCAACAATGAAAATTCTAATAAAAAATTATAAAAAAAAAACAAAAAAAAAACAACTCAACAATACTGGAACGATAACCATAAAATTAAAATTACTTCCACCTGGAATGCCAAGCTCAACCCAAATTGTCCTTGAAGTGTGTTGGTAGGACGAACTCACGTTCAGACACTCGAGTCCCAACAAACTCCTGCGAAGGGACTGGAGCCTGTGCCCCAGCACCAGGAGCATGTCAACAGAGGGGAGCCCTGACACAGGGTGAAGGTTCACTTCCCCAGGAAGGGGAAGACTGCCAAGGTGACAGTGTGCAGTAACCAGGAGGACAACCACCCTGACTAGGGCAGGGTGGCCGGGGAGCACCGGGAGACGCTGGTGAGCTCACAGGGCTGAGCGGTGAAAACTTAAAATGAAAAATGTTTTACAAAAAGAACATTATTCTGAGGTTCAAAGGAAACCGGACAAATGAAAAATAAGGCAATTATTAACTCCAAGGAAGAGGAAAAGGCTGTACAAAAGAAAAAATTGTAGTTTACTGTCCAGCTCAGCACAGCACAATAATGACCTGAACAGACCGATGGAGATTCTGGATATGGATTTAACCACAACTGTGAGTTACCTAGGTAACAGAACGTGAGAGAACCGAAATCACCTCTACCGTGAGTGGGAGCCCAAAGATAACCCCTAAAGTTGGTGACGAAAAACTAGAACAAAAAGAGCAGTACGTAAGGACACAGCACGTGACTTACGCCCAGAAAGCAGAGCTAGACTGACGAGTGGCTGCTGCCTTTCTGCAAGGGTCCTCTTTAAATATCTCTGGGCACTATCTGACTTTTTAAACTACATGCCTGTACATATATTACATTAAAAAGCAAAAGAAGAGGTTAAAGAAAGATACGCAGCAGCCACCTTGCCAGAAAAGTATAGGGCTGGCCTGGGCTGGCCTCCTGCTGAATGGTGACATTCTGCTGGGTCAAAAGCCTTAAGTCAAGTAGGCCACCCTGGGCCCTGGTGCTGGGAGATCCTGAACACACAGGAGACCCCAAGAGCCCCACGTACTAACCCACAGAGTGGAGGTAGGGGATGCACTCCGGTAGCTCAGAAGTTCCTTTTAGTGTCAAAAAGTTGCGACTATCCACTATAGTTCTGAATCGAGGACAAGAGGAAAGAATAGACGTGTTTTGCGAGCAGGGGCTCTCGGGCCAAGCCCCCTGAACCCATCACCTCTGCCACAGGTTCTGGAACCCCGGGCCTCACTGTGCCTGCTTCCTTGTGTGCAATGAGGATACAACAGCACCCACGTCCCAAGCACACCAGCAGGCGTTCAGGAGCGAGTTCCCGCAGAGGGAGCACTGGGGCAGCCCTGGACACAGGCAAGGCTTGGTGAACACAGGCTGTTGCCATCAAGGGCTCAGGAGAGCCCTCCCCTCCAGGCTGCCTGTGGAATCAGAGACCGCCGGAGCCATGTGCTCATCAAGTATTGATCAAAAGCCTACTATGTGCCAGGCACTGGACAAGCCCTTCTTCCACGTCTCGCTCTCCTCACCTGCAGCACGGGACACGGATGGGACACGGATGGGACTCACCTGGGGGCATGCACGGTGCCTGGAACACAGCAGGCGCTCAATTAAAGGTACCGTGAAGCATCACCCGGCTTCTCCCCCGCAAGCCTGGCGTGCCTTCGGAATCCAACGGACCTTTTTGTCCCTTGAAGGTTGCAGGAATCCACAAACACTCCTTGCATTGAGTTTAACGACTGCCCCGCGCCTCACTCCCCACAATGCAGGAGGAGAGACCAGTGAAGGCAGCGTGCACTGCCCGGATCACCCAGAGCGCTCTGTGCATCGGCTCGGCTTGCGGATCGCCCGCCGGCCGGCCCCGCGGCGCTCGCTGCACCTGGAGGGACTGCGGGGGACCGGCCCGGCCACCTCCTCCCCAGGCCGGTCCCGCCGAGAGCGCCCAGCCCTGCACGTCCACGCGCCCTCCGGCGGGAAGCCGGTGTCCGGCCCCGGGTCTGACTCCGGGGCCGCTACCCTCCGGCGTGAGCCCGGGGAAGGCCGGGAGCGGGAACAAAAGGGGAAGTTTCCCGGTCCCGAGCCCGGCCCGAGCGCGCACTCCCGGTCTGACAGCCGCCAGGCCCGGGCAGCATTGTCCGGGTGCAGCGCGCACCGCCAACTTTTCCTGGAAGACGCGGCCGTCCCGCTCGGAACAAAGTGGAAGGTCAGCGGGGCGCAGCGGAGGCGCCGGGAGCGCACAGCCTCGCCCCGCGCCGCGAAGTTGGCCGGCGCGCCCCACTTTCCTTTTTGTCCTCGCGGCTCCGCGGGCTCGGCCGGGCCGGCGGGGGCGCGGGCGGCGGCCGGGCCTCCCCCCCTCCGCGCCGCCCCGCCCGCGCCCCGCGCCCGCACAAAGCGCGCCCGGCGCCGCGCGGCCCGCACGCCCGGGGCCTCGGCCCGGCCTTGGCCTGAGGCGCGGCGGCGGCGGCGGGGCGAGGAAGCGCGGGCCCGTCCTCCGGCGCGGCGCCCCCGCCGGCCCGCTCGGCGCCCCCGCCGCGCGCCCCCGCCCCCTGCCGGCCCCGCGCAGCCCGCCCGCGCCCGCCGCCGGCCCGCCGGCTCCGCTCCTCACCTCGGCATCGGCGGCGGCCATGGCCCGGGCCCGCAGCGTGGCCCCGCCCCTCCCGCGCGCCATCGCCCCGCCCGCGCCTCGCGGCCCAGGGCGGGGCGGGCCGGCCGAGCGAGTCTGCGCCTGCGCCCGCGCCCGCGCCTGCGCGCTGGGGCCCGGACAGCGGCGTCCGCGGCGCGGGCCTGCGCCGGCCCGAACCGAGCCGCGCCGGCCGGGCGGGGGCGTAGCCGGGCGGGACGGCCTTCCCTGAGGCGCCGCGGCGGGCGGGCGTCGCCCTCGCGTTTTCATAACTCTCCTCTCGCCCCACTTAGGCGTTCTGGCGGGCTGGCCGGGGGCGGGGAAGGACCCCTGACCTCTCACCCCGGACACGTCGTTCCGTGGGCCCTCTCGGAGGGCGGGCCCTGCCCTGCGTCCTAGGGCGGTGCCCGGCGGGGGGTGCGCCCGGCTGGGAGGTGGCCGTGGGGGGCTGTGCAGGTGATGGGGGATGCCCCAGCTGGGGGCGGTGTCCCGCCTGCAGAGCCGCCCCCAGGAGCGGGGGGTGGCCCGGCCCGGTGGGGACGTCTCGCTGGGAGCGTGAGCGTTGCCTCGGTTGAGAGGTGCTCCGCTTCGAAGGCGTGGCGACGAGGGGCAGTGCCCAGTTTAGGGGTGCTCCAGCCAGGAGTACGTCGGGGCTGTGAGGGCGGATGCTTTCTTGGGGAAGGTGCCCCACTAAGATGCGCCCAGGTTAGGGACAGTGTCCTGATGGGGGAGCTGCTCCCGTCTGGGGATCCCCTGGTTAAGGGAGATGCCTGGCTTGGGGGTGCCCCAGCCGGACAGCGTCCCTGAGCACCCCAAGCTCCGTGCCCAGCACCTGCCTGCCTGCGCGCTCGCCACCCAGTGGGCACAGGGCTGGCAAGACCGCCTGCCCTGGACGGCGCTGGCCGAGCCACCCGTTCGCCACATCCAGACCCGCGTCTCCCCTCCCCTGGAGCGCGAGGAAAGAAGCATGGGCCGAAATTGGGGTTTTCTGGCCAGTCTTCGAAACAGGAACTGAGGAGGTCGAGTTGAAGGTGAATCTGCCCCCCAACCCCGCGGAGGCACAGTCTCATGGAACAAAGATGCCGGGAAAACGCCAACCTGTCATTGACGGCGCACAAGGCGCGGAGGAGGAAACGGACCCCTCGACCTACCGGAAAACCTTCCAGGTTTTCTTTGGGCAGCCTAAGCCCAAAGGCCAGGGACCCCCGAGTTCTGTCTGGAGCCTCAGGAGCAGTGTTCTGTCTTGGTTCATACCACCCAATCTGACGCACCTTCACCCACACCTGCCTCTCGGGCTGTCCTCTCCATCTCCACTCCTGCCTTGCGCCCTAGCCTGTCCCTTCCCTGAAATGCTTTTAGCTCAGGCATCTGAGGAGCTCACTTCTCTACCATCCTTGGGTCTGAATACTATCTCTTCAGGGAAACCTTCTGGAGCCTCACAACTTAAAAATTATACTGCTTGGGCCCTGGCCGGTTTGGCTCAGCAGTTAGAGCGTCGGCCTGCGGTCCAGAGAGACCTGGGTTCGGTTCCCGCTAAGGGCACGTACCTCGGTTGCAGTTTGTCCCCGGCCCTGGTTGATTGTGCGGGTTACTCGATGTGTCCCTTTCACGTTGATGTCTCTCTCTCTCTCTCTCCCTCCCTCTCTCTCTCTCTCTCCCTCCCACTCTATCTGAACAAAAAATGTCCTCGGGTGAGGATAAAAATAAATAAATAAATAATAAAAATTATACTGCTTGGCCCGGCCAGTGTGGCTGAGTGGCTGAGCGTGGACCCATACACCAAGAAGTCACCAGTTCGATTCCCAGGCAGGGCACATGCCCAGGTTATGGGCCCATACCAAGTGGGGGGCATGCAGGAGGCGGCCAATCGATGTTTCTATCTACTACTCTCCCTCTCTCTCTAAAATTAATAAAGAAAAAAAATTTTTTTTAATTATGCTGTTTGCCCTGGCTGGTGTGGCTCTGTGGTTGGAGCGTCGGCCTGTGCACTGAAGGGTAACAGGTTCGATTCTCCATCAGGGGTTCGTGCCTGGGTTGCAGATTCGATCCTGGGGCCATATGTGGGAGGCAAGCAATCAATGTCTCTCTCCCCACTCCTTCCACTCTCTCTAAAAATCAATGGGAAAAGTATCCTCAGGTGAGGATTAACAAAATAAATAAAGTTATCCAAACTTAAAAGAAAAAAAATGTTACAGCACCCCAGAACTTCCCTGGTTCATTTTACTCCATAACCGTATTTTTTAGTTTTTGTTTTTCCTTTATTGGTGTTAGAGAGGGACAAGGACATAGAAACATCCATGAGAGAAACATTGATTGGCTGCCTCTTGCATGCCCCTAACTAGGGATTTGGCCCACAACCCTGGCATGTGCCCTGACTGGGAATGGAACAGGGGACCTCTTGGTGCAGGAGTCAATGCTCAATCACTGAGCCACACTGGCTGGGCTCCATAGCTATATTCTCTGTCTTTCCCACTACAATGTAAATTCAGAAGGCCAGGGAGCTTTGTTTTGTGTGCCCTAGTGCCTAAAACCATAGTTAGCGTATAGGGTTCAAACATTTGTTGAATGAAGATATGAAGGAAAATTCTTTACCAGGCAAATAACAAAATAAATGAAACGTCAGAAGTAGGCTGCACATTCCTGAATTGCACCCTAAGCGCAATCCACCCTTCCCCTTGCATGATCACAGGTAACACGCCAGCTGCTGTTCTCCACACATGACGTGTTAACGCTAACCATCAGGTCAGTCATGAGATAGACGTTGTTCTTATCCATAGTCTGTAAATGTACAAACCAGAGCAAGAGAGTTGGGTGGATTCAAGGCCACCCAACTGTCAAGAGGCAGAGATGTGATCTGAACCCATGTGGACTTTCCTTTCAACTGAGGCCACAACTTCTGGCAGATGAATTAGATGATCTAATCATGACATACTTTGTGCTTTTCTCCAGTGTTTACCCTCTCCTTGCCCCACTCACTAACACATTTCCAACAGCAAAGGGTGGCCAGTGGGATGGGTGCAAAAGTGATACAATCTAGTTCCCAGCCCGTTCCCCCAGAAGTTGGAGGGGCAGGCCTAGTAAGCTGGGTGAGGGTGAAACCCATAACAGCTACCCTGTATCCAGGGGTGGAAGTCTGGACTAGAAAATGACAGCTACATCACCAGGCCCAAATCCTCCTCCTCTAGACTGTTTATTATGTTCAAAAAATAAACTTGTCAAGTTGGGGGCACAGGGACTTGACCTGTCCCCTCATAGTCCCATGAGCTTGTTATAGATCAAGGTAACTGAGACCTGTGGCCAACGTCACCCTTCATCATATGGCAAAGTCTTAACCCCACCTCCAGTGTTTCCCAAAATGTGTCCGGGGATACTGGTAAGGTGGAGCGTAGAAAGTCAGCAGGATGCCCCTTTGGGAAACGTCTTTCTGCAAACCCTGCCGTTTATTTGCTCTTGGGTTCCTGGAGTCCTAGAGAATCCGTTGAGACGCAGACCTCGGGAGCAGGCCGTGTTCCTACTTGGATGGGAGGCGAGGAGCAGCATCTGAGTCCGACGTGACACTTGAGGCCAAGGCTAAGGACAAACCTCCCCCTTCACCCCTGCGGGACTTCCTTGGGCGCAGGTCTAAACCGCGGTGCCTGCAACGACGGTGCTGCCCGGACCGCCCAAGGTGTGTGTTTGTGAGATGGAACAGGGTGGTCTTCTCCCCCTGACAAACTCATTTTAAATACACGCTGGGGCTCCAGACACGAAACCCAGCTCCCAGGGCACTTCCTTAGGCAGAGCCGGGAGTCCGAACAGCTAAGGTCCCGGGTTCAAATGACCCAACATGCTTAGCTCCCAGGGCTGGCCCCATCTCTGGGGCCCCAGCGCTCGCTCCCCCAGCCCGCGACACCCAGAAAAAAGAGGGGCTCGGGGCCGCGGAGGCGCGCCTAGCACCAGTGGGGCGAAAGGGGCTGGAGCCCTAGATTTGGCGGCCGAGAGGGAAGTGTCGAAGGGGGAGGGGCCTACGGAAGGGGCGTGATGGGAGGGGAGGAGCGAGAGGGGCTCCTGCCTAGAAGGGGCGGGTCCAGAAAGGCTCAAGCCCAGGAGGGGGCCGCCCGGGGGAGGGGCCTAGAAATGGATGAGGGCGGGCCCGAGGGCCCCAGGCTGCGCTGCGCAGGGCGGCCGCAGGAGGGCGCCTGAGAGGCCGGCCTGCGCCCAGCGCTACAAATGAAATGCTTTATTTACACCGTGTCTGTCCAGCCCTGGCGGAGAGAGGCCGGCTGCAAGTGGCCTGGAGGAGGCAGAGGGGCCAGCGAGTCCTGAGTGGGCCGGGCCAGGCCAGGAGCAAAGACACGAGGCCCTGGGCACCCGGTCCTACGGTAGAGGTCAGCCAGCCCGGAGAAGGCAGTACGGGGTCAGCTCCCGGGGATCAGGCCGGGGTCCGCACTGCCGCAGCTCTGTTCATAGGACGGTGGGGCCTCTGCAGAGAGAGAGTGAGGTCCGCATAGGGCCCATGGCGCCTTCCCACCCAGGCCCCAGGCCCCCACTCACCATAGGGGTGGCCCCACAAGCTGTACTCCGGTGGCAGGACCGAGGTACTGGTGGTGGGCACTGGCCCTCCAGACCCGTCTGCGAAGTAGGGCACAGTGGCACCTGTGGAGATGCACAAGGCAGGGGGCAGAGGGTGGGAGGCAGGGCTGCCGCCCTGAGGACAGGGTTCAGGGGCGCCAGACGCCGCACCAAAGGTGGCAGGCGGCAATGGCTGTGAGTGCCTCTTGTCTGTGAAGTGGGGGTGGCGAGCCACAGCCTCGGCCTCTTCCTGGGGTGGTGCAGAGGGCACCACTGAGGACGGAGCCCCAGGAGGTGGCCCAGGGCCCGGCTGGGGACTCAGCGGAACTTGGTTCACTGCGATATTGCCGATGAAGACCGGGAGGGTCACCGAGGCTTCAGGCGCCTTCAGGGAGACCTGCGAGGGATGGGTGGTGAGGGTCCAGACCGCCCGGCCCACTCTCCCCAGTCGCCCCCAACCCCAGTACCTGCAGGTAGTAGTCCACGTGGATGAGGGTGCAGCCTGGCAAGGCTGACTGGGGCAGGGCGGGCACCAGAATCTGCTCTTGCCATTGCGTCCGCCTCCAGGCCTTGACTCCGGCGCCCTCCACCTCCGCGATGGTCCGCACGTCATAGATCCAGCGCTTGGCCTTATAGGACACTTTCTGGGAAAGGGCCGGCCTGTGAACCTGGGCAGGCAAGTGACCTATCCCTCCACCATCCCATGGGGACTCTGACCTGCAGCAGACTGGCCACCACAGGGCCGGTGTCCTTGCCCGACTGGTTCTCGATGTCAGCCTGCAGCCGCAGGACCTGTCCCACCACATAGCCTCGCAGGTCTGTGCTGGCCGTGAGGACCACGCTGCCCGTCTTCACCAGCTTGTAGGAAAACTTCTTGGTGGTGGAGGCCACATTGGGTTGCTTGAGAAGGAGGGTGGAAAGGGAGTTGGTGGTGTGGGCAGGCTGGACCCCTGCGGACCCTGGACAAGCCCACTCAGCCCTGCCATGCCCCGGCCCTGGACAAAGCACAGTCGGCTCAGGACAGAGAAGTCACTGTTCTTCTAGACCCTTGCCCTCTTACCTTGGCTGGGGACAGGGCATCAGGTAAAGGTGGGGGCCACCCTGGGGCCACTGGCCCATCCTCACCTCGATGTCTGGGATGCTGTTCAGGTTCAGGGGGCTCAAGATGTAGAACACACAGCTGCACTGGTGATCCTTAGAAAAACGTGGCGTGTCGATGGTGGCCCTCACCTGGTACACAATCTTCCCAAAAGGGCCCTCGAAAGACGTGGGTGCTGTGGCTGGAAAGAGAACATAGACTGGCACCCAACTGCCCCCTCCACCTCCCACCCACCCCCACTGTTACCACCAGGACTGGCCAGGCTGGGTCCTCACCAGGAAGCAGAAACTGGAAGGGGAAGTTGTGCTCTCCAGTAGGCAGGCTCCCTGCAGAGACAGGAGGGAGGTGTGGGGGAGAGGGGACCTCGAGAGCCCAAGGTGACCCCAAGACAGACGCAAGCACTGCATCCAACCAGCTCACACTACATCTGGTCTAGCTGCTGGGATTCCCAGCACCACAGCAGCTCAGGGCCAGGGCCTGGGCAAAGGATGGGGGGGCAAGAGTTTGGCTTGAACAACGGGGACTCAGAACTGTTCCAGAGAAGAAGCTGGCCCCCTTCAGCCACCCAGCCCCTGTCGGGCGATGCCCAAAGCCGGCCAGGAAGAGAAACCCACCAGAGTGCACAGTCGTGGGAGAGGGTGGGCCAGTACGGTGTTCCCAGAGGCAGATGGAAGAGTGGAGTGGACATCCAGGCTCCCACACAGACTCACCTTTGTCAGCCAGCGACAGAGCGCTGTTGAAGTAGCCCTCCTCCACCATCCACGATGCATCGTTGGCCTTGCTGGAGACCCTGCAGGCGCCCGTGCAGCTCACCCGAATGGCTGCAAGAAGCGGGGGACGGTGAAAGCCCCGCCAGCTGCTAGCCTGGCCCCTCCCTGCCCCCAGCACAGGGATTCAGGCAGGGCTGGCAGCACCCAGGAGCCAGGCAGCCCCACCCAGTTGGGCCCTGAGGAGGCCAGCAAATGGTTTGCTGCCTTTTAGGAGACAGCTTCAGCCCATCCCCCATCCCAGTGTGTTGACAGGGAGCCAGGATGGTGAGGCACGGAGTGACATCTGTTCTGCAGCCCAGGAGGGCCCCAGTGGTCACCCAGAGGACCCCTGGGCAATCCCAGCTGGATAACCTTGGCTCCAGCCACTCCTGGGCCCACCAGACCTATGAAAACCCTGCTCTCTATAGGGGATGCTTGGGGCATGGATGAGGAACTGAGGCCTATGGGGCTGTTGACCTCTGACCCCACCTTCTACTGCCTCACAGCCAAGTCAGTTAGAGGGGGCGGCACCCCTTCATGCTCCAGGAAGCTAACTGCTAGCCCTCACGCTGCAGGAATGTGGTCAGACCCGCCTGAGTAGAAAAGTATCCAATGCTGACACACTGGAGTCAAGTGTGGGGATACTCTTGACTTCCTGGGCCAGTACTGCCCAGGAGAGGTGATTTTCTGCATCCAGAGAAGTCTTGGTCCTCTCCCCCACTCCCCGGTGGAAGCATCCAGCCAAGAACCATTAGCAGCTGAGATTGCAGCGCATCACGCATGCTCAGAGTCCAATGTGATCAGAAGGCTGTGGCTGGACAACCAGCCCAGCGAGGGTGGTCACCACAGCTGGGAGACCCAAGCAGGCAGAGGGGCAGAGGCTTGGTGACAGGTGACCTTGCAGTTCCACCCCTCCTCTCTCAGCAGGGCTGAGTCAAGGCCAAAGACTTCAGCATCCCTGCCCAATTCTACTTCCTCCTGCTCTGAAGGGTAGGTGACTCAGAATCTGACACCTTACTGATAGAGCCACCAGGTAGGAAGGTGCCCAGGGCCAGGGGTCAGCCATACCAGCCATGTCCATAGTCTCCACAGGGTGACTCCACCTTGCTGACACAAGCTTCCTGTTGGTCACCCACAGCACACCCAGTCTCCTTCATGACCCTGGCTTGTCCTCCATCCCTATCAGCACTGCCAGTGACCAACCTTCTGCCTCTGTGCCAGCCCCGTCTCAGCTCTGGGAACTCAGCCCCCTGCTTTCTGACCCACAGTCCGTCAGCCAGCCCCTCTGAGGTCCAGACCTAGAAGTGTTTCCACCCTGACATTGGGAACACCAGGGCCCCTACAGACCAACACAGCCCCAGAGCAACCAAGCAGGGGTATGAACAGGCAGAGAAGGAGAGAGGTGACTGTGACAGGAAGAAGATGCCACACTGCTCTTACCCTCCCCGTGAAAGGGTGCAGCCCCCTTGGATCTAGCTGCCCTAGGGATGCTGGGATCAACAGAGTATGCCAGGAGGGCTGCAGTGGTCCCCAGACTAGCCCAATACCAGCCAAGCACTGCCAAGTGACCCCAGTGTATGACACACACAGCTGAAGAATGCCAGGCCCACCTCTGTCTGATTTCCTGCCCACAACTCCTTGAGACAGAATAAAACAGTTGTTTCAAACCACTTAGTTGAGTGATGATTTGTTACTTAGGGGTTTACATAGTAGCAAATAACAAGAGCAGATATCCACCTCACTAGAAGTCAGGGAAACTCAGAGGGCTTACCATTGTAACCCATCAGACTGGCAAATAGTCAGCATTTTGATGTGTTAAGAGGAGGTGGGATATGGACACTCCCTTAGAGTAACCAAACACAGGCCAACGCGAGCCTGGAGGCGCGCCAGTCAGGATGGGCCCATACGAGGGGGCCCAGCTGTTCTTAGAATCTCACTATTTGCCCAGGAGCCTTGTGCGCCACTGCTCCTAGGGGCAAACAATAGGGGCATAGCCCATGTCCCAGAGCACAGTGGCTGAAAGACTCACCCACCCAGCTGGCCCTGGCCCCCAGAATTCAGGTGAACCCAGCACCACAGCAGCACAGGGCCATGGCTTGGGCAAAGGATGGAGGATGAGAGTTCAGCCTGAATAACAGAGACTCAGAACTGTTCCAGAGACTGGCGCCCAACCCAAACCCAGGAGAAGCTGGCCCTCTTCAGCCACCTGGCCCTATCAGGTGATGCCCACCCAGCTGGCCCGGGCCCCCAGAATTCAGGTGAACGAGCTATGGGGGCACCTGACCCCAGAAAAACAAACAGTATCAAACCAACCTTGGGTGACCCCAGAGGGGCCCAAGTTCTGTAACTTTCTCAATGCCCATGCAAAGAGCCCCAACATGTACTGACACAGAGGCCCCTTGGGGGAACCCTGACTGAACAAGAAGCCTCCAGTCATTGTCTTGGAGTCAAAACATCCTGTTCCTGTCCACCCCCTTCTCCTAGGGGAACAATGGAAGTGTAGAAGATGAACACACATCGCAAGCTGTCTTGTCCCATGCTGGGGGCATCTGCTCCTGGAGCAGAGCACAGTCATCACACCAGCATGTGTGCCCATTGCACAGGACAGGGGCAGGTGTGTTCTGGCAAGGCGCAGCCTCCACTGCACAGCACCGAGTGCGGCTGCAGAACCACCCTGCTGTACCACAGGTCTGACGCTGTCAGCTGTACCGGTGCTCAGGTGTATAACAGAAGGCAGGCACTGCACTGACGGGTATCTGTGTATGGACAGTTGGGCTGCTCTAATTCTCTAAGGAAAATCGCCATGTGGGTTGTGTTCCAGAGTGACTTTGAAACTTCCCTCTCGATCCAACACTTCCACCGGTCCAGCAGCCCTCCTCCCTTGCACACCTGCAGTATGGCCATGAAGACTTCCGCTCATTCCTCATCTGGTCCCATAGGTCTCTCCCGCCCTCCGCCAGCTCCCACAAACCTGGAGCAGCCTGGCCTTTGCCACGTCCTTTCACTAAAGCTCTAGCCACAAGCCACTTCTCTTTGTCCTGGTTCCAAACCTGTCACATGAAAATAACAGCACCCCTCTCCCAGGGCTGCTGTGAAGATTCATAGACTCGGACCACTGGACGTGGGGAGGATGGTGTCTGGCCCGTGGTGAGAGCTCAGTGAGCTGGTGGAGCTGGGGACTGGCTGCTGTCCCTTCCTCTATGTCCTTCTCGGGCATGGAGGACCTCCCCACTGTATCGCTGGCTGGTAGTAGTTCAACAAGTATCTTTTCAATCAAAGAAAAAGAAAGAACCACAACCATTCTTTTCCCACGCCCGGGCAGGGCTTGGAAAAAGCCCCAGAGCGACTACAGCACCCACATTCCCTCTGCTCCCAGGGGTAACCTGAAACAAACCCTCTTTGGCCTGAAGTCAGTGGCCCTTCTAGTCCCCTGCCCATTCCCTCACCTTTTCCTCTCCTACTGAGAGCCAGGAATCCCTGTGCTGTGCTCTGAGGGTAGAGCCCTACGTCCCATCCAGGTCCCCGTCTACACCTCAGACAGCACACCTCAGACAGGAGGCCAGCACCTGTGGAGAGTGCTAGCTAGCAAGGGCCACTGCAGCAACTGGATGCCCAGTCCCAAAGCCCCAGATGTATGCACCAGCACAGGGACAGGCCAGGAGGGCTCAGGTTAAGTTCCCAGACACCAGCTGCGCCGGGGCCTGGGGCACACAGGGATGAGCAAGACACCCCAGCCCACAAGAACAAGCTTAGACTGGATGTAAGGGGGTGCCCAGGTGCCCAGTGGCCCTGCTGGGAACCCGCAGATTCGGCGGCAGGACTGTCTGTGAAGCGAGAGAGCCCGCGCCAGTAGCCTGGGCGTGTGGGGGAGAAAGCCCAGCCTCCAGGTAAAGACCCAGCAGGTGCGAGGCGCAGCGGACCCCGGAGCCCGACCGGGAAGCTCGAGGCGGGCATGTGTCCAGGTCACAGTGGGCTCCGTCAAGGCTCTAAGCCCCCACCCACGAGGCAGAGAACAGGAAGGGCAGAAGCGGAAGACTGGGCCACCCAGGCCTCCCTGCTCTGCTCCGAACGCAGCCGGTCTCCCACCCCGGAAGGTCTGCACAGCCCCGCCAGCCTCGCCCAACACTTCCCGCACCCGGGGGACCCGAGAGGAGCCCACACGAGCCCCGGGCCGGCGGGAGGAACGAGGGGGGTGTCGCCGGCTCAGCGCCACCAGCAGCCGCTTCCGGGAGCCCCAGCCCTGCCCCAGGTGCTGGCGCAGCCACCTGAACGCCGCCCGGCCCGGCCCTCCCCGAGACGACCCGGTGCCCACCTCGGAAGGGCAGAGGCGCCCCCAGGCACACGTGCACGGCCCCTGCCAGCGGCTCCCCCGGGCTGTAGACGACGCGGCCGTGGCTCAAGCGGATCTGGAAGAGCTGCACCCGCCCCATGCCGCCCGCGGGCCTGACCGGACAGCCGCTCACTGCCGCCCCCACCTGCCTGCTGGCCCGCTGTGCTCTGGGCGCCGCACCGGTCCGGCCCGCCCTCGCCCCCGCCCCCGAGCTTGGCCCCACCTTCCGGCCAGCCCGTTCCCCGGCCCGACACGCCCTCGGACACGCCCCGCCCGCTCTGCCCGTCCCCCGCCCGGCCACGCCCCCCGCCCGGTCCGGCCCTCGGCCCCGCCCCCGCCCGCTGATCGACCACGCCCCTTGCCCGCTGGGTTTGGGGCCCTGTCCCCTCGTCTCCTGCCGGTCCCCATCCCGACGGTCTGCCCGCAGCCCCGCCCCTGGCCCGCAGGGTGGAGGTCCGGCGCGGGTCCCCGGAACCCGGCGCGCGGGCACACCTGCTGCTCCGGGACAGCGGCCCGCTCACCTGCCGAGGGGCGGGGCCATGGCCCGGGCTGGGGGCGGGGCCGGGTCGCTGGGGGCTCGCTGGGAAGGGTCCCTCGCTGCGCTCAGTGCGTCACCCCACGGAAGGACGTCAGGGGGCGGGCCGGCGTGTGTGCGCCTGCGGCGTGCGCGCCGCGGCCCGGGGCTCGGCGTGGGGTCCCTGGGGGCGGCCTTCGCGCGGAGCCAGCGGCGAACGTGTGGGTGCGGGGCTGGAGACCAGGGCGCGCGGGGTGGAGGCTGCGTCAGGCGGCTTGTGCCTGACTCCAGGGCGCCGAGGGTCGTTCTCCGATTTATCGTCCTTAAAAGGCGGCTTTGTGGACAGCGAATTGTGGCGGGGGGCGAGTGCACGCGGGACACCCCGAGAGGCCTAGAGGGAGAAGGCCGTGCTAGCCCGGAGAAGCGGCGTGGGCGCCCACTGCTCGTTAAATATGCGTGCCCGAAGGAGGGCGTCGGGGTGACGCGAGGTTTTTGTCCAGAACAGCTCTGTTAATGGGGTTGCGTTTTCTGATGAAGAAAACTGGCCCAGATAGAAGTCGTTTGGGATATGGGAGAAATTCCTGACCTGCAGAGTCCGAGATGTCCACTGGACACCTGTGCATGAGTTTGTGGGAGACAAAGGACCTTGTGTGTACAAGTCAGGGCGCTGATGACATTCGAGTTTGGGGTGAAAGCCACAGAAACCTAATCTAGCCCTCCAGCAAAAGAAGGGGGGACTTACAGGCTGGCAGGGTCCTGATGGGCCAGGTGAGGAAAGGGAGGTGCCAGGGAGCCCTGGAAGGCCAGGGGTAGGCAGCCAGCGCCAGGCCCCACCTGGCTTGGTGGATACTGGTGTTCTCCAAAGAGAGTCTGATTGACCATGCTCTCAAAACTGCAGATGGGAAACTTCTTGAACAAGGAGTTCAGGGTGCCCAGGGGAAGGAGGAGGATTGTGGGCATCCCCAAATGCCAAATATCCACAAATGAAGTCAAGCGTTGCTCTGCGGAGTGGCTCAGTGGTTGAGCATCCTCCCATGCACCAGGAGGTCGCTGGTTCTGTGCCTGGTCAGGGCTCCCGCTGGACTTGCGGGCTTATTCCCCAGTAGGGTGCATGCAACCTATCAATGTTTCTATATCCCTCTCCCTCTGAAATAAAAAACAAACATATTGGAAGAAAGTGTTTCCAGACGGAGGAGACAGATGTATGTTGGCTGCAGCTGAGGTGGAATAAATAAGAACAGAAAACGGGTGGTCTTCATCCCAGGGTACCCTCTATCTCCCACAGTCAGACCCCACTTCAACCTCACAGCCTTGATTCTGACCCCATAGCCCACCCATCCCCTGTTCTGGGAACTGCTGCCTGGCCCTCGCCTCTGCCATCATCACCAATGCCCTGACCTTTCTTTCAACATTCCTTTCCTCTTGCTCTCTGGAACCTGGGTTGTTTCCCTGGCCTCTCCAGTATTGATGTTTATTTTCTCTTTTTTTTTGGTACGTGCCCCTAGCGGGAACCGAACCCAGGATTCTTTGGTCTGCAGGCCAACGCTCCAACCGCTGAGCCAAACCGGCCAGGGCATGTTTTCTTTCTTTTAAAAAAAATTTTTTTTATCCTCACCCGAGGATATTTTCCATTCATCTGCAGACAGAGGGAGGGAGGGAGAGAGGGGGAGAGAGATAGAACAACTGGTTGCCTCCTGCAGGACCCTGACTAGGGCTAGGGATGAACCACAACTGAGGTGAGTGCCCTTGAACAGAATCGAACCCGCGACTCATCGGTCTGAAGGCTGATGCTTTAACCAGTGAGCCAAACTGGCCAGGGCTCTTTTTTTTTTTTTTTTTTTTTTAGTATGTTTTTATTGATTTGTTTTTAGAGAGAGAGGAAGGGAGAGAGAAACATCGATGTTTCTTACATCAATTGGTTGCCTCCTGAACACCCCCTACTGGGGATTGAGCCTGGAACCTGGGCTTGTGCCCTGACTGGGAATCGAACCAGAACTTCTGAGATCATGAGAGGATGCTCAGTCCACTGAGCCACACAGTCAGGGCTAGATATTTATTTTCTTTCTTTTTTTTTTTTTTTCAATCCTCACCCAAGGACATTTTTGCATTTATGTTCAAGCAGAGCGGGAGGGACAGAGAGAGGAAGAGAGAGAAAAACATCCATGTGAGAGAGACACATAGGGTGGTCGCCACCCACATGATCCCAACTGGGGCTGGAGACAAACCCCAACCAACCGAGGTACATGCCCTTAGCAGGAACTGAACCCGGGACTCTCTGGTCCACAGGCCGACACTCCAGCCACTGAGCCAAACCGGCCAGGGCTAGATGTTTATTTTCACACAACTCCTGTGCCTCTGGGCCTGGAGGTAGTGTGGGTGCCCTCCTGATCCCTATGACCACTTCCAGACCATTTCCCTGTCACCCTAAAAGCTCCCAGCATAAATTCATTTTCTCAGAATAAGAGCCCACCACCCTCCACCATTCTCATCTTCAATGCCAAGTGAGTCCCCCTTATTTCTTGGTGAGTTCAGCTCTTGGTGGTTTTCAACCCTCTGGTACCAGTTTGCAGAAATTCTTAGTGACTTCAGAATCCTCATCGGTGATCCTTCCAAACTTCTGGCCTCTATATCTGAAAATGTACCCAGGATTTGTTTTAACTGGGTGAGGGACAAAGAGACAACTGCTTGAAGGGAGAGTTTAGTGCTTACCCAAAAGGAGGGGACCACCACACCACACAGCCACGTAGGGAAGTGCTAGGGTTGGTCAGCCCAGAGCCCTTGCGTTTTCTGTGGGAAGTAATGGGTAAAGCAAAAGAGGCTGTGAACAATGTCAGTGTGTTGTAGGGGTGGTCTCTAGTTGTCCAGTACCTAGCCCTGGGGTGATAGAGACAGAAATACTGGTTTGGTGAGTTAGATAAAGAAGGTGGTTGGGGGTGTAGGTTCTGGATTGGTTGGTTTGCATATGAAAGGTGTGGTCTCAGGAAGTTGTTTGCTGTCTCTAGGAATTGGCCCTGGGTGGGGCAATCTCTCCTCAGCCATCAAGCTCCCCCACCCCCCCAGATGTCAGAGCATCCTAAATATGAAAATAAAATAGCAGTACATCTCTCTGTCCCATGACTCTCATCTAGGAACTCCAGTCGACTTCTGCAGCTCCCTCCAGTGGCTTTGTTAGTTTGTCCGCTGAGATGTCTGCCAACCCCTTTTTCCATCCCTTTCTGTTTGCGCTGTTTCTCCCATCAGAAGGTGGGTTCCATCCCTTCCCATGCAATCTGGGCTGCCCTGGACTTGCTTTGACTGCCAGTCCTGTGACCAGAGATGCTGGAACAGTTGCAGGGTCTCAGGAGGCTTCTCATTTCGTTAGCATGGTGTGTGAGATGCCATGGAAATATGCCTGGCTACCCTGCTGGAGAAATCTCAGAGAGAGAGAGAGAGAGAGAGAGAGAGAGAGATTGCCTGGACACGTGAGAGACACTGGCTCAGACTTCCTGCTTCAGTCACACCCATGGACTGTGGCTGAGTGGCCCTGGCTGCGTCAACTGTCTACTATTGCAGAACAAACCGCCTCAGTTGATTGATTACTTACTGTGACAACTATGCTGCACTCAGCTGGTGCTCTTCTGCTCTGTGTAGCACCTGCTGAGGAAGAATCATCCAGGACATCTTTGTCACATATGTATCTCATGCCTCAGCTGGGGTGGCTGGGATAGCCCACATCTGGTAAGGTGACATACCAGGTCAGGTATCTTCCATGAGGCCTCTCCACATGGCTGGTTTGGGGTTTTGCACAGCATGATGGTCTCCAGGTAGACTGATTACCTGGCGGCAGGCCACCAAGATGGAGGAAGGTGAAGCTGCCAGTCCTCAGGCCTGGGCTCTGAAGTCCCAGAACTTTCTACTATGTCAAATGCATCAAAACAGTCACAGGACCAGTCAGGTGAAGCATCACACACAAGGAGAAAAGGAGTTGATGGTGATAATTTGAGATAACTGACCCTACCAGCCAACAGCAGAACCAACCAGCTGAGCCCAATCTAGATTACAGAACCACGAGAAAAGAGTGGTTTTAAGCCAGGAAGTTTTGGGGTGGTTTGTTATGTACCGATAGATTACTGGAACAGACATGGGTACTTAGAAGTGAGATACTGACACAAAATTCTGGAGTGTGGCACTGACTTCGGAACCAGGCAGCAGGTGGACATGGGCAGGGCAGTGAGAACATTGTTGATGGAGCCTGGAGAGAGGGTGTTCCATGTAAGGTATTGGCAGGAAAATGGTGAGACCATTGTCTGTGGTAATGTGGAAAATATAAAATATATCTAATGATCTGATTTTCCTGGCACAAAGTTTAAAGGGCCAACTGGCTTCTTTCCATACAAAAAGCCATACCAAAACAAAAACAAAAACAAAGAAACGCCATACAGGCTAGGGAACCTTCCTAAAGACAGTTGCAATGTAGCTTTCGTCTAATGAAGTGAGTTGTAATTTGATACATAGAGTATCCATCATTTTTTTAAAAGAGTTGTATCTGCTTGAACTAAAATGGTCAGAGTTAGAAATAAATGGTGTCTATGGGCCTCTAACTTTCTACAGGCAAGAAGTAGGCTAAGAAAGCTATTCAGCTGCAAACATGGGCCACTTCCTAGAGAAAAGGGAGGATGACAGGGACTTCAGGGCCCAGAGCCCAGAGGGAGAAGCCAAGAACTGCTAAAAACAAACAAACAAACAATAAAACAAACAAATAGTATATTAGGGAGCCTCTCGAAGGGAGCAGACAAACCCTGATCTAGGAACATCATGATAGATGTCTGCTTATATTTCAAAATTGCTATGGACCAGTGACTCTGGCATTCACTTCTTTTTGAACCAATGTCTGTCACAGCTTGTGTTTCACCATGGAATGTTGGGCGTTAGAGGGTAGATAATATGCCTCTGAAGCAAGAGGGGCAACACCCAAGGTGCCTCATCCACAATTGGCCCTTGTGCACATCATAAGACACTGGACTCCAAGCCTAATGCCTTGATGAGATGGTAATTCCGGGGGTCTTAGTAGGCCCTTAGTGTGATCTTCATGTATAAGGGGCCAGAGGACAGTCTAGGGTGGGCTGTTCTACTAGTAGTGCCCCAATGAACTACATTCCCAGAACTCGTGCTCTGATGCACAACCCTCCTCCACTGACTCAGCTTGCCTGTGTGACTTGCTTTTTTGGCCAGTAAGACTGGCAAGTGTGATTCCATTAGAGGCCCAATCATTGATTGCTCAATGGGACGTCAGCCCAGCTATCCTGCCTGGCCATGTGGGGAAACCACAGATGAACAGAAACCACACAGAGAAAGGATACGTGGAAGAGAAATAATGTGCTGCAGTCAAATTCCCAGAGGAGTGCAGCCAAAGGAAGGACCCAGCTGACACCACGTGGAACAAAAGATGCTGTCCATCACAGAATTGTGAGAAATAATAAGTCAATGTTGTTTTAAGCCATTACGTTTTGGGGAGGTTTGTTAGACATCAGTAGATAACAGAAAAACATCATCCTCACCAACAGCTGCAGCCCCCTCACACTCAAGTCCACGTTCCTCTGTTCTAGTCCGCTCCATGGAGCACCCAGACCAACCCACCTATCCTGCCCCCTCGGGTGTTTTTCCTCCTTTTCTCATTCAGCTCAAATGCCATGGGCAAACATTAAGACAACTCTCTTATTTATTTATTTATTTATTTATTTATTTATTTATTTATTTATCTATCTATCTATCTATCTATCTATCTATCCTCACCCGAGGACATTTTTTCATTTTTTGTTCAGATAGAGTGGGAGGGAGAGAGCTAGAGAGAAACATCGACGTGAAAGGGACACATCGAGTGGTTGCCACCTACACGACCCAACCAGGGCCGGGGACAAACTGCAACCGAGGTACGTGCCCTTAGCGGGAACCGAACCTGGGTCTCTCCTGACTACAGGCTGACGCTCTAACCACTGAGCCAAACCAGCCAGGGCAGGACGACTCTCTTTTAGGCTCTCCCACCTCCCTGCCCCCTCACCTCACTAGCTTCACTGGGCACAACCCCAATCTTGGCTCAAGCCATGCCTCTTCTTGCTTCCTCTGAAGAATCCTAAGTAGGCTGGAGAAAAACACAGTCGCTCTGACTGCTCCTCGTTAGTACGGCCAGGCCATCCTACTGTGCCTTCCAAGCTCTTTCTAGGAAGTCCCTGAGTCACTCCTGGTCCTCCCCTTGGACCAGCAACCTTTGCTACGTTCTCCTTCCTTTCAACTGATCACTTTGTTTTCTGCTTAACTGAAAAAGTAGGAAGTTCTCCTCAGAAGAGAACTCCCCAGACTCCTACCTCCACACACACTCACCCCACACCCATCACTGAGCAGCCCCTGCTCCAACCTGAAGCCTCTCGCCTCTCCCGTGAGATCTTCCATCTCTTTCCTGCATCATCGACGTCTCCTTTTCTTTGGGATCATTCCCTTTGGTGAATAAACATGCTCATTCCTCTCCCACTATAAAGTCGACTGCTCTCTCGTTGGCCCATGGACCAAAGAGTCCTGGGTTCGATTCCGGCCAAGGGCATGTACCTCAGTTGTGGTTCATCTCTGGCCCTGGTCAGGGTACTGCGGGAGGCAACAATTGATGTATCTCTTTCATATCGATGTTTCTCTCCCCGCCCTTCCACTATATATAAAGATAAATGGAAAAAATATCCTCTGGTGAAAATTAAATAAAAAACAAATTGCCCTGGCCGGTTTGGCTCAGCGATTAGAGTGCTGGCCTGCGGTCCCGAGAGACCGGGATTCAGTTCCCGCTAAGGGCATGTATCTCAGTTGCAGTTTGTCCCCAGCCCCAGTTGGGGTCGTGTGTGGCAGCCACTCGATGTGTCCCTTTCACGTCGATGTTTCTCTCTCTCTCTCCTTCCCATTCTATCTGAACAAAAAATGGAAAAATGTCCTCAGATGAGGATATAAAAAAAAAAAAAGAAAACCATTTTTCAATAACAGTTGAAATTCAATAGTATATTAGTTTCAGGTGTACAACATAGTGATTAGGCATTTATATAACTCTTCACCCCAATAACTCTAGTACCCACCTGGCCCCATACACTGTTAATACAATATTCCCCATGCTGTCTGTACTTTACATCCTATGATTTTTTTGTGTGTGTTTGTTAATCCTCACCCAAGGATATTTTCCATTTATCTTCAGAGTGTGAGACAGAGAGAGAAACATCGATGTGAGAGAGACACATTGATTGGTGCTTCTCGCATGACCCCAACTGGGGCCGGGGAATCCAGCCTGCAACCCAGGCACATGCCTTTGACCAGGAATCAAACCCGAGACCCTTTAGTCCTTGGGCTGACATTTTAACCACTGAGTCAAACCAGCCAGGGAAACATCCTATGACTGTTTTTATATCTGCCAATTTGTAGTTCATTAAAAAAAATTTTTTTTCTTTATTGATTTTAGAGAGGAAGTGAGAAGGAGAGAGATAGAAACACTGATGAGAGAGAACATTGATTGGCCACCTCCTGCATGCCCCCCACTGGGGATTGGGCCCACAACCTGGGCATGTGCCCTGACCAGGAATCAAACTGGCAACTTCTTTTTTTTTTTTTTTTATCCTCACCCGAGAACATTTTTCCATTTTTGGTTCAGATAGAGTGGGAGGGGGAGGGAGAGAGAGAGAGAGAGAGAGAAACATCGACGCGAAAGGGACACATCAAGTGGCTGCCACCCGCGTGACCAACCAAGGCTGGGGACAAACCAACCGAGGTACGTATCCTTAGCAGGAACTGAACCCGGGTCTCTCTGGACCGCAGGCCGATGCTCTAACCGCTGAGCCAAACTGGCCAGGGCAAACTGGCTACTTCTGGGTGCCTTGGTTGATGCTCAACCACTGAGCCATACCAGCCATACAATTTGTAGTTCTTAATACCTTCACCTCTCCAACCACCTCCTTCTTCCATCTGGCAACTATCAATTTGTTCTCTGTATCTATGAATCTGCTTCTGTTTTGTTTGTTGTTTATTTTGTTTTTTAGATTCTGCCTATCTGTGAAATCATGTGGTATTTATCTTTCTCTGTCTGAATTTATTTCTCTCAGCACAATATCCTCTGGGTCCATACACGCTGTCAGAAATGGTAAGGTTTTATTCTTTTTTAAAATATGTTTTTATTGATTTTTTTCAGAGAGAAAGGAAGGGAGATAGAAACATCAATGTGAGAGAGATACATCAATTGGCCACTTTCTGCACACCCCCTACTGGGGATGGAGCCCACAACCTGAGCATGTACCGGGACCAGGAATGGAACTGAGACCTCTCAGTCCATGGGACAGCACTCAATCTACTGAGCCACCCAAAAGCGGAATTGCTGGGTTATATGGCAGTTCTATTTTTATTTTTCTGAGGAATTTCCACACTGTTTCCCATCCTGATTGCACCAATTTGTAACCCCAGTAACAATGCGCGATTTTATTCTTTTTAACGGCTGAGTAATGTTCAACTGTATATATGCAGCACTTTTTCTTTATCCACTTGTCTACTGATGGGCACTTAGGTTGCTTCCATATCTTGGCTACGGTAAATAACACTGCAATTAACATAGGGGTGCACTTATCTTTTCAAATTAGTGTTCTGGATTTCTTCTGATAAATATCCCAAAGCGGAATTGCTGGGTGATATGGCAGTTCTATTTTTATTTTTCTGAGGAATTTCCATACTGTTTTCCATCCTGATTGCACCAATTTGTAACCCCAGTAACAATGCACGAGGGTTCCCTCTTCTCCACATTCTGCCAACACTGGTTTGATTTATTGATGACACCCTACTGACAGGTGTGAAGCGGTTAGCTCCTTGTATCCTCACTTCTGTCTCAGTGTAAAAGTCAGAGTCCTTGTAAAACCTGTTGCTCCTTCTGCACTCACCTGGTCCGTCTTCAGACATGCCAGAGACGTTCCCAAGGCCTGGGCACTGGCTCTTCCCGCTGCGGGGATGCTCTTCCCCACGTGCCTACACGACTCACCTGTCTCCTTCCACTATTCAGACTGACTGGCCAATGAGGCCTACTCTGCTCACCACCAGGACCCCCACCCCTAAAGCTGATCCACGTGTTTCCCCCATGGCAGTTATGGCTTTCCAACAGGGCACATAACGCACTTATCATGGGCTTTTTCTGTCTCCCTCCCTGGAATGTGAGTAGGGGCTTTACGTTTGTCTGCACCGGTGCGGAGCAGTTGCAGTGGGTCCTGGGAGCGCTAGCCACGCTGGAGTGGTTGCCAGGAGGCACGGGTGGTAGGCAGGCCGCCAAAGACCGCAGGCCCAGGAGTCCCTGCACAGCGCCCCACCTCAGTTCGGGAGCCTGAGCCCCAGGGAAGGTTGGTGTATCCTGGGGTGGGGGCGGCCACCGAGGTCCTGACCAGGCCCCCATGGGGACGAGACGCGGTGGCCGGGGAGGGAGGAGGGCGCTCGGCTCGGGCTCCTTCCCACGTCCTGCAGGCGTCGGCCTCCGGCCTGCTTCACCGCGGGCGGGAGCTCCGGGGTGCCGTCCTCACCCCGAGCGGACGCAGGACCGTTTACGGGGAGCCGCTGCGAGTCCCGCACAGACCCCAGCCCGCGGGGCCCTCCGGACAGCCCCGGGGCGCAAAGCCAGGAGCTCGCCGAGGGATCCGGGCGGCGCAGGGGCGGGGCGCGGAGTGGGGGTCTGGGTCTGGGCCCGGGCGCGGGATCGGGGTTCCAGCGCGGTGTCGGGGGCGCGAGCCGCGGGAGCCCGTGCCCGCACAAAGCTTCCCGCGAAACTGACGTACGCGGGGCGGCCGCGCAGGCACCGCCCCCCGGCCGCGCCCCTCCCCCGCGCTCGCCCTGCGCCTCGGCGCGCCGGCGCACTCGCCAGCTCCCCGTTGGCCGCGGCGGGGCGGCGCGCGCCGGCTGGTGCAGTGCGCGCCCCGCCATTGGCCGGGCGGCGGCGGGCGGGGGTGTGTCCGCGCCGCACCCCGCCCTCGGCCCCGCTCGCGGTGGTGCGCGCGGCGGCAGCGGCGGCGCGTGGCAGGTCCGGCGGGCGCGAGGCGGCGGCGGAGGCGGCCTGATCCCGGCCCAGCCTCGTCCCGCCCGGCTGCCCGGCCCCGACCCCTGCCCGCCCGCCCGCCCGCCCGCCCGGCTCGCCCGGCGCGCCGCGGCCCCGCCCCGGCCCGGCGCCTCCCGAGGGAGCCGCGCCGCCGGCCGAGCGCAGGCCTGGCCATGACCGACTTCAAATTGGGCATCGTGCGGCTCGGCCGGGTGGCCGGGAAGGTGAGCGGCACGGGTCGGGGGCTGGGCCGGTGGGCGCGGCGCCGGAGCGCGGGGCCGGGCCGGGGGCGCGGGGCCTGGCCGGGAGCGCAGGGCCCGGCGGTTGTGCGGGTGGCGGGCCGGCAGCGTGTCCCCGCGGGGCATCCCCCCTCGGGCCGCGGCCTGGGGCTCCGGCCGTGTGCCGGGCCCGGGAGGAGGGGGCCGAGGGCTGCACCTGCGGCGCGGGGACCGCAGCGCCCATCCGATGCGACGCGCTCGCTCCTTGTCAAGACCGGTGTGTGCGCGCCGCTCCGTGCCTGCGGGTCCCAGTGGAGCCTCGCACAGGTTTCACGCTGCCAGCGGTGGCCACATCTGGCCGAGCCTCGGTGGGCCTCGCCAGAGCCGGGCCTCCCTCTGCTGCTCTCCCTTACCTGGCCCCGCCCTCCGCGTGTTCGAGGCCGGGGCTTCCTAGCACCTGTGGGCATTGAGGCTTGGCTGTTTCCAGGAGCCGGCCGGCCGTGCAGCTGCACCAGCCGCGGACCTTACCCTGGATGGGAACCCTGTTCCCATCACCAGCGGCGGAAGCTTCGGGTGGGAGAGAGGAGCAGAGGCAGTCAGATGAAGGTAAAACGGATTCAGACCCTAGAAACAAGCTTTCCAAGCAAGAGTGAGACTGGTCCCTTTGGGAGCCGTTCCCTGCCCAGCGTGCAAGAGGGATGTGGCTTTCTAACTAGGGAAGGGTGGGCTCCCACCAGCTCTGAGGCCCCTAACTTAGTGAATGGTTACATTAATGTCACCCTTGAAACATTTTACTCGGAACAAAAAAAGAAGAAGGAGAAACCAGTGGGCAGCTGTGTGCTGACTACCCTACCTAGTGAGTCACCATGAATTTAAACCCGGATGTTCTGCCTCAGTCTTGCTGCTCCCCTCTGCTCCAGCGAGGCCCACCCTGTTGGACTAGGTTTATTGGCACGTTAAAACGCTCAGAGTAGAGGCTGGCCAACACGGCGGCAGTTCTTACGGTTAGCCTCGTGCGGACGGGAAGTGCAGCCTGGTACCTGCTCCTCTGGTACAGTCTTGGGTGGGGAATGACCAGCTTTGGCAGCGGCTACCTGCTTTCTGTGGTACACTGCCCCTGCCCCTCGTCTGTTGATCTCTTACCCCGAAGGGGCCGTTCCTGCCTGTGACTAGGACCTGACCCGGATCCCAAATGTAACTTCTGAAATGTGGTTAATTTGTAGACCAAGTACACCCTGATAGACGAGCAGGACATCCCGCTGGTGGAGGGCTACTCCTTTGAGGTAAGGATGGCCTCCCTCTGCTGGCCTGCTTTGGGCCGGTGCCTGGGGAGGGTCTCAGGGGCGGTTTTCTTCCTGGTGATGGAGCATCTGTGAAGCTCCATTCGGAACATAGGTCTCGGCGCTGCCTCAGCGACGCCGATGCTCCCCAGCGGCGCCGATGCTCCCCAGCGGCGCCGATGCTCCCCAGCGGCGCCGATGCTCCCCAGCGGCCACCCTTGCTGCCGTTTTTCCTGAAAAAGAGGCCCAGCTATGTCCTGTTTGTGACTGAATTCCACTGGACAAGCCCTGGTGCCTTCAGAGACTGTCCACCCACCCTTCCCCTGGCCTGGACCCTGTCCCTCCTGGTGCCCAGTGCTCTCCTTTCTGTCACGCCACTGGCTCCACCTGACCAGCTTCTGTTCACGCCCCAGGCCGCAGCCCTGCTCCTCCCTTTCGGAAGTCCTCCAGGAGACAACCCCGCACCCTGGTCTCAGCCTTTCCTGCTCCTACAGGGGTTGCTTGTGTAGGGGTTTGTCTTTCGCACCGGACTGTGGGTTTTAAGGGTAGGGAGGCTCCTTTCTCTGTGTCCACAGCGTTGTGCAGAGTGGCTCGTGAGCGTCTCCTGCTGGAGTGCAGGAGCGTGGGACGTGGCTGGCGTCTCGCGCTGTGCGTCTGGGAGTCTCTGCAGACCCCAGGGTCCCGGAACAGGCCTGGCTCTGTCCCTCTGGCTTGTTCACTTCACTCGGTTTTTCTAGGAGGTGTTTGAACTGTTGCTGAGAATCGGAGGCTTTCTAACAGACCTGCGTCTTGTTCCTTCTCAGGCCCGGATGGAAGTAGACGCAGATGGAAATGGTGCTAAGATATTTGCATACGCCTTTGACAAGAATCGAGGAAGGGGCTCAGGAAGGCTCCTTCATGAGCTGCTGTGGTGGGTATTTTCTTTTTTTAAAAAAAAATTTTTCTTTACTGACTTTAGAGAGAGAGGAATGGAGAGGGAGAGAGACAGAAATATCAACGAAAGAGAACATTGATTGGCCGCCTCCTGCATGCCCCCCATTGGGCCTGGGCCCACAACCTGGGCATGTGCCCTGACCGGGAATCAAACCAGTGACCTCTTGGTGCAGGGTCGACGCTGAACCACTGCACCACACCAGCTGGGCTGTGGTGGGTATTTTCGAGCTGCTGGGTCCTGCCTGAGCCCTGAGGTACATGGAGGACGAGGAGCCAAGGCAGGCCCCCCTCCTCCCCCCGCCCGCGCTCGGGCCTTTGTGCTGTGTACTATGGCACCAGTGGGGCAGCCAAAGCCTCCAGACCAAGTGCTCTTTCTGTTCTGCTGCTCAGAACACACCGGAGAGCACACAGCCCCCTCGGAAGGGTGGGGCTGGTCTGGCCAGGCTCCTCCTGAGCCTGTCATTGGATGTGGGGAAGGGGCTGCTGTTCTGAGCGTGCACAGTGGGACCGCTCAGGGTGTTTTCTAGGTTGTGTGTTACATGGTTTGGGTTCCAGCCTTGGCTCTCTGCAGCCTAGTTTTCCAATCGGTCCTGAACCATCAATGTGATTGGTCCTCTTTGGGCCACGGACAGACACCCTTGGATCCCTTGGGGCATCCTTGCCCCTGATGTGTCCGCTCTGTGATGGGGAGCCCGTTCAGATCACATGGCTGCAGTGCCGGGAAGGTCTGGGAGGTGGATCGAGAGAGTCGTCTGTTTCCTAGGGAGCGGCATAGGGGCGGCATCGCTCCCGGGTTTCAGGTGGTGCATCTCAACGCTGTGACTGTGGACAATCGCCTGGACAACCTGCAGCTGGTGCCGTGGGGCTGGCGGCCCAAAGCAGAAGAGACCTCCAGCAAACAGAGGTGGGTCTTCTCAGCCCGGCGGTGGCGGCAGAGCCGTTCTTGAGGACGTCCTTTTCCAGGCTCCTCACCAAGAGGGGCCCGTCTCTGTGCTGCTGCTTCTGTGGTGTGGGGACCTTGGTTACTGTCCCTTGAGGCATGGGGTCCTCCCTTTCTTCTTCCAGGCTGGTAAGGTCCTGACGATTATCTTTTTTGGGGGGTTCTTCTGAGAGTCGGCTCTATTGCGAGCAGGGTTGTCTATGCTGGATGCCCGCACATAGGTAGGACTCCTCCATGTCCCCGAGGCACGACACAGGCCAGGTGTCCCTGGCTGCACATGCATCTTGGGCTCCGAGGGGGCTGTCTGGGGTTTCTGTGCCTGTCATCAGGTCTCCGGGCAGCTTTTCCAGACGTGGGCAGCGATGACTCCCAGCGTCAGACGTAGTGGGGCTGGATAGGTCAGCGTGTCTCAGGGTCTGGGCGGATGGAGACTGGGTGAATGAGCTGTTGCAGCTGTTATCCTCAGGGTCTTGACAGAGCCCTGAGCAGGGGAGTTGGGAACAGCGGATTCCAAGGCCAAGCTGGTTGGTGTGGAGGGGAAGGTCCCTAAGCACTCAGGAGGCCACACCCAGCCCACACTTGGGCTCTCTGGAGGTTCCCGCACACAGTGACTTCCTACCAGGCTCTGCAGAACAAGGGGCAGGGTTGGGGTCCAAGCCTCTGAGCTCCTCGTGATAAAGTGTGGCCCTAAAATTCCCTGTTCTTGAGGGAAACTGACCCTTTTATAACAGTCATCCTCATAGGTTTTTGGTTTAAAGTGACGGCCCTGGCTGAACAGTTCATTAGAGCATCATCCCAGTACACAAGGTTTCGAGCCTGACCCCGGCCAGGGCACATGCCAGGGTCAGCCGATGAATGTGAATGGGTGGAACAACAGATCGATGTTTCTCTCTCCCCCTTCCTCCCCTTTTCTCTCTCTCCCCCTTCCTCTCTTTGTCTCTCAAATCAATACATTTAAAAAAAGAGAGAGGAAAGAAAGAAAGCGACAGAAACTGGACCTAGCTCGGCAGAAGTGCAGACAGGGCGCTTGCTGGCTCTGAGCTGAGCTGCCGACTCACTTTCCACAGGGCCGTGTCCCGAGGCCTCGAGCGAGCCCCGGCCCCCAGTCCGCTTTCTTCGGCTCACTCCACCCAGGCACTGGGGCCGGAGGGCTGTTCCAGCAAACCAATCAGGAGAGGAGGGCCGCTAAGCGTGCATGGCTCCCCTGTGGCCCAGTGCGCACGCGTGTTCAGTGTTGATGCTGGGACCGGCCCTCCCCGACCCCACGCAGGTCTCCTACTGCCCACCCTGTCACCGAGCCATGGATCTGCTCCTTCCAGGGTCTCTGGGCTGTGAAATGTCATTCCTTCCTTTTTTAAAAATGTGTTTCCTTTATTGATATTAGAGAAAGAGGCAGGGAGAGAGAGGCAGAAACACTGATATGAAAGAGAAACATGGATTGGCTGCCTCTTGCACGCCCTTTATTGGGGATAGAGCCCACAATCTGGGCCTGTGCCCTGACCAGGAATCCAACCAGGACCTCTCAGTCCATGGGGCGACGCTGAATCAATCCACTGAGCCACATCCACCGAGCTGTATTCATATGCTTTGTTTTTAAGTTGTATTGTTTACTTTGTTGTTGAGTTTTAGTAGTTCTTTTTTTTTTTTTTTTTATCCTCACCCGAGGACACTTTTCCGTTTTTTGTACAGATAGAGTGGGAGGGAGACAGAGAGAGAAACATCGACGTGAAGGGACACATCGAGTGGCTGCCACCCACACGACCAACCAGGGCCGAGGACAAACTGCAACCGAAGTACGTGCCCTTAGCGGGAACCGAACCCGGGTCTCTCCGGACCGCAGGCCGACGCTCTAACCGCTGAGCCAAACCGGCCAGGGCTAGTAGTTCTTTATATATCCTGCATATTAATCCGTTACCAGATGTATTGCTTGAAAATATTTCCCTCATTCTGTGGGTTACCTTTTTTTTTTCAATCCACACCATTGCTCTCAAAGTGCAGGTGGTGCCCCCTCCCGCCCCCCGCCTGAGCTCACTCAGGGCACCTTGCTCAGCTCTAGCGTTAGGTGTGGTTCTTGTTGGGACACCGCTGTCCACTCACAGACAGATATTTAGAAGGGTGTGGAGCAGCTCACAGCATCGAAGGGAGGAGGACCAACCAGTGGCGGAAGAGGCGCCGCTGGGCCATAAGCAGGGAGAGGGCTGCCTGGTCTTGCTCAGGTGCCAGGGCTTGGCTGGGTGCTGGGTCTGAGGCCGCATGGTCCCGTGCCTGGCTGTCCATCAGTTCCAGGTGTGGGAGAGAGTCCTGCTTAGCACCTTTAGTGGGAAGACAGAGGGGGCTACATACTGGGTGTCACATGGAGATGAGCCCACATCCACTGGATAAGTCCAGTTGCCGTAACAAACAGTGGGGCGGGGCCTTGGGACAAGGGAACCCTGGTGTGTCCTGGACTCTTGCCCTTGTCACCTGTGCCTTGAGCTGGTCCCCTGCTCTCCTGCAGGGAGCAGAGCTTGTACTGGCTCGCGATCCAGCAGCTCCCCACGGACCCCATCGAGGAGCAGTTCCCCGTGCTGAACGTGACGCGTTACTACAACGCCAACGGGGACGTGGTGGAGGAGGAGGAGAACTCCTGCACCTACTACGAGTGCCACTACCCTCCCTGCACGATGATCGAGAAGCAGGTAGGGCTGCTCCGCTCCCCATCCCCTCGGACCCCTCCCTATGGCTCTCCGGCTGGGGGGCTGGGGCACGGGTCCTTCCCCACCCTGAGATGTAGTCTCTCGGGGTGACCTGTTCTGTGTCCTTTCAGCTCCGGGAGTTCAACATCTGCGGGCGCTGCCAGGTGGCCCGGTACTGTGGCTCCCAGTGTCAGCAGAAGGACTGGCCCGCCCACAAGAAGCACTGTCGGGAGAAGAGGCGCCCCTTCCAGCAGGAGCTTGAGCCGGAGCGATGACTGGGCGCGGCGCTCCCGGCTTCCTCGGACACCGCGGACATGGTGGTGGTGGAGCCCGGCTGTGCTGCAGACGCCAGCAGGAGCCCAGGGCGGCGCGGCGGAGGCCCTCGGCACGGGCACCTTGCGTGGCGCCGCGGTGCTCCCCGGAAGTGATCCCTCGAGTAGAGACCGCTGGGGAGGCTCCGCCAGGATGCTTCTCGTTATTTATATGTTAATATGTTTGTAAACTCATGTACAGTTTTTTTGGGGGGAGGCAGTGGGGGGGGGCTAGGAATTACAAATAGAATCGTTTGCTGTATTCCTCAAACAGCAGACGGTCAGGGCACACTTCTAAAACTGTCGTGGAGCAAAGCCGCTCCCCAGGGGTGTGGCCACAGGTGTGGCATCTACAAGGAAAGTAAAGTGCAGTCACCCAGCGTCCGCCACTCTGATCTTCACTCACTGCTGAGCATATTTCTAAATGATCCGGGCTCCTGGGGCGGGTGGGGCCCGCCTTGTTCCTGGGCTTCTCCCGAGTGGCTGGCAGGTGAGGGGCCACACCGTTCTTGCCCTGTGGCTGAGCAGCTGGCCGATGTGGAGCAGCTTGGAGTGATCTCAGCCCAGCTCTGCGAAGTGCTCACCTGGACTTGCTGCGTGGCTGGGAGCTCCGTGGGGCCTCTGCCCAGCAGGTCTGCTTGGACCCTGTCTGGACTGCAGCCGTTGCTCCCCGCCCACTGGCTGGGCCTCGTTCTCCCTCCCTGGAGCCGCCTCTGGACCCTTGGCAGCACACTGGGCACTGCCACCTCGGGGCAGAGAGACGGGCTGGTGTCCGGGTGCAGCCAGTTTGCTAGAGGCCTCCCTCCCTGGGAGAAGGAAGGCCGGCCATTCTAGCGCCGACTGCCGGGCTGGCCCTGCAGGCCCTGCAGGCCCTGCTACACCTTCCCCCTTGCCGCTCTGCTGCTGTCTTCCAGCGTTCCTGTGTGCCCACTGCTTTCTCTGCCTGGCACAGCCCCGGGGTGACCTTTGGTCTGTGAACTGACCTGGTAGCTTCTTTTGTGTGCTTGGTGTCCTGCTGGGCAGTGTGTCCTGGAGAACAGTGTTGGGAAACAGGTGGTCACACAGGGAACAGGAGGCCTTGGTCCAAACCCAAAGGAGGGGTCTTCTGAAGGGGAGAGGACTCCATGTGGAAGCTCTCCTTTCCACCGCAGGGCAGACACGGCCTGTTCTATTGGTCCCGGACAGTTTTGCTGCATACGGGAGGGCTGCTCCAGGTCCTTGCAGACCATAGGTTGCGCAGTAGCGGGCTCAGAGCTATCAGGGAAGGGGATGTGTATGATCCTGAGAGACGTCCCTACAGAGAGCTGGCTTGAGCTTGGGGGACATTTCCAGGCCGGGGGTAACTCCTGCTTCCAGAGGCAAGCTCTGGCCAGGACAGTTGAGGCAGGAGAGCCTGCGTAGATGGGCATGTTGTGGTTTGGGTGGTCTTCTAAGCATGGGTCCTGGGTGCTCAACAGTCTACCTTGAAGCAAAGGTTTCTGCGACAAGGAGGCACTAGGCTGCAGGCTGTGGGTTTTTTGTGTCCTTTGGGGAGTGGCCAAGTTGCTGCTGCAGCCTGTCTACATGCCCTGACCAGCACACACTTCTGCGGTCAGCTGTTTGTCAGAAAATTACATTGAAAGGGAAGCGTGCAGGTCTTGGCTGACTGCAGAGCACCATGCTGGGTCCTGACACGTGGTTGCTTTCCATAGTCTTGTGGCTCTCGTGGCATAGCCTGGACCTGGGGATCGCTCTCTGCCACGTGGGAGACAGAGCCACGGTGGGTGGCCGTCCCATACCTGACTGCTAAGCCCATGTGTGCAGTCTGCTGGTGAGGGCCCTGGGCTGGCGCTGGGAACAGGGCCTTAGGGCGAGAGCTGGCCCCAGGGCAGTTACTTCCCTTTGCTCATGTCACCACCTTGGTCCCCGGAGCAGAAGGTGCCGCAGGGCCCACAGACTGCTTCCCTTGTCCCTACCTGATACCCAGCCATGGCCCCAACCTCTTGATCTTTGTAGCCATCCACCTGAGAGCATCTGTAAAGTTCAACATTTAGAAGGTTCAACGTGGGGCTTGTTACTAACCTGTTGGGAGTGTGGTGTGTGGCCTGCAGACTTGACCCTATTTTTACCAGATAGAGGGTGCGGTTCAGGCATTGTAGAACGACCGGCCCTTTCTGCTGCTGGCCCAGAGGCTGACTCACATCGGTGTTTGTAGCCGTAGCCCTGCTTCCAAACTGCAGGCTGAGTGCCCTGGTGTCCATGTGGATTTGTCTCAGCACATCCAGGTTCTTGGCGCTGTAACCAGTCCCCAACTGGGTTGCTTAAAATAATGGGTTTTCTCGGTCCTGGAGGCCAGAAGGCTCAAGTCCAGGTGTTGGGTAGCACCAGCTTCCTCTGGAGGCCAAGAGAAAGGTGTGTTCCAGGCCCCAGGGGCTTCTTGTCTTGTGGCCACACCATGCTGTCTTTGCTTGTCTTCCCTCCGTGAGCGGGTCTCCCTGGCAGACCAAATTCCCATTCATAAAGACAGCAGCCATGGCCCTGGCCGGTTTGGCTCAGCGGTTAGAGCGTTGGCCTGCGGTCCGGAGAGACCCGGGTTCGGTTCCGCTAAGGGCACGTATCTCAGTTGCAGTTTGTCCCCGGCCCTGGTTGGGTTGTGTGGGTGGCAACCACTCAGTGTGTCCCTTTTACGTTGTTGTTTCTCTCTCTCTCTCCCCCTCCCACTCTATCTGAACAAAATATCAAAAAATGTCCTCGGGCAGAATAAAAAAAAAAAGACAGCAGCCATGGATTGGGGCCCACCCTAATGACCGCACTTTAACTGATCACCTCCACGAAGACCCCGTCTCCAAAGGCCACGTTCCATGGTGCTGTGGGACCACCACATCTTTTTGGGGACATAGTACAGTCCATAACAAGGTCCCCACCTCGCCACCCCCAGTCCTGTTGGGCAGAGGACACTGATTTTCTTCAAAGGCTTCAGTGCCTTCCCAGTCTCCCAAATCAGATGTGACTATGTGGGGTCCCCTCCCTCACATTCTAAGTCGGGGGACCCCTGCCCTGGCCAGAGGCCGGCTCTTCTCCGTGCCCTCCGGCACCTGCCCGCCCAGGGCCTCGTGTCCCCCCGGCTGGGCCGGCGCAGGTCTGGCCCCCCGCTGCGCAGTGCCGGGTGGACCTCTCTGGGTGGACCTCAGGGAAGGAGGGCAGCCGGCCCAGCCCCTTGGACCCTGGGCTCTGCTCCCCGACTGTCTCGGCCCTTTGCACGCCTCCACCTCCGGGTCCTGCTTCCCTCCTCCCCCGCTCCCCGCCGCGGGGCCCAGCCGGCCTGCCTTCCCCGCCGGACGCCGCTGGGCAGGGGCGCGCCCTGGCCCGCGGGGCCCGCCGAGGTCCGCCGCCGACAGGGGGCGCAGGAGCGCGGCCTCCAGGAGGAGCGGCGACAGCGGCCGGAAGTCCCGCCCCGGAAGGAGTCGGAGGGAGGGGCTGCGGAAGCCGAAGTGCCGGCCGGGCAGATCCGCCCTCTGCGCGCTCGCTTCCGCCGCGCATCCCGCCCGCTCGCTCCCCGCCGGCCGCCCGCATCCCGCCCGCATCCCGCCCGCATCCCGCCCGCACGCTGGCCTCGCCCGGCCCGCTCGCCGCCGCGTCCTCCGGGGAGACGGGCCGGCGCGCGCAGCTGCTGCAGGCGCTGGACACGGAGTTCCCGGCCGACGCGGTGGAGTGGTGCCCGCTGCAGGGCTGCCGCCGCGTGCTGGCCTGCGGCACCTACCAGCTGCGGGAGCCGGACAGCGAGGTGCGCGGCGCCGCCCAGGCCTGGGGGCGGCCCGGAGCGACAGCCCGCGCGGGCCTGCGTCTGCAGCGGGGAGCAGCCTCGTGCGCAGCCCCGGGGGGGACGTGCGGCGGGGACCTCGCGGCCAGGGAGCGGAATGCCGTCTGTGCGCAGCGCGGCCCCCCTCTATCGGTCCGGTCTCCCGTAAAGGGAGAATGGGGTCCCCCAGCCGCGGTGCTTAATCTCTGGAAGCACAGGCGCGGGTGCCAACCAGGACCCTTAAGAGAGCTGGGCCCGGCGCTGTGGCTCCGTGGTTGAGCCAAGAGGTCGCCGGTTGGATTTCGGGTCAGGGCACATGCCCAGGGTGTGGGCCCAGGCCCCAGTGGGGGGCGTGCAGGAGGCAGCCAATGATGTTCTCTCTCATCGATGTTTCTCTCTCTCTCCTTCTCCCTTCCCCTCTCTCTAAAATCAATAAAGGGAAAAAAAGAAAAAAAGAGCTGGCCCTGGAGCACAGGCTGTCCCTGTGGGGCCCTGAGCCCAGCTGGTCCCTGTTAGCAGGTTCAGAAGCAGCGCTGTGGCGGGCTGCATATCTGCACACTGGTTAATCCTGTGCAGGGGAGCAGAGGTTTCTCCAGCTCAGGCAGTCGGGGGCTGCTCCCAGGCGGGATCCAGTCTCCGCAGACCTCTTTCCCTGGTTCCCTGTCCCACCGTCAGGGTCTGTTAGGGTAACCCGGGCGCACCGGCATCTCTTGTAGAAGGACCTGGACAATGTCGAGCCTCAGATCCGTGTCGGCCGTCTCTACCTGTACATCTGCAATGAGGTCCTCTCTGCTTGCCCCCTGGTTGAGGTCCAAAGGATAGACACCTCTGCCATCCTGGACATGAAATGGTACAAACTTGGGGACAACCCCACCCGTCTGGAGTTTGTGACTTTGTCAGGGAGCCTGATGCCTGGCAGCATTCAACAAGATGGGCCAGTCTCTGAGCTGTGGGTGCGTTTCTTCACCGTCCTGCCCACCTGTGGGCACTTGCAGGAGGATGTAGACTTGGGTTCATTTCCTTTGTCAGTTTCTGAGCCCAGAGTTGGTGTCATTCTGAGACACGATGCTGGTGTTTTGATCCATAAGCCAGGGAATCTTTTTTTTTTTTTTTTTTTTATCCTCACCCAAGGACCTTTTTCCATTTTTGTAACAGATAGAGTGGGAGGGAGAGAGAGGAAGAGAGAGAGGGAAACATCGATGTGAAAGGGACACATCGAGTGGCTGCCACCCGCACGACCAACCAGGGCCAGGGACAAACTGCAACCGAGGTACGTGCCCTTAGCGGGAACTGAACCCGGGTCTCTCCAGACCGCAGGCGGACGCTCCAACTGCTGAGCCAAACCGGCCAGGGCAACCCGGGGAATCTTGTCGGAACAGAATTGTAGCCTCCAAAGCAATGTAGGGGCCGTAATTTAAGTGGTGTTACTGGGGTACATTATGCTCTCCTACGATGGGCAGGGCCCCTGTTCTGACTGGCGTGTGAATTCTTTCCTCAGGTGCCACATCCCGGTGGCCGATCGTGCCCTCTTGGGTGTAGCAGATGCTGGTGGGTTCATAGAGCTCTTCCAACTGGCGGGGTCCGAGGTCAGTGACTGGGGCTGGGCTTTGTCGGTTGGAAGGACCCTGAACGGAGAGGGTTTTGGAGGGAGGCTGATAGCGGCATTTTCTAGGATAGGTTCTGTGCAGCGAGGACTTGATCACAAGACGTTGGGAGGTAGCGTGCAGTCTATTTTAGATTATTTGGTTCTGCATCTAATTCTGAGAGGAAGTCATTTGTGTGTCACCAGCAGAGGACTGAAGTGACAGGCTGCTGGTCTACCTGTTGACGGACCTGCAGGTCCGTCTAAGGAGAGCCTGGACCAGTGTTCTGGGTGGATGCTCCCAGGTCCGAGAACAGCAGTGACTTTCCTAGGTGGGAATGGTCCTTCTCCCTGACAGTCAGGACAGCACATGACCCCTACGTGAACTTCCTAGGTGTTTGACAGAAGCCCCATGCAGTGATAGCCCTGGTCATTGGGGGCCCTGTGGGGAGGGCAGTGGACAGCCCACAGGACTCTGCCTGCCTCTGGGGGACACACGTCCTGCTGCGAGCAGGTTGCAGCAGAGGGCTTGTGTGGAAGGGGCCTCGCTTCAGGTGCTGGGAGCAGCAGCCCCGTCCTGGGAACGAGGGGGATTCTGGGGAAGGCCGTGGGCCCATAGACCAGGATTGAGGCGGGAGCAGCAGCCCCGTCCTGCGAACGAGGGGGATTCTGGGGAAGGCCATGGGCCCACAGACCAGGATCGAGGCGGGAGCAGCAGACCGAAGAGAGCTCCCTAATGAAGCAACCTGCCAGGAGCCTGTGGGTGGCATCAAGCAGGTCCAGGTAGCTTAGCTAATCTAACTTACACAGATCACAGGAGAGAGAAACAGTGTTTAAATGGCCGGTCGTGGCTTCTGAAAGGGGAAGCAGAGGAAAGTGTCCCTCGTCTGTGTCTCTGAAGACACAAGGTGCAGTGTTCCTGGAGGCCTGGGGAGCTGGAGAGCGTGCACCAGGGTGTTTCCCACCCCAAGTAGGCGAGTGATAGCATCTGGGGGCTGGGAGGGGCGGGGCCAGTGTGGCCAGCCAGGGGTCTGAGAAGGAGAGATGCCCGCTTGCCCAAGGTCACGGGTGTGGGAAGTCCTGCAGGGGTATGAGCTCCTGGAGGGCAGGCGCCAGTTTCTCAGTGTCCTTGGGCTCTGAGTGAGTGACTTCCCCCCTCGTTCCCTGGGGCTGAGAGAGGGAATGGCCGTCTGCACAGCTGGAGGCTGACCTCGCCAGGGTCTCGGGCTGCTCCCTTTGACAGCGGCCCTGTCCCTCCAGGAGAGTACCTTCACCCTGGAGCCGTGTGCCCGCGTTGCCCTGGACAAGCAGTGTCTGGCCTTGTCCCTGGATTGGTCCACTGGGAGAGCAGGAAGGTAAGGGCCGCCGTCCTTGCTCCGGGGACTCCCTCCTGTTTTCATGCAGGAGAGAATTAGAGCCGCCTGTGCTTCCCCCGACTGAGGCTTCCAAGCTGGGGAGGCCCTGCCAGTCCACCTGGGACAGCGCGGGCCTCCCAGATAACCAGCCTGGTGTGTGCATCCGCAGAAGCTGGCCCTCACTTGTTTCGACAAGCTAAGCGGTGGCTCTGGTCTCTGCCAGGTGCCCAGACAAGCCTCTTGAGAAGCATGTGCGTGCCAGGTCTGTGGAGAGCTTCTTCCAGGACAGTCTTGGGGGCACAAAGTGTCATCACTTGGGAAGCAGAAGAGGGTGATGCGTTTGGGTCAGAGTGACGTTCAGCTGCATTCTCTGTTGGTGCCGTGTGTCTAGGGCCAGTGACCAGTCCTTAAACATCATTAGCAGCGATTCCAAGGGGCAGCTGCACCTCCTGAAGGTGGACGGGGCGGGGCCTGGACTGCAGTGTGTGGCCACGTGGCAGGCCCATCACTTCGAGGCCTGGATCGCTGCTTTCAATTACTGGCAGACAGAAGTCGTGTATTCAGGTGGGTGCCCTCTGGGCTCGCCACAGCGCCATCACCGTCCCTCTGGAGCCTGGCGGGAGGAGTGAGCTCGCCCTGCGCGGCCACCAGCCTGGACGCGCTGGGGTGTTGAAGACCTGGTGCGGAGGGTGTGCTCTCTGGCGGAAGCTGTGGTCGGCCCCACCATCAGCACAGCACAGCGTGCTGTGGGCTGCGGGTCTCGAGCGGCACTGCCCAGGTGGGCAGGGAGCCCCGCCTCCGCCCTGTTGTTTGTGCCGAGTCTGGTAGGGGCCTCAGTCTGGCCTGGTGCTCGAGTCTGGTAGGGGCCTCAGTCTGGCCTGGTGCTCGTGGGCCCATGCTGGCTTGGGGGCAGGCTCCGCGCCGCTGCCGCCCACTTGGAGGGTTCACCTTCCTGAGGAAAAGGAAGCACGAGAGAGGTGGGGTCAGCCGACTTCCCAGGGCTTAGATTACTGTGTGTGGGGCTGCTCGGGGGGAGGAGGAAGGAACAGCGGCTGCCTCCAGCCTCCGACCCGGGCAGGGACTCTCACCGGAGTTGGAGGCGTTGGTCCCGAGAGGAGCTGCTGGATGTGCAGATGCAAAGATGACCCGTTCCTTCTCCGTCCGTGGCTGGGAGGAGCCGTGGGCTGTGCTTTCACGCAGGAGGCCGATGGCCTCGCCTGTGGAGGTCTGGCCAAGGCACCCAGGCAGGGGCCCCTTCAGCCCGTCTTGCTTGGCCCCTCGCCAGCATTCTGCGTGCTCCCTGGGTCTGGGCACCCGGGCTCCCCATCCTGCTCAGAGGCTCCTCCCTCCACGGGGACCTGGGTCACCCTCTGCCTCCGGTCATCGCCCTGTGGTGTCGCCTTCTGCACTCAGACACTGTCTCTTCCAGAGACGGCTGCACTGAGTGCTCACCTCGCCTTCGGAGCCCTGGGTCCATTTATCTGCCCTTGGCCCACACTCCCGCCAGCGTGCCCTGGACTCCCCCGCGAGCCGTGGGCGATGGCGCGTCCGCTCCTCCCCTAGCCCCAGCCCCAGGATAGGGTCTGGGGGCCGCAGTCATGCCTCCCGAGGGGCCACACCTTGTCGGGCTCTTCTCAGGTCTCAGATCGGCTGCTTCTGTCCCACCTGTCTGGGCCCGGTCGCATCTCGTTTGTCATGGCTCTTCCCAGGGCAGGTCCTTCCTGCATCGTCTGTGTCGGCCTTGCGCGGGCTCAGTGAGCGATGAGGGTTCAGGGTTTGAGGTCTCGTTCTTGGACTGGTTCTCCCGTGAGGCTCCGCTGACTCAGAGCAGGGGTATAGTGGGGTAGCAGGCTCACGTCAGGACCCGTCAGTCACCCTGCAGGCATTCACTGAGCACCTGCTGGGTGCCCAGCTCTGTCTGGGCGCTCAGGGCACATCGGTGAACGGGGGAAGTCCCTGCTTTCACTGAGCCCACACTGAGGAGATGGACGGACACTGCAGAGAGGACGGCAAGGAAGAAATTGCACAGGAGATCGGGGGTGCCAGGCGCTTCGGGAAGAGGGAAGGTAGAACAGAGTGAGGGCCCAGGGGTGCTGCAGGCAGGCGCAGATGGTCCTGTTGCAGAGCAAGGTCATGGTAGGCGAGGGCCTAGAGCAGCAATGGGCCTGGTGTACGACAGTGAGGAGCAGCACGGCCAGACGGCAGGAGGGCTGACGTCGAGGGTCACAGGGCCATGCAGGCCCAGGGAGGACCTTGGCAGAGCCTCTGCTGGGTCCTGGGAATCTGTCTTCCCCCGCAGGCGTCCTGTTCAAGTCTAAACACAGGTGCGGTGGCACAGGGTGAGTGTTCTGGGGCTGCCATCCCTGGAGCTCTCCTGCCTGATGGCCACCTGAAACCACCCAGGAAAAGCCCCCGCCCTGGGAACTTCCTCACAGATGTAAATTCTCTCCTCGAGAAATGGCCACTTGCTATGATAGCACCGTGGTCAGTGGGTGTTTCTCTTTCCACACAGGTGGGGACGACGGCCTTTTGAAAGGCTGGGACACCAGGAAACCTGCCACACCTGTGTTCACCAGCAACAGGTAAACCACGTGGGGCGAGCGCTCAGTGTGACAGCTGCGCTCCCGTGGTCTTCTCAGCGAGGTGGCCCTGCCTGCTCCTGCTGAGGCCTTGCCTTTCGCCCGCAGACACGCCATGGGTGTGTGCAGCATCCAGAGTAACCCCCACCAGGACTGCATCTTGGCCACCGGGAGGTGAGGCCCTGCGTCGGCACCCTGGGTCCATCCTGCATCTTTCCCTTCCTTTGTTTGGTTAATTCTCATCTCAGGATGTTTTTCCATTGACTTTTTGTTTTTGAATGTTTTTATTGATTTTTTTAGAGAGGAATGGAGAGAGAGAAACAGCCATGTGAGAGAGATGTACATCAATTGGCTGCCTCCTTCAGGTCCCCCCCACGGATTGAGCCTACAACCTGGGCATGTGCCCAATCAGAAATCAAACTGGGACCTCTTGGTCCATCAGATGACGGTCCATCCACGGAGCCACACCAGCCATGCCCATTGACTTTAGAGAGAGTGGAAGGAAGAGGGCGGGGGGAGATTGATGTGAGAGAGACATAGTGATTGATTAATTGGTTGCCTGCTGCACGTACCCCGAAATGGGCAGGGATCAAGCCTTCAGCCTGTGCCCTGGCTGGTTTAGCTTGGTGGTTACAGCATCGGCCCACAGACTGAAGGATCATAGTGAGCAGGAGGCAACCAATTGATGTGTTTCTCTCACATCGATGTCCCCCGCCCCAGCTCCACTCTAAGAATCAGTGGGAAAAAATATCCTTGGGTGAGGATTAACCAAAAAACATAAACCTGAAACCCTGGTATATGCCCTTGACCAGAAATCAAACCTGCAACGCTTTGGTCCCGTGGCCTGTGCTCTAACCGATGAGCCACACTGGCCAGAGCTCTTGCAGTTGCTTAGGGCTTGCTCTCAAATCAGGGAGCAGGTAAGCGAGAGGGGGCTTGTCCTGGAGAGGCGAGTGGGACTGGTCTCTGGGGAGATGTTCCATCCAGCAGGGGGCCTTGGGGAGCAGCTGGTCTTTCCTACCTACTGCCTGTGGTTCGGTTCCAGCTACGACGAGCACGTTCTGCTGTGGGACACCCGGAACATGACGCAGCCGTTTGCTGACGTGCCTGTGCAGGGCGGGGTGTGGAGGCTCAGGTGGCACCCTCTGCACGGCCACCTGCTCCTGGCGGCCTGCATGTACGGCGGCTTCAGGGTCCTCGACTGCAGGCAGGCAGTGGGTGAGTGGGCCAGAGGCAGCTGGTGGGGCGGGGCTCCCGGTTTCCTGTTCTGCACTCCCCCAGACTCCCCCATACACATCCCAGTGGCCCTCTAGGCCTTGTGATGGCACCACAGTCTCCACTGCAAGCACTCTGCCCCGAGCTGTGGTCCTTCCCTGACAGGTCCCCGGTTGTGGAACCTCCCGCATTGCAGGGGCCGTGACCCTGCCGGGGCCTCTGCCCCTGGAGCCTTTGCCCTTGTCATGTTCATAACCACCCTTGGCCCACCTTCTGCCTTGCTCTTCCTGCTGGCGGACGGTGTCCCAGTCATGCGTCAGCTTCCTCCCTACTCTGTCTCACACTTTCTGGGCAGAACTCAGCCCTGGTTGTACCCAACTCTGCTGTGCTCGGTTCCTTGTCTCCCTCTTCTGCCGCGGCCGCAGGCGGGCAGTGTTTGCCATTGTGGGGCGCTGTGTCTCGGCTCGGCCTCTGGGGGTCTCCTTCCCAACTTCTATTTTGAACTTGAGTGTCAGCCTATCTTGTTTCATTAAAAAAAGCTTATTGGTGTTTTATAGGGATTGCATTAAATATAAATGAACTTTAAAAGTGACTGACTTATTATCTGGGGTTATATCATTCAAGAAAAGGGATATGTTCCCGCTTGTTCAAGTCTGTGTTTCTGTGTACACATTGCCCATTTCTTGTTCACTTTATTCTTAAGTGGTTTATCTTTTATTGTTGCTATTTTAATGAAATAGTAACATTCTCTTTCATTGTATCTTCTAATTGGATATTGTCTGAGTATTTGAAAGCCATTAGTTTTGTTTTGTTTTTTTTTCTTAATTGATTTTAGAGAGGAAAGGAGAAGGAGAGAGAAATAGAAACATCAATGAGAACATCAGTTCGATTGCGGCCAAGGGCATGTACCTCAGTAGCCGTTCATCCCCGGCCCTGGTTGTGCGGGAGGCAACCAGTCAGTGTGTCCCTCTCTTGTAGGTGTTTCTCTCTCCCTTTCTCTCCCCTCTCTCCCTCCCACTCTATCTGAAGATAAATAGAAAAATATCCTTGGGTGAGGATTGAAAAAAAAAAAAAAAAAGATTTGATATTAGCATTGTTTGATTCATGTGAAAATCAAAACCAAGTATGGAATTATTTCTTCTCTTGAATAATTTACATGTATCATTTGGATTATTTTTTCTTTCAACATCTGGCAAAATTCTGAGAGACCCCGTGGGCCTGATCTGTTTTTCACGGTAGTTCCTTGACATGACACTGTCCTGTGTGAATCGGTTTGTTTACCCCGTCTCCACGGGTCAGTGTGGGTTACCTGGCTGTTCCTAGGCTGGTTCGTTTCATCTGCGGTTTGAAACTTATTTGCATAAAGATGTGTAAGGAAGTTACTTGTGATTTTTTAAAAAAAATTTCCTCTTTTTAACAGTGATTTCCTCCTTGTCGTCTTTATTGTCTTCCTCCTGTGGCTCCTTCGCTGTTGGGCATTTCGAGTGAGGAGTGCAGTTCGCTTACCTTTATCACCTTGTTTGTGCTAAGTGTTTTTATGTCGGAATTTTTCTCTGACTTAAGTCTGTCTTTAGGTTCTGATATGTAGTCATTTCATTTCCATTAAGAAAGAGAAATCCCATGATTTGAGTGTGTGATTCCCGAGCCACGCGCGGTGTGGTGCGTTTTCGCATTTTGGAAGCGCCATTCTGCCTCGGCTGTTTTCCGTTTCCTGGCATTCTGGCTGGAGATGCTACTCGCTGTCCTTTTTCTCCTTTACGGAACTCGGTCCTCTGTTGCCGACACGCACCCGAGTTCTCTGACCGTTGCGCGTGCACTGAGTCGGCTTCGTGGTTCCTGGGCAGCAGGAATACCTGCCCTTCCTGTCTCCAGGTCCGTCCAGGTGTTCATGTGGAGGGACAGGGATGGTTTCCTGGGGAGCATCTCCGCTGTCTTGGGAAGTTCAGGGTCTGGCTTCTGTCTGGAGCTGCCTCTGTCCACACGAAGCCCGGGACCAGGGGTGGGGTCTCCTGTGCTGTAGCTGTGTTGTTGGCGTGTTTTCCTTTTTTTTTTTTGGTACGTGCACCTAGCGGGAACTGAACCCAGGACTGTCGGGTCCACAGGCCGACACTCCAACCGCTGAGCCAAACCGGCCAGGGCAGGCATGTTTCCTTATTCCAGCATCAACCCAGTTTGCGCTCGGCCCCCTTCATCCTTGCTCATTCTGATCACGATTCAGGTCACCGTGGCACTGATCCCTGCACTGGGCGGCCAGCGATGGCCACCCTTTCAGTGTTGTGGCTGTCCAGCTGGTGGCAGTGTTGTAAGCCCACATCCCCAGCTCACTGGCTGCCGGCTTTCCACAGCAGCTCCTGCCAGCCTCAGCCCTGCCTTGGACCCCAGATCACCTCCGGTCTGGAGACACTCACTTCTTTTTCCGGTCGTGTGTTGCTTTCAGAGCTTCCAAGCTTTGCACCTTCTGGACAGAGGACCGACCTCTTTCCAGTTCCTGCCCTCCAGCCTCAGGGTTGCCATAGCAACTCACCATCAGGAAACTGCTCATGCTCAAACTCTTCAGTGACTCCTTCCCAAGCTGAAGGTCCCACTCTGTAACAGAGCATGCTGAACTGGGGCTGGCTCTGACTTTCCAGACGGGTCGCCGCTCCCCAAGGGCACTTCCACCACCTCCCCTTGTTGTGAGCCTCATTCTCCTTCCCCTGTGCTTGTCCCCCACTTCTCTGCCTGTCTCCCCTCCCACCTGGGTATCCCCTTTCCCTCTGCTTCAAAGTCTTCACTGGGAAGCTTTCTGGGTCCTCCGACTTGGAAAGCAGCTCACACGTGGGGCCTGTGAGCCAGGCCGAGTGCTCACGGGACTCGGTGCACTGCGCCCGATGTCGGCTTGCTTCCCTGCCGCTGCCCACATCCCGGCCACTCCTCCGTGACAGTGGCTGCTCTTTGCAGTGTCCCTTTGAGGGTGGGCAGGGCCATCGTTAGGGGGTGCCAAGACCTGCTCTGAGTAACGTTGCATTTCTGGTATTGTCTCGCTCCAGAGGAGAAGCAGGACATGTGCACAGTCTCCGCGTCCCACAAGTTGCCCAGCTCACTGGTGTACGGAGCCGACTGGTCCTGGCTCACCTTCTGCCCTGTACCACAGTCCCAGCAGTTGTCCAACATAGGGTCCTTTTCCTGCAGCGACCCAGGGGCCAGGACAGAAGACGTCGAGGTGGCAGGCCAGCCGGCAGGACCTCCCTCTCGCAGTTGTTTAGCAGACGATGGTGGAGAGGGTTGGATCAAGCCCCAGGTTGGAAATAAGAAGAAGACTTCTCTCCAGCCATCCACAGAGGGCAGGAAGGTCAGCAGCCAGCTGCATACCCCAGGGACCATGATCTGTGACTATGACCTGCATGTGGAAACAGCAAACACTGACATCAGCCTTCTAGCCACTTGCTCCTTCTATGACCATGTTCTTCACCTGTTGAAGTGGGAGAACAGCTGAGCGAGGGAACAGGGTGCTTGGTTTGAAATCATAAAGCCCGTGTCTGTGATGAACTGCCCTCAGACCATCTTACTGAGGTTCTCATTGTCTCGGAAGCTTAGTGTAGGGCTCAGTGAATCTCCGGAAGCTGCAGTGCAGTCAAGAAAGCAGTTGGGCCCTGGCTGGTTTGGCTCAGCGGTTAGAGCATCGGCCTGTGGTCCGGAGAGACCGGGTTCAGTTCCCGCTAAGGGCACGTACCTCGGTTGCAGTTTGTCCCCGGCCCTGTTGGTTGTGCAGGTGGCGACCACTCGAAGTGTCTCTTTCACATCGATGTTTCTCCCTCTCTCTTCCTCTCTCCCCCTCCCACTCTACCAAAAAACAAAAAATGTCCTTCGGTGAGAATGATAAAAAAAAAGAAAGAAAGCAGTTGGGCCCTGGCCAGTTTGGATCAGCGGTTAGAACGTCGGCCTGCGGTCTGGAGAGACCTGGGTTCAGTTCCCGCTAAGGGCACGTACATCGGTTGCAGTTTGTCCCCGGCCCTGGTTGGGTCGTGTGGGTGGCAGCCACTCGATGTGTCCCTTTCATGTCGATGTTTCTCTTTCTCCCTTCCTCCCTCCCACTCTATCTGAACAAAATATCAACAAAAAAAGAGAAAGCAGTTGGCTTCTCTTTAGTAGACATGGGCTGGGCCCTTCAATAGTGATTCTGGCATGGAGGTGTTGGCAGGCAGTGCAGGGCCTCTCCTGGCTTTCAGACTTGGCAGTTTTTTAGTTCTTCATACTTATCTAAGAAATATTTATATTAACTGAAGTGCCCTGATCGGCAACCTCTTGGTCCATGGGTTGACACTGAAACACTGAGCCATACTGGCTGGACACACTGAAGGTTCTTTTAAAAGCTATTTTATATCACCAGAGTAGTTGTATTTTTGTTTTGTTTTTTTAATGGATTTTTTTGAGGGAGAGGAAAAGGGAGAGAGAAATAACATTGATTGGCTGCATCCTGCTCGCCAACTGGGGATCGAGTTGGCAACCTGGGCATATGTCCTGACTGGGAATCAAACCTGGACCTCTCAGTCCATGGGACCGTGCTCAGTCCACTGAGCCATACTGGCTGGGCACCAGAGTAGTTTTATATTAACTTGAAAAAAGATCACCAGAAGTACTTTGCAGTAAGCAAAATGGTGTGTGAGCTGAGCTGCCATAGAGTGCTGGGAATTTGAGATGTCAGTGCAGTGGATTAATCGCACTTCCTCATTGTGGCTTTAGTGAACTGAATAGCTCCCAGATGTGTTGCCCACGAGAAATCCAGACACCCATCTGGGCTGGTGACTCTTGGCCCTCACAGACAAGTTCATTGTTGTCTGTCACAGGCTACTGGTGAATTGATCACAGCCCCAGTATTACTGATAGGAGACACAGGTGTTCTGAGTCAGAAATGCACTTCTAATTTGTTTCCTTCTTTCCCAACGAGACGCAAGGCAACATACCCATATAGGTTAGAAGGTGTCATAACTGACATTATTCTATGCTAAACAATCGGTGCCCAGCTAATGGGCCCATTTACTTCAATACAGAAATGTTGGCCCCTTGCCCTGGTGGGTTTAGCCAAGTGGTTAGAACGTTTGCCTTCTGACCAAAGGGCCATGGGTTCAATTACCAGTCAAGGGCACATACCTGGGTTGCAGGTTGATCCCTGGCCCTGGTCGGGGTCCTGCAGGAGGTTACCAAGACACAGATGTGTCCCTCTTTCCCTCCCTCTCTTCCAGTCTAACTATCAGGAAAAGGAAATGTTGACCCTTTAGAGTTTGTTAGGGTCAATTAAGTACTAGGCAGATCACGGAAAATGCGAAGGACCATCACTGAAACAGGCCGACACAGGAAACACTACAGGTTACTAGAGACCCGAGGGTTCGGGCCTGGTCTTGGGTCTGCCCCAGGGGAGCAGTGTCTTTCCCCCAGGGTCCCGCCCACAGCTCCATGGACGGTTCCTGGGGCTGCGCAGGGCCTGGGGATGAAGGAGCGGTGTCGTGGAGCGGAGCCTGCCCTGCTCCCCACGTCCGCGGGGAGCGGCTGGGGGCGCCGCCGTGGTCACTGCCCCCGACCCGCTGTGTCGCGCCCTTAAATTCGCAAAGACACACGCCCAGACACGCACTGTGGTAGCCACGGTCTTTAATAGAAGCCGGTGGGGCCGGGCCCGGGGGTGCGGCTGCTAGCGCGGGAAGTTCTTGGGGTACAGCTGGAAGAGCTTGCCGTCCTGCGTGGGCTCGAAGCCGTACTTCTCCAGGCGCCCGGGGTCGAAGGTGCCGTCCCTGAAGTCCTTCTCCACGGCGGGCGCCACGGCCTCGCGGAAGAGCTGCGCGGGCGTGAGCGGCGTGTCGGGGCCCGGCGGGGCGCGGTAGTTCACGTAGGGCTTGAGCTTGAAGCCGGCCAGCTCGGGCACCACCAGCTCGGGCACCATCTCCTTGACCTGCACGAACTTGCTGCCGCGGGCGTGGAAGCCGGTGCCCTTCGCGCCGCGGCTCTTGTAGAAGGTGCGCGGGCCCCGCTTGCTGGTCCACTTGCTCATCCGGTCGGCACCGCGCACCACGCAGCGGGCCGCCGCGCCCAGGAGCCCCATGCTGCCGCCGCCCCCGTGTGCGTGTGCCTGCGCCTGCGCACCAGGCCCCGCCCACTTCCGGCTTCGGCGTCCGGCTTTTGGCGCCCGGCTTCCGCCCTCGCGCCGCAGCAAGAGCCGCCCCGATTGGCTGCGTCGCGCCCAACGCGCAGCCGCGTTCCTGCGAGGGGGCGGGGCCGGGCAGCCCCTGCGCGGGAGAGCCGGTGTCGGTGCGCGGCCCGGATGCGGGCGCGGTGAGTGGCCGCCGAGCGCCCGGAGCTGGCGGCCCGGCCTGTGGGGAGGGCGGCCGGCAGCGCCCCCAGCGTGACCCAGGCCCATGCCGCTGGCGGGGCCCCGGGCCCCAGCCCGACGCCCCGAACTCGATGACGCCGTAAATCCGACACCCCTAACCATGTGCCCCTGTAACACCAGCGCCCTAACCCCACGCCCCTCCCCCACGGGTGCCCGTGTGCCGGTGACGCCTTGTAACTCCGACACCCCCTAACCTGTCTGATGCCCCTGTAACACCGTTGCCCCTTTACCCTGACGCCCCTGTAACCCCTGAGGCCCCCAACTCAGACCCCTGGTGATACTCCTGTGCCCTTCCTGCGCGGGCTCCGCAGACACGCCCTAACTTGCTGTTCCCCCTAATTCTGGCATCTCCAGCCCTGGACACCCCTAACTCTGATGACCCTCTCAGCCACACCCAGGGCTCTGCAGGCCCCCAAACCTGATCCAGGGACCTGTTTAGTTCTTCACTGGGTCCCCTTCCCTCTGGCCCCAGGCTGTCCCAGGTAGAGAAGCGTAGGAGGAGCTGCAGTGGCCTGTCCCCCCGCAGCTTGCGTATAGGGAGGCAGCCTGGTCAGGACAGCAGCAGGCCACAGACCGTCCGGCCCTGCTGGCCCTCAAGGAGATGAAGCAGAAGGGTTCCCGCTGTGGGATGGGGAGGGCACAGGACAGGTGCCCGCACGCCAGCAAACGCACCTGCTCCCCCACCTGCCTTCCCCGACTCCTGTGGGTGGGATTTGGGAAGAGACTAGCCCTCCCTTGTGGCCACTTTCCTAAGGGGCCTGTGAGCTACAGGGTGAAGGCCCCAGTGCTGGCCAGGTGAGCAGAGCTGGTCTCGGAGTTCGTCATCCCTGGACCCAGCACACCCACTTGAGGGCTCAGTGGCCCTTGGATGGGAGACCCCCAGGCATGGGCCACTGGGGGAGTGTGTCTCAAGACCCCCAGGCATGGGCCACTGGGGGAGTGTGTCTCAGCTGCTGTGCCCCCCCCGGCCTTTGCCCAGCTCTGAAGCTGGCATCAGCCTGAGGCCTTGGCCCGGCTGCTCACTGCCCTTGCTGGCTGGGAACTTGGCTGCAGTTCTAGGTGCCTGGGTGGCCACGTGAGGGAGGGTTGTTTACGAAAGTGGCTCCGGTGCTTCCGAATAGGTAGCTTCTCTTCGTGGAGGTGCTTCTTGTCTGGGTTTGCCTGTCAGTAAAGTCATAATTTTAAAAAACACGTGTTTATGGATTTCAGAGAGAAAAAGGGACAGAGAGAGAGAGAGAGAAACACCGCTCGGCTACCTCCAGCACGCCCTCTCCTGGGATTCAAGCTGGGGTCCAGCCTGACCTGGGCGTGTGCCCTGACCTGGAATTGAGCTGGTGACCTTTTGGAGCACAGGAGGACCCCTAAGCAACGGAGCCACACTGGCCAGGCCTGAAAACAGTTGAACGTGGAAAGGAACCCAGGGGAAAGGTGGACACATTGCTCTCCTGCGTGACTGCGTTGGTGGAACACTTGACCTCATTTGAATCGGTCTTTGTTCTTTCCCCTGGACCATTTGTTTCCTTTGTCGCCATGGGACAAGAGGAGGACCCCGGCCCAGAGGTATGGAGCTAAAGGGTTCCGGATGGATCGGAACTAGTTGGGGGCATTCTGGACCAGGGGAAAGGGTTCATGCAGCCTCTGGTCAGCTCCTTGGAGCCTACTGAGGGGGGGACCCTGTGTTTCCCTCCTCCGAGATCAGTTCCATGCCTTAGAGTCCCAGTGAGAAGCTGGAAAGTCTGAGGTGCCTGACCATGGAGGCTGTGCTCAGAGGCGGTGAGACACTGTGGGACCATTCCGTGGACAGACTTGCCGTGTGTGGAGTGAAGGGTGTGGTGTGGTCATGGGTCTGAGCATTCAGTCTGGGCCAGGAGGGGCTGGGGGCCTCAGCTCGGGAGCAAAAAGCCCCACTGCTTCCGTGAGTGTCCTGAACTGAGTGCAGAGGGTGAAATTCCTGGACACTGACCGGTTGTCCGGACACAGCACTTTGCTGGTGAGAACTGTTCTCGTCTGTCTGTGGTTCGCTGGCATCAGTGCCATGTCTGTTCCTGGTTCTCGGAGGGTCCGGCCGGCTGCGTTAGTCCTCGAGCTGTGTCAGGTCTGAGTGGGTTGGCAGGTGCCCCGGTCCCGTCCGGCTCCTGGTTCTCGGAGGGTCCGGCCGGCTGCGTTAGTCTTCGAGCTGTGTCAGGTCTGAGTGGGTTGGCAGGTGCCCCGGTCCCATCCTGCTCCTGGTTCTCGGAGGGTCCGGCCGGCTGCATTAGTCCTCGAGCTGTGTCAGGTCTGAGTGGGTTGGCAGGTGCCCCGGTCCTATCCTGCTCCTTGCTGCCTGGGGAGAGGCACGTGGACACGGAGGGTGGGGATCAGAATGTGGTTGTTTGCTGGTCTTATTTCCTGTTCATCTTCTCTGGGAATCGGCCAGCATCTGCCACACGGGAGCCTCTGCCTGCTCACCATCTGGCTTACTTCCCTCCCTCCCTCCCTCCCCACCCCCTCCTCTGGACTTCTGAAGCCAGGGGAGCTCTCCCCTGGGGCAGCAGGGGAGCAGGCTCATAGCCCTACTCTGCTGGGAGCTGGAATCTAACTTTCTCAAAGTCCAGATGGCCTCTTGGGGTTTCTCGGCACTGCTGGTGCTTGGGCTTCTGTGTGCCCTGTGGCCAGCTGTTCGAGGTCCTGTTGGTGACCAGAGAACATCGAGAGTCGGCCTTTACACCCCCTGTGGCCAGCTGGGCCTTTTCCCTGGACTGGCATCCTGAGTTCTCAGGGTGCAGAGGTGCTCATGACGTGTAACACAGCCGGCAGCTGGCGCTGCCCTGCTGTCCCGAGTGGTCATGGAAGCAGGTCTCTGCTCCGAGCACGTGGGCTCGGGCCCTCAGCTCCCAGAAGACTGCTTCTTCCCAGGGTCTCCCCCAACCAGGAGCTCTGTGCCCACTGCCCCGGGCAGCCATGCCTGCCCTGCCCTTCCTGACCCCGGTGCGCTCTTCCAGGCTGGCGTCTGTCTGGGCACTGCCCTGCAATCCTGGTGGCTGCAGCTGATGGAGCAGCATTCACAGGCTACCATGGTAACCAGCTCCCCCTGGGCCGGGCTCCCCCCTGGGCCGGGCTCCACCTGTGGCGGGGTGGGGTGGGCTCCCTACAGCCTTGTTGAGGGGTGCTCTGTCTGCCCCCTCGCCCAGCTCACGGGGATGGTGATCGGAGCCCTCCTGGCCCTCGTTGGCGTCACCATCGTTTTTGTGTACAGAAGGGTTAACCGATCCCGTGAGTATCGCTTCAGTTTCCAGCTCTGGTGGGAGGGACGAGGGCACCGTGACCTGCCTGCGTTTCAAGCCCCTGGTGGCGTTGCCTGGAGATTGCTGGCGGTCTAGGCGGGCGCTGAGTGCACAGGGTCCGAGTCTTCGCAAGCTTCTCTTGACTCTAGCACAGCTTCTGTGGAAAAAGCTGCCCTTGCTGGTCCCTTGGTGGGTGTGTACCAGCCCTGGGCCAGACGCTGCTTTTTCTTCCTGTGCTGGGTGCCGGGCCCGGCTCAGGAGACCGCTCTGCTCCCTCGCAGGACAAGTGCAACCCACCCCTCAGTACAGGTTCCGGAAGAGGGACAAGGTGATGTTCTACGGCCGGAAGATCATGAGGAAGGTGACCGGGCAGTGGGCTGGGAGGCCTGGTGGGGCTGGGCCGGGGTCAGAGCTCCGAGGCGGCTTTGGCAGGTGCGCAGAGACAGAGGCCTGTGGGCCCCGAGAGAGAGCGTTTGTCTCAACTGGAGACGTCCCTGGGGCGTGTGGGCACGGAGGGTCCTGGCTCCAGGCCTGTGGCTGGTGGTCCTGCCAGGATTTGGGGCCAAGTCCCCACAAGGTGGAAGCCCCCCTCCGGGGACAAGCAGCCGTTCCTGGAGACCCCCAGCCCGGTCCCAACCCTGAGGGCAGGAAGGACTCCAGACCGCCCAGAGGCCCCTGTACTTAGACTGCAGGCTCCAGCAGTCACTCTCGTTGCCTGGGTACACAGGTAGCGCGTGTCCTTGGTGGGAAACCCGCACCGTCAGACGAGAAGGTGTCCTGGTCTTCAGGTGCTGGAGACAGGAGCTCAGCTGGGGCTGCTCACAGCTGCGGTGGCCGCTCAGAGCTTGGACACTGCTGTGCCTGCCGGTGGCAGGGGTCAGACCTGGAGTGTGGGGACAGTGTGGGGCTGCCTCAGCCTAGCGCAGGGCCACACGGAGTGACCCCCAGCAAGTGGAAGGGGCTCGTGCATGTCAGGTGGGGGCCGTCCACCCCTGGTCCCACTGAGGACTGTGCAGTGACCAACTAGACCCAGGCGGAGGAGGACAGGAATGGGGTCCAGTGGTGCGGAGACACCTGGGAGGGAGTGGAGTTGTGACCACTTGCGCATAACGGAGCTGACACCCGGGGGCCGACACACCTCACATGAAGGCCGGCTGAGGGCAGGGACTGGCCCCCAAGGTTGAGACCTGGATCTAGCCTCTGCTTTTCACGCTGCAGGTGACCACACTCCCCCATACCCTTGTGGGGAGCACGGCCGCCCCCCGGCAGCGGGTGAGGAAGAGGACCAAGGTGCTGTCTTTGGCCAAGAGGTACTGGGACTGCCCTTCAGGCCACACCTGCCCCGCTGCTCTCCCGGGGGCACTGCTGTGTCTCCCCGCTGCGGGGGCCCAGCTCCAGGGTGCGGCTCTGCCTCTAGGATCCTGCGGTTCAAGAAGGAGTACCCCACCCTGCAGCCAAAGGAGCCCCCGCCGTCCCTGCTGGAGGCCGACCTCACGGAGTTCGACGTGAAGAACTCTCAGCTGCCCTTGGAAGTTCTGTACATGTTGAAAAACGTCAGGTAAGAGGAGCCGGGGGCAGGGGGCCATTATTGCTGGGGCTGCCGCAGCCTGGCGTCCGGACGCACTCCCCGGGGCCCCGATGGTTGGCAGAGTGTCGCTCCTTCCGGCTCTGCCCCGTGGTTGGAGGAGCCTCCTTACCCGTTCTTGGCTGTTGTGTTTACATTTTCACCTCCAGGGGAACTCAGAGCACGTGTGGGAGTGGAGGCTGGACCGAAAGTTACCAGTTGGTCCCTCCCCCATCCCAGGAGCCCTGCCTTCCCTCTCCTGGAAACCCGTCTCCCTCCACCATCTTCCTCCCAGGTCCCAGGAGTGTGTCCAGGCCTGGCCTTGGTTGTGCATCCAGTTCAAGTTCAGAGTTGCGGCTCCAGGGCTCTTTGGGCTGGAAGCAGCTCGCGGGGACTCCTGGAGGTGAAGCTCTGGTCCTCGTGGTGACTCCAGGCCGCAGCCCTGTGGAAGCCAGCTCTCTGGACCTGGCTGGTGGTCACGCTGGCCCAGATTCCTGTCAGTCTCTTCCGAAGGCTGTCCCGCTGGCCCTCCCTACTGGCAGGAGTCCATGTGTGCTGTGGTTCTTGCAGGGTCCTGGGCCACTTTGAGAAGCCACTATTCCTGGAACTGTGCAAACACATGGTCTTCATGCAGCTGCTCGAAGGGGAGCACGTGTTCCGGCCGGGGGAGCCGGACACAAGCATCTACGTGGTACAGGACGGGCGGCTGGAGGTCTGCATTCAGGATGCGGTAAGGAGTTTTCCATTGAGCAGTTAGTGCAAAATCTTGGCTTTCGGTTCTTTGAGAAAGAGGCACACGTCGGTCCCGAGCATGGGGACGGAGCCCTTCCCTTCCTCACAGGCTGCTGGCGCTCGGCGCTGCTCTGCCGGGACCCCTGGCGCTCTTGCCTGTTTTCGGGTATCACGGCTTGGGCTCTACGGGAATGAGTAGGGCACCCACTCACCTGGAAGCTGAACACTCGCTTCCTGTCCCTGTCAGATTGTACCCTAGCGCCGTCGCCAGGGGCGGCGACCTCAGGCCAAGCCTGCGAGGTCTGGGTGCTTTGCAGGTGGGCGTGTGGGTTCATTCGCCCTGTGGGGTGACCCAGGCTGCTTCCCACTGCTTGTTACTGTTTGAAGCCAATGCTTAGCGCACCCCGGAGGGCACGAAGTCGCTCCCAACATCAGGGACGCTCCCACCTGCCAGCCCCGGGGCTGGGCCCCACCCAGGTGGTTCCCGCACGCCCTGCGCTTCCCGCGTAGCCTCGTCTGTGGCTGGGCTTGCTGGGCAGTCAGAAAGGAATCGGCCTTCTCCCAGGTCCTCCAGTTGGGCTTCATGACAGCCCCGTCCAGGACGGTGGCCTGTGAGGCGGTACAGGAGCCGGGACAGTCGCCCGGTGACGTCAGAGCTGTGGTGACGTCAGAGCACCTTACTTACTTACTTACTTTTTTTTTTTGTTAATCCTCACCTGGGGATATTTTTCCATTGATAGAGTGAGGAGAGGGAGAGAAACGTTGATGTGAGAGAGACCCACCGATTGGTTGCCTCCCTCAAGACTCCGACCAGGGCTGGGGATCAAACCTGTAACCCCTGTATGCGCCCTTGACCAGGAATCGAACCCACAACTCTCCTGTCTTCAGGCCAATGTACTAACCGCTGAGCAAAACCAGCCAGGGCAGGTTAATTCATCGTTGAAGGAAGAAACATCTTTTAGGAACTGAGTGCAGCCCGAGTGTGGTGGTCACAGTCGGGCACGGCCACGCCCTCAGCCCCACCCTCAGCCCCGGCCTCCCCGCAGCAGCCCCGGTGCCCCGACAGCTCACCAGCTTTCATCGGTTACCCCGTGTCGATACTGTGCCTTCTCTGTGTTTGGACACAAGCACCGTCGTTACGGGGTTCACCGTCCTCATACAGTTAACGTCCCGTCCCGGCCAGCAGCCCAGGACTGGGTGCACGGTGCAGCCCAGGTGTGCGCGCCCTGTGACAGTCACACAGCCTCAGGGTCATTTCTCGGGATGTGTCCTGGTCCGGTGAGGCCCGTGCTGTGTGAGGCCACCAGCACCTAGTGGGCGTCTGTCTCAGTCCGTGGGGACCGTGCAGAAGGCCGTTGTTCATGCTGACACGTAGCGCGGGTCCACAGCCCCCCAGAGAGGTCCGCGGCTCTGAGGGCTAGTGGGGCTCGGGCTCGGGGCTCGGGCGGGAACAGGCCCTGCCGTGGGATGTTGTGCCGCCTGGCTGGGTTTCTTTTCTTTTCTTTTTCTTTTTCTTTTAATCCTCACTTGAGGACACTTTTGTGTTTATCTTCAGATAGAGCGGGAAGGAGAGAGGGAAGAAGAGAGAGAGAAACATCGATGTGAGAGACACCCATCGAGTGGCTGCCACCCATACAACCCCAACTGGGGCCGGGGACAAACTGCAACCGAGGTCCATGCCCTTAATGGGAACCAAACCTGGGACTCTCCAGTCTGCAGGCTGATGCTCTAACCGCTAGGCCAAACCAGCCAGGGCCTGGCTGGGTTTCTTCACTCTCTGGTCTGTTCTCCTGCATCTGTTCTCTGCTTTGAGTTTCTCACCTCTGGTCCCTGCGAGTCAGCAGGGTGTGGCCTCTGCCTCTCCGGACCAGACCACAGTAGAGCCCGGTTTGCCCAGGGCTGGGCCGAGCCCCCGACAGCAGATCTCTGCTCTCCCCACATGCAGGACAGCTCCGAGGTGGTGGTCAAAGAGGTGCTAGCCGGGGACAGCGTCCACAGTCTCCTCAGCATCCTGGACGTCATCACCGTGAGTGCCCCTGGTCTGCCCACCTTCGCCGGAACACAGGTCCCTCAGCACCAAGGCCAGGCATCCCCAGTGCCGGGCCCTGATCTGGAGGGGTGGGGGGGACCCCAGAGATTGGGGTGTAGTGGGAGCTACTCCATGTATTTAAGCAGAGCTGGGCATTTGATCTCCGGCTTGGGTTGTCTCTTAAACTGCTGTGTTTCGGACCGGGTCACACACACGTGGTCTGAGGTTCAAGAGGCACAGCTCCCCGTGGGGTGGAACGTTCCCCCTTCCCAGGAGGGCGCTCGGGTCTTCTGTGCTCATGGCGCCTTGTGTCCCAGCCTTCGCTGTTTGCTGCTGCAGCACTGGCCTCGGGTGGGCGATGCTTCGCGGATTCGAGGTCTAGTGTGTGGGACAAGCCTTAGGAGAGACTTGCTGGATCCCAGGGGTGCACACCCCTGACGGAGCTGAACCCCCAGTCACACCTCCCTCTACCTCGGCCAGTGGGTTTTAGCAGAAAACAGCTTTGGCGCACACCAGGGAAAACCCTTCTCTGTCCTCCCTGGTTGGGGCCGGCCCTGGTTTTCATGGCTGCGGGTTGAATGCCATCCCAGCCCTGTGAGCTGTGCCCCCAGCCTGCTGTGGTCCCCTCGTCCTTGGGTCTGTGGCAGGGCCACCTCCTCGCTTAGTGGGGAGAGGAGAAGGCCGGGGGGGGGGGTGACGCTTCAGAGAAAATAACTCTGTGGGATCAACTAACTCATCCTGTGGAAGGACATCATTTTTGCCCGACCAGACATTTGTGTTTGTTGTTTTTTTTAAAAGTGTAAATCTGTAAAATCACATGGAAAACTTCAAGAATATATTTGGTGGTATTTTGTTGTTGACTTTTTAGAGAGAGGAAGGGAGAAAGTGATAGAAACATGGATGTGAGAGAGGAACATTGATGGGCTGCCTCCTGCACGCCCCCTACTGGGGATCGGGCCCGCAACCCGGGCATGTGCCCTGACCAGGAGTCGAACCAGCGACCTCTCAGTCCCTGGGATGACGTTCTGTCCACGGAGCCACATGGCCAGGCACACCTGGTATTTTACGAAGCTCTGCCATCTGCCACTGCCCCTCCAGGAGCAGCTTCCATCGCTCCTCTGGGCTCCTCTCGTGTTCCGCACCCTTCTGTTTTAGCTTTCTGTCGACCTCCTGTGTGGGACCAAAAAGACAGACCCATCCCAAACATGTATTCACCTAACAGAATTTCAAAATACGTGATTTCAGGAGTGGAAACAACTGAAAAGGAGAAGCAGGTGCAGAGTCACAGTCGGTGAATTTAGCTTCTCTTTCAAGCGGCAGGTCAAGTAGGCAGGAAGCCTGTGAAGGCATGGAAGGTCTGAGCCGTACTACCCACCACTGTGGTTAGTTAATAACTGAACACTGCACCCAGCACAGCAGAACACACTGATACATTCCAGGGGATCGAAATCATACAAAGTCTGCCTTTTGATTGTGATGGTATTAAAACATAAACCAATAGTGAAATATAGAAAATCCCCTAAATATTTGGCTATTAAAAATACACTTTTAAATTAAATATTGATCAAAGAGAAATTATAGGGAAATAAAAGTATTTTAAATTAAATGAAAACACAACATACCAAGATTTGTGGAGTGCAGCTAAAGTAGTGCATAGAGGGAAATTTATAGCCTCAAATACTTGTATTAGAAAAGAAGAAAGGTCTCAAATCAGTGATCTAAGCTTTTAAGAAACTAGGAAGAGTGAATGAAAATACAAAGCTAACAGAAGGAAGAAAGTCATAAAGATAAAAGCAGAAATCAGATTGAAAATAGGAAAATAATAGAGAAAATCAACAAAACCAAAAGTTGGCTCGTGCAAAAGATCAATAGGTAAATGGAGAGGCCTCCAGCCCGACCATTGACGTGAAGGAGGAGACACACCGCGGACGTCGGGAATGAGAGCGGGAGCGTTTCTGTAGACGGCAGGCCTGAAAAGATGAGTGTGCGAGCAGCGTTGTCCCTGTCGAACCAACAACTTGGTTGAAATTGCTGAAGCCCTGGACAGAAACAAACTACCCACACTCTCGATGGGACGTAGGTTATTCGGGTAGTCCTGTGTCAGATTCGTGAGGAAAGTCCTTCCCGCAGGTGCGTGTGGGTCCTGCACAGACGGGAGAAGCGATGCCGGTTCGCAGGGACCCTCTCAGAGAAGTGCGAGGGAGGGAACGCCTCCCGATCCAGCCCGGAGCCCTGTCACCCCGATACCAGGCCGCAACGTCACAGGGAAAGCACATCGCCAGCCGGTACCCCATGAACAAAACCACAGAAGTCCTCCATGAAGTATTAGAAACCCGAGCCCCGCGCATGTTAGAGGGAAATGTGTAATGGTCGCAGGGAGACGTGAGACGGTCGCAGGGAGACGAGTGACGGTCGCAGGGAGACGAGTGACGGTCGCAGGGAGACGTGAGACGGTCGCAGGGAGACGTGTGACGGTCGCAGGGAGACGTGAGACGGTCGCAGGGAGACGTGTGACGGTCGCAGGGAGACGTGAGACGGTCGCAGGAGAAGTGAGACGTCGAAGGGAGCGTGAGCCGGTCTCAGGGATACGTGTTACGGTCCGCAGGGAGCGAGTGACTGTCGCAGGTGAGACTGAGACGTCCCCGCATGGAGACCGTGAACGGGCGCAGGATACGTGAGACTCGCAGGTAGACGTTGCGGTCGCATGGAGACATGAACGGTCGAAGGGAGACGTGAGACGGGTCGCAGGGAGACGTGTGACGGTCGCAGGGAGACGTGTGACGGTCGCAGGGAGACGTGAGACGGTCGCAGGGAACATGTGGACGGTCGCAGGGAGACGTTTACGTCCGCAGGGAGACGGATACACGTCCGCATGAGACGTGTGACGGTCGCAGAGACTAGTGGAACTGTCGCAGAGACTGAGACGGTCGCAGGGAGACGTGTGACGGTCGCAGGGAGATGTGTGACGGTCGCAGGGAGACGTGTGAGCTGTTCATCCTTCGCAGTTGGTCCGTGTGAACAGAGCTGTCCATCTGGGACCTGTGGCACTGTATTAACGAGGTCGCCCTGATGAATGCATCGAGAAAAGGAACAGGTCAGCGCAGTGAACCAGATTGGCATCCTGAGGAAAAGCCACACGATCGTCCCGGTGGAGGCAGGAAAAGCACGTGAAGGTTCTTTCCTGCTGGAACGCAGAAAGCTAGGAAGAGGTTTCCCAAATCCAAGAGGACACCCCTACAAACTCACAGCTACCATCTTGCTTGAAATGGGAGAGACTAGTTTTTCCCTCGAAGACCAGAATCAAACCCAGAAAGTCCATTCTCGCCACCGCGTCAGCACCACCTGGAGGCCCTGCCGGGTGGTTAGGGCGGGTACGGCGCACCAGGTGGTGTGGGGAACGTGGAGAACCCCGCAGAAGCCCCAGGATGCACAGGAGCTGGCGAGTGAGCTCTGAGGCCAAGGTCGGATCTAACACCAGGGCTTTCTAAGTGCCAGCGGCGAACATCTGGGAGTGGGACAGGCGAGAGCAGCAGCGTCTGTCATGGCACCAACCCCCGGAACCCTTGCTGGCCACGGGACCAGGCACGTGCAGGGTCTGGGCTGAAAACGTCACGTCGCTGGTCAGGGGCCAGCGGAAGGGGGAGCATGAAGACTCCACGTTGGTAAGAAGGCAAATCTCCCCACATCGCACAACGTGATTCCAAGCAAAGTCTCGGCAGGCTCTTTCCCCAGGACAGACGGATTGTGAAATTACATGGGAGGCAAGGAACTCGAATAGGTAAGAGAATCCGAAAGGAAAAACAAAGCTGAGGGAGTCACAAGACCTTGTTCACATCGTGCCACAGGGTGAGCGGGTGTTTGGCAGGGGTGTGGCTGTCTTGGGGGGTAGTCAGCAGGGACAGCCCTCCACCTGCAAAGCAGGCCCCTTGGCTCTGAGAGGGCCACGCACCTGCATGGGAGACCTGAGGCTGCACTTCGGGAAGGAGGTGGCGAGGGTGCCCGTGTCCTCCCGCTCCGCAGAGATTTCTCAGGTACGACAGAGGAGCAGTCTGGGAAAATTGGTTAATCAGACTTGAACACAAAAGACTTGTGGTCTGTGAAAGGCACTGTTGGAAGAATGAAAAGTCAATTCGTAAACTGAAGGAAAATATTTGCAAAGCACACACCTGAGAAGGAACTATGTCCTGAGTCTACGAGGAACTCGGTGTTCGGACACCACGAGTCACTGGAAAGCAGGGAAAGGTGCCAGCAGACACTCGGCCGGAGTCACGCTGTCGGGTCGGCGCACGCCGCAAGTGGGCATTTGGAACATGAAGGTGGGGACTGCGTGGGCCGCCTCAGCCCTGCTTGGATGATGGACTAGATGGAGGCTCCCACTGCTCAGCCTGCAGCCCCTCTGCTCCCTGAGGTCGGGACCCCCCCTGCGCGGGTCTTCCCTCCTGGTGTGGCACTAGGTGCTGCTGACCCTGGGGACTTCCAGGGTTGGAGGAGGTGACCATGCAGGTTCCCTGAAACTCTCACTCCTGGCTGGGGGTGCTGAGTGGTACAGCACGGAGGAGACAGCTGGGTGGTTCTGGGGGCCCGGCCAGTGGAGTGTGGACTGTCACACGACACCCCTGTGCAGACATCCCAGCAGCTGCCTGTGTGTGATTCCGAACCACAGACGTGCACCCTGCACCCCGAGGACACCGTGCTTCTGCGAATCAGCCTCGGTCTGGGCTGTCGGCAGTCCCGAGTGTGCTTGTGTCCCGGGCGTCTCACTGTGACAGGAGCCAGACCCTGTGACTCCATTTATGTGATTTGACAGAAGCAAAACCATCCAGACAGAAGAGAGCGGGGCGGTTGCTGGGAACTAGTGGTGGGAGGAGCGGGTGGTGACAGACAGCTGTGCCCCAGAGAGGGCAGCTTCGGAGCGGGGACCACACCCCGGAGCACTGAGCCTGGGCCTTAGGGCAGGCGGCCTCCTCGAGCCAAGCCTCCTCCTTGGGGCACACTGGGCGCGGCTCCCTGGGGGCCATGTGGCGCCAGTAGTCTGGCGCGAGCTGCGCAGGCTGGTGTCCTGCACTGCGTGGCGGGGATTGAGAGCCGGGTCTGCTCAGGACGCCGGGAGCCCACACCGCGCCTGTCATTGCAGGGCCACACTGCCCCCTACAAAACCGTGTCTGCCCGTGCCGCCACCCCGTCCACCATCCTCAGACTTCCGGCTGTGGCCTTTCAAGGGGTGTTCGAGAAGTACCCTGAAACCCTGGTCAGGGTGGTGCAGGTGGGTGCTTCTCAGGTACGGTCCCAGCTGTCACAGAGTCCCGCACGGGTCCCAGGAGGAGCCTGACCGCTCGGGCAGTGCGGGCTGCTGCGTGTGGGCTTCAGGTGGGTGCCGGGAGGACTGTGGGAGGTTCTGGAAACCTCGTATGCATGTCCTACAATAAAAATCAGTACTGTGACCTCAGGTCTTCTGATCTGCTGCTGCCCCCAAAAGTTTTTAAATTTAAATCTCGTTAGAAGTGATTTTAGATTTGCAGAAGACTTACAAATAACACAGAGCTTATGCCCCTGATGCTGACATCTTAGGGGACCTGGTGATTGTCAAACGGGTTCAGGTCCAAGTGGCCCCAGTGGGCTCATGCCCAGTACCCCTGCCGCCTGCAGATCATCATGGTGCGGCTGCAGAGGGTCACCTTCCTGGCCCTGCACAACTACCTGGGCCTGACCACGGAGCTCTTCAACCCCGTAAGTGCTGGGGGCGGCCAGGGGGCCTGCCCGGCGGGAGGCGGGTTCCTTTTCTGTGCCGAGTCCCGCATTTGGTCTGTCCCCAGCTCTGCTGGTCACCGGGCGCCTGCCGAGTGATGGCCTGTCCGATGGAGGCCGTCCCCTCTGGTGCCTGGGGTCCCTCAGCCCCGCCCTGTCTGTCCAGGCCCGTGAGGCTGAGCTGGTGCTGTGAGATGGTTAGCCCCCCCACCCCGAGTCCTTGGGAGAAGTCGATGGGACAGTTGTGACACGACCTGCTGTGTCCCCGTAGCCTGAAGAGCACCTGTCCCGTGAGCCTGGCACTTGCCAGGGGCCCTGGTCGGAGCCGGCCGTGTCCTGTGGCCCCGGTGCCGGATGTGTCTCCCCCAGCCCCTCCCTGACTCGGTGGGGCCCAGCTTTCTCATCTTTCTTTGCTGGTGTCTTAGGGCAAATCCTTTTCCTTCCTACGTGGTTTTTCATCTCAATGGAGAAAGTTAGGGTTTCTGACCACTTTGACTATTAATTAAACTTGCTGGGTCTTTGTCACTTTGAACAAACCAGTTTTCCTTTTTTTTTTTTTTTTTTATCCTCACCCGAGGACATTTTTCCATTTTCTGTTCAGGTAGAGTGGGAGGGAGAGAGAGGAACAGAGAGAGAGAGAGAGAAACATCGATGTGAAAGGAACACATCGAGTGGCTGCCACCCGCACAACCAACCAGGGCCAGGGACAAACTGCAACCGAGGTACATGCCCTTAGCGGGAACCGAACCCGGGTCTCTGAGGACCGCAGGCCGATGCTCTAACCGCTGAGCCAAACCGGCCAGGGCTCCTTTTTTTTTTTTTATTCTCACCCAAGGACATTTTTCCACTTTTGTTCAGATAGAGTGGGAGGGGGGGAGAGAGAGAGAAACATCAACGTGAAAGGGACACATTGAGTGGCTGCCTCCTGCACGGCCCCAACCAGGGCTGGGGACTCAACCACAACGGAGGTCCGTGCCCTTGACCGGAATCGAACCTGTGACTCTTTGGTCCGTGGGCCGATGCTCTAACCACTCAGCAAAACCGACCAGGGCTAGTTCTCCCTTTTTAAAAAAAATATGTTTTTATTGATTTTTTTTTTAGGGGGAGAGAGAGAGAAATGTCGATGTGAGAGAGAAACATCTATCGGCCGCCTCCTGCACGCCCCCCACTGGGGATCAAGCCCACAACCCAGGCATGTGCCCTGACCGGGAATCGAACCGGGACCTCTCAGTCCAGGGGATGATGCTCGCCCATGGAGACACATGGGCAGGCCCATTATTCATGTAACTGGTGTCCAAGTCGACCCTGGCGTCCCCCCAGGTGTGGCTGTTCCTCGAGGGCAGCACCTCCTTTCTTCCGTCCCAGGAGAGCCAGGCCATCCCCCTCCTGTCTGTAGCCAGCGTGTCTGCTGGAAAGGCCAAGAGGCAGCTGAGCAGCGGCCCCGAGGAGCGGCCCCAGCGGCCCCAGCGGCCCCAGGAGTCCTGCGACCCAGGTACTGGCCCCCGGGACAGGCCTGCACCAGAGCCCAGGCACTTCCCGCCCTGGCCCCATCACCCACTGCCGTCTGTCCCTGCTGAGGCGCTTGGTCCCGGGGAGAAGGTATTCTGGGGGAGCCTCTGGTTTTTGCTGCATCCTCGCTGCTCTGAGATCTCTGGGGGCCTTGGCAGCCACTTGGACGGGTGCTTGTCAGCCAGCAGCTGACAGCAGGTGACAGTCCGCGCTGCCCATGGCCGGGCCCTTCCTGGAGGTCACACGGCCTCACCTCGGGCCGATGGGCGTGGGGGCTTGCCGGGCTCACGCAGGTGCACCCTGAGGGCGCTTGGCTAGGAGCGGCCCGAGGAGAGGGCACCGCGGACCCCGGGGCCGGAGCCGACCTTCACGGTGCTCCGCCGGCCGCGGGGCTGGCCAGTTCAGGAGGACCCCCCAGGCGGGGCCAGCAGGGCCTGGGTCTGAGGCTGTCCCTTGCTCATCAGTCACCTGGCCAGGTGGGGACAGGTGCCGGGGATGAGGAGAGGCCCTCAAGGGCAGGCATGCAAAGGCTGTCTCCGGGCGGAGACATGGGGTCTGTGCCACTGTGGACAGAGCCCCGCCTCCACCGTGCCCTCCCGCAGACCACGGGGGCAGCTGGGCCGCTGCCTCAGGGCCCCTGCTGAAGAGGAGCCACTCCTTCCCGCTGCCTTCTGCCCGCGAGGAGAGGGCGGACCCGCTCGGCAAGGCCCAGGCCGGCGACCAGGCCGCTTCTGCTCCCCCAGGTGAGGGCCCTGTCCCTGCCCCGGGCTTACCCAGGGGCCCTGCACCTACTCTCTGGCTCTGCAGGCAGTGGTGGGCTTCTCCCCACACCGCCCTGTTTCACCACACCCCTGGCATCCACGTCCACGATGCCACACCTGTGGGCCCTGCGTGCCCCCTCCTGCCACTGGGGGTCGCCCACCAGCGCCACTGCCCTCCCCGTGCGGGGCTGTGCCCACCAGCTTGCAGATGTGCAGCCTCCGGAGACATTTCCCAGGCTGCTGGCTCTCACCAGGCTGAGGGTTTGTCAGTGCAGACAGGACTCTCGGCTGAGGGACAGGGCAGCCCTGAGTCTGAGGGCCACACCCGGTGCTGGCCCAGATGGAGGGCGCTGCCCCTCCGAGCCCTGGCTCGTGGGCCTCTGTCAGGTCACGCCGTGGCTGCACTTCCTGTGTTGGAAGCCCCCTGTCTTCCCTGCTGCCGAAGGGTTAGGGTGGGAGGCCTCTGCCTCTGGGGGAGCGCCGGCTCGGGCCTGGTGGCCGGCGGGCAGACCCAGCGGCCGAATGTGTAGCGCTGGGGCCGAGGTGGCTCCTGCTGGCACTTGGCGCGTTTAGAAGGCACCGCTGCTTGGTGGCTCCGCTCTCGGAGCTGAGTCTCATCTGTGGGTGTTGGCGGTGCCCGGCCAGCCCTGGCCGCCAGCTCAGGCCCCTGGTCTCCCCTCTGTCCACAGGTACCCCCTCAGACCTGCAGACGGCCTGTGACCGTGCCAGGGTCCCCCTGCATGCAGAGGAGCGCCCCGGGAGTGCCATGGCCAGCAAGGTGGGCCACCCTCACGCACCCCTTCCAGGCTCCCCCTGCACTGGTGACCCCCCGTGTCCCTTCTGACCCGTGTCCCTACTCTTCCCAAGGTCAAGAAGAGCGTGATGGTCGCGGAGACGCCCTCCGCTGTCTTCCACTACTCGGACTGCAGCTCGGACGAGACTCTCGCCAGCAGGAAGACAGACGCCATCTTCACAGCCGCCAAGAAGGACCTGCTGACCCTGATGAAGCTGGACGTAGGTGCCGGGCCCCAGTCCCCTGGCTGTGCGGAGGTGGGCGGGCGTCTGACCCCACAGAATCCGCCCTCAGCTCCCACTCCCTTCGGGCGCGTGTCCCAGGGCCCCCGGGGCCGGGCCAGACCCTCCTGAGCAGGACCCGCTTTGCGCGGGGTGGGGGGTCCTCGCCCCCACTGCACACAGGTGCCTGCTGGGGGGGGGGTTGCTGCACACCACCCGGGAGGGGTGCTGATGAGGGTAGAGCAACAGCGCCTGGCTGGGCCTCCGTCGCGGGCGCGGTGTTCAGCCCTTTGCCCTCACGTTTTAAGTGTGGTCCCTGTGCAGCCTCCCTGTCGGGCGAGGCTCCAGGCCACAGACCTTCTCCAGGACGCTGCTGCCCAGGGCCTGGTGCGGAGCTTACGTGAGCGCCCATCCGTGCGTCCTCCACGTCCGTGCTCCATGCTCCGTGCTGCCGGGGTGGAGGCGCCATCATCCTCTTGCTTCCGGGGCCAGTGCTTGAACGTGCCTGTCGCGTGGTGGGGACGTGTCTGCGACCCTGTGGGTGCGTCGTCCCCTTCCAGGCTGGCGGGCGAGGGCTCCGGTGGCCCTGCGTCCGTGCCAGCAGTCGGGGCTCCAGGTGGACACTGTGGCTCCTCAGAGCTCCCCAGAGGGCAGGGCTCCCGCTGTCTGTCTGCCTTTCCCTGCCGGCTCCGGTCACTCTGGTCCTGAGGCCGGAGTCCTGTGATGGGGACAGGCCGGCACGATGTCGCGCTGGCTTTGCCTTCGCGGGGTCCTGGGCGGGAGCTCCTCCGTCCTCCGTGCTTGGTGCTCTCTGCACAGCTCGGAAACACCTCCTCCCTTGCACTCCGTACAGAACACTTTCCGGGCGGCTGCCTGTCTCCTTGCTCTGCTTTCTGGGGTTTTCGGGCAGATGCAGTCAGTCTCCTGTGCGGGACTCGAGGAGGGACCAGATCATAGGCGTCTTTGCTCACGGCCAGTATTGGGGAGTCTGACCTCCTCCACTGCCCTGTCCTCAGCGCCGTCCTTCTGGGTGGCTCTGGTTTGCCCCGCGGGCAGTGCCGCTCTGCAGCGCCCCCTCAGGCCGACAGAGCAGGCTGCAGGCCTCGGGCTGATGGGAGAAGGGGCTTTCCAATGTCGTTCTCGTCATCTGTGCACGTGGCACCCAGCAGCATCCCGACTGGGCCAGTGTTCAGGCCAGTGTGGGGGTGAAGGAGGGCAGAGGGAGCCTCCCCTGCACCTTGGTCCCCCATTGTCACCGCTGAGAAGTTGTGCTGGTCTTTCTTCTAAGAGCGAGGCTTCCCTCTCACCGTGCTGGGACCTGCAGCCGCCTGTGGGGGGCAGAGTGCGTTCCTCCTGGTCAGTTCGCTAGGAGCTCTGGGCCCTCCGCCGTCCGCGTCCTCCACCGCTGTCAGCCTTCTCTCCAGGTGTCACCTCTGCTCGGTTCTCTTTGTGCTTGTGTCTCTCCTGTGGGGGTTTGAGTTAAAGTCTTGTACACGTGAATGTCAATGTTTTATTCAAGTTAAGCAAGCGTCTCCTGGCGTCTAGCCTGCTGTGGCCCGAGTCCCGCTGTGGAGACGGCTCTGCGCTCCAGCGCACGTGCCCACGGTCACCGTGCGGCCGAGGGTCTGGGCTATGCTGAGTGTTTCCGCCTGGCTCTTTCCACCGTCTGCACACTGGCCACCGTTGGCCTGGTGCCCTGTGTCCCTGTGCCGCGCTCAGCTGCTGGGCGGCGTACGTCCATGTGGACGTCCCACGAGACCGAGCTGATGTGCCTTCCTGCAGGGCCCGTCTGCTTCACCAGCCCTGGGCTCGCACGGTTGCGGTTCCCTGATGTCCGGGCTCCAGGACGGCCTCCGGAACTCTCGGTCCCCCCCCCCACTCGCGTCTCACCCACTGCTGGAGCGTAAAGATGATCCAGTTGACGTTTTCTCAGCTTTTATTTTATCTCCTGTCTTCAGTCATTGTTCACCTAGAATCTAATATCTTTTATCTTTCTACTCGTTGTGGAAAACTTGACGCATTAAGGAGGTCACAGTAACACTGAGGAGCTCGGCACCTGTCGCCAGCCGGGCGGCGCCTGCTCGTGGCTGCCTTTCTGCCTCTGCCCCTGCCCAGGCACGGGCCTTGCACACGTCCCCTCTCCGGGTTGGGGACCCTGTTCCAAGACACCACAGTGTCCTCCTCGCAGCTCAGGGTCGGAAAGGCCCGTGTCATCGCCTGCTCGCCGTGCCGCACTTCTCCAGGTGTCGTGAGCGTTCTCCTCACTGCTGATCAGACCTTTGAACAGGCCTCCCCGCCATGACCACTCATGTTCTAGACCAGTTTCAGGTTCACAGCAGAATTTAGAAAAATGTAGAAATTTTTCATGCCCCCCCTCCCCCGCACAGCCTTCCCGCCATCAAGGCGTCCAGGGGGTCCATGTGCTACACTAGATGGACCCACACTGCACCTCACCTTCACCCCAGCCCACAGCCATCGGGGTCACTCTTGGTGGGGTGTTCTGTGAGTGGGGACAGATGTGGGATGACACGTGTCCACTGTCACCGCGTCACACAGAGCAGCTTCACTGCCTGAAAATCCTGTGCCCCCCCTCCCCAGCCCCCCATCGTTCCGCTGTCTCCAGTCTGTCCTCCTCCAGACAGACGGAGCTGCCGTCACAGCGTGAGGCCTCGGCAGTCTGGCTTCTCAGAGTCACAGGCAGGTGAGGCTCCCCTGTCTGCGCGGCCTCAGCCCAGGTCTCTACTGCCGAGTAATGTTCTGGTCTGTCCTCCGTCCCCTACGGACGGGCGCCGTGGTGGCTCCCAGGTGTTGGGCGATTCTGAGCAAGGCTGCTGCGCACACCCGAGTGAAGGTGTCTGTGTGGACGAGGTGCTCAGCTCCTCTGGGTAAAGCGGTCTCCCACGCCGGCTGGTCGCAGCAGCAAGGACTTGCAGCGTGATGTCGGGGAGGAGCCGCGGGAGGGGGCGTGCTGCCTTCCCCCGGTCTTAGCAGGAGGCGCGGACTTGACCTTTAAGTACGATGTTAGCTGCCGGGTTTGCAGGTATTCTTTACGGAGTTGAGGGAATTCCTCTCTATTTCTGTTCACAGAGAGTTTTTATCACGAGTGGGGGTTGGGGTTTGTCAGGTGCTTTTCTGTGTGTCTGTTGACGTGATAGATCGCGTCCATTGGTTCTCCCGTGCGGACCCACCTTGCACGTCTAGGGTAACTTCCGGTTGGTTGTGGCGTATGCTTCTTCTGTGTGTTGTTGGAGTCGATTTGCCAGCATCTTGCTGAGAACATTTGCATCTGTGTTCACGGCAACAGTGTTTCCTTGTAACGTCTTGTTGGGTTACAAGGGTGATGCTGGCCTCCTGGACTTAGTTGGGAAGTGTTCCCTCTGCTTCTGTTGTCTGAAAGAGATTGCAGAGAATTGGTACAACTTCTTCCTTAAGTGTTTGGTGAATTCCTTTTTTTTTTTAATGGAACATGCCCTGGCCAGTTTGGCTCACCGGTTAGAGCGTTGGCCTGTGGACCAGAGAGTCCCAGGTTCAGTTCCCGCTAAGGAGAGAGAGGAAGGGAGAGAGGGAGATAGAAACATCCACGTGAAAGAGAAACATCAGTGGGCCGCCTCCTGCTCGCCCCACACTGGGGATCGAGCCTGCAACCCGGGCATGTGCCCTGACCGGGAATCAAACCGGGACCTCTCAGTCCAGGGGACGATGTTCCATCCACAGAGCCACACCTGCTGGGCCTCTCATTTCTGATAGTAAAAATTTGTATCCTCTCTTTTTTTTCTCAGTTAACCTGGCCAGAGACTTACCAATTTTGTTGATCTTTTTCAAAGAAACAGGTTTTTTTTCCCCCTCTATTGATTTTGTTTTCAGTCTTATCGATTTCTGCTCTTTTATTGTTTCTTTTTTCCTGCTTACTTTGGATTTAACTTGCCTTTTTTTTTTTGTTGTTTCCTAATTTGGAAACTTAGATGATTGGTTTAAAAAAATTTTTTTGTTAATCCTCAACTTTTTTTTTTTTAAATCCTCACCTGAGAACACTTTTCCATTTATCTTGAGCTAGAGTGGGAGAGAGAGGGAGAAACATCGAAGTGAGAGAGACATATCGACTGGTTGCTTCCGGCATGACCCTGACCAGGGCCAGGGACCGAACTGCAACTGAGGTACACGCCCTTGACCAGAATTGAACCCACAACTCTGGTCCACAGGCCAGTACTCTAACCACTGAGCCAAACTGGCCAGGGCAGGTCAAAGTAGTTTTAAATACGCCTGACCTATGGCTCAGTGGTTGAGCATCGACCCTGCACCAAGTGGTCACTGGTTCATTCCCGGTCAGGGCACATGCCCAGGTTGTGGGCCAAATCCCCAGTGGGGGGCGTGCAGGAGGCGGCCAATCGATGTTCTCTCTCATCGATGTTTCTATCTCTCTCTCTCCTTTCCTCTCTCTCTAAAATCAATAAAGAAAAAATTTAAAAAATGTAGATACATATATTCAAACACCTCTTGAGATGGCTTCTTTGACCCATGTGTTATTTAGAAGTGTGTTGTTAGGCCTCCAAGTGTTGGGATTTCCAGCTGTTCGCGTGCGTTGATTTCTAGTTTAATTCCATTGTGGTCTGCGAGCAGACACGACTGTCTCTGCTCCCGGAGTCTGTGCGGGCGTGGCCCATGGCCCAGAGCAGTCTGACTGGTGGGCGCTCCCTGTGAGCGTGGGAGGCTGCGCACTGCCTCCCGCTGAGTGTGCGAAGCCGTCGCCCATCATCCCCATTGGTCGAGGTAATCAGTTCAGCCACCTCCTTGCTGACCCCTGCCTGCTGGACCTTCCGTTCCTGACCGCGGTGTGGGGGTCTCTGCGTTTCAGTAGGCTGGCTCTCCCTGCAGCGCCCTCGGTCTCCGCCTCGCCCGCTCTGAGGCTGTTGCTGGTGCACACACGGTGTGCGCTGGGCTGCCGGGTCCTGCTGGAGAGCCAGCCCTCGTCACTCTGAGGCTGTTGCTGGTGCACACACGGTGTGCGCTGGGCTGCCGGGTCCTGCTGGAGAGCCAGCCCTCGTCACTCTGAGGCTGTTGCTGGTGCACACACGGTGTGTGCTGGGCTGCCGGGTCCTGCTGGAGAGCCAGCCCTCGTCACTCTGGTGCCCTTCACCCTGACACGCTCGTCCTGCAGCCGGCTTCGTCTGGGGCGGCCCCTGGGCACGGCCCCTTCTCCATCCGTCTACTCTGATCTGCCTGTGTCTTTGTTGTTATTTTTCTCTTTACTGATTTTGAGACAGAGGAAGGGAGAGGGAGATGGAAACACTGATGAGAGAGAACATCGATTGGCTGCCTCCTGCACACCCCCCCACTGGGGATCTGGCCCACAGCCTGGGCATGTGCCCTGACCGGGAATAAAACTGGCGACCTCTTGGTGCAGGGTCGGCGGGCTGCCTGTGTCCTTGTATCCCTAGGGGTGTCCTGCAGACCACCTGTCTTTCTCCAGCGTGTCCAGACCGCTGGCGTGTGAAAAGCGATGGTGTGTCTGCTGTTGCGTGGGCTTTGGTCACATCTTCACGCTCCCTCTTTGTTGCCTTCGCTCTGTCTCTACTTCGCCCCTTTCTCTCCCTCTGGTGGCTTTGAGCTCCTTTCTCAGCATCCCTGCCACACCACTCTCACTGTCTAGGGCTTTCCTGCCCCTGCCCCTGCGCTCACCGCTCACCCAGGACACTGCAGCACGGCTGTGGCACCGCAGGACCCGCACACGGGCTGGTGTCTGCCCCGGCTCCTGACAGCCTCTGAAGTCTCCTGGTGCCTCCTCACGGGCTCCTGGGCGGAGGCTGGTCACCAGGCAGCAAAGCCATGCTCAGGAGCGCGGCCTCCGGGGAGGGAGGGGCTGGAGCCTGTAATGCCTGCTCCGTGAAACCACATGGACGCACCTGGGCTCAAATGCGGAGAGTCCAGGCTGGTGGGCATGTCCTTACCAGGAGGGGCCGCCCCAGCTCCTCAGGGACAGAAGCTCCTGGCCCCGTGCACCTCTTCATCCATATCCCGTATCATATCCTTTATTGTCTGATGCCTTGGTAAACGGAAGTGTTTCTCTGAGTTATGCGAGCCGTTCTGTGAAACCATTGGACCTGAGGGGGTTTGTGGACACGATTTGCAGCCAAGTCGGACAGAAGTGTGGGTGCCCTGGGGACCCTCTGCTTGTGATTAGCATCTGACGTGGGGGCAGCCCCGTGGGCTCTGACACTGGCTCCAGGTAGTCGGCGTCAGAATTGAGTCCTCGGACACCCGCTGGTTCCTGGAGGGCTAGTGAATTGCTTGGGGTGCAGAAGTCCGCTCATTTGGCATCAGAGATATTCAGTGTGGAGAGAGAATCTTTCTCTTAAACACTGCACCGCTTTGCGGGTGGTGCGAAGGCCTTATAATAACAAAGTTCTTCTAACTCCTGCCTCTCGGCCCAGTCCCGGTCTGTGCTGTCCCACGTGACCTAACACGTAATCTAACACACGTGATCTGCTTGCACACGTGATCTACCGCATCGTTGCCACTTGTTTCCAACAGACTTGCTTGTTGGATAAACTAAGAGCGAGAACAGTAACAGTTTGTCTTGAAGCTCATCTCCCGTTCCACCAGCGTTCTTCTCTGCATGTAGGTCAGAGCTTCCAACCTTCATTTTCCTTCTCTCTGAAGAGCTTCTGACATTTCTTCCAGGGCAGGGGTACTGGCAACAGATCCCCTCAGCTTCTGTCTGTCTGAAGGGTGGTTTCTCTGGGTATGGAATTCTAGGTTGGTGGTTTTTTTTCTCATAACACTTAAAATATTTCCCTCCACTTTCTTCTTGCGTGGTTTCTAGGAAGTGGGAAGTAATTCTAATCTCACCTCCTCTACACGTAAAGTGTTTTTTGAACCGAAGGGATTCTTTCGGGATTTTTTCTTTTCTTTTTTTTTATCCTCACCTGAGGACACTCTTCCATATTTTGTTCAGATAGAGTGGGAGGGGGAGAGAGAGAGAGAAACATCAACTTGAAAGGGACACATCGAGTGGCTGCCTCCCGCACGACCCAACCAGGGCCGGGACAAACTGCAAGTGAGGTACGTGCCCTTAGCGGGAACCGAACCCGGGACTCTCTGGACCGCAGGCCAGCGCTCTAACCGCTGAGCCAAACCGGCCAAGGCCAGGATGTTTTTCTTTATCTTCGACGTTCTGTAACTTGAATGTGATGGCCCGGGTGTAGTTCTGTGCATGTCCCTTCTGGGTGTTCTCTGAGCTTCCTGGGCATGTGGTTTGATGTCCGTGAGCTCTGACAGCGATTCCTGCCCATATCGCTCCTGTTCTTGTCTCTCCTCCTCCTGGTGATGGCTGCGCCTCTCTGGTGGCCCCACGCCCTGGACACTCTGTCCTGGGGTTGTCAGCGTTTCTTCTGCCTGCTTCTCAGCCTTACTGACGTGTCCCCGGGTCAGGACTTCTTCCCGCACTGCGTCCAGGCCACGAGCAGCCCGTCCAAGGCCCTCTGCCTGTCACAGCCCTTTGCTCTTGGGGTTCCTTTCTGTCCTTGTGCAGGATCTCCGTCCTCTGCGGACGCTGCCCTCTGTCCCCTGCTGGACTTCATCTGCAGAGCCCTCCGCACATTCGTCGTCATTGCAGACTCCCGCTGATCACGCCCGCTCTGCCGAGTCTGCGTGTTCACGTGCTGGCTGGTCTCTTCACACGGGGCGTTTTGCCTTCTGGTGTGGCGTGTACATTTTTCTTGATAGCTGGGCATGATGCACACGGTCAGCGGGGCTGTGGTACTCCGGCCTTCAGTGATGGGGAGGGTGGGGGAGGCTCTGTGGCCCTTGGGCAGCTCTCGGTCTCAGGAGCCCGGCCTCTGTCCCGTGACCCTCTCAGTGCTGCCTGCTCTACCTCCGACCCCTCGGGACAGGGTGGCTGAAGGGGCTGGAGCTGGGCTCTGATGGACCCCAGCACGTGAGGCTCGGGTGCTGTTTCCCCGAGGACAGGACTGCTTGTCAGGAAACAGAGATGTTCCCTCCGAGGGGTCTCTCAGGCGTTCATGTGAGCCTGGGGGGGCTCCTGCGGGTCAGATCCACAGTACTGTGGGGCCCCCACGACTGGGTCCCCCGAAGTTCTCTCAGAGGTGTCTGCACTAAGCCCCCACAAGCAGTCAGCTGCCGCCAGGTTCCTGCCAAGCACCCGCCTTTCGGCGACCCAGCTCTTACCTGCTGGGTGGACGGGGACTTCCCGGCTCCTCCTTCCGGAAGCCGGGCGTCCAGGAGGAGCTCGAGGGGCTCCTGGTCGCGTTGGGAGGCGAGGCTGAAGGAGGCCCACATGCTGCTGGTTTGTTTCTTAGGTCTTTTCAAAAAACTTAAAAATTTTTTTTTCATTAATGAGAAATTTAAACACATACAGAATATATGGGAAATTCTGATGAAGGTGAGTACCCACCATCCAGCAAAGTGCCTCCCACTGGTGGCGGCCTTGATTCCTCTGTGCCCCAGGGCCCACCTGTGCCCAGGATCTGCCCCCACAGCGACCCTGTCATCATGTTGTCAGACTGGCAAGTTTTCAGTGTTTTCTCTCTAAAAACAGGCACTGGTTTGCCCGGCTGGTGTGGCTCAGTGGTTGAGCGTCGACCTTGCACCAAGAGGTCGCCGGTTCGATTCCCAGTCAGGGCACATGCCCAGGTTGTGGGCCCATCCCCAGTGGGGGGCGTGCAGGAGGCGGCCAGTTGATGTTCTCTCTCATCAGTGTTTCTGTCTCTCTCTCTCTCTTTTCCTCTCTCTATAATCAATAAAGAAAACATATTTAAATGTTACCTCTATAAAACAAAAACCAGTGCCTGTTTTAATTTTTTTACTATTATTACTTTTTTAAATAAATTTTTTTAAACATTGATGACAGAGAATATTGATTGGCCGCCTCCTGCACACCCCCCCCACACACACACTGGGGACTTGGCCCACAACCTGGGCATGTGCCCTGACCGGGAATCAAACCGCAACCTTGGCATGTCAGGGGCGACCCTAAACCAGCAGAGCTGTGTGGCCAGGGCCCGGCACTGGTTATAAGCAGCCACGATACCCATCTCTCCTCGCAGCGCGACAGTGGTTCTCCAATCTGTCTGTCAGTCAGGCCCCCATGTGCAGCCGCCTCGTGGATGTTGGGAGGTGGGGCCGCAGCCGGGTGGCTGCTGGTTCTCCAGGTCTTCCTCCTACAGAAGAGGCTGGGGCCCGGGCTGTGGTTTCCCTCGGCGGGTGGCAGCCTTGTGCCAGGGTCACAGCCCTGTGTGTGCTGATGGTCTGGTCCCGCTGTCCTTCCAGCTGACCACGAATGAGTCTTCTGGGTGTGTGTGTCCCGGTCTCGGCCCGGCCGGTGTCCTCCACCTTCGCAGGGACACCTCCCGAGTCTGAGTGCGTTCTGGGCGCCTGGCGCTCTGTGCTGCGGACCTGGCCCGGCGGGCACGAGAATGGGCATTCCCATGTGCTTGCCCTCTGCCAGCGCCTCTCCCTCCTTCCTCACTGTCCCTCAGGTCACGGGTTCAGGCGCACGGTGCGCTCTGAGCGGCCGCACTGTCCCGTGCCGACCTCACCACTCTGATGTTGGAGGCTGTGGGCCCCGTGTCCACTCCGTCTCCCGTGGGCCCGTGGAGCCTCCCCTTGAGCTCGTCCTCTGACTCCTCGTGTTGACTCCACGTTTCTGTGTTCAGGACCCTTCACTGCTAGATGGCCGCGTGACATTTCTTCAGGTCCCGGGGGGCACCGTGGTGTCAAGACAGGGAGACCAGGTGAGTGGAAGGCCGAGGATTGAGGAGCCGTCCCTGGAGCGCCCGGCACTGCGAGCCCGTGCTGGATGGAGCCCTCGGGCACGCCACGTGGGTCTCTTGTCACTGTCCCCGAACGGCTGCTTCCCTGGGCTTGTCCTCTTTGTAGGGGGGGTGCAGACCCGCACCCACACGCGTGCACGGACCTGCACCCACACATGTGTACACACCCACATGCGCACACATTTATACCCACACGTGTACACACCCACACATGTGTACACACCCACATGCGCACACATTTATACCCACACGTGTACACACCCACACATGTGTACAGACCCGCACCCACACACGTGCAGACCCACACCCACACACATGCTCGGACCCGCATCCACACACGTGCGCGGACCTGTACCCACACATGTGTACACACCCACATGCGCACACATTTACACCCACATGTGTACACACCCACACATGTGTACAGACCTGTACCCACACACATGCGGACCTGCACCAACACATGTGCGCAGACCCGCACCCACACATGTACACACTCACACCCACACGTGTGTACAGACCTGCACCCACACGTGTGCACACAGATGCTTACTGGTCTCCCTTAGAGTCAGGAAGATAATCCTGCTCTCAGGCCTCAGTCCTAGACGCAGATGAAAATAGTTGTGTTTCCTGAGCGCTTGGCATAGGAGCAGGCTCTCTGTGTGGTTTGCCTCCAAAGCCGCGTCTGCTGGCACAGCAGCCCGGGCCTGGGGCCCGCTGTCGGGGGCCCGGCCACCTTCTGCGGTGGCGTCAGGGCCCAGGGGACACGGCAGTTGGCACGGGCTGAGTCAAGCGAGCGCAGGACACGGAGGACAGCCCTGACAGGCAGCAGGAGCTGTGGCGTTGGGAGGCTTCAGTCCTCCTGAGGACTCTCATGGCCCCGCTCCCTCCCTCTCTTCCCTTCTTTTCTGTTTTCCTCTGAGGAAGCAGGCGGCTGGCTGACTCCCTGCCCCAGCTCAGCCCGAGTTGCCAGAGGGTGTGGCCCTGCTTGGGAACCCTCTCCAGAGCTGCTGTGGAAGGCTGTCCCCAGCCGCCCCGGGTTCGGGAAGGCCAGCCGAGCCGCTCTGGCCCTTTTCTGCTCAGACCACGGGGATGTGGTCCAAGGGGGCAGGGTGAGCGGTTTGGAAAGAGGACACATGATGGACACAGATACGTTGGGGTTGACATCAGAGTGGTTTTGCGGGCATGTTTGTAGAAGTACCCAAAACACCTGTGATGTGGGCAGGTGGGCGGAGGGGTCCACCAGCCCCTGTGGGACAGACCTGCGAGGACTCTGCAGAGAGAGCAGGAGGCATCCTCGCTGGCCGGGGGCCTGGGTGCTCGAGGGAGAGAGGTCGTGTCCTCATGTCTCAGGAGCGTGGAGCTGGCCCCGCACCGCGACACAGCGCAGGGTATGCGTCTGAGGCTGGGCTCGCTGCATGGCGCCTCCTGTAGCTGTGACGCCCAGACACCTGGGCGCGCCGCCGTCCCCAGCCCTGTGAGAGGCAGGCAGGGGACAGTGCGCCGCTTCTCTGGGGCGCCCGGCCACCCGGCGGAGCTGACTTCCTGGTCTGGGGTCTCCTGTCAGGACGTGAACATCATCTTTGTGGTCTCGGGGCTGCTGCACGTGTACCAGCGGAAGATCGACAGTGAGGAGGACAGCTGCCTGTTCGTCACGCGCCCCGGGGAGATGGTGGGCCAGCTGGCCGTGCTCACCGGCGAGCCCCTCATCTTCACCATCAAGGCCAACAGGGACTGCAGCTTCCTGTCCATCTCCAAGGCCCATTTCTACGAGTGAGTCCCGCCCGCCGCCCTCGCACCCACCTCCTGCCGGTGCCTTCCAGGTCCTGCCTCCGCTCCGCTCATACTTGAGGAGACAGGTGTCCTGGGGACAAGGGCGGGATGGTGAGGGGAGCAGGAAGAGGTGTCACGCGGCTGCTGCGCCCTCTGCCTCTGGGACCCTTGGTCCCACCAGCCCCTCCAGGCCCAGACATGTGAGCAGCCTGCTGGGGAGCATGGCTGGTCCCTTTGTATCTTCGAGTGTGTGTGTGTGTCCTCGAGTATGTCCATGTATCCTTGAGTGTGTCTGTGTGTCCATGTGTGTCTCTGTGTGTAGAGTGTGTCTGTGCTCACAGTGTGAGTCTGATGTGGCAGCTCCCACCCTGTGGCCATTGTCCACCTGCTGTCCCGAGGGTCCTCATACCCCCTGAGGTCTCACACACTAATTCCCGCCTTCCCCAAACCTGCCTCCTGAGCTCCGACCCATGCGTTGGCTGCTACAGGTGCCCCCTGGGCTGTCGCAGGGGCTTCCGCAGTCGGCCGTCAGAGCAGGGCGCCAGGTCCCTGCGTGCTCAGCTCTCACTTTGTCCCCTCAGTGACGGTCACTCATCTGCCCACAGCGCGGGCTGTTTAGACAGCTGCAGCCCTGAGCTGTTCAGTGCCCCTGCTGCTGCCTTCAGGGAGCTCCCACAGTACCGCGGGCCCCGCTTCCGCCTCACCCTCTGCAGCGCGCTGACACAGGGCAGCCGGGGGCAGGTCCATCATGTGGGGCAGGGACCCTGCCACTCATGGCCAGGACGGGCCCCATGCGTGGCCTGTGCTCCAAGGACACCGTGGAGTGGGTGACAGCTGGGAGGGGTCGCAGGCTCTCCCCAGTCCGCCAGCCTCTGGCACACGTGGGCAGAGGGGCAGGTGGTGACTGGGCCCTGTGCTCTGTCCCAGCCCTGGCCCGTTCGAGTCACCTGCGGAGGGGAGGCGGGGTTGACATGGTTGTGGTCTGGAGGGAGGCAGGCTGGTGGGGTGGCCGTGGGACACGGGTGGCGTGACTCTGGGCGCCCGGCAGGATCATGCGGAAGCAGCCGACCGTCGTCCTGGGCGTCGCGCACACCGTGGTGCAGCGCATGTCGTCCTTCGTGCGGCAGATCGACTTCGCTCTGGACTGGATGGAGGTGGAGGCCGGGCGCGCCGTGTACAGGTGGGCGCGGGAGCCAGGAGCAGGGCTGCGTGTGGCTCAGAGCTCGGGGCTGGAGGCTACCAGGCGGGACCCCAGCTGGGCACCCAGGCGCTGTGCCCGCCTGTGCACTCTGAGACACGGCGAGGCCACACCTTGGAAGGATCTAGCGGGAGGTGTCACAGCAGCTCAGTGAAGGTGCCGGTGCCCGGCTTTCCTGGGATCTCGGGCGAGCCCGGCTCCATGCCACGTGACGGCCGAGCTCAGGCCTGGGTGTCTGTTTCCATTACCGTTGAAAATCAAAACCAAGAAAATGTTAAATACTTAATCATGTACTTAAAAGTCGCCATAGACCTGTGACACGCTGGTATACCTACTTTCTAATGGAAAGTAACTATTTCCCAGAACAGAAAGAATTGAGTGAGAATGCTGTGCTTTTTTGTTTTGCTATGTTGGGTGGCTGCGGGCTGGGCCGGTGCCCTGCCCGTTCCCGACGCCCTGTCCTCGCAGGCAGGGGGACAAGTCGGACTGCACCTACATCGTCCTCAGTGGCCGGCTGCGCTCAGTGGTCCGGAAGGACGACCTCAAGAAGCGCCTGGCCGGGGAATACGGCCGGGGAGACCTCATCGGCGTGGTAGGCCGGGGCCTGCCCACTCGGTCCTGCCCTGGGGCATGCGGGCCCGCCGGGCTCCTCGTCTGGGCGAGGGGTGGGAGCCCTCAGGGTGCCGTGAGGAGGGGCGCCTTCCCGAGGCTTGTTTCCTGGCCGGGTTTCCTGCTCCCAGCCAGGGCTGCCGCACGGGTGGGGTCCACGGTCCGAGGTCTCCAGGCGGAGCAGGCAGGAGACCCCCACAGGCTCGGACGGTGCAGGGCTGGGCCAGCACCTGCCCTCCAGTCTCACCTGCACTCTGCCCCCGGCGGCCTGCAGGGCGTGGGTGTGAGCAGTGCGGCCCCAGCACCCAGCTTCTCTTCTGCAGGTGGAGACGCTCACCCACCAGCCCAGAGCGACCACTGTGCACGCGGTCCGGGACTCAGAGCTGGCCAAGCTTCCGGCAGGAGCCCTGACGTCCATCAAGCGCAGGTACCCTCAGGTAGGGGCTCTGAGCGGCTGCCTCCAGGCAGTGGGGTCCGTCGCACTGTGGGATTGCCACCTCCACGGGCCAGAGTGAGCGCCCCCGAAACAGCCCAGAGCAGCAGGTTTCACGGGTTTGAAGGACAACACGGGCCTCAGGCAGGTGGCCTGGGCGACTGCAGGAGGCGCGAGGGGCAGGGACAGGACAGGGAGGGAAGCCCGCTGGGCACAGCGTGTCCCGAGGCCGCGCCCGACCAGCTGTAGGACGTCGCACTGTCCCCGGCGGCGAGGAGTTTGCCAGAGTGGAGCCGATGTGATGACAGTGCAGCTGGGGGCCGGGGGGGGGGGGCACAGGAACCCAGGAGGCCCTGCAGCTCAGCCAGGGGCCGTTACTGTGGCAGGGTTTCTGGTGTTCACGTCGTCTGCCAGTGGTGAGGGTGTGGCGAGGACATCTGGAGCAGATGTGTGAGCAGGGACCAGCCCCGGGCAGCTCGGCCTTTCCGCCTGTCCGTCCCCCGGCTCCTGTGTGCACTCTTGTCCGCCGACACCTCGTTCCAGAACAGATGGAGAACCCACCAGTTTAGTACATGAAGTTACCGTGATTTAAGTCTCAAACTCACTACCAGTAACAGAACATTTTTGTTGCTGTTGATCCTCACGTGAGGATACTTTTCCATTGATTTTTAGATAGAGTGCAAGGGAGGGAGGGAGAGACAGACGGAGAAACACATCGATTGTGAGAGAGACACATCGATTGGTTGCCTCCCTCGTGACCCCAACTGGGCCCGGGATCGAACCTATAACCCAGGTACGTGCCCTTGACTCAGAACCGAGCCCACGACCCTTTGGTGCCTGGGCCGACGCTCTGACCACCGAGCACACTGGCCGGGGCGGAATGACAAGACTCATCATTGCTCTCAGTACGCAGCCACGAGTACTTGAGGTCAGCGTATGAGCTGTGAAGCCGTGTGCGACTCAAGGTGTCGTCCGTGTTGGGAAGTCGTCACGGTACGACCGAGTGGAAAGGAAGGAAATCTTTTAATTCTGTTTATTCCAGAACAAAACATAAGCTAAAACAAAAAGTTAAGAAACCGGAACAGCCCCGGCTGGTGTGGCTCAGTTAGTTGTGCGCCATCCTGGTTTGGGGTTGCTGGTTCGATTCCCGGTCAGGGGCGCATACCTGGGTTGCGGGCTCAGCCCCGGCAAGGGGTATGCAGGAGGCAGCCCCTTGATGTTTCTCTCTGTCTCCCTCTCCCTTCCTCTCTCTAAAAATCAATGAACTATTAAAACAGAAACAACTGGCATATATTTGGAAAAGGAGTAAAATGACATTTGGAGATAATGCGTATTTTAAAAAAATTTTATTTATTGATTTGGCGTGCAGCGAAGAGAGAGAGAGAGAGAAACAAATCAACATTGATTTGCTCTACGTATTTCTGTGTTCATTAGTGGTTTCCTGTATGTGCCCTGACTGGGGACTGAACCCACAACCATGGTGTGTGGGGACGATGCCCGACCCACTGAGCTGCACAGCAGGGCGTGTGCATCTCTTTTTACCTGAAAACTGCAAGGCAGCACCTGAGAATGTAGGCGGGAAAGGGGCACAGTCGTGGGTGAGCTCAGCGTGACAGTGCCCAGCGCTTCCTCTCCCTCCAGCCCGGTAGAAGTGGGATGGAGCAGCCCCGCGTTATCACAGAGCACCTAACAGCAGGGCTGGCAGGAAGGCTCTGCCTCGCACAAGGCGAAGTGTGGGGGCCTGGCTGTGTCCCCTGAGGGCGGCCGGGTCCATCACAGGGCAGGGCTCCCCTTGGAAACCAGGAGCAGCTGATGAGCAGGCGGAGCGGGAAGAAGGGGGACGCTGGACAGGACGATTCAGGGCCTGGTCCAGACAGGGCAGGATGGCGTGAGGTCTCACACGCTCACCAGACTGCTGGCCTGCCACCCCCAGACCTGGAGCGGGGCGCAGCCCTGGTGGCTTTGAGAACCCGGATCCTTGTTTTAAGTGGGTGGTTTGGGTCTGTTCTGTCTCTGCCCCAGGTTGTGACCCGGCTGATTCATCTCTTGGGTGAGAAGATTCTGGGCAGCCTCCAGCAGGGACCTGCGGCCGGTGAGTCCCCTGAGCAGGCCCGGCTTCAGCTTCTGTTGCCCTGGGACCGCCCGCTTTGGCCCGCTCCCCCCGCAGGGCACCCTCAGCACCCCCGCTCCCCCCGCAGGGCCCCCTCTGCCCCCCCGCTCCCCCCGCAGGGCCCTCTCTGCCCCCCCGCAGGGCATCCTCAGCAGACCTGCTCCCCTCTTCTGCAGTCGCCACCTCAGCACGGCACCCTAGGGCCCTCAGCCCCTCTGTTGGCCGCAGGCTAGTCCTCTGTGTCCCTCAGCTCCTGAGAGCTGGACACCAGCATCTGGGGGCAGGGCTGTGCCTGTGCCCTCCCAGTGCAGACCCGGCACAGTGTGGGACGTGGAGGGACGAGTGGGCAGGTGGACGGGCCTGTGCCCTCCCAGTGCAGACCCGGCACAGTGTGGGACGTGGGGGGACAAGTGGGCAGGTGGACGGGCCTGTGCCCTCCCAGTGCAGACCCGGCACAGTGTGGGACGTGGAGGGACGAGTGGGCAGGTGGACAGGTCTGTGCGGAGGCGGTGGAGGTGGCGGGCGCAGCCTCGCTAGTGGAGCTTGTCCCAGACAGTCAGCTTCTACAAGGCCTTGTCCAGACGCGACGGCTGCTCAGCTCCTGGGCGCCTGTGGACTTGGGAGATGCTGCTCAGCATGTGGTGTGTCTGTTTCATTGAGCTTTTAACCAGCTTGCACAGTCGTGTTTGAAGCAAGTTTCCTGAGGAAGCTTAGAGTTAGGTGTGATTCTGTCTTCCTTCTGACAACCTGTGTCATTTTGTTTGTGTTCAGACCGTTCACACTTAATGTAATTACTCACGTGTGGGGATTTGTCTGTCATCTCATTGTTCTCCGTCCTCTCGTTCTTACGTTGCTCTGATTCCTCTTCCGTCTCTCAGTCTCCTGAGCCTTTCTGCGCGTTCTGTCTGCAGCCCGGGGAGGTGCCCCGCCCAGCCCCGCCCAGCCCCGCCCGCCTGTCCCCTTCGCCAGCACCGACCCTGTTGGTGCAGTTGCACGCTCATCACTGTTCGGTCGCCCATCCTTCCTCTCACGCTGTGGTTGTTAATGTCACCTCTGCAGCTTGGCGGTGTGGCTCGGGCTGAGCGTCACCCTGCACCAAGAGGTCCCGGTTCAATTCCCGGTCAGGGCACATGCCCAGGTTGTTCCCGATCCCCGTTGGGGGGCGTGCAGGAGGCAGCCAGTCGATGTTCTCTCTCATCGATGTTTCTATCTCTCCCTTCCTCTCTCTCTCAAATCAACAAAGAAAAAATATTTAAATGTCACCTCTGCAGCCCTGGCTGGCTGGCTCAGTGGGTTGGAGCACAGTCCCGTACACTGAAAGGTCCCGGTTCAATTCCCGGTCAGGGCACATGCCCAGGTTGTTCCCGATCCCCGTTGGGGGGCGTGCAGGAGGCGGCCAGTCGATGTTCTTGCTCATCGATGTTTCTATCTCTCTCTCCCTCTCACTTCCTCTCTCTCTAAAATCAATTTGAAAAAACATCCTCGGGTGAGGATTTTTTAAAAAGTTACCGCCCTGGCCAGTTTGGCTGAGCGGTTGAGCATCGGCCTGCAGACCAGAGAGTCCAGGGTTCAGTTTGTGCTAGGGGGACGTACCACAAAAAGATAAAACAAAATAATAAAATAAAGTAAAATAAAATAAAATAGAATAAAAAATAAATAAAATAAAATAGAAAATTAATAATATAAATAAAAATAATGAAATAAAATAAAAAATAAAAAAAGTTACCTCGCCCTGGCCGGTTTGGCTGAGCAGTTAGAGCGTCGGCCTGTGGACCAAAGAGTCGCGGGTTTGATTCCAGTCAAGGGCACGTACCTCGGTTGCGGTTTGTCCCCGGGCCTGGTTGGGGTCACGTGGGAGACAGTCAGTCCATGTGTCCTTCTCAGTTGATCTCTCTCTCTCTCCCCCTCCCTCCCACTCCATCTGAAGATAAAACAGAAAAAATATCCGTGGTCAGGATTTTTTTTAAAAGTTACCTTTACATACGTTGAAAAGCCCTTGCCCAGTGTCATGAGGCTTGCTGCTAGCTGTCAGGTGTGTCCAGGCTCAGGGGCGAGGGTCTGCTAGCCACCACCTCTGCCGCGCTCCCCCAGTGGCCCTAGGCTTCCGTCTGACCGTCCCTTCTCCCTGGAGAAGCCCGGCCGTCCAGCTGTGTTCTCTTAACTCTCCTTCACCTGAGCCACGTTGCTCCCCCTTCGTCCTGGGGACACTTGCCCTGCCGACCGCCTGCGTGGCGTGCCCAGCAGGTGGCAGCGTCCCCACTGCCTGGGGCCTGCCTCATGGTGCCGCTAGCTGCGGAAGTTTGATTTTGGGGTGACTGGGCGCTAACTTCCTTGGGGTCTGCTCGTCTCCGTGTGTTTGTATCTTGAATCTGGAAGCTCATGTCTTTCCTACGTCAGGGAAGTTTTCGGCCCCTTTTCCTCAGTCTTTGGCCTGTTCGCTGTCTGCGCCTCCGGGTGTCAGGCCTCTGCTGCCGTCCCAGAGGGCTGTGGGCCGCTGTCTTCATCTCCTCCCCCGACCTGATGTTCCTGTGGGCAGTGTCTTCGAGGTCAGGGCCCTCCGGGGAGCTGGGCCTTCTGCGGTGGCCGGTGCCCGCACCTGGCTGTGTGCTTGGGGTCGGAGGGTCTGTGCAGGAGCCAGGCAGCGGGCTGGGCACGTGGTCAGGAAGCCAGGAAGCTGGAACCCGGGGTCTGTCTGGAACAAGGCCACAGGAGGGCTGAGGCTGCCCCTGTGCAAACAGGCGATCCCACTCAGAGGAACAAACCTCTGCCAGGGACCCTGTGCGGAGCCTCGGGACCTGTGGGCTGTGGCCTCACTGACTCGCCCTCGCGCCTGCATTCGCTGCCCCGGACCAGTCCTCCCGCTCTGAGACCGTGGAAGCGTGGGTGCTGGTCCCGAGGCTCCTCGAGCATTGGTGGGACAGGGCTCCCGGGCACGGCGTTGAGGCCTCGAGTTCTCCGTCCGTGTGTGCGTCTCTGCTGCCCTCCTGTGGGCTGAGCGCTGGTGTGCGAGGTGGGAGGTGCCAGTGTGGCCGCACGGGGTGGGGGGCTGCTTGTGCCTGGGTGTCATCCAGAAACATCTAGTGACACCTGAAGATCGTCACGGAGGTGCCCAGTTCCTCAGGCCGACCCATGACCGGTCTTCCAGGTCACCAGTTTGGGCTACACTCTACCGGCAGCAAGTGGGATTCTGGGAACCCAGCCAGCAACCTGTCCACGGTGGCCGTCATGCCCGTGTCGGAGGACGTGCCCCTCACAGCCTTCGCCCTGGAACTCAAGCACGCCCTGAGCGCTATCGGTAAGCTCGGCCCGGGGCCCGAGGTCTGGCCGCACCCTCCTCTTGCCTCGGTCCTTCCAGTTTCTTCTGCAAGTGCACGGGGCAGGTGCCGGCCTCCACACCGGGCACACTGCAGGGACGGGGGTGCGGGCCGTGCGGAATCGCCCTTGGCCGGCGTCCTGACGCTTGGGTAGTGGTTTCCAAATTTCTGAGACCCTTAGAAATTCCCCAAGTCATGCAGTTCTCCCTGTTGTTCACGTGTCGCACGTTCTTGTGCATGGTGGGTGACCGTGGTGATGGACAGCCTGCTCCGCTGAGTCAGGGCTGCACCGTCAGACCCTGAACCAGGGGCTCGCGGGAAGGCAGGTGCGTCCTCTGCCCGGCACGGCGCTCAGTGCCCGTGGGGTGTGCCTGCCTGGACCGTCCAGACAGAAACGGCTTTCAGGTGGAAAGACACTACTGTAAATATTTAATATTTCAAAGTTACTGTCAGAGTGAAACTTGACAGCACAGAAAGCAGTACTTGCCCAGGAGTCTTTTCTCCAGACCGCAGGCCGACGCTCTAACCGCTGAGCCAAACAGGCCAGGGCGTGGGAGTCTTTTCTGTTCTAACCTCACCCGAGGACTGTTTTCACTGACTTGAGAGAGACACTGATCGGCTGCCCCCTGTGCGCACCCCGACGGTCAGACCTGAGCGTCTGGGCGTCTGGGCATCTGGCACTGTGCCCGACAACTGAGCCACCGGCCGGGGAGCCCCCACCCCGGCTTGATGTCGGTCTGATGACAGATGTTCCAGGAATAGAAAATTTTGTTCTTTCTCCATCAGCATTGGAAATTAGATGATCTTGCATTTACATGCTGAGGAGCTTCGGCTCCTGCACGTGTAGACGAGCAGACTGAGGTTCAGAGAGGCCCCTGTCCTGGGCCTGCCGAGCCCTGAGCTGGTGCCATGCTCCCAGCTCTGGGCTCAGCACCCACCTGACATCATGCAGACTCACCTGCCCAGAAGCGTCCCTCGGCCACAGGCCCGTCCTCACAGGAAGTGTGCGGCCTCTCGTGGCTCTCAGGACGAGGCCCTCTGGGCGGGGAGGGTTGTCCTGTCCTGTGGCTGCTGCCGTGAGGGCCTTGCTGTCCTTGGAGGTGGGCTCCCGGGCAGTTTCCAGACCTGTGGTTCTGTTTTCAGGCCCCGTCCTGCTGCTGACCAGTGACAACATCAAACAGCGCCTTGGCTCTGCTGCCCTGGACAGGTAGGCGGCCTGCACAGGGACAGCCTGGCTCCCTGCTCTCAGCAGGTCTGAGCACCGCCTGGGAGCGTACCCTGTCCACATGCACCCTGGAGTCTGCACCCCCGGGTCTGCCCCGCGTCCACACGCACCCTGGAGTCTGCACCCCCGGGTCTGCCCCGCGTCCACACGCACCCTGGAGTCTGCACCCCCGGGTCTGCCCCGCGTCCACACGCACCCTGGAGTCTGCACCCCCGGGTCTGCCCCGCGTCCACACGCACCCTGGAGTCTGCACCCCCGGGTCTGCCCCGCGTCCACACGCACCCTGGAGTCTGCACCCCCGGGTCTGCCCCGCGTCCACACGCACCCTGGAGTTTGCACCCCCGGGTCTGCCCCAGGTCTGCCTCATGTTTGCCCCAGGTCTGCGCCCCCTGTCTGCCCCATGGGGAGGCCGGCGGACCCCAGTGTGGTCAGCTCGCCAGGGCGGCTGCACGGTACTCACGTGTGTCTGAGCATCTCCCATCCACGGTGTCTGGAGCTACAGACACAGCGGGCAGGGCCTGCTCCACCGGGAAGGCCAGGGCTGGACTCTGGAGAGGCCCTTGGGGCTCGGGAGAAGCTGAGACGGAGCAGTCTCAGAGGGGCTGTGAGGACCAACCCCAGGACCCCATGCAGAGGGAGTCCTTCTTGCCCTGCACCTGTCCCAGAGCTCCCCAGGGCGGGGAATTCGAAGGTAGAGATGAGAAATCACCCCCGTGAAGGTGCGCCTCCAGTGGTGGCCCGCGGAGATGGGCTCTGGTCTGACCACAGGCGCAGAGGCCTGTGGGTGCCAGGAGAGCACCGCTGGGGGCTGTGCAGAGAGCCCTCCCCGGGCTGAGCCCTGCTGGGGGGGCTGTGCTGAGAGCCCTCCCCGGGCTGAGCCCTGCTGGGGGGCTGTGCAGAGAGCCCTCCCCGGGCTGAGCCCTGCTGGGGGGCTGTGCAGAGAGCCCTCCCCGGGCTGAGCCCTGCTGGGGGGCTGTGCAGAGAGCCCTCCCCGGGCTGAGCCCTGCTGGGGGCTGTGCAGAGAGCCCTCCCCGGGCTGAGCCCTGCTGGGGGGCTGTGCAGAGAGCCCTCCCCGGGCTGAGCCCTGCTGGGGGGCTGTGCAGAGAGCCCTCCCCGGGCTGAGCCCTGCTGGGGGGCTGTGCAGAAAGCCTCCCCGGGCTGAGCCCTGCTGGGGGGCTGTGCAGAGAGCCCTCCCGGGCTGAGCCCTGCTGGGGGGCTGTGCAGAGAGCCCTCCCCGGGCTGAGCCCTGCTGGGGGGCTGTGCAGAGAGCCCTCCCCGGGCTGAGCCCTGCTGGGGGGCTGTGCAGAGAGCCCTCCCCGGGCTGAGCCCTGCTGGGGGGCCGTGCAGAGAGCCCTCCCCGGGCTGAGCCCTGCTGGGGGGGCCGTGCAGAGAGCCCTCCCCGGGCTGAGCCCTGCTGGGGGGCCGTGCAGAGAGCCTCCCGGGCTGAGCCCTGCTGGGGGGGCCGTGCTGAGAGCCCTCCCCGGGCTGAGCCCTGCTGGGGGGCCGTGCTGAGAGCCCTCCCCGGGCTGAGCCCTCCTGGGGGGGCCGTGCTGAGAGCCCTCCCCGGGCTGAGCCCTGCTGGGGGGCCGTGCTGAGAGCCCTCCCCGGGCTGAGCCCTGCTGGGTGGCTGTGCAGAGGAGCCCTCCTCCGGGCTGAGCCTGCTGGGGGGCTGTGCAGAGAGCCCTCCCGGGCTGAGCCCTGCTGGGGGCCCGTGCAGAGGCCCGCCCGGGTGATGCCATGCTGGGGGGGCCGTGTGAGAGCCCTCCCCGGCTGAGCCTGCTGGGGGGCCGTGCGAGGCCTCCCCGGGCTGAGCCCTGTGGGGCTGTTTCTTTGCAGAGAAGCCTACCCGGGCTGAGCCCTGCTGGGAGGCAGCGTTTGGTGAGAGCCTCACCGGGCTGAGCCCTGCTGGGGGGCCGTGATGAGAAGCCTTCCCCGGGCCTGAGCCCTGCTGGGGGGCCGTGCTGCAGGAGCCCGCCCCGGGCTGAGGCCCTGCGTGGGGGGGCCGTGCTGAGAGCCCTCCCCGGGCTGAGGCCCTGCTGTGGGGGCCCGTGCTGGAGAGCCCCTCCCCGGGCGAGCCCTGCCTGGGGGGCCGTGCTGAGAAGCCCTTCCCCGGGCTGAGCCCTTCCTTGGGGGGGCCGTGGCTGAGAGCCCTCCCCTGTCCTGAGCCCGGCTGGGGGGCCGTGCTGAGAGCCAGTCCACGGGCCTGAGGCCCTGCCTGGGGGGGCCGTGCTGAGAGCCCGCCCCGGCTGAGCCCTGCTGGGGGGCCGTGCTGAGAGCCCTCCCCGGGCTGAGCCCTGCCTGGGGGGGCCGTGGCTGAGAGCCCGTCCCCAGGGCTGAGCCCTGCTGGGGGGCCGTGCTGAGAGCCCTCCCCGGGCTGAGCCCTCCTGGGGGGGCCGTGCTGAGAGCCCTCCCCGGGCTGAGCCCTGCTGGGGGGCCATGCTGAGAGCCCTCCCCGGGCTGAGCCCTCCTGGGGGGGCCGTGCTGAGAGCCCTCCCCGGGCTGAGCCCTGCTGGGCCTGCACCACACGTCTGCCCGCCTCTGGGACGTCCAGGACGCCACGTGGGCAGGCGTGTCTGCGGCAGGAGCACTGAGCAGCCCCGAGACCCGCGGGGACCCCAGGCTGGGCCCTCTCTGCCCCTTGGCGCCCGTCTCCTGGTCTCCCCAAGGGTGGTGCTCTGGCTCCCAAGGCTAGGCCTGCGGCTCCTGCCGATCAGGATGTGGTGACCATGCCCACCCGTGGGAGGGGTCTGCGGGACCATCAACCTCAATCTGCTCAGGAAAACACCCTGAGGTCGCCTGACCTTCGGCTGAGGTCCCAGCAGGGCGTGCACAGAGCCTCGTCTTCCTAAGCGAGGTCCTGGGTCAGCTGCAGATCCCGAGACAGATCTTCCTTCCGCCTCAGACCTGTACCCCTCACGTCTGTCTCCCATGCCGGCTCCCCAAGTCCACAGCCCCCTCGTCTGCACCCCCTCATCTGCACCCCCTCACCCGCACTCCCTCGCCCGCACCCCCGCCTGTGCCCTGCCCGTGCCCCGTGCCCACGCCCGTGTCGCTGCCCAGCATCCACGAGTACCGGCTGTCCAGCTGGCTGGGGCAGCAGGAGGACGTGCACCGGATTGTGCTCTACCAGGCGGACGGCGCGCTCACGCCCTGGACCCAGCGCTGCATCCGGCAGGCCGACTGCATCCTCATCGTGGGCCTGGGCGAGCAGGAGCCCGTGGTGGGCGAGGTGGGCTGGCCGGGGTGCTTCGGGGTGGAGTGGACAGTGCTGGGCTGGGGCCACGACAGGTCCCAGGGTGCTGGCTGGACAGGTCCTGGCCGGGGTGGCCACTCTCCCCTCAGAGCCTCTGTTGCTTTTTCCTCTGAACGAGCTCAGGACAGGTGGTGAGACACCCGGACATGAGGTCTGCGGTGGTCTCACTGCAGAGCGGAGCCGCGTAGTGCCCCCCCTCCTGTGAAGCAGGAGCCTGTCCATGCCGAGCACGCTCGCTGTGCACGCGGCTGTTCCACAGGGCTGGCGTCACGGCAGCGCCCTGCTTTCCATCATTTTGAACCCTCCCTGTCTGCGGGTTCCCACCACCGTCTGTCCCTGATCCCTGAACTGGGACGTCATTTCCTGAAATGGGCCCACCTGGACCAGAGGGTGTCACCTTTGGTTCACCCGATGCCTCGGGTGAGGCCTGGGCACCGTGTCCTCCCGCTGGGCACTGCCTCCTACTCACCCTGCGCACAGGTTCAAAGTGGGTGCTGCCGTCCTTTCATCGGTTCTTCTCCCTTCCTCCGCCTTCGCTGTGCTCCCTCCAGCTGCGCCCTCGCCTCGGGCGGCCAGGCGGCCCTGCTCCACTCTGCAGGGTGCAGCTCCCTTGCAGGGCCGCTTGCAGAGTTCATCAGCTGAGAAGGGCTCTGTGTTTGGGGAGGCGGCCCACGCACAGTGGAGAGGGGCCTGGTCACAGCCTCCCGCCAGGGCAGAGGCTCCACAGCCTGGCTGGTTCACAGGACCCGGCCGCCCTTGACCGCGGGCTCTGCTCCCCTCAGCTGGAGCGGATGCTGGAGAGCACCGCCGTGCGCGCCCAGAAGCAGCTGGTCCTGCTGCACCGGGAGGAGGGGCCGGCGCCAGCGCGCACCGTGGAGTGGCTGAACATGCGGAGCTGGTGCTCCGGCCACCTGCACCTGTGCTGCCCGCGCCGCGTCTTCTCCAGGAGGAGCCTGCCCAAGCTGGTGAGGGCCTCTCCTGCTCCTGCGCCGGCTCTCGGGGCCACGAGGCGCTGCTGTGCTCCCCAGGCCGGCAGGCCCCGGGGGGGGGGGGGGGGGGGCGGAGCCTGGGACTCCAGAGGGCCCTGGTGGGCTCCGGGCAGCGTAGCTTCAGGCAGAGGTGTGTGCAGACCCTGATGCCCCTTCCTTGGGGTGTCCCTGCCCTGGGATCCCGGGGGCTGGGTGGCAGGGGGGGGGGCGCAGAGGCTGCCCCCACATCATGCCTGCCCTCCCCCGCGGCTTGGTGGACACGTCCTGACAGCTGCATCGGGCTCCTGGGTCCGTACCCAGAGCCCCCTTGCGCTTTGGGGCTGGTGGGCTTTCAACTGAGGTTTGGGCTTTGTGTCCCTTTGGGGGCATCTCCGGGGTCTGGGCCCCTCTGAGGTGCTGACAGGGCGGAGTCAGATGGAGCCCAGCCCCTTCTTTGGACTCTCAGGTGGAGATGTACGAGCGGCTCTTCCAGAAGCCCCCGGACCGGCACTCGGACTTCTCCCGCCTGGCACGGGTGCTGACCGGGAACACCATCGCCCTGGTGCTCGGAGGGGGCGGGGCACGGTGAGTCCAGCCCCTGCCCACACACAGCTCCAGGCTCGCCTGCGGCCCAGAGCGCGTGGCCGGGCGGTGCTCCCGCTGGCTCGTGGTTGCCCTGTGGCCCAGAAGGCTCCATCGTCCTGTGTCTGTCTGGCCACCTGTGTCCTCTTCTGAAAGCTGCTCTGTCCTCTGCCGGCCTTTCCCAGGCCGGGGAGTCTCTCCCCACTTCAGCCCCTGCTCAGACACCTGCTGCCCGGCGTGGAGCCCGCTGCAGCCCCTCAGCGCTGTAGCAGCGCTTCCTTGGAGGGCCTCGGCCACATACTTCCGCGTGGTGTCCTTCTGACTCCAACATTTGCACCCTTCTCCCGAACTTGGTTCACGGGAGACATTCTCGAGGCAGACGTGGGGCTGGGGACGTGAGGAGGGTGGGACGAGGCCCCTGCAGTGCTGTGGACAGGAGGGCAGGGCGCCCTCAGCATCTGTGCTATGCTGGGTCCAGGGCCGGGGACGCCTGTGTGGGGAGCCCTCTGCCCCTGGGTGGTGGGCGGCAGTACTGCTGCCCAGTGAGGGCCTAGGGCGTCCCTGCGGCTGACGGGAGCTGCTTCTCAGCACTGTTAGCAAGGCCTCCCGGGAAATGTGTCTGAGTCCTGGCCCTCTGACAGTGCTGGGCACCTCTCCCCGGAGGAGGTGCCCCAAGGACCTCACCCGCCAAGTGAGCTGCGGAGGGGAGGGCCCGAAGGCCAAGCCCTTAGCAGGCGTGGGGGTGGGGCACCGAAGAGGGGCTCCTGCCGCAGACAGGCCTGCGCTCTCGCTCGGCCGCTTCTCTGGGTGGGTTACACTTCACACGCGCATCCCGCTGCCCGGCCAGGGCTCCAGCCTCTTCTTTAGAAAGGACCAGAAGACGACGCCCCTGGGCCTGTCGCCACACATCACCAGAGTGCAGACTGAGGCGCGGTCCGTACAGACAGGAAGGGGGCGGGGGCCGCCCCTGCTGGTCCTGCGCTCCTTCACGGCACATGCTACTGCCTGGAGCGCCCAGAGGGGGCTGGTGCTGTGGGCAGGGCTGTGGCAAGCGGAGTGGAGGCCCTGCATGCGGTGTCCTGTCCCACCTGCCGCTTCCCCCGTCAGCCTGCACTGGGGTGAAGCGTAGCACTGAGCTCACGCATCTGACGGCCCGAGTGTCCCCTGCTGCCGTACTTTTACTCCAAAGCTGAGCCGGGGACCCGGAAAGCAGGCGACCTGTGGAGGGTGCAGGCTGCAGGCAGGGCCCTGCTGGTCTTGAGCAGCTGCCCAGAGGGAAGGCCCGAAGGCCAGGCCCTTAGCAGGCGTGGGGGTGGTCGGCACATCAGGACGGCTCGCTCAGCTGCGTTTGTAATGAAAATTTAGTTTTAATCAGAGCACTACTTAGTTTCTCTAAGGCCCTGTGGTATTTATATACCACAAAATAGCAGTCCTCTGCCCGCCCTGCCCACGTCCATCAATGCCCCAGAGGTTTCCTCGTCTCACCGTGTTCTAGCCGTTTGCTCTTCTGTGTTTCTAAATCGCGTCCCTATTCTAGGATTTGTTTTTCTAGTTTTACGTTAGTCGTAACCTATCTCTTACGCAGTCAATCTGTGCGTCTCTGTTATCTCCATTTATCTGTCATCCATCACTGTCATACGCCTATCCATCATCCATCCATCATCTGTCATCCATCCATCATCCATTTGTCTGTCATTCATCCATCAATCATCTATCATCCATACCTCATCTCTCATTCATCCATCATCCATCTCCATCTGTCTGTGTATTCTCTATCATCCATACATCACCTGTCTGCCCTCTCTCTGTCTCACATCCATGCATCTTCTGACTGACTGTCCCCCTCTCTACCACTCATGGTCCCCGTGTGGTTCTCCTTGGCGGAGCCTGTGCGCACTGGGCACAGTGCAGAAGTGTGGCTAGATGCTTCCCTTGAGTTCATCAGAGTTGCAGTTTCCGTCTGCTCAGTGTCCCGGCCCCGTCGTCTGTCCCCAGCCCTGCTGGGAGCTTTGGCCTCTCGTGTGCTCAGCCCTCCCCATGCCAGCTGTTCTCCAGCGGAGCTGCCGGCTGTTGCCTTGGGATTTCCCTGCACCATCACCATGGGGACGGCCTTTGTCTCTCTCCTGAGTTCAACTCCATTTCCTGGGTTCCGTGTCTTCCTCTTTCTCATTATTTTCCTGATTTTGGTAGAGTCCATACTCTAGAAGTTTCCTCAAGAGAAGACATGTGGGAGGTGAAAGTTTCAGGGCCTGAGTAGCCGATGGCCTCGCTGTAGCGACTGTGGGTGTGGGGCTGCAGGTGCGGCGGTACGGCTGTTCCACTGTCGCTTCAGCTTCAGTGTTGCCGTCGAGAAGTCTGCTGTTACTCACGAGGCGTTTTCCTGGAAGTCTAGTCCTGAGAGCCCTTGAGGAGGGGCTGGGGCTGTTCCGAGTTCCGTTCTGCACTGGGTGCCTTGCCTCAGGGGACTTCTCCGAATTCACCCCCGGGCACTGTTCTCTCTCCCTGGAGCTTCTGGTGGGGACATGTCCTTGTCCATCTGTCCTGTTTTTCTTTTTGGGTGATTTATCGGAAATGTATCTTCTAATCGACTTTCTCTGCTGAGCTGTTCCTGAGGGGGAGAGCTGCTTCCATGGCTGGCTCTGCCGCCCTGCTGCAGCACTGAGTCTCTCTGAGAGCATGGGCACAGGTCTCACTTGCTGGCTCAGTTTTTCTGCCATGCTCGTCTGTCTGTGCTGTGGACATGTCGGCAGCGGCCCGGCCCCAGGCCGTGGTCTCCACACCCACTGCGCCGCTGCCGTGGACCCTGGGATATGAGGAACAGAACCGCTCCAGCCGCTGTGAAGTCCGCGTGTGTGCTGTCCTCCTGGACAGACACCGAGCAGCGGAGGGCCTGGTCGTGGGCAGGGGGCTTGCCCACATTCTGTCAGCACCGGGATCGGCAGTGTCCATGTCACGGTCCTCTGTGTGCCTTCCTTTGTGCGGTTCCACGTACGATCCCTACTGATGGTTAGTAGGTGGTTTCTCTTTGTTAGTGAGTTAAAGGTTATTTATACATTCTGATGACAAATCTTTGCCAGGTGTATTTATTGCTAAGATAATGTCTGACTTTTCATTTTCCTAATGGCATTTTTTATTGAGTTCTTACTTGTGGTGAAGTGATTCTCCAAGTTGTTTATGGTTATTCTGGTGTTCTGAGCCCTCTTGCCTGCCCTGAGGTTACAGAGATGTTCTGTGTTTTCCTCTAGCAGCTTGATTCCAGCCCGTGCATTTAGTCTGATCCACCTGAAATTGCGCTTTGTGGGGTCTGTGTCTCCTCCACATGCTTATCCAGTCATGGGGCACCGATTATTCCAGACTTTCCCTCCCCTCTGAGGCTCCTGGTGCATGTGCACCTGGCGCTAGGTGTCCCCAATGTGTGTCCTGTCCTGTCCATGATGGTCACGGCCTCCTTCACTGCAGCTGCTTTAGGCCCTTTGGACTTCCGTGTAAGTTTTAGAATTACGTACGTATTTTATGGGTTGTTTTTGTTGTTGTATCTTCTAAGTTTCATTTTCTTTTTTTTTGTGTAATGCATGCCCCTAGTGGGAACCGAACCTGGGCCTCTCTGGTCCACAGGCTGATGCTCAACCACTGAGCCAAACTGGCCAGGGCTCTAAGTTTCATTTTCAAACTGTTTGTTGCTGGTATACACAAAGACAACTGGTATTTGTAAATTGACATATTTTACAACTTCACTAAATTCTCTTATTTTGGTAGCCTCTTTGTAGATTTATTTTTGCATTTCCTGTGTATACAGTTATGTTTTTTGAGAATAAAGACAGTACTTTCTCTTTCTTCCCAAAATTGGTATATGCCTTTCATTTCTTTTTCTTGTCTCGTTGCTGTGGCTAGAACTTCAGCACCATGCCTGTGAGTGTGGACCCCACGCCTGTAAGTGTGGACTCCTCGCCGTGTTCCCAGGTTTGAGGGCAGCGCTCAGTGTCCACAGCATGTGCTCTGGCTGTGGTTTCCGGAGATGCCCTTTGTCAGGCGGAGGAAGTTTCCTCTGATTAGTTGGCTTGGTTTTATCCTGAATGGTTGCTACTGTAGGTCTGCGGAGATGGTGGGTGGTTGTCTCCTCTGTTCTGCTGATGTGAATCACATTGACCGACCTGGGTGAAAGCCGCCCTGCACCCAGGTAGACACCTGCTGGGCTGTCGTCCACGCACGTGTTGCCGGCCCCCGCGAGCCCCAGGGAGGAGGGCCCGTGTTCTCTCTGGAGATCACGTAGGTGTGTTTGCTGGCTTCCAGGCTGAGCTGGGAAGTGCTTGTTTCCTGGTCTCTGGGAGGTTTTCTGTGCAATGTGTGGTGTTCTTCCTTCTACGCCGAGTAGACTTCACTAGTAGGACCATCTGGACGTGAAATTCTCTCTGTGAGGACATAAAGATTCAGTTATTTTGATCACTGTGGTACTACTCAGTTTCTGTTTCTGCGTCAGGTCTGGTGACATATGTGTCTCCTGCATCTGAATGTCCCCGCTGCGGTGCACCGTCCACGGGTGCCTACTGCCTTTGTACCCGGAGCGCCGGACGGGCGCCTTCCCCTCTGGTGTTGGCCCCGATGGTCTCATCTTCATGTCTCTTCCCCAGGAGGTGTCGTTTGGAAGCACCAAGTCTTAGCCGTGTCCTTCCTCGCCCCGTGTTTGTCTTCTGGTTCGTTCTTTTCTGCTCTGACTGTCCTGTCTCCCTAGTGTGCTGCCTCTGATCTGAGTTGGTCTGTCCCCCCCGACCTCTGTGTGAAGGCCCGCTGGCGGACCCCCGGCGCAGTGGCCGCGCTCTGCCTGCTTTCTGGAGGACTGTGCTTTGTTCTCAGGCTGGTGTAAGGTTCCTTTCTGTCTTGGTTCTCAGTGATGTAAGAATGACTTTCTTTTTATTTATGCTTAGTGTTTATGACGCTTCAGTCATCATCTCTAGAACATTCCAAACCCTTTCCCCGCAGATACCTGCTTTTGTCCCAGCTGCCTGCTCTTCCCAGGCTCCAGGGACACGTGGGTCCCCCGCACCATGTCCCATGTGCTGTCTCAGCAGTCTTACACCTGTTACTGTCATCGTTTTGTAGCCCTCACGTGAGGATATGTTTCTACTGACTTTCAGAGAGTGGGAGGGAGGGGAAGAGAGAGAAACATGGGTGTGAGAGAGGCATTGATCACTTGCCTCCTGCACGACCCCGACCAGGGTCAGAGATCAAACCTGCAACCCAGGTGTGTGCCCTTGAGCAGGAATCGAACGCTTGACCTTCTGGTGTGGGCGCACACTGTGCCAGCTGAGCCAGGCGGCCAGGGCCGGTGTGCATGTCCTGGCCCTCTGTCTGCAGGCGCCCCGCCCGCCAGCGATGTTCTCAGCCCCGGTCCCCCTGCCCCCCCCCCCGCCCCGAGCCTCCTTTCAGTCCCACATCATAGCTCCCGACTGTCGAGGTCACAGGCATCACTGTGCTGCAGTGTGTGCACCGGAGAACGCACCCTTCGCCCTGGCCGCTTGCCTCCGCGGTCAGAGCGTCAGCCTGTGGACCAGTGAGCAGGCTCGATTCCAGCCGAGGGCACGGACCTCAGTTGCAGTTCGTCCCCAGCCTTGGTCGGGATCGTGCGGGAGGCAACCAGTCGATGTGTCCCTCTCACGTCGATGCTTCTCTCTCTCCCCCTCTCTCTACCTGAAGATAAATAGAAAATAAAATGTCCTCGGGTGAGGATTGAAAGAAAAGAAGAAGAAAGCAAAAGCTTACCCTATGACTGCATGCACCCCTCGGCGTCGGGCTCGCCCCCACGTCCCCTCCAGGAGTGTCCATTCTCCCCGCTGACTCTCCCCCGGCCCCCACCGTCCACTTCCTGCCTGGCTCTGAGTCCTCTGGGACCTTGGAGGCGTGGGTCCCCCGGGACTGTCCTGTGACTGGCTTCTCGCTGGACACGACGCCGTCAAGGGCCATGGTCTGCAGCCTGCGGGCTCCTTCTGGTTTCTGTGGAGGCGGGACGGCCCCAGAGTCTCCTCCGTGCGCCTCCTCCACCCGCCAGGGCGCTCAGGCTGCTGCCGCCTTGGGCTCGGCGGTCCTTTCTGGGCCGGCCGGTCTCTGTCCCCAGCTCCTCGGGTCCACGTCTGCTGTCCCCTCCGGGCTATGGTCACATGGCCTTCTCGTGCCAGCATTTCTGAGTGGTGGCACCATGAGGGGAACCGTCGCAGTAGTTGGAGGCTCAGCGCGACCACCTCAGTCCGATGCTGGCTTCCTGTCCCCAAGGGGCTCGTCTGTGTCCCCCTCACGCTGACCCTTGGGTTGTTGACCGGACCGCCCTTTCTGGTGGGCCTGGACTTGTGTCCCCTGCCCCTCCTGCGTCTGTCCAAAGCCTATTCAGTGGCGTCCTTCTCAGACGCTGTGGCTTGCTCTCAGGACACAGGCCTGGGAATGGTGTCCGCTGTTCCTCTCCAGGTCCTGTCTGTGCCCCGCTTCCTGACCCTTGGGCAGGGAGGAGTGGGTGGGACAGGACAGATGTCCCTGGTGCCTTCTGCCAGGGCAGTGGGTGTGGGTCCGGGCGGTGGCCCTCACTCCTGTTCTCTGTTCCCGGTTGGCATAGAGGCTGTGCCCAGGTTGGCATCATCCGAGCCCTGACAGAGTGCGGCATCCCCGTGGACATGGTCGGAGGGACGTCCATCGGGGCCTTCATGGGCGCCCTGTACGCCGAGGAGAGAAACTACAGCCAGATTCGGATCCGGGCCAAGCAGTGGGCGGAGGTAAGGGCCTTGCCCTCTCAGGAACAGTGGGGTGGGCACTGGACCACTGCCCTGCACGCAGCTCTGGGGTGGGCACTCGACCACGGCCCTGCAGGCAGCTCTGGGGGTGGTCACTGGACCACGGCCCTGCAGGCAGCTCTGGGGGTGGGCACTGGACCGCGGCCCTGCGGGCAGCTCTGGGGGTGGGCACTGGACCGCGGCCCTGCGGGCAGCTCTGGGGGTGGGCACTGGACCGCGGCCCTGCGGGCAGCTCTGGGGGTGGGCACTGGACCGCGGCCCTGCGGGCAGCTCGGGGGGTGGGCACTGGACCGCGGCCCTGCGGGCAGCTCTGGGGGTGGGCACTGGACCACTGCCACTGCCCTGTGGGCAGCTCTGGGGGTGGGCACTGGACCACTGCCCTGCGGGCAGCTCTGGGGGTGGGCACTGGACCGCGGCCCTGCGGGCAGCTCTGGGGGTGGGCACTGGACCACTGCCCTGCACGCAGCTCTGGGGGTGGGCACTGGACCGCGGCCCTGCGGCAGCTTCTGGGGGTGGGCACTGGACCGCGGCCCTGCACGCAGCTCTGGGGGTGGGCACTGGACCGCGGCCCTGCAGGCAGCTCTGGGGGTGGGCACTGGACCCCGGCCCTGCAGGCAGCTCTGGGTGTGGGCACTGGACCGCGGCCCTGCGGGCAGCTCTGGGGGTGGGCACTCGACCGCGGCCCTGCAGGCAGCTCTGGGGGTGGGCACTGGACCGCGGCCCTGCAGGCAGCTCTGGGGGTGGGCACTGGACCGCGGCCCTGCAGGCAGCTCTGGGGGTGGGCACTGGACCGCGGCCCTGCAGGCAGCTCTGGGCGTGGGCACTGGACCACTGCCCTGCAGGCAGCTCTGGGGGTGGGCACTGGACCGCGGCCCTGCACGCAGCTCTGCAGGCCCCTGGGCTCAGAGTGTGGCTTGTGAGGTGGAGAGGGAGCACGTGGGGTGTGATCACATCGGGGGGTCGGCTCCGGTTGGTGCCTCAGTTTTCAGAGGTGACTGAGGGCAGCGCGGACCACTGACAGGGCCACTGACAGAACAAGTCCACCTCACCCAGGTTCCGCTGGAAACGAGGCACAACCATCCTCAGGGCCATGGGGGAGCAAGGAGAGCCCCGGCCAGAGCCCTCAGTGGGGTTTCCGTGGGAAGGGCAGGGTCACGGCTTCAGCTCAGCTCCTCCGAATAATCCCTGTGCGCTGGGGACATGACTGTGCCCAGTTGTCTGGCCCTGGGTGAGCTGGGCAAAGGAATGTTGGCGGGTGTGAGATTTGGATAAAGGTCGGGGGAGGGGTGCCCTGGTCCGTTTGCAAGAAAGGCACCCCGGGCACCTGGGGCGCAGCCTCTCCCGGGGCTGTAAGACCCAAGGGCCGGAGCCCCAGGGACACAGGGAGGACGGTTGTCCAGAGCTGGGCCCGCGGCGACGAGGGCTGGGGGACGAAGCCCTGGCTGGAGCGGAGGGGCTGCCGTGTCCAGGGGCCGCTCAGCCTCCCCGCCGTGCGGGCTGCAGGCCACCCTCAGGCTCTGCGTGTCTTCCAGCAGAAACAGTGATACCAGAAGTGTTTGCCGAGGCCCTGGCTGGTGTGGGTCAGTGGTCAGAGTGTCAGCCTGTGCATTGGAAGGGTCAAGGGTTCAATTCCTCGTCAAGGGCACACACCTGGGTTGCAGGTTCACTCCCCAACCCCAATTGGGGTGCATGTGGGAGACAACCAATCGATGTGTTTCTCTCTGTATTTCAATGAAAAATACATCCTTGGGTGAGGATTAGCAAACAAAACAGAAAAGGCGACCAATCGTCCCCTGCAGCAAATCCGTGAGGACACTGCTCAGGGACGCTCTTCCCCGAGACCACTGCCCTCGGCGCTGCCTGAGGAGAGGCCAGGGCTCCGCGCCCGGCACTGGGCCTGGGAGCAGAGCCGCAGGGACGGTGCTCAGCCTCCGTGAGGGTCGGCCCGGGCCCGGCAGACCTCTCCCTGCCTGTCGGGTGCAGGTGTGGGCACCGCCAGGGAGCCCTGGGTGGACAGCCCACCTCGCCCTGTCCTGGGGTGCACTGGGGCAGGGCAAGGTGGGCCTCCTGAGCCTGTGTCCCCTGCCACACTGGGGATGGGGGGGGGCTGGTGCGGGCCCGGCATCCTGAGTGAGGGCCCTGCTGACTGGAGGGCTGTGGGGTGCCCCGCGCTGTCCTGGGTCCCTGCGTCCCTCTGGCTCCCCCAGGCAGGGTCTTCACACCCGGCAGGGTGCGCGTGGGCAGGTGCCTCGTCCCGCAGGGCTGTTGTGCACGTCCCAGGGGGGGCCCCGTCCCTGAGCCTGAGGAGTCAGGCAGCCTGGAACCTGGATGTCCTCGCGTGTCTGACTAGACCCTCACTGCAGAGGGCGGCCTCTGCCCACCCCAGGGGAGGGCTCTGGCAGGAGGGTCCTTGCAGGCCTGAGGCGCCCGCTGGGGTGTGTGTGAGGGCCACCCGAGCAAGGCCAGGGCAGCTTCCCTCCCCGGGAGGCCTCTGTGGGTCCCCTTGGGCAGGCTGGAGCTCAGGGCCCAAGCAGGAGCACGCCTCACTGCCAGGCGACTGCACAAGGCTATGCAGGTCCCCCCAGGGCCTCCCACGACAGGACCTCTGCCCCCCCAGGACCTCCGCCCCCCCGCGGCCTCCCCCCACAGGACCTCTCCCCCCCAGGACCTCCGCCCCCCCCCACGATCTCCCCCCCACAGGACCTCTGCCCCCCCAGGACCTCCGCCCCCCCACGGCCTCTGCCCCCCCAGGACCTCTGCCCCCCCAGGACCTCCGCCCCCCACAGGACCTCTGCCCCCCCCAGGGCCCTCCCCCCATAGGACCTCTGCCCCCCCTAGGGTCTCCACCCCCCACCTCCCCTTCATAGGACCTCCACCCCCTCATGTTTTACCCCCCCCAGGACCTCCATACCCCCAGGGCCTCCATTCCCCCAGGGCCTCCCCCCAACAGGACCTTCACCCCCCCAGGTCCTACCCTTCCCCAGGACCTCCATACCCCCAGGGCCTTCCCCCCACAGGACCTCGAGCCCAGCGCTCACCCTGCAGAGTCCCCCACCCCCAGGACACCCCCACGCCTCTGTTCTGTTTGCTGGGAGGGCATGGGTGCCCCCGTCCCTGCTGCCTTTCCCGGAAGCTCCTGCTGGTCTCTCACAGGGGCCTCACTGTGCCCCGTCAGGACATGACGTCGATGGTGAAGACCGTGCTGGACCTGACCTACCCCATCACCTCCATGTTCTCGGGGGCCGGCTTCAACAGCAGCATCTGCAGCGTCTTCAAGGACCGGCAGATCGAGGTGCTCAGAGGGCTGCCCGGGGGGCCCTGCCTGGCCTGTGCTGCACCCTCTGCACCCTCCATCCCTCCCTGCCCTTGGCTGGTGGCCAGGAGAACGCCCCTCTGAGCCCGTCCTCCCTCAGGACCTGTGGATCCCCTACTTCACCGTCACCACGGACATCTCGGCCTCGGCCATGCGGGTCCACACAGACGGTGAGCGCCTGCCTGCTCCTGGGTGGCTCCCGCTCTGGGCCCACGCAGGCCGAGGACGGCCGGCCTCCAGGAGCTGGGAGGCCCCAAGGTCACCAGAGGGAGCTCTGATGCAGAAACCGCCTGGCCATGAAAGACCGGTGTTGGGGGACTGCCAGGCGCCCAGATCCCAGACTGGGGGGGTGAACACAACTTGTGAGCTGAGTGGGGAGGAGGAGTGAAGGGCACTTGGGCTGTGGGTGGAGGGGGCACGCTCCGGCCGTGCGGGCAGAGGGGGGCGTGCTGGGGCAGTGGGGGCGGAGGGGGGTGCGCTTGGGACATGGGTGGAGGGGGGCGCACTCTGGCCGTGGGGGCACAGGGGGGCCTGCTGGGGCAGTGGGGGCGGAGGGGGGTGCGCTTGGGACATGGGTGGAGGGGGGCGCACTCTGGCCATGGGGGCACAGGGGGGCCTGCTGGGGCAGGGGGGGCGGAGGGGGGTGCGCTTGGGACATGGGTGGAGGTGGCGCACTCTGGCCATGGGGGCACAGGGGGGCCTGCTGGGGCAGCGGGGGCGGAGGGGGGTGCGCTTGGGACATGGGTGGAGGGGGCTCACTCTGGCCGTGGGGGCAGAGGGGGGCGTGCTCGGGCAGTGAGGTCGGAGGGGGCCGCGGTCAGGCCACGGGGGCGTGCTGGGCAGTGGGCATTTGTGAGTTAGGTGAGGACCCCGCATAGGCCAGGCTGTGCCGAGGGTGCAGGGCAGGGGTGCAGGGCTGGGAAGGCCCCTCTCTGCCCCTGGCATGGCCGGTGATCTCCCCTCCCCCTCCCCTGCCAGGCTCCCTGTGGAGGTATGTGCGGGCCAGCATGTCCCTGTCGGGCTACATGCCGCCTCTCTGCGACCCCAAAGACGGGCACCTGCTGATGGACGGGGGCTACATCAACAACCTCCCAGGTACTGCCCGCCGCCTCCGCTCCCGGTGCTGGTGCACGTTCTCCTCAGAGCGTGCCAAGGGTTACAGGCTGGCGCAGAGCAGAGAGCGCGTGCGCGCACACACGCATGCACGCACACACATGCGCGCTTGGCGTGAGTCCTGCCTGTGCTCCCGTGGTCAGTATTCAGAACCAGGGCCGTGGAGGGGCTGGGAGCAGCCACCTCCCGTCTGTGCCCGTGGCTGGGACCTACAGCCCACAGGTGTCATGTGCTGTGGGGCCTCCCTTGGCACACCTGCCACCTGTTGGACAGTTCAGTGTCCTCAGCTGGCTTCAGAGCTTGTCGGGAGGCTGCACCCCGACTTGGGGTCTGTGCACCTGTCCCGGGTGGTGACCAGGGTCTCCTCCTCCCAGCGGATGTGGCCAGGTCGATGGGGGCAAAGGTGGTGATCGCCATCGACGTAGGCAGCAGGGACGAGACGGACCTCACCAACTACGGCGACGCCCTGTCTGGGTGGTGGCTTCTCTGGAAGCGCTGGAACCCCCTGGCCACCAAGGTCAAGGTGGGCAGCCCTGGGGGTGCAGCCTGGCCCTTGCAGCTCTCTCAGCCTCCTGCCCCTGAGCCTCACTGCCCCTGCTGCTGGCCCAGCCCTGGGAGGGTCAGGCCTGCAGAGCCATGTCCCCCAGGGAGGGGGGGACCAGGGTCCGAGACGAGGAGGCTGTGCCGGGCAGGTGCTGAACATGGCGGAGATCCAGACGCGCCTGGCCTACGTGTGCTGCGTGCGGCAGCTGGAGCAGGTGCGGAGCAGCGACTACTGCGAGTGCCTGCGCCCGCCCATCGACAGCTACGGCACCCTGGACTTCGGCAAGTTCTCCGAGATCTGCGTGAGTGTGGGGTGCGGGGCTGGGCTCCGGTGCCCTCAGAGCAGGAGGTGGGGCCCCCCGGCGCCCAGTCCCAGGTCCCCTCTGTGTGTACAGGAGGTGGGGCCCCCCAGCGCCCAGTCCCAGGTTCCCTCTGTGTGTACAGGAGGTGGGGACCCCCGGCGCCCCGTCCCAGGTCCCCTCTGTGTGTACAGGAGGTGGGGACCCCCGGCGCCCAGTCCCAGGTCCCCTCTGTGTGTACAGGAGGTGGGGACCCCCGGCGCCCAGTCCCAGGTCCCCTCTGTGTGTACAGGAGGTGGGGACCCCCGGCGCCCAGTCCCAGGTCCCCTCTGTGTGTACAGGAGGTGGGGACCCCCGGCGCCCAGGCCCAGGTCCCCTCTGTGTGCAGGAGGTGGGGCCCCCCGGCGCCCAGTCCCAGGTCCCCTCTGTGTGTACAGGAGGTGGGGTACCAGCACGGGCGCACGGTGTTCGACATCTGGAAGCGGAGTGGTGTGCTGGAGAAGATGCTGCAGGACCGGCAGGGCAAGATGAAGGCCTGCGACGTGAGCGCCCAGCGGGCACCCTCCTCCCCCCATCCTGTGGCCTGTCTCTCCCACACACCACCCAGATAGGTGCCCTGCGCCCTGCAGCCGGCAGCCTTGGAGCACCCAGATGTTCACGTGCAGCACCTGCCATGGCCCTGGGGACTGTCTCCTGGCATCTGTCTGCTCTTGGGTCCCCCCTTTATCCCCTCCGGACAGGATGGCGGTCTGATTGGGGTGTCTGCTCAGGACTCTGCCCATCTTTCCTGCCTCTGCACAGGGGATCCTCAGCTAGGGTCCCAGGGGTTGACAGAGGGCAGCGGGCTGCGGGCCTGGCGGGCAGTCAGGGCTGCGGGCAGGGGGCACAGCAAGTGGTGCCTTTGCCTAGACGTGTCCTCCATCTCGGCCCTGCAGGTCCTCACCTGCCCCAATGCCTCCTTCACGGACCTCGCCGAGATTGTGTCACGTATAGAGCCTGCCAAGGTGGCCGTGGTGGACGGTGAGTTGGACACCCAGGACGTGTGCCATAGAGCTGAGGGGGCTGGTGGAAGTGGCCCTGGACCTGGTCGGCGGTGGGCAGGGACCTGGGCCATTGCCGTGTGGCCTGCCTGGGGAGACCGACACGGCCCTCCCTCTGCCCAGACGAGTCTGACTATCTGACCGAGTGCGAGGAGGGGTTGCCAGACGGCCCCCAAGATGCCTACGCTGACTTCCAGAGCTCCCCAGCCGACGTGGGCTCCGACTCGGTGAGCTGCCTGCACCGCCCTGGCCCCCGCACCGGCTCTGAGGCCCGACAGGCCGCGGTGTTCTCGCTACCTGCTGCCACCCAGGGCTGGGGAACCCCACCAGGGTCGCCCTCCAGCCTGTTCCCCCCTTGACTGTCTGCTTACAGGAAGACGAGCCCCCACTTCATCATCAGCACCCTAGCCTGGCTTCCCCCAAACTGTCCCAGGACGCCTTGACCGACCCCCTGGCTCTCTGACCAAGACACGTAGAGGTCTCCGCCCTGACCTCCCTGAAGCCTGCTCCTGCAGGGCACCGTAGAGGTCTCCGCCCTGACCTCCCTGAAGCCAGCTCCTGCAGGGCACCGTAGAGGTCTCCGCCCTGACCTCCCTGAAGCCTGCTCCTGCAGGGCACCAGCCCGGAAACCACAGCCCTGGGGCAGGAGCCCTGGTGGGGCCCAGGGCCGAGCTGGGTGTCAGCCTCTGCACTGCCGCTCCCGGTGGGGCACTTGGTCCTGGCACCTCCTGCTCACACAGCACCCTGGGCGCAGGCCAGCCCCTGCAGCCCCGAGGCCTCTGAGAGCCGAGGGCCCTGCCTCCACCTAGGCGGTCAATAAAAGCAGATCTGATTGTGTGGGCGTGTGGTCCCTGCGCCAGGCCCCCGTGGCGGAGAGCAAAGCCCAGCCGTGCTCGACCGGAGCCAGGGAGCAGCCGCCCCATCACTGGCCACTGGGGGACCACATCCCTGAGGCCTGGTGGGCATGGCATTGCCTGCCCTCCTTGGAGGTCACCACATGGGGACCCTAGGGCTCAAGACACCCCTCTGCGGGGATATGAAGCCTTCAGAACAGGAGGTGGGGCCCGGCAACCATTTCAGGCCCAGCAGGGAGAGCACCAGGATCTGGGGTGGAGCAGGGGTCGCCCCGCCAAGGAGACTTTCCCGGCCGCTGCGGCACTGTTCGCACTCGGTACACACAGGCCCCTCCACCGCGGACTCCCCCCCTTATTTCCAGTCATTCAGAGCTCCGGGGAAGCCCTTTGCACACCAGGACGGAGGACTGCCCGGCCTGGGGCTTTGGGGTCCACCATCCCTGCAGGCTCAGAGCAGGGGACGTGGGTCTCCGAGGGGCAGGCAGACCTCTGACCCAAGGCCTAGGACCCCCCAGACAGACAGGTGACCAGCCTGCCTCCTGGCTCCCAAGCTAGTGATGGGAACTGCGAGCCGGGAGCCCCGCCCCTGCCGCATGGCCAGGGCCGTGCTCTGACGTCACTGTCGGAGCTGCCCCCCAGGTCCTGACGTCACGCGGACCGCCCCTCCCAGCCAGGGCTCCGGACTGACTTCCCGGTGGGCGGCCCGCCCCTGACGTCACGGTGCACGCCCCGCCCGGCCCTGACGCGCGGTGGGCGGAGCGTCGCCCCCGGTCCTGGCCGCGGCTCCCGGTGCGGGACGCGCGGAGGGCCCGGCGCGGCCATGCGGGTCCCGGGCCCCGGCCCCAGCCCGAGCCCCTGTGCGGCGCGGCTACCCCGGCGGAGGCGGCGGGCGCGGGGCGCGCTCTGAGGCCGGGGATGCGCCGGCGCCTCGACCATGGGCGCCGCCGCCTCCCGGAGGAGGGCGCTGCGGAGCGAGGCCATGTCCTCCGTGGCGGCCAAAGTGCGGTGAGTGCGCCGGCGGCCGCCCCGGCGCCGCCTCCCCGCCCCCACCCCGCCTCGTGCGCCCCCACGCTCCCGGGTGGTGGGGCCCGGCCTCGGGCGCTGGGCGCAGGGGTCCCGAGAGCTGCGACCTTGGGTCTCGGGGTGGGCTGCGCGCGCCCGCCCTGGGGGATCCCCCCCTCGCTGGTGCCAGGCCCGGGATGGGGGGGGTGAGGACCCCGTGCTGCTGCTGCAGAAGAGGCCAGGGCGGGCCGTGCGCGCTGACGGCGCCCTGCTGTCCACTCTGCAGAGCCGCCCGAGCTTTCGGCGAGTACCTGTCCCAGAGTCACCCTGAGAACCGGAACGGTGCAGGTAGGCGCACGTGAGCAGTGCCGGGATGGGTCTGTGCGCAGCCCTGCACCCTCGGCCTGCTGTCCCCTGCTCCAGGCCGGGCCCAGCCGGGGGGCCTGGGGGCTCCGGCGTGAGAGCGCAGCTGCCCTGCTGGGCCGGCTGCCTCATGCCCCCTGCCCTCCCTGGCCCAGAGCCCCAGGAGGAGCTCAGAGTCACTCATCACCATGGCACCCACCCAGCCTGGGCTGTTGGCATGGCAACCGGCCTCCTGGCACCCCCAGGGTTGGCACCATGTCTCTGGGGGCCAGCTGGTAGGGGGGAGGGGAGAAGTTGGCACTGGGCACATGAGTGCGGTGGCAGGCTAGGAGGTGGCCTGTTTATTCCTGCCCCACCCGTCACCCACAGGTAGCTGGTCCTGTTGTCCCCTCACACACACAAGGGGCTTGGGGCCGGCTGGAGGGAGGTGGGAACCTCTAGGAGGAGCCCCAGGCTCCCACATCCAGGCCAAGCACCCATCGGGTGTCCTCTGCCCTCTGAGTACCTGCAGACTCACCTGGCACCTCTTCCCCAGACCACCTGCTGGCTGACGCCTACTCTGGCCACGACGGGTCCCCCGAGATGCAGCCAGCCCCCCAGAACAAGCGCCGCCTCTCCCTCGTCTCCAACGGCCGCTACGAAGGCAGCCTCTCCGAGGAAGCGGTCATTGGGAAGCCAGCCGGAGAGGGTCCCCAGCCCCGTGTGTACACCATCTCCGGGGAGCCCGCCCTGTTGCCCAGCCCGGAGGCCGAGGCCATTGAGCTGGCGGTGGTCAAGGGGCGGCGGCACCGGGAGCACCCCCACCACCACAGCCAGGCCCTTCGCGCCAGCTGTGAGGACGTCAGCACCCCCTGTCAGAACTGGGCCGGCAGCCACCAGTGCTCCAAGGAATGTCCGGGGTGCGCCCCGCTGGCCCCCGGCCCCTCCCCTCGGGCCTTTGGGCTGGACCAGCCCCCTGTGCCCCAGCCCACCAGTCGCCGCAAGAAGCTGGAGAGGATGTACAGTGTGGACCGTGTGTCTGGTGAGGGGGCTCGTCTCGGGCACGGGAGGACTTGGGCGGAGTGCTGGTGCTGGGGTCTGCCCGCAGCGACCATCATGAGGCTCAGGCAGGCGGAGGGCGCCCAGGTCGGAGCAGGCAGGCAGTGTCCCTGGCACCCTGTCCCGTGCCCCGTGGTCGACTTTGGCGCTGCCAGCACCAAGTCAATCAAAGAGTGCCTCCCAGAGGAGGGGCCCGGCAGGGTCTTGAGGGTTGAGCAGGCAGGAAACATGGCTTAGTTGGAAGATTGGGCTGCCTCTGAGGAGTCCCCGGGAACAGCCCCTGCTCTGGGCCCACCAAGCAGGGCTCCCACATACTTCAGGACGTATGTAGCTGTTTGGAGCCTGGCCAGCCGGTGGGCCTCTTCCCGGGGTTATCAGGCTGTGCCTGAGGCTGGGGACCCCAGAGGCTCACTGTGTCTTGAAAAGGTCTCCCTGGGACACTCAGGCAGCCCGGTGCCTCCTGGCTGTGCTGCCGCCGCCTCTGAGGACACCTCCTGGGCATCAGGGCACAGGCCTGGGGGGTGGGCAGTTCACCTCCACAATTCCATGTTCCTGTGAGGGACACAGGCGGGGTCGGGCAGGGGTCAGGGTGGGAGGATCAGAGCGACGTGATTGAGCCTTCAGCCTTGTCTGGGAGCTGCAGTGTCCACGCTCCCTGCTCCCCCCTGGAAGGGTCTGGGGGGAGGTCTGGCTCAGCTCACACGTGTCCTGCTGCAGAGAAGGCCCCGCGCCCCCAGGAGGGCTGCGGCCCTTGTCCCCGCCCCCCCTTCCCAAAGGGAGCGTTTGCTGGGCACCCTGGGGACAGGCTGTCCTTTCAGAGGACTTCTCAACAAAAGGAGAGCCGAGCAGAGACCATCAAAGCGTCACGAAGCCACTGAGCCGTGCCGGCCCCAGCAGCTGAGTGGGTGCCCGTCGCCTCGGGGCCCCGGGCCAGCCTCCGCTGGCTGCCTCAGAAGCACCCCTTCCCCACCAGGGACCCCCAAGCCTCCCTGGTCACCGCTCCTTTTGTCTCTTCCAGACGACACTCACACCCCTATCCGCACCTGGTTCCCCAAGGAAAACCTCTTTAGCTTCCAGACGGCAACCACGACTATGCAAGCGTGAGTCATGTCCTTGACTTGTGCCCCAGCTCGGGGCCTGGCCGGGGCCTCTTCTGGGCTTCGGAACTAGTCCCGGACCCTCTCTTTCCCCTGAGCTCCACAGGGGTGCTTGCTCCTGAGCAGCCCCCCTGCCCAGAAGTGGCGTCACTCCGAGGGAAGGCAAGCCAGCTGCTCTCCCCCCCACGCGCTCAGCCGGTCCCTGTTCCTCACGGGTCCAGCCTGAGGCTGCCTCTGACACAGTCACCAGTGGGGGGGTTCTCCTGGGCCTGTGTCACCCAGCGCTGCCCACGAGGCTCTGCCCTCAGGCACGCCCCAGACTGCAGCTTGCTTCTGTTCCGTGTGTGCCCCGAGTGACCACCACTTAGGAGCCCCTGGAGGTCTGCCCTTCCACACCTGTGACACGCGTCTGGGTTTTCTATCCTGGGGTTCTTCCCAGGGGCGTCCTTTGTTGTAGTGTGCTCCACACCAAAGAGGTGCCCTCCCCACAGGCGACCCACCCTGGGGCCCAGAAGTGATGCCACCACCCCCTTGGGTCCCCGGGCTAGCAGGGCAGTCCGGCCTCTGTGCTGGCCTGGCATGTCACAGCACCTGGGCCATGGGCCATGGTGACTGGTGTCCACGGCCCTTCTAGGGGCTGGCCCACAGCGTGCAGCGCCCTGAGGGTACCTGGGGTACTTGTGGGGGACTCTGAATCCTAAGGAGGGCACTGACCACGGGGAGCTAGCTGGGCTGAGCGGTCAAAGCTCACTGTGTCTTCTCTCTCATGCTGCCCCTACCGGCCGTACCTGCAGCATCTCGTAAGTACCCGTGGGACCTCCAGCCTGAGGGCATGCGATTGTCCCTGGGGCGTCCCCCCCAGTAGGTTTGGGCAGGCCAGGGATCTGGGCTCGACTGTGAGGGAGTGCGGTGTCCCCGCGGGCACCGAGGCTGCAGCGGGCCTGCCAGGGCCGGGCCAGGACAGGGCGAGGCAGCCAGGACCCCTCTGCCAGGCCCAGCGCCCGGATGTCCCACTGGTCCCTGCGCTCGCGCCTCTGTCCCCTCGTGTCTGTCCCTCTGCCTGTGGCCAAGGGCAGTGCTGACTCCTGGTTTCCCAGGGTGTTCAGGGGCTACGCGGAGAGGAAGCGCCGGAAGCGGGAGAATGAGTCTGCGTCTGTAATCCAGAGGTAGGGCCTGCCAGCCTCTCGCCACCAGGGTCCGTCTCGTGTCTGTGCTGGTCCGGCCAGCAGACCGGATGGGGGAGGGGTGGTGGCGACCACTGGCCTGGCCCTGCTCTGGGGACGCAGCAGGCAGGAGAGGCCACGTGGCCTGGGCGCCCAGGACTTTGTTTTGGGGGACAGTCACGGTTGTCTCTCTCTGGCCTGCGAAGCCCAGAGCTGTGGGGTCAGTGGCAAGGCTAACCCTCCCCAACTCCTACCTCAGGGATGTGTCCAGGAAGCTGTCTGTCCATTCAGGCTTCAAGCCTTTTAGGGCACAAAGTTTGGGGAGAAAGAACTGTCCCTGAGATGGCCCAGGGACGTGTGGGGGAGGGGCATCTCCTGCAGGCCCCAGACCTGCCTGTGGGTGATGCAGACAGTTGCGCTGCCCAGCCAAGGGCAGAAGGCAGGAGCCCTTGACCACCGGGAGAGAGGCTGGCCTGGGCCAAGGAGGGAATGGGAGGGCAACACAGTGGAGGTGGGGTGTTGAGCGTCCTAGTCACCAGGGGACGGAGGGTGGGGTGGCAAGAGTCGCTTGATCAGTGTGCCTTTGTCCAGGCCCCAAAGGGGAGCCCTGGAAGGGTCACAGTAAGGAGAGGGACAGGGTGGGGTTTGCCTCTGGGTGGGTTGTGTGGGGGCTCCGGGAGGGCATCCTTCTCTGAGTCAGATGTGGCACTAGCAGTGGAGGTCAGGGGATGTGGGAGCAAGGACCACTCCCCACCCCCCTCGCAGCCCCTGGTGCTTCTATCCCCCCAGGAACTTCCGAAAACACCTACGCATGGTCGGCAGCCGGAGGGTGAAGGCCCAGAGTAAGGGGGTGGGGAGGCGGGGGTGGGGGTGGGGGCGGGGTCCTGCTCTTGGCCGGCTGGGCTTTGAGTGCTGCTCGCTCTGCACGGAAGACCCCTAAGGCCCACGCCCGACTGCAACTTGCCCCTAGTGCAGCGCCCTGACACCCCAGGCTTTATCCCTAACCCCGCCACAGCACCCGCAAACTCTGCCCCTAGCCCTGCCCTGGCACCCCCATTCCGCCCATAGCCCCGCCCCCACTGGCGTCCTGGGGCTCCGTCCCCAGTGCTGCCCATACTTAACCCCACCCTGCCCAGCTGCATCCCCAGCTCCACCCCAGCGCTCCCAGACTCCGGCCATAGCCCCCCACGCCCCCCAACACCCCTACTCTTCCCACATTGGCGTTCTCCATTGCCCCACCCTGGAACTCCCCGACTCTTCCAGATCCTGCCCGAGAGCCGGCCCGCCATTGGCCCAGCCCACCTCTGGTTCCTCGGGCTCGGCCCCCCGGCCTCCCAGGCCACGCCCTCGCACTGGGCCTGGCCCCGGCCCCGCCCAGGCCCCGCCCCGCCCGCTGAGGCCTGACGCGGGCTCTGCTCTCCCCGCAGCGTTCGCAGAGCGGCGCGAGCGGAGCTTCAGCCGGTCCTGGAGCGACCCCACCCCCATGAAAGCCGACACTTCCCACGACTCCCGAGACAGTAGGTGCCCCGCACAGGCCAGCCCACCCCTCCCCAAGGCTCCCCTAGGCCCCCAGGCCCCCAGCTCTGCTGGGCGGGTCCCCCGCCCGGGCAGCTAAGCTTCTGCGCTTCTGCTCCGAGCTTCAGATGAGCTGTCGGTAAACCCGAGCGCCTTGCACCTCGGCGCTTGCGGGCAGAGTAACGCACCGCGGTGGTGGGCCGGGCAGGGCGCCTGTAGGCCTCTGCTCTCTGCCTGTGCGCTGCCTCCTCTCTCCGAAGCCTGAGGGGCACGGGCTGCAGTGCTCAGCTCCTTATTGATCCAGGGCACCAGGCGCACCTGGCTGGAGCCTACACCCGCATCCTGGCTCCCGCCAGCCTTGCACAGGGGTCCCCTGGCCTCCCCAGTCGGGCAGCTTCTGGCCAGCAGCAGCCAGTCTTGCCTAGCTGGCGGTGACCTTGGCTCCACTCCCTCACCCATCCTGTGTCCTCGCTGGCCTGGAGGACCCTCCAGGATGTGGCTTGCCCGCTCTGTCTACCACTGTCTCTGGGAACTGCAGCTGGGCAGGAGGTGGGCTGATGGCCCGCAGCCCCGTTGACCCACCCTGCTCCTCAGGTAGTGACCTGCAGAGCTCACACTGCACTTTGGACGAGACTTTCGAGGACCTGGACTGGGAGACTGAGAAGGGCCTGGAGGCGGTGGCCTGTGACACTGAGGGCTTCTTGCCGCCCAAGGTCATGGTGAGGACTGGCCACCCCAGTGCTTCTCCATCTGGTCTGCGGAGGGCTTCCTTTTTCCTCCAGGAGCTCCACTGTTTCTGCCTGGGAATGACGCAGCCACTGCAGGGTTTGGGGTGGTTTCTCACCGGGCTCCTCTGTGGGCTGCCTGGGAGTATCATTCATCTGCTGGGGGTGGGGCTGACCTCACAGGGGCTCCTACAACCCCTGGCCCAGAGGTGGCCAGGCCCTTCCTGAGCAGTTCCCTGTGCTGTTCCCAGCTCATCTCCTCCAAGGTGCCCAAGGCTGAGTACATCCCCACCATCATCCGCAGGGACGACCCCTCCATCATCCCCATTCTCTACGTGAGTGCCCCCCGGCTCCGCCTGTCCCCCAGTGCTGGGTGGGGGTGCTGCCTGAGAGGGCCTCTGACTCAGATGTGGCCTGTGTCTGTCCCAGGACCACGAGCACGCCACCTTCGACGACATCCTGGGTATGTGCCCTGCATCCCCACCGTCTGCTGGGGGGTGCGCTGGGGGTGTGCGCAGGCTGTAGGGAGCACTGGGGGGCAGCGCTCACACCTCTCCCTCTTCAGAGGAGATAGAGAAGAAGCTGAACATCTACCACAAGGGTGCCAAGATCTGGAAGATGCTCATATTCTGCCAGGTGAGGCTAAATGCTTTCCTGCTGGGGAGGGGGGTGGATGCCACCTGGTATATGTGTATTGGAGGAGCATTGAATGGACACCTCGTGTGCAGCCTGTGAGGCTGACCACAGTCTCTTACAGGGTGGCCCAGGACACCTATACCTGCTCAAGAACAAGGTGGCCACCTTTGCCAAAGTGGGGAAGGAGGAAGACATGATCCAGTGAGCAGGCAGGGTGGCTGTGGGGGCTGGGGAAGGGGGCTGGGGACATGACCCAGTGAGCAGGTGGGTGGCTGTGGGGGCTGGGGACATGATTCAGTGAGCGTGGGGGCTGGGGAATGGGGCTGGAGACAGGTGCACCCAACCCACAGCCCCTCCCCAGAGGCTTCTGTCTCAGCTGGGCCCTGACCCACCCTGCGTCACACCTGGGGCCTGGGTTGGAGAACACCTGCTCGCCCTTTTCCCACCAGCTTCTGGAAGCGGTTGAGCCGCTTGATGAGCAAAGTGAACCCAGAGCCGAACATCGTCCACATCATGGGCTGCTACATTTTGGGGAACCCCAACGGGGAGAAGGTACAGGGACCCCCAAGCCCCACCTAGGCATCTGGAGCCCTAGACCCATGAAAAGGGTTAATAGAATGCCCCCCACCCATTTCTCTCCAGATTCTCTTTTCTTCTCCCTTTAATACCCCCAGAGAAACCCCTTGTACCTCAGCCCAGCCAGTTGGGGGGGTTCCTCCCCCATCATGCCCTCAAACTCCTTCCCACCCCTGCCCTGAACTCATGGCCCCGCCCCTCCTTTCAGCTGTTCCAGAATCTCAGGACCCTCATGACCCCTTACAGGGTCATCTTTGAGTCCCCCCTGGAGCTGTCAGCCCAAGGTGAGTTTGTGAGGCTGGTTCCCAGCACTCGGGGTGGGGCCTAGGAGGCAGCGCCCCCTTCCTCCAGCCGAGCCCTGAGCCCTGAGCCCTGAGCCACAGCCCTGAGCCCTGACCCTCTGCTCGGCCATAGCCCCGCCCCCGCCCAGGGCCCGCCCGAGCCCCGCCCCACTCTGCCATAGCCCCGCCCCGGGCCCCGCCCCACCCTGCCATAGCCCCGCCCGAGCCCCGCCTCCGCCCTGGGCCCCGCCCCGCTCTGCCCTGAGCCCCGCCCGCGCCCCCAGGGAAGCAGATGATCGAGACCTACTTCGACTTCCGGCTGTACCGCCTGTGGAAGAGCCGCCAGCACTCGAAGCTGCTGGACTTCGAGGACGTGCTGTGAGGGCGCCGCCGCCGCCGGGCCGGGCCGAGCCCGGTCCTGGTCCTGGTCCTGGTCCTGGTCCTGACCGGCCCCTCGGGGCAGCCTCACCGCTCAGGTTCGCGCGACGCCCGGAACAAGTGCAATTTCCTCCAGCCCGTGGGAGCGGGTGGCGTGCGTGGCGGCCGCGCGGGGCCCGCGCCCGCGAACCCATCACCAGCACCGGGCTGGGCCGCTCGCGCTCCTCCCTCTGTCCCGAGGGAGCTCGGTGGAGGGCCCCCGCCGCCGCCAGGCCTGGCCCGAAGGACGGGCTGTGCAGGCCCCGGGGCTGGGCCCCGTGGGCGCCCCGCGCTGCTCCCGGCCTGGCTCCGCGTCCCAGGCCAGAGCCCGCCGCCCGCCGCCGGGGCTGGGCTCGCACCCCGCCTGGCCCGCTGGGGGCGCTTGTATATAGCGGGGCTCGGGGGCAGGCCCCCTTTGCAGAGCCCGCGTCTGAGGCACCTGGCTGTGCCCTGCTGGGGCGGGCGGGCGTGTGCCGGGCCCCACCGTGTACGATACCGTGAGTGACCATTAAACCTGACCCTCCGCTGCGGCCGGCTCTGCTGTTTCCGTGCCGCCTGGGCGACCCCCCTGGGCGCAGGGCCTTCTGGGCTGCTGTGGGGCCGCCTGCACGCACGGCCTGGACGGGTGCTGGGCTGCTGGACCTCCCAGCCAAGGGAGGGCGCTGCAGGGACGTGGGAACCGAGGTCCTGGAAAGGGCCGAGCAGCTGGGGAGGTGAGAGTAGAGACACCCTGTCCCTTGTCCCTTCTGCTCCCACCCCCAGGGGAGCAGAGGACCACCCCAGTCAGGTTATTCTCTATGTGGTCAGCAGTGTGGCCACAGCAGAAGGCCAGGAGTGACCACTGGACCAGCTGCCTCCCTTAGCCTGTCATTTCCAGATGTGCATATTGCCACACATCCTCTAGTGACCGAGCTGTCACTAGACACAGACAGGCCTGGCTACCCCAGGGGCCCAGGGACTAACAACTGGGGCCAGCTGGGTCACCCAAGGCCATCAAGGCTGGGGGTGGGGAGAGGCCTCCAGCCGGTGGCATGGGTGCAGGCTGGAGGGGGACCTGGGACCTGGGGGCACCACCTTCCTAGGGTGGGCGTACCAGCTCGGGCCACAGCCCTTGGTCACCAGTTGTCCCAGGGCATCCCAGATGGGCTGGGCCCTGAGACCTGGCACTTGGGGGTGCCAGGATTTCTGTTTGTGGACAAGAGCCCACGCAGGCCTGTGTGACAACACTCTCCAGTGTGGCCCACCTGTCTGCACACGCTGTGTTTAGAAGGCACGTTCATCACGTCACCTGCAGTGCTGACCCCAGGACCAGCCAGCAGCTGTGTGCCCTGCCCCTCGCCTGGCCTCTAATGGGGACCCTGCAGTCTAGGGTGGTTTCAGCAAGTGTGCCACCCCACAGTCCTGAGAGTCGGCTGCAGTGGGTGAGGGCTGGGAGGGTCCACCCATAGGAGGCTCAAGGTTTTACCACACAAGGTTCCATTCACCGTACCCTTCACCGCCAAGGAGAAGCGTGGTGAGGGAAAGGTGGCAAACCCAGAAGGTGCCGGGGAACATGGAAAAGCATTTTGGGGAAAGTACACCAGTAAGGGGATAGCAGAGGTACAGCCAGGCTGGGTGAGGACAGCACAGCGCCATCGCCACCCCAGGTCACTGCAGGGCAGCCTGTCCACCGGCCCCAGTTGAGACACATAAACAGATGGTTGGGGAAGAAATACAACACACGAGAGAGAGTGTTAATTAAGGTTCTTAATATAGAAAAAAATTTTGTGTATTGATAAGAAAAAGCCAATAGGGAAAAAGGAGCAAAGGTCTGAAGAGAACTCAGTGGAAACCAAATAGCCAATAAATACATGGAGATTCTTAGCCCCATTCGAAATTGATTGAAAAACAACAGAAGGAATGAGGTGTTGCTTCTTACTCATTGGTTTGGCAAAAAAAAATAAAAACAAGATATGTTGGTGAACGTGTGGGGAAAAGGTAATGGGGCTTGTTATGTCCTTTTGAAATAACCTGGCAACCTGAAATGTAATGAATCGTGCTGAAATATAAAATCTGGACAAATGACTAGCTAGGAGATTGAATTAGTAATCAATAACATCCCCCCAAAAAGTCCAGGACCAGATGGCTTCATGGGTGAATTCTACCAAACATTCAACGAATTAATGCCAATCCTTTTCAAACTATTCTTAAAAAAATAGTCTGAGGCCAGCATTACCCTGATACCAAAACCAGACAAGGATGCCACAAAAAATTGCAGGCCAATATCTCTGGTGGGCATAGATGCCAAAATCTTCAACAAAATATTAGCAAATGGAATTCTACAATACATTAAAAGGATAGAACACCATGATCGTGTGGGATTTATTCCAGAGATGCAAGGATGATTCAACACCTGCAAGTCAGCGTGATACACCACCTACAAATGAAGGACAAAAATCATACAATTCTCTCAACAGATGCAGAAGGCATTTGACAAAATTCAGTATCTGTTTATGATTTTTTTTAAACATCCTTACCTGAAGATATTTTTTTCGTTATCTCCAGACAGAGTGGGAGGGGGAGAGAGAGAGAAACATCCATGTGAGAGGGACATATTGACTGGTTGCTCCCCGGAGGATCCCGACCAGGGCCTGGGACAAACTGCAACTGAGATACATGCCCTTGACTGGAATCAAACCCCCGACTCTGGTCCACGGGTGGACGCTCTACTGCTGAGCCAAACCAGCCAGGGTGATATCTGTTTATGATTTTTAAAAATCTCAACCAAGTAGGTACAGAGGGAACATACTTTGACATAACAGAGGCTATATATGACAAGCCCACAGCTAACCTCATACTCAGTGGTGAACAAGACAAGGATGTTCACTCTTGCCATTTTGATTGAAGGTCTAGCCCCAGTAGTCAGGCAAGAAAAAGAACTAAATACTTCCACATTGAAAAGGAAGAAATAAAACTCTCACTACTTGCAGATGGTGTGATGTTATGTATAGAAAACCCTAAAGACTCCATCATCAACTATTAGAACTAATAAGTTCAGTAAAGTTACAGGACACAAAATCAATGCACAAAAACCTGCCGCATTTTTTTTACATTCATCTTGAACTGTCAGAAATTAAGAAAACAATGTCATTTATAGTTGCATCAAAAAAAAAAAAAAAGTAATTACCTAGGCGTAAATGTAACCAAGGAGCTGGAAGACCTGTATATTGAAAACTATACGATTCGAATGAAAATCGATTGACAAAGACACAAACAAATGTAAAGATGTTCTGTGCTCATGGATTGGAAGAATTAATATTGTGAAAATGTTCATACTGCCCAAAGCAATATACAGATACAATGCAATCTCTATCAAATTTTCAATGTTTTTTGAACAAATAAACCTGAAATTTATATGAAACCATGAAAGATCCCAAATAGCCAAAGCAATCTTAAGGAAGAAGAACAAAGCTGGAGGTCTTTCACCCCCTGCTTTCAAACTAGATTATAAAGATATAGTAATCAAAACAGTATAGTGCTGGCACAAAAGCATATCAGTGGAACAGAATAGAGAACCCAGAAATACACCCATGCATGTGTATATGGTAAGTAAATCTATGACAAAGGAGCCAGAAAACATGCTCTGGGGAAAGGACAGTCTCTTCAATAGATGATGTTGGGAAAACCGGACAGCCACATGCAAAAGAATGAAACTAGAGCCCTGGCCAGTTTGGCTCAGCGTTTAGAGCGTCGGCCTGCAGTCTGGAGAGACCCGAGTTCGGTTCCCGCTAAGGGCACGTACCTCAGTTGCAGTTTGTCCCCAGCCCTGGTTGGGTCAGGTGGGTGGCAGCCACTCAATGTGTCTTTCACATCGATGTTTCTCTCTCTCTCTCTCCCCCTCCCACTCTATCTGAACAAAATATCAAAAAATGTCTTCAGGTGAGGGTTGAAAAAAAGAATGAAACTAGGCCCCTATCTTACACCACAGAAATTAATACAAAATGGACTAAAGAGTTGGACACAGCCCAGCTGGTGTGGATCAGTGGATTGGAGGTCAGCCCATGGCCCTCATGAAAGGTCTGGTTTCAATTCCCAGTTGGGACACCTGCCCAGGTTGCAGGCTCGATCCTCCAGTAGGAGGCAGCTGATCGATGTTTCTCTCTCACACCCATGTTTCACTCTCTCTAAAAAAACATTTTTTAAAAAAAGACTTGGACATAACATTCCTACTCTCCTTGACATCAGACTTGGCAATGATTTTTATTTTTTATTATTTTTTATTTTTCTTTATCCTCACCCGAGGACATTTTTTCCATTCTTTTGTTCAGGTAGAGTGGGAGGGAAAGAGAGGAAGAGAGAGAGAGAGAAAAAAACATCGAGTGGCTGCCACCCGCACGACCAACCAGGGCCGGGGACAAACTGCAACCGAGGTACGTGCCCTTAGCAGGAACCGAACCCGGGTCTCTCTGGACTGCAGGCTGATGCTCTAACCACTGAGCCAAACCAGCCAGGGCTTGGCAATGATTTTTAAACCTGACACCCAAAGCAAAAGCAGCAATAAACAAGTGGGACTACATCAAGCTAGAAAGCTGCTGTACAGCAAAGGAACCATCCCCAGGATGAAAGACAATGGGAGAGCCCTGGCCGGTTTGTCTCAGCGGTTAGAGCGTCGGCCTGCGGTCCGGAGAGACCCGGGTTTGGTTCCCGCTAAGGGCATGTACCTCGGTTGCAGTTTGTCCCCGGCCCTGGTTGGGTCGTGTGGGTGGCAGCCACTTGATGTGTCCCTTTCATGTCGATGTTTCTCTCTCTCTCTCTCCCTCTCACTCTATCTGAACAAAATATCGAAAAATGTCCTCGGGTGAGGATAAAAAAAAAAAAAAAAAAAGAAAGACAATGGGAGAAAATAATTGCAAACCATATATCTGATAAGGGGCTAATACCCAAACTATATAAAGAATTTTAAAAAACTCAATAGCAAAAGACAACAATAAAAAACAATGCAATGAAAAAATGGGCAGATCTTGTCAAAACGTATGGCAGAGACCTTAACCTAGAGTGGACTCAGGAGGGCCTCTGGGAGGAGCTTCTCACTTCCATCGGGAGGACCCCCACATCTACAATGGAGCTCTGGCTGGTAACAGCGCCCCCCTTAACTTCCTCTCCTCTCCATAAAATATTTCCTCCGTTTTCCCCTCGCCATGGCCACCCATAGGAGATTGCAATTCTTTCTTTTCTCACATAAATCCTTTTTGGTGAAAGAATACCTAGTTGACATTTGTGTAGGACAGTCTGGGTAGACATTTTCCCAAAGACCTGGAGATGGCCAACAGGTCCATGCCAAGATGCTCAGTGCCCTAATCATCAAGGAAACGCAGAGATACCACCTCTCGCCTGTTAGAATGGCCATCAGCAAAATGACAAGAATTGAGTGTTGCTGACGATGTGGAGAAAAGGGACCCCTCATGCTCTGTCACCATGGAAACAGTAGGGCGTTCCTCAAAAAATTAAAAATAGAACTGCCAGGTGATCCAGCAGTCCGAATTCACTTCTGGTGATTGACTTGAAGAACAAAGCCCACGTATATCGAAGACAGGTGCAGCCCATCGATGGCGGCGTTCGTTCAACAGCCAAGCTGGGAAGTGACCGGGGTGCCCCCCGACAGGTGGATAAGGGAGGTGTGGTTCACATGTACAGTGGAACTTTTGATCAGCCATGAAAAAGAGGGAAGTCTTACCCGGCCGGTGTGGCTCAGTGGTTGAGTGTCGACCCTGCACCAAGAGGTCACCAGTTTGATTCCCGGTCAGGGCACATGCCCAGGTTGTGGGCCAAATCTCCAGTGGGGGGCGTGCAGGAGGCGGCCAATTGATGTTCTCTCTCATCGATGTTTCTATCTCTCTCTCCCTCCCTCTCTCTAAAATCAATAAAGAAAACAAAACTTTTTTTTAAAAAGAGGGAAGTCTTGCCATTTGTGACAACATGGATGGACCTCGAGAACATTAGGCCAAGACAAATAGTGTATGATCTCTTACTTGTGGAATCAAAGAGAACAAAAGAAAAGCAAAAGACTCATAGATGAGAACAGATTGGTGGCTGCAAGAGGTGGGGCGGAAGTGAGGGAAGTGAGTGAGCTGTTGTTGTTTTAGTTTAAATACATTGAATTTTTTTAAATGCACTGGATCTGCCCTGGCTGGTTTGGCTCAGCGGTTAGAGCGTCGGCCTGCAGTCCGGAGAGACCCGGGTTTGGTTCCCGCGAGGGGCGCGTGCCTCCGTTGCAGTTTGTCCCCGGCCCTGGTTGGTCGTGTGGGTGGCAGCCACTTGATGTGTCCCTTTCACGTCAATGTCTCTCTCTCTCTCTCTCTCTCTCTCTCTCTCTCTCTCTCTCTCCCCCTCCCACTCTATCTGAACAAAACATGAGAAAATGTCCTCGGGTGAGGATGAAAAAAATAAAATAAAATAAAATGCACTGGATCTTATTCCAAAAAGTAGAAAACGCTGTTTTAAAAAGACCTAAATCCTGCCCGGCCGGTGTGGCTCAGTGGATTGAGCGTCGTCCCAGGGACTGAGAGGTCCCGGTTCTATTCCTGTCAGGGCATGTGCCCGGGTTTTGGGCTCAATCCCAGGTGGGGGGCGTGCAGGAGGCAGCCGATTAATGTTTCCCTCTCACATCGATGTTTCTCTCTCCCTCTCCTTTCCTCTCTCTCTAAAATCAATAAAGAAAAATTTTTAAAAAGGGAAGTCCTTCATATTTGTAGGCAAGCAGTTTACACCAGCATCACCACCAGCACATGAGTAAACGTGTTGTGTTTTCTGTGACGTTACCATGGCTACGACCACACTGGGCGACAGGAATCTCCCAGCTCCTTGCGGTCCCGTAAGGACCGTTGTCTGTGTGGTCAGGAGACCAGAACGCGGCCAGGCAGCACACAACTGTACAAAGATTTACTCAAAACGGACCACAGATGCAAATGTGCACCGTGAACCCTGAAACTGTCGAAGGACATCCTCGTGACCGGGGCTCAGGTGAAAAGTTCTCAGCGTTGACATGAAAAGCACCATCTATAAACCGATTGATACACCGGATTTCATCAAAAACTTAAACTCGGCTTTGTGAACTACACCTTGAAGACAGTGAGGGGACAAGCCGCCGACTGGAAGAAATGTTTTCGAACCACACACGTGACAAGGAACAGATCTGGAATAAATAAAGATTTCTCTCAACAGGAAGAAATCAAACAAGTCACTTTGAAAACGGAGCGTGTACGCAGACTAGGCCGCGGCAGGGCTGGCTGTCAGCGCTGGCTAGAAGGGAAGCCAAGGGTGTCACCCCACCCAGCAGACCGGGGTAAGCCCAGATGCCCAAGGCAGGCTCTCCTGCCGGAACGCGGGCGGTTTCGAGTCCAGTTAAACGCGTTCTGAACTAAGGACCCAGCGGTCTGTCTCCTGGGTCAGTCCAGTGGAGACCTGTGCTTGAATGTCCCCACACTGCTTCAGGGTCGGAAAGCAGAAACTCCCGAAGTGACTTGGACGGGGGAGGCCCAGCTGTGCAAATGGATTGGACATGGGCACAGAGGAGGGACCCCCGGTGCCCACAATAGCCAATGGGCCTCGGCCTCGTCCTGAGTGGGAGAGGCCAGGCTCAGTCCATCCCCGGGGCTTGTCCCCAACGACAGACTGTTGAGAGGGAGCTGATGTTTGGAGCGGGCGGCCAGGTGGGCGTGACCACAGAGGTGCACAGGAGGGAGGGCCGGGCTGTCTGCACAAAGGGACAGTCCTGGCCTTTGCTCCGGCTGAGTCCTCTGCCCCCTTCTAGTCACCTGACTCTGTCCTCTCTGCACCCTGAGCCCGGGCACTGTCTTCCAATTGGCAGAAAGTGGGGTCGGAGGGCAAAGTCTGAGCAGCTTCCCAGGAAGGGCGGGGCCCACCTGCCTGGGTTCCAGAACAGGACGGGCAGAGGGAGGTGACACGCCTGGGCAGCAAGTGGAGGGGACAATGTGGGCAGCTAGGGGTTGGGGAGACCCTCAGTGGCGGGGGCGATAACCCTGTGCAGGGGCCTGTACTCAACCCCACTGAGCTCCAGTCCCTGGTCTGTGAGCTGGGGTGGGCAGCTCCGGCCTGCAGTGCCCATTTCCAGGCTCAGCTACCTGCCCGGCTGCAGACCTGGGTCCAGGAAGCTGGTGACTGACGGGGTGGGGAGGAGGGGAGAGGCAGGGCAGCACCTGGCAGGTGCCGGAGGGACCGCAGTCTGGATTCCCCCTTGCTGCAGCCGCTTGTCCGCCAGCCCAGGTGAGGGGGCTGACCCGTCCGGGGGCTGTCCTGGTCTGAGGGGGCTGGCCAGTTCTGGGAGGGATGACCCATCCTGGGGGGCTGTCCTGGTCTGAGGGTGCTGACCAGTCCTGGGAGGGCTGACCCATCCTGGGGGGCTCTCCTGGTCTGAGGGTGCTGACCAGTCCTGGGAGGGCTGACCCATCCTGGGGGGCTGTCCTGGTCTGAGGGTGCTGGCCAGTTCTGGGAGGGCTGACCCGTCCGGGGGGCTGCTTGGTCTGAGGGGGCTGGCCAGTCCTAAGGGGGTGCTGACCAGCCCTGGGAGGGCTGACCCATCCTGAGGAGCTATCCTTGTCTGAGGGACTGACTAGTCTTAAGGGGGTGCTGACTAGTCCTAAGGGGGTGCTGACCAATTCTGGGGCAGGCTGTCCTGGTCTGAGGGGCCTGACCAGTCCTAAGGGGGTGCTGACCCATCCTGAGGGGCTGTCCTGTCTGAATGAAGCGCACAAGCTGTGTCTGCCTTCTTGCGGGAATAGGCGACATCATACAAAATCACTTGAACCCCCAAGTGCTACCGACTCAGAGATCGGGTTCCTCTGGGCCGTGGTGCCAGCTGGCCCAAGGCTCCTGGTGACCCGTGTGCTCGGCCGCTCGAGAGGTCCCTGCGCTCCTGGGTCAGCCGGCCAGCTGCTGAGGGGCCGTCTGAGGCCGCCCGAAGCTCCAACTCAGACCAGAGAAGCGGGAGGTCGGGTTTCTGCAGACCGGCTGCCTTGGTCACCTCCGCCCCAGCCCTTTGGTGCAGGAGCCTCCCGGGACCCTGCCAGCCCCGCTCACCGGGTCACAGAGGTCACCTGTGCGCTCCGGCCGGGCTCCGGCCTGACGCCGGACTCCCAGGGAGAACAGGCCGTCTGGAGGGGCCTGCGGTGGGGCCTGCGTCTCCCAGCTCAGCGCAGAGCCGCCTGCAGAGCTGGGCTCCTCCTCTTGGGGGACGAGGCAGGAGGGGAGCGCGGGCCCTGGGAGGGGTCAGAGGGCCAGCTGCCCAGATGACTGTCCTCCATGCGGCATCACAAAGGCGCTGTCCCACTGTCAGGGCCCTGGTGCCCAGCTCCCACCCCGTCCACTGCCTGGGCACCCTGGGCTCCTGAGGCGTGGCCTTTGGCCCTGCCCACTGACCCAGTGAGGTGGGCTGGACACCCCCAGATCCAGCCCTGCCCCCACCATGAAGCTGACCGGCAAGGAGCGGGTGCTCGCGGCCCTGCTGGGGGCCACCGCGGCCTTGGCCGTCACTGCGCTCATCCTGATCCTGGTGGAGGCCACCAGCGTCCGCCTGCCCACGGACACCAAGGTGCACCCCGGAGCCCGGGCGGGGAGGCTGGCGGGGCGGGGTGCACCAGGCCCCTGCCCTCCTGACCCTGGTGTCGTTACCAGTTTGGGATTGTGTTTGATGCGGGGTCCTCCCACACGTCCCTCTTTGTGTATCGGTGGCCAGCGGACAAGGAGAATGACACCGGCGTGGTCAGCCAGGCCCTGGCCTGCAAGGTGGAAGGTCAGTGGGCTGTCTGTCAAAGGTGGGTGGTGTGGGGACTGGCCACCCGCTGCCTGGCTGGGCTTCTCAGCTGGTGGAGGGCTGGGAGGTGGCACAGGCTGGTCTCCATCCCTCAGTAGATCAGCAAATTAACCCCCAGGAAAGGGGACTCAGAGAGGTTGAGTGACCTGTCCCAGGTGGCACAGCTGGTCAGCGGGGCCCCCCCTGAGCCTGCAGAGACCGCGATCAGCCCTTGCTGCCTCTTCCAGAGCCGGGGGGCTCCCGGGCCTGCCCACACCCTCCAGGCTCTGCCTCCTCCTCCTGCGGTGCCCTCCTGTCTGACTCCCTCTCCTTTCTCTCTCTCTCTCTCTCAACCTTTATTGTTTTTTACTTTTTTTAAATCCTCACCCAAGGATATTTTTCCATTGATCTTCAGCTAGAGTGGGAAGGAGGGAGAGAGAGAGAAACATCGATGTGAGAGAGACACATCGCGTGTGGTTGCCTCCCGCATGACCTTGACCAGGGCCGCGGACAAACTGCAACCGAAGTACGTGCCCTTGACCGGAATCGAACCCGCGACTCCTCGTTCTGCTGCCCAGGCTCTAACTGCTGAGCCACACTGGCCAGGGCTTGTCTTTATGATTTTAGAGAGAGAGGAAGGGAGAGGGAGAAAGAGATAGAAACGTCGAGATTGGCCGCCCCCTGCATGCCCCCCACAACCTGGGCATGTGCCCTGACCAGGAATCGAACCCGGAGCTCTTGGTGCAGGGTTGATGCTCGACCACTGAGCCACACTGGCCGGGCCCCTCTCCTTTCTGTCATAAGGACCCTTGTCATGGGATGTGGGGCCCTCGAAGGGAATCCGGGGCGACCTCACCTTGAGGTTCTTAATTACATCTGCGAAGACTCTCTTTCCAAAGAGGGTCACGTTCGAAGGTTCTGGCAGGGGGTGAGGACGTGGACACACCTTTTGGGGACCACTATCCAGCTCTCCACAGGCCCTTTCAACCCAGCCAGACTTCGGGGCCTGGAGCCGGGTCCTCGGGTGCTGTGTTTCAGGGCCCGGAATCTCCTCCTACACCTCCAACCCTGCGCAGGCTGGCGAGAGCCTGCGGGGCTGCCTGGAGGAGGCGCTGGCCGTGATCCCAGAGGCTCAGCGTCCGCAAACACCCCTGTTCCTGGGGGCCACGGCTGGCATGAGGCTGCTCAGGTGAGGTGGGCGAGCGTGGAGCCCATAGGTGGTCAGGGGCAGCCGTGAGGGTGCTCACAGTGCCCGGGGCAGGGGGGCTCCCAGCCGTGAGGGTGTTCACAGTGCCCGGGGCAAGGGGGCCCCCAGCCGTGAGGGTGTTCACAGTGCCCGGGGCAAGGGGGCTCCCAGCCGTGAGGGTGTTCACAGTGCCCGGGACAAGGGGGGCTCCCAGCCGTGAGGGTGCTCACAGTGCCCGGGGTAGGGGGCTCCCAGCCGTGAGGGTGCTCACAGTGCCCGGGGCAAGGGGGCCCCCAGCCGTGAGGGTGTTCACAGTGCCCGGGGCAAGGGGGGCTCCCAGGCGTGAGGGTGTTCACAGTGCCCGGGGTAGGGGGGCTCCCAGCCGTGAGGGTGTTCACAGTGCCCGGGGCAAGGGGGGCTCCCAGCCGTGAGGGTGTTCACAGTGCCCGGGGCAAGGGGGGCTCCCAGCCGTGAGGGTGTTCACAGTGCCCGGGACAAGGGGGCTCCCAGCCGTGAGGGTGTTCACAGTGCCCGGGGTAGGGGGCTCCCAGCCGTGAGGGTGCTCACAGTGCCCGGGGTAGGGGGGCTCCCAGCCGTGAGGGTGCTCACAGTGCCCGGGACAAGGGGGGCTCCCAGCCGTGAGGGTGTTCACAGTGCCCGGTGCAAGGGGGGCTCCCAGCCGTGAGGGTGTTCACAGTGCCCGGGACAAGGGGGGCTCCCAGCCGTGAGGGTGTTCACAGTGCCTGGGGTAGGGGGCTCCCAGCCGTGAGGGTGCTCACAGTGCCCGGGGTAGGGGGGCTCCCAGCCGTGAGGGTGCTCACAGTGCCCGGGGTAGGGGGTCTCCCAGCCGTGAGGGTGCTCACAGTGCCCGGGGTAGGGGGGCTCCCAGTCGTGAGGGTGTTCACAGTGCCCGGGGCAGGGGGGCTCCCAGCCGTGAGGGTGCTCACAGTGCCCGGGACAAGGGGGCTCCCAGCCGTGAGGGTGCTCACAGTGCCCGGGGTAGGGGGTCTCCCAGCCGTGAGGGTGTTCACAGTGCCCGGGACAAGGGGGGCTCCCAGCCGTGAGGGTGCTCACAGTGCCCGGGGTAGGGGGGCTCCCAGCCGTGAGGGTGTTCACAGTGCCCGGGACAAGGGGGGCTCCCAGCCGTGAGGGTGTTCACAGTGCCTGGGACAAGGGGGGCTCCCAGCTGTGAGGGTGCTCACAGTGCCCGGGGTAGGGGGGCTCCCAGCTGTGAGGGTGTTCACAGAGCCTGGGGTAGGGGGGCTCCCAGCTATGAGGGTGCTCACAGTGCCTGGGACAAGGGGGGCTCCCAGCCAGCTCCAGCCCTGGTCCCCCCTGCACAGCCAGAAGAACAGCTCTCAGGCGGGGGACATCTTTGCCGCAGTCACCCAGGTCCTGGGCCAGGCTCCCCTGGACTTTCGGGGTGCTGAGCTCCTGGCCAGTCAGGATGAAGGTGCCTTAGGTTGGATCACCATCAACTACGTTCTGGGCCTACTGGTCAAGGTGCCGCGGGCAGCCCCGGGGTGGGGGCTGGACGTGCAGGGCTGGGTCCGCGTGGCTGGTCCTGGAACCCGGCGCCCCTCTGTGCTTAGTACTCGTTCTCCGGAGAGTGGATCCGGCCTCCGGAGGGGACGCTGGTGGGCGCCCTGGACATGGGCGGGGCGTCCACCCAGATCACCTTCGTGCCCGGAGGCCCTGTTCTGGACAAGAGCACGCAGGCCGCCTTCCGCCTCTACGGCTTCGAGCACAGCGTCTACACGCACAGCTACCTCTGCTTCGGGCGCGACCAGATGCTGACCAGGCTCCTGGCCGGGCTGCTGCAGGCGCAGGTGGGCTGCCCCGGGGAGGCTCTGGGCTGCCCGCCCCGGCAGGTGCTCAAGGCCGCCTCCCGCCCTCCTGCAGAGCCGCCAGGCCCTCCGGGTCCGCCACCCCTGCTACCACAGCGGCTACCGGGGCACGGTGTCCCTGGCCCCCCTGTACGAGTCGCCTTGTGTCCAGGCCACAGCGCCCCCAGGCCTCCCCCAGAGCCTGACCGTGGAAGGAACAGGGAATCCCAGGGCCTGCGTGTCGGCCACCCGGGGCCTCTTCAACTTCTCCAGCTGTGAGGGCCGAGAGGACTGTGCCTTCAACGGGGTCTACCAGCCCCCCGTGCGGGGCCAGTTCTATGTGAGCACCGGGGTCCCGCCCCTTCTGAGCCCCAGGGGCCTCCTGCCAGGTGGGCCAGGGGGGCTCCTGGGGACTCGGCAACCCGCTGTGGGGTCGGGTGGGGCCGGGCCTGCCTGGGAGCCGCTCCCCTGCAGACACACCTGTCCCCCCACAGGCCTTCTCCAGCTTCTTCCACACCTTCCACTTCCTGAACCTCACCTCCAGGCAGTCGCTGGCCACCGTCAACGCCACCGTCTGGGACTTCTGCCAGAAGCCCTGGAAGCTGGTGGGTGGGTCCAGGGCCCCCGCCTGGACAGCTGGCTCGTGGCTCTGGGGGAGCCATGGAAGGGAGGACACCCCTCGGCCTCAGGTGGGACCCACCCCTGGTGCTCCGGGAGGTGTGGCCTCACCTGGCTCCGACCTTCCTGGCCCAGGTGGAGGCGGCCTGGCCCGGGCAGCAGCCCTGGCTGCGTGACCACTGTGCCTCGGGCCTGTACATGCTCACGCTCCTGCTCGAAGGCTACGGGTTCACGGAGGAGACCTGGCCCAGCATCGAGTTTCGCAAGCAGGTAGCTGCCTCCCAGGCCAGGAAGGGCGGGGGCTGAGTTTGGGGGCGGCCAGCAAGGCCCTGACCCCCGTGTATCCCGCAGGCTGGAGGCACTGACATCGGCTGGGCACTGGGCTACATGCTGAACCTGACCAACATGATCCCGGCCGAGGTGCCTGCCCAGTGGCGGGCAGAGAGCTATGGCGTCTGGGTGGCCAGCGTTGTCTTCGTGGCGCTGACCCTCGCGGCCATTCTCGCCGCTGCTGCGGCCCAGCTCCTCTGGGCCCGGGACTGAGCCGGCACCCCCGGGAGAGGCCCAGCTCCACAGCCCGGTGGGGCCACTCAGCCTGGACGCCTGAGCTACTGGGACTGCCCCACCTCCTGCCCCGGGGGACCTCTGGGGGCTTGTCCTGGGAGCTCTGGCCAAGGGCACTGCATGGCCGTCCGAGCCCCCCAGCCCTGCACCTGGGGCCCTTCTCCACTGTGCTCTCCAGGACAGGGAGGCCTTCTGCACAGGTGCAGCTGGAGGGCCGCTGGCTGCCCCTGTTGCGACGGTGTGGCCACACGGAGCCAGGAGTGGGGAGTGACGCTGGCCCAGGAAGGGCCTGACTCCCTGGGAGGGGCGGGGGGCTGGGTCCCTGGCGACAGCAGAGCCTCAGGAGGAGGCCGGGGGAGCCCCATGTCATTGGCCTAAGGGACAAGGGGCTTCTCTGGAGCAGCACAGCCCACACCTCAGAAGCCTGGTCAGGCCCTCCCAGTGGCCGAGCCCAGAACACTTCCACGCCCTGGGGGGGCAGGCTGCTTTTATTAAAACCTCCCTCCTGCCACCGGCTCCTCAGGGCTGATCTTGCGACGCAGGTGGGCGGCTGTCGGGGCTCCTCAGGCGCTGGCCGGCCGGGACCACAAAGCACTTGGGGAAGATGCCGATGCGGCCGTCGCTGTGGCCCTCCAGCCACGCCGGGTCCACTGCAAGGGGCCAGGGCCATGAGGCACGGCCACTCACAGGCCCCACGTGCCCGGCAGCCCCAGGGGGACAGGAGAGGGCACTGCCCACCTTCACACAGAACGTCCACAGTGTCCCCCGGCTGCAGGTCCAGGTCCTCGGGCCCCTGGGCGGAGTAACGGTGCTGGGCCACCACCTGGTAGAGGACGGGCCGCCCGCCCGCTGCCTGCGGCAGAGGGACACTGCAGGGCTGGCTGGGCACCGGAGCGTCCCAGGCCTCCCCTGGGGTCGCCGGCCCGGGCCCAGGCTGGTGCTCTCCCAGGCTCACCTGGCACCGGAGCTGCAGACCCGTGGGGCCAGAAGCCGCCAGCCGCCAGGCCCTCTGCAGCGCCCCCTCCTCGGGGAGGAGCACCCAGCGCCCCGCGTCCCCCGGCTCTCGGTAACTGCAAAGGGACTCATCAGTGTGGGCAGCGAGGGGCTGTGGCAGGGTGCTGCCCTCACACCGCACGCTGATGCGTCCAGCTCTCCTCCAGCCGCAGCCTTGCGGCCCCTCCGGGGGCTCCCTCCCCGGGCCTGGGCCTGAGAGGAGCCCACCTGAGCTGCCCGCACTGGGCCTGGCGAGGGAGGGCTTGGCTCAGCAGGCTCCTCAGGCTGGACAGGTCAGCTCCTCGCGGGGCCTTCAGGGCCAGGGTGAAGGCACACTGCACCATGACGGTCACCAAGGATTCGGGGTCCCCTGCAGCCACTTCCTGGGATCAGGCAGAAAGGCGGTGGTGGGTCTCTGAAGCCCCCAATATTTTTTAAATGTTTTTTCAGAGAGAGAAGAAGGGGGAGAGAGAGAAACGTTGATGTGAGAGAGAAACATTGACCAGCGCCTCCTGCACGCCCCCTACTGGGGGCTGAGCCCGAAACCTGGGCATGTGCCCTGACTGGGAATCAAACCAGGACCTCTCAGTCCATGGGACACGCTCAATCCACTGAGCCACACCAGCTGGGCTGAAGCCCCAAATCTTCATGGCTGGGACGGGATTTGGGCTGGGGAGGCCAGGGCAGGGACTGAGGGCGGGAGGGGCTAGGGCTAAGGGACCATAAGGCTTCTCAGCCGGGGTCCCCAGGGCCAGAGGACAGGCCTGGTCTCAGGGCCCTCAAGTTCCTGGGGAGTATGGACCTCTTACCCCAGTACCTGTGGGATCCTCAGAGGGTTTAGGGTCTGGCCCCCCAGCTGCCAGGAGCCCTGCGGAGGGGCAGAGCGGAGACTCAGGTGGGGGGTGCCCCCCAGAGGGGAACCTGGAGGAGCTGCCAGAACCGCCACCCACAGGAAGCCCCAGGCCACCAGCCTCCTCCTTGGGGGTCAAAGCGGCCCCCCCAGCACATCGGTGCCTGCTCCCCCCGCAGCGGCCCCCCAGCACCACCACTCAGGACGTCCTTACCTGGAGGAACCTGTCTTCCCACTTGTTGCGTGTGGGGTCTCTGCAAGGGAAGCCACAGGCTCCGCTGGGCCCAGGGTGGGGCCGGGCCTGAGGGGCCTGGGATGGGGCTTTGCAGGTGGGGCTCAGGTAGGGTGGGCAGGGGTGGGGGCCAGGCAGGGTGGGCAGGGGTGGGGGTCAGGCAGGGTGGGCAGGGGTGGGGGCCAGGCAGGGTGGGCAGGGGTGGGGACCGGGCATGGGGCCTTGAGGCTGGGGGCCAGGCAGAGTGGGCAGGGGTGGGGCCGGGCATGGGGCCTTGAGGCTGGGGGCCAGGCAGAGTGGGCAGGGGTGGGGCCGGGCATGGGGCCTTGAGGCTGGGGGCCAGGCAGAGTGGGCAGGGGTGGGGCCGGGCATGGGGCCTTGAGGCTGGGGGCCAGGCAGAGTGGGCAGGGGTGGGGGCCGGGCATGGGGCCTTGAGGCTGGGGGCCAGGCAGAGGGGGAACATCGGGGAACACAGTGAAAGGCCCTTGATACGCTGAATGGACAGTTGAACTGCCCTGTGTGTGGCAGGACCCCAGGCCTGGTGCCGGCTGTGGGCACCACGCTGGGCACACCTGCCAGTGCAGCCCGTGTCCCTTCCTCAGCCTCACGTCAGCACCTGGGGGCACCCACGTCCAGGACGGGAGGCAGGGGTGCAGGCCAGGCCAGTCTGTGCACTGGGAGCCTCAGCATGTCGCCCCAGGTCCCCAGCCTGACAGGAAGCCAAGGCTCCATCTCCCAGCGGGCGAGGCGGCTGCCTGCCCTGTCCTGAGACCCTGTGGTGCCAGCTGGGCCGCTGATCAGCCTGGAGAGGGTCTCCCAGCACCTTGGCTCCCACCCACCCCGCCCAGTTCCCTCACCTGCTCATCACAGGTGACAGGTGGGCAGTGACCAGCCTGCCCTGCCGGGCTGGGTCCGACCTCCATGTCCGCATCGGGGGGCATCCTGGGGTTGAGGGGAGACCCGGCTCTGCAGGGGCCTGTGTCCTGGGCCCTGGGGGAGGGGCCCGCTCTCAGCGCTCACTTCTCCCCGATGCAGCCCGCCCAGCACCCCTCCCCTGAGAGCCCTGAAAAGGCAGGCCTGAGGGGAGCCCCGCCGAGAGGGGAGCAGTGTAGAGTCCGGCTGAGGTTTGGGGGCTTGCTCTGTGCCCACACCCTGTGCAACCCTGACCACCACATGGGAGCGGCCCTCTCTCCAAGGCCTGGGTGGGGCGGTGGGTGCTGCTCACGGCACAGCACAGCCAGCCCGGGCCCCGCCCCAGGAGCCTCACTCGGACCCTCCTGCCGCCTGGAGCCCACAGAGGCCCGAGCGTGTCCGATGGGAGCAGGACAGGCTCAGGACAGGGAGCCTGGGCCCCGGGACAAATGGGGACGTGGGGAGGGCTGAGAGGCTGGAGGCCTGGTAGTGGGGGCTCCGGCCAGTTTCAACACGAGAGAGGACGGAAGGGTCCTGGCCCCTGGCGGGGAGCAGCCATACGGGGTGCATGGGGCTCCACCCCCCGACAGGAGAAGCAAGCACACAGGGGGACCCCCTTCCTACCTTGGGCCAGCCCGGGGCCTGGTCCCACCATCCGCACCCCGGACCTGTGGGCAGAGTGGCTTCCTGCTCAGCAAGCGGATGCCCATGGGGAGCCCGGGCAGGTGGGTGGACAGTGTCTCCCCAGGCCAGCCCGCGTGCTTTTCGTGCACTGGCACACGGGGTGGGGCAGCCACCCCCAATTCGGATTCGAGGAGAGTTGGGGAGCCCGGGCAGGGCTCAGAGCAGGGGTAGCACTTCCTTCTTTGGGGCAAGGTCTGCAGCACCCTGACCCCGACACCCAGGGGAAGAGGCTGGGCTGCAGGGCAGGCGGCCACCCACCTGGGGCTGCTGAGGCCAGGCGCCCTTGTCTTGGTCGTCGGGCACACCAGAGGCCACCACCACCTGGTGAAGGTCAGCGGGGCAGCCGGTCAGGAGGCACCAGGGCCCGTGGTGTCTGGTCGCAGCCCACCCAAGTCTCCTGGCCCGTGGCTTCCAGGGCACACGGGGGCCGGCCAGGTGCAAAATACGCTTCATAAAGGAAAACGTCTTAACTTACTTCGTTTTAACTTATTTCTGACACTTCAAAAATATTTCTGCTCCTCAGAAAGTCTGCTGTGACAAGGGGACGCTAACTGGACAGGTCAGTGCCACTCAGAGCCCGTCTGCCACTCAGCGTGCAGAGGCGGGTGTTCGGCTCACGACCCCCCCGAGGCCGCACAGGTCACACGCTGGACCCGGTGACTGTGGGGTGTCGAACTGGTCCAGGGGCCACCAGCTCAAAACCAGAGTGACTTTGGCTTTGAGCACACAGGGACTCACTTCCCCGCACCGGCCCTGCCCCGGGGCCGAGCTGCCCTGGTGTCCTGTGCTGGTGTGCTACCAGCTGGCCAGCCTGAGCCGGGTGGGCTCGCTGTGGCCAGGTCCTCATGCGGCCTCCCTGGGCCTGGAGCTCTGAGGGACATGCTGAGGCCCGGCTCTGTGTCCTGGTTTCTCGGGCCTGGGTCTGGGAGCTCTGGTTGGAGACATGCCCCCAGCCCTGTGCCCACTCTCCCCCGACCGAGGCCTCGGCAGGGACGTGCACCAGACCCCATGTGTCCCCGTGAGGACACCCTGTGAGCTCAGCAAGGCCTGGCCGCCTCCCTCCGTGGCCTGCTGGGTGCCCTCTTACCTTGGCCCTGCCCAGGAAATCCACAGGCTCCAGGTGCTCCAGGTACCGCCTGTGGGGCCGGAAGACCTCACCCCTTGGGCCCCGCCGAGGCTGCAGGGGAACCTGTTTCTGGGGGAGTCGGCCCACGTCTGACCAGGCCCGCACCCGCAGAAGCCCGAGCCCGCTGCAGAAGGGGTCACGGACCACCACCGTCTTCCCAGAGGCCACGGAAAGCCCTCGCCTCCACACCTGGGCACACGGGCCACCTCCCTCCAGGAGTTTCCTCATCTCAGAGTTGGTCCTGGGGGGTCTATACATACGTGAGCCCCAAACTGCGGGCTCTGGGCCCCAGCAGCCAATCTGGGTCAGCTCAGGAGCCTGCGGGGGCTGGCCTGCTTCTCCCCACCCGCCCCCTCACCTGCACTTGAGCCAGGGCGAGGTCCAGGTCACGGCGGGCCCCCTCCGGCCCCTTGGCGATGGCTTCCTCTAGGCTCCCGGTGGCCTCGGCCCAGCGCCCCAGCCTGCACTGCGCTGCCGCCACGCTGAACAGGACCTGGCGGCCAGGTGAACAGTGAGGTGTCGGCCAGGACCCGCCCTGCGCCCACGGCCGACTCCCAGCCCTGGTGACCCCTGGTGACCCCTGGTCCGGCTGCCACCACTCCCCAGCTGCAGCCAGGGCTGTTCTTTCTTTCTTTTTTTAATTCTCACCCCAGGATGTTTCCCATTGATCTTCAGATAGAGTGGGAGGGAGAAAGAAACATTGACATGAGAGAGACACATCAACTGGCTGCCTCCCACACAACCCAGACCAGGGCCAGGGACCGAACTGCACCCGAGGTACGTGCCCTTGACCAGAATCGAACCCGCGACTTTGGTCCACGGGCCAAGGCTCCAACCGCTGAGCCAAACCAGCCAGGGTTTGCCAAAGCTCCTCTGGCCCCAGCCTCACGGAGCCTGCCTGGCTCAGCGGCGGTCACTCCCAGGCCTCCCTCCGGTGGGCCATCGCTCTGGCCCATCTCCCCCCTCTGGGGCGTTCTCCAGCCTGTCTCACCCCGTTCTACATCTGGCAGGACCCCTCCATGGCCCCTTCCTCCCTGTGCTGCACCCCAGGGTCTCGGCTCCGCCTTTCTCTGTCCTGTTCCCTCCCTGCCACGCAGGAGGACTTTGACGGACACATGGGATTGGGTTAAAGCTGTCGCCAGGGACCTGCTGGGGGGCAGCGAATCTTCTCCCAACAAGAGAAACCTGTCTCTGCGGCCTGGTGGGTGACACCGTGCTCCTGGTCAGCCCTGGGGATCCTGTACAGGGCTGGTGGGAGTCACCTGGGCGGGGGGACACAGGCGGGCTGCGGACCGGCACCTGGCGGCCTTTCTCCACGATTCCCTGAGGGCCCAGGCGGTGTGTTCCCAGGCTGGGCCAGATGCAGAGCTGACCAGAGCCCACAGCCACACTGTGCTTCCTCCACCTGCCCCCCCCGCCCCCCCCACCCGCTGGAAACACTCCTGGTGCCCCACCTCGACCGAGCCCCCAGCCTCCTTGGGGTAGAAGAGCGATTGGCAGGGGCTGGGGGCACCTTGGCCACAGGGAGCCTCTGTCCACATGGACCCCCTGTGACAGTAACAGACAATGGGGCCCAGAGCCTGGGGCCTGCAGAAACCAAGGGTCCCGGGAGGACCACTGGGCCACCTGCCCAAGGACAGCACCCCAGAGGCCCGGCCAACCCCACCTACCCACGCTCACCTCCCAGGCCTGTAGCTTGAACCTCAGGCCCAGCTGTGTGTAGTCGATGACGGAGTTCCCCCTCAGCTGTCCCAGGGCCAGCTGGAAGTCGGACAGGGCCTCCTGGAACCTGCAGTGACCGGGCGCCGGGTGACCCAGGGCGAGGGGCGGAGGCAGGAGGCCAGGGGGCCGGCAGAGAAGGAACAGGAGCCCTGTGCTCACCTCTCCAGCTGGAAGTGGGCCAGGCCTCGCTGGAAGAAGCCCACCGCCAGGTAGGCGTCCTTGGTCACTGCTTGGTCAAATGCCTGGGAATAAAAATGCTTGTGGAATGCCAAGGTCTGTAACCTGCCACCCCGTGTCACAGATGCAGCCCGGGCAGATGACCAGTGACGGGGCCAAGACATTCCATCGGCCCCGTGACAGCCACCTGCGCCAGGCCAGGGGCCCTCAGACCTCGTGCCTGTGCGTGCACAGGGCCATTCAGGTCCGTTCTCTGGTCCCCACAAGCTAACCCCCACCCCCACCCCTGAGGTGCCTTTGAGGGGCTCAGAGCACAGCGAGGTAATGTCACAAACCAATCTGTTTACCACAAGGACGAGGAGCGCCGGCAGGACACAGTCCCGCACATTGATGGCTTACCTCTGGGGGATGCGGTTATGCAAGTGTTTTGCCTTTTGTAAACCCTATTTCTGGCAGCTCACACACAGTGACACACTTCTTACCCAGGAGAACCAGAAAGGACAATAACACAGCTCTCCCTTAAACCACACTCCGAAGTGACGTCACCTGTTCCCAACGAGGACAGAGACCGTGGAGGAGCATCATGGTCTCCCCTTCACAGGTCTAGCCGAGTGGGGGGCTTGCTGAACCGAATCTGACCCAGTGGTGAAGGTGCGCCCACATGCTCTGTGTGGGGACTGCTCGGTGCCTGAGACCCGTCTGCTTGCTGCTCCGCCCTCCGGAGCAGCTGGACCAAGGCTCACCAAGGCTCACCCAGCAGAGTGACGCCCCAGCAGCCCCTCCTCACCCTGAGCTGCTCCCCGAAACAGTGAATGGTAGCTCCGTCTCTTCTAAACATCTCCCTATTTCCAATGTGCCTGTTCGACTATTACTTAATTTCATTGACTATTTTTTTAATCCTCATCCAAGAACATTTTTCCATTTTTTTTAATCTCTTTTTTTTAATCCTCACCTGAGGACATTTTTCTATTTTTTGTTCAGATAGAGTGGGAGGGAGAGAGAGAAAGAGAGAGAGAGAGAAACACTGATGTGAAAGGGACACATCGAGTGGCTGCCTCCCACACGACCAACCAGGGCCGGGAACAAACTGTAACCGAGGTATGTGCCCTTAGCGGGAACCGAACTTGGGTCTCTCTGGACCGCAGGCCGACGCTCTAACCGCTGAGCCAAACCGGCCAGGGCTTCATTGACTTTGGACAGCTCTGGGCTCCCCCTCTCAGGGAGGTCCCCTGCCTGCATTCCCTCTCTAGTTAAATCACAGTTTAGCAGAAGCCACGGCCGGATGGCCCGACACCTGTGGTTTACTGCTGAACCACCTGCTGTCCAGAGATTGGACCCCCTTCCTCAACCTTTACACTGAAAGGGTTACCGAGAACTGTGGGTTCGTATGCGAGGTCAGAAGTGACGGAGGGTCCCCTGTGCACTCTGCCCAGTCCCTGCTGACGGAGGAGTTTGGGGGACACTGACGTGGACATTCTTGCAAGTCACACCCTCTTCTCAGACAGAAGTTGGGTAACTTGCTTCGCTGGTGAACAAAAAGCCTTTAAAGGGGCAGAGTGGCTCTGGGCTGCCCCCAGCGGAGCCCGGTGTGTGTGCCGCAGTGCACCCCTGAGCTCTTGGTTCTGTTTTGGGGAGCAGGTTGGGAGACAGGTGAGCACTCACATCTGGGGTTTAGGCAAAAACTGCCTCCTCCTCATCACCACGGACATCTGCTGAAGCCCCCTGCCCCAAACTCTACACCCTGGGGGACAGCCCGATCCAGCCTCGAGTTTGTTTCCAGGTATGTTAGCCCCTGGACGGTGAGAGTTGGTCCCGCCGTTCCCCAGGACTGCCGGGGCTGGCATGTGGCCACCACATAGTGGAGGCAGGAGGAAACCCTGCACCCCGGTGCTGGCCCTGACTCAGCTGAGGGCGAGTCCCCCGACCCCACGGCTCCCACTTGCCTTAGGTGTTCGCTGAGGCAGAGCATCGAACGCACACCTTCAGGGGACCTCGGGGGAAGGGGGGGACTGGGCGCACCCCGGAGCTGGGTCTGCATCGCACCGCGGTTGACCCGGCGCCAGGGCCAGAGAACAGCCCCTGGAAGCAGCCTCGGCACCAACCCTGGGGCGCCCCGGCTCACCTGCAGCGCGGCCTGCGGGTCGCCGGCCAGCAGGTGCACGCAGCCCACGTTGAAGCACATTTTGGCGGGCGGCTCCGGGACGCCGGAGAAGAGGCGCAGGGCGCAGCCCCAGTCCCCGCGCTCCACGGCCTGCGCGCCCCGGTGCCAGTCGCGCACCAGGTCCCCGAGCGAGGGCATGGCGGCTCCGCACCTGCCTCCCGCGCAGGCCGTTGCTTCCGGGCAGGCGGCGGGGGCGTCCCGGGAGGGGTCCGGTGGGATGCCTGGGGGCCGGGGACCGCGGACAGGGACGTCGGGGTCCGGAGATGGGTCGGCAGTGGGGCCCCTCCGAGAGCGGCGGGGTCGGGGGTGAGGACCGCTGGGCACTGGTCCGGGCAGGATGTCCGCGAGCGCCAGGTGCGCCACGCCTCCCGCGGTCCCTGGCGCCCCCTGGCGGCCGAGGCCCCTTCCCGTCCCCGCGACAGCCCCGCCCGCCCGGCATGGCCCCGCCCCGGCCCCGCCCCCACCCGCGGCCCGGCCCCTCTGGCTATGGCCCCGCCCTCCCCGAGGCCGCCCGCCTGACACGCCCCCAGAAGCCCCGCCCCTCCGGACGTCCGCCCAGACGCTCCCAGCGCTCGCGCTTCGCCGGCAGCCGCCTCGCGCGCGCCGGGTGCTGCGGCCAAAGCCGTCCGGGTCCGTTGCCGCCGCCGCCGCCGCGGCCGGGTCAAGGTTCCGGGCGGACCCCGCGGGCTCAGGTGAGTGAGTCCCGGGGTGCGCGCCGAGGAGGGACGGGCTCGGGGGAGGCCTGGTGTCCCGGGCGCTGCGGGCAGAGCTGCGCCTGGGGCTCGCCCCGGGCCACGGACGCCACCCACGCGTGCCCGCGCCGCAGAGGGGCGCCGGCGGCAGGCAGCGAGGGCAGCCCTGCTCCCCCCAACCGCACGTCCCTCACCAGCTGCCCCCGCGCCCAGACTTGGGGTCTCAGCGAGCAGGCGGAGCCCAGCCTCGTCCCGCTCCGGGCTGGGTTGTCCCCACGCGGGGAGGGGCCCTGCTGACCTTAAACGTGGAAGTTACTTTACCAGCAAAATGGGTTTATTTGGGACCATTGGACAGACTGGGGGGGCGAGGAGGGGTCTGACCCGTCCGCCGGAGGGGCTGCTGGCGGGCGCCGTCCTGGGGCGAGGGGGTGTGACAGCGCCCCCTTCGGGCCTGACCGCGCTTGGATGAGGGAGGCGGGAGATCCTCCGGAACCGAGCCCCCGCTGCACAGGGGGACAGACCCCGCTCAGGGGGGACAGACCCCACGGGGGGCGGACAGACCCCACACAGGGGGACAGACCCCGCTCAGGGGGGACAGACCCCACGGGGGGCGGACAGACCCCACACAGGGGGACAGACCCCGCTCAGGGGGGACAGACCCCACGGGGGGCGGACAGACCCCACGGGGGGCGGACAGACCCCACGGGGGGCGGACAGACCCCACACAGGGGGACAGACCCCACGGGGGGCGGACAGACCCCACACAGGGGGACAGACCCCACGGGGGGGGGACAGACCCCACGGGGGGGGGACAGACCCCACACGGAGGGGACAGACCCCGCTCAGGGGGGACAGACCCCACATGGAGGGGACAGACCCACACGGGGTGGGGGACAGACCCCACACAGGGGGACAGACCCCGCTCAGGGGGGACAGATCCCACATGGAGGGGACAGACCCACACGGAGGGGACAGACCCCGCTCAGGGGGGACAGACCCCACATGGAGGGGACAAACCCACACGGGGTGGGGGACAGACCCCACACAGGGGGACAGACCCCGCTCAGGGGGGACAAACCCCGCGGGGGGGACAGAGCATTGCTTTTTTTTTTTTAATCCTCACCTGAGGATATTTTTTCCCTTTATCTTCAGATAGAGAGGGAGGGGGGGAGCAAGAGAGGGAGAGAGAGAGAAACATCGATGTGAGAGAGACACATGGACTGGTTGCTTCCTGCACAACCCCGGCCAGGGCGGGGGACCGAACTGCAACTGAGGAACATGCCCTTGACTGGAATCGAACCCGCAATTCTTTGATCCATGGGCTGATGCTCTAACTGCTGAGCCAGCCAGGGTGCATTGCTTTTTTTTTTTTTAAAGATTTTTAATCATTGTCGGCATTTTTTATTTTAATTTTTAACAAATCGTCACCCGAGGATATTTTTCCATGATGTGTCTCTCTCATATCAACTAGTTGCCTGCCACACGAGCCCGACCAGAGCTGGGGACAGACTGCAACCAAGGTACGTGCCCTTGGCTGGAATCAAACCTGCGACTCATTGGTCCTTGGGCTGATGCTCTAACCACTGAGCCAAACAGGCCAGGGCCAGATGCATTGGTATTAAGGAATTAATAGTTCAAACGGTTGTGGGGGCTGGGAAGTACGAAACCTGCAGGGAGGGCTCCCAGGCTGCATGGCCGGGGCAGAGCTGATGCTGCAGCTCCGGGGGCCAAATCCCCTCTTCCCCGGGAATCTCCGTCTTTTCCTCTTCAGGCCTTCAGCTGATTGGATGAGGCCCACCCACCTTACGGAGGGGCGTCAGCATTACTACAAGGCGTCTGTTTTAAATGTTCACCTGGTCTAAAAAATACTTTCACAGCAACACGCGACTGTGTTTGACCAACTATCTGCGCACTGTGGCCTCACCATGTTGATTGATACACGAAAGTATCCAGAAGTGGACCCCAAGCATCAGCACCCACAGATCTGCCTCCCCTGAGAGTGTTCCTGCTCCCCCGAGGGCCTGCCCCCTGTCTGGCGTTGGTTCTGGAGCACAGATGTCAATCAAACGAGCAGAAATTGGATATTTGGGAATTGACTGCAGCCCAACACAAAGTTTTTTCCTATTTGAACAATGGCAGTTTCCAAGGTGAACTAAAATGCCACCCAAGGGCTTTCTCTCGGGAAATAGAAATAGCCTGGATGTCACTGATGCTCGGCATCCAAGGTCAGCTCGGAGAGGCCCAGGCGCACCCTGGGCTGTGTCTTTCCCAGAGTTCTTAGGGCACCTCCCGGCTCAGGGCCCCGGTGTCGCTGCTTTTCCCTGGAGGGTCCATCTGGCGCCCGCAGCGAGCTCACCTCTCCCAGGCCCACCACTTCAGCCTGTTCACGGCTTGTGACCGTTAACATGTTACTGAGGCTCCCTCCGCCCGTCCCCCTCCCCAAACTCCTCGAAGAAGAACCCAGGGAAGACCAGGGATGACCAGGAAGACGGACGGCGCGTTCCAGCGGGTGCTCTGCTCCAGCAATGGAAGTCGGCCAAGAGCAGTCTCCTTCGAGGGTCCGAGTGAAAGGAGACTATAAAATGGGGAGTTTTGCCCTGGCCGGTTTGGCTCAGCGGTTAGAGCGTCGGCCTGCGGTCCTGAGAGACCCGGGTTCGGTTCCCGCTAAGGGCACGTACCTCGGTTGCAGTTTGTCCCCGGCCCTGGTCGGTTGTGCGGGTGGCGACCACTCGATGTGTCCCTTCACATCGATGTTTCTCTCTCTCTGTTCCTCTCTCTCCCTCCCACTCTACCTGAACAAAAAAAAATGGAAAAATGTCCTCGGGTGAGGATTAAAAAAAAAATAAAATAAAATAAAATGGGGAGTTTTCATTCACTCCTCAGGGTCCAGGTGGTGCAGACCTGGGAGGTAGGTAGGTGTCCTGGTGTCCTTGGGCCTGGGGCCACCTGGAGGCACAGGGTCCTCCCTCCACTGTCACAGACCTGCGCTGGCTGCTGCCGCTCTGAGCTCGTCCCCTTCAGCCTCGCCGTGGCACCTGTGCCAGATGAGTGCCGGCAGTGTGTGGCACCCTCCGCCCTCACCACACCAAGGGCTGCGCGTCCCCAGCCCCGCGCCACTGTCTGCAGGGAGACGTGCAGAGAGTGAAGGGTGGATAGCAATAAAACAAAAATGGCCTGAGCCAAAAGGCATAAACGCCCCGTGAAAAGAATGAATGAGTGATTGAACTGCACCCAGAAACACTGGAGGGACGAGGGCGTGTAGGAGCTTCCCAGGAGTAGTGACAGGCCCCTTATGAAGGAAGGCACAGGCTGCTCTGGGTGTCGGAAGGGAGAGGGATATCTAGGGACCACTGGGAGAAAAAGCAAATTGAAGAAGCCTGTACAGTGATACCTCGGTTCTCGAACATAATTCGTTCCAGGAGGACGGTCGAGAACCAAATTGTTCGAGAACCGAAGCAATGAAACCCAATAGGAAATAATGGAAACTGGATTAATTCGTTCCAAGCCCCAGAAAATGCCTATTTACTGGCCTAATTTGTATATAATATGTAGAAAAACATAAGTCTCAACAAGAAATAAAAGTGTACAGTATGTCTAAGGGTTAAATTCAGTGTAAAGCGTGACTCTCTCTCTGCACTCACACTGATGACGCAAGCAAGGCGCGCTGGGCCGAATGAACGCCATTCGGCTCAACTCGGCTCATCTCGGAAGTTCGAGTTCCAAATATTTGTTCGGATTCCAAGAGAAAAGTTTCTCGAATCTCCTGGTCGAATACCGATTTGGTCGAAATCCGAGGCGTTCGAGAACCGAGGTATCACTGTATTTAACCAAAAAGCATCCATCTGCGGTGGGAAAGGAAGCCAGGCCTCAGGCGTCAAACACAAATAGAAGAAACCAGGAGGAAGCGGAAGGTGCTGATGAAGAGAAAGGCTTAATTAACTTAGTACTAAACCAGAAAGCATAACATCCATAAAACCAAAGACTAGTTCTTGAAAAGGTCCCTGGAATTGACTTCTGACAGGACCAAGGGAGAACAGAGGAGGAAACCACTGGACACGCAGGCCAGGAGGGACCAAGGGTGTCACCCCTCTCTGGGCACCCGCTGAAGCTTCCGGAACAATGTGGAACCTCCCCGAGGGGCTGACTCCAGCCATGCAGCCCCTGAGAACGGAGCCCAGGGCAGAGGCTCAGAGCAGGAGACAGTATCACGGACACTACGGGGCCAGGGCAGGGAAGGTCCCACTGGCAGGCGCCACCCAGCAGCTCCCACCGCACAGGTGATGTGCTCTCGGCCACATGAGTGCGCTGTCTGCAAGGCGCCCCCTGCCTGTCCTAGCGGCCGCCCCCAGAGACTCTGAGCCACAGCTCCAGTTCCGGAGCCCACAGGTCAGACAGCCTGTTTGGCAGCAGCAGGTAACTACGAAGACAGGTTCGGAGCCATCAGGCCGACCACCAGGGCAGAGCTGGATCCCCAAAGACCACAGACCGTGGCCAGGAGTGGCCTCGCGCACCTGTCACTGCATCAGGCTACTGGAGGGTGGCAGGTGGCACCATCTCCTGAAGCTGGGGTTCCATTGTTTATTTTAACTGTTGAAAGTAGTGCTTGGGGGTTTTCTTTTTTCACGGGTACAGAGTGGAGCATGATGTTGTATAATATTTAGAAAATGCAAAAAAATACTAAGACCTGGCAGTCTGCACCCCCCCCCTCCGGGTGCCCGGGAGTCGGGAGGAGGCCTGGGGGTCTGTGCCTGCGCGCTGCTCAGTTCTAACAAGGGGTCTGCGCATCCCCTGCACACGCCGCCGCCGGTTAGATGCAATTTGTACCACACTGGGAGCATTTTCTTCTATAATGTGGGTGTTTTAAAATTGATTTTAGAGAGGAAGCAAGAGGGGGAGAGGAAGGGAGAGGGAGATAGAACATGGATGTGAGAGAGAAACATCGATCAGCTGCTTCCTGCACACCCCCTACTGGGGATTGAGCCTGTAACCCAGGTGTGTGCCCTGACTGGGAATCCCACCAGGACCTCTCAGTCCATGGGACAACACTCAATCCGCTGAGCCATACCGGCGGGGCTCAGTGATTATACTTTTTATTGGAGAATTACCATTTAGTTCTTTTATGTACTAGTTTCATGTCATTTCCATCCTCTCCTTTCTGTTTACTCATAGTTTCCTGTAACTTTTGAACGTGGTTTTTTTAATCCATTCTCTGAACACAGTTTTGTGAGAGTCTTTGCTAAATCCAACATCTGAGCCACCTTGGAGTTGCTTTCTGTTATCTGTTTTTAAAATTTTCTTTTCTTTCACTGTGGGTCTTATTTTCTTTTTCCTTTGTAATCTTGTGATTTCTATATTATGGACTGAAGATTCTGAATGATGCATTGTAGAGACTCTGGATTCTGTTATCTTCCTCTGAAGAACGTTAACTTTTGTCCTGGTAGGCAGTTAATTTTTAGCTGATGACCTTGAACTGGGGGGTGTGGCCTGACATTTTGTTGGGGTGGGTCTTTATCTTGGTGGGACTCAATCTACAAAGTATCCCCCTGTGGATTTTACTGGGGTGCAGTTTTACATTTAGGTCTAGGATGGGGTTCACTCTAGGCATGGTCCTAAGGTGTGGACTTTGTGGCATCTCAGCTGGAAGCTGGGGTGTTGGCCGGGCTGGTCTGCACCGCTTGACTGTTAGGGGTCTCTGTCACCCTCTCTGCCCTGGGACAGCTGCCTTGGGGATCCTGCACTGCTCTCCCATATTTCTGGCGCACCCTGAATAGCACCCTGTCCCACCAGTTCCTCTGCTGGGCAGCACACTGCTTGCTGGGCTGCAGGTCAGTCGTCTTGGCTGGAGGTCACCCCCAGGGGGAGCTGGCTGTCCTGGGCCCACCTCGGGCACTGCCCCCCTGTTAGGAAGCAGTCACACGTGTTCTGATGTTCAGAAGCCAGCTCCCTGAAATGTGTCTCCGGTTGACGTGTTTTCATCGGGAGGGCTGGCCGGGCACCAGTCACTCCACATGGCTGGAGCGGAGCCTGGAGCCAACTCCAGGAAAGCGAAGTCACATGGTCCACGCGGCTCAGCTGTGAACGGCGTTTACACGGTGATGCTTGTGTCTCCCTAACAGTGAGTCCACGGAGGACACAGAACTGTTTTAGGGCCCTGGCTGGTTTGGCTCAGTGGTTAGAGCGTCGGCCTGCGGACCAATGAGTCTCGTGTTCAACTCTTGTCAAGGGCACCTACCTCGGTTGCAGTTTGTCCCTGGCCCTGGTTGGGTCATGTGGGAGGCAGCCAGTCGATGTGGCTCTATCACATGGATGTTTTTCTCCGTCTCTCTCACTCCCCACCTTCCACTCTATCTGATGATAAATGGAAAAGTATTCTCAGGTGAGGAATAAAAACAAAAACAAAAGAAGAACTGTTTTAGGAGGTTGCAGGGGCATGGGCACGAGGGTACAACAGTGAGCCCTCACCTTTGAGCTGGTCCGTCACAAGTAGGACAGGACATTCAGGAAGTAACCGCACCATGTGTTCCTCAGCAACATGGGTGCAAACAGCCAAAGGGGCAGCCGAAGGCACCCCTGGATGCGCCAGCTCTGGGTGGGGCTGCCTCCCTTGCCGTGTCGGTCCCGACGTGCCTGGCGGGCTGTGTGCGGCGCTGTGATGCCCGCCAGACTGCACGTGAGCAGACGCTTGTAACGTACAGGTTACAGGGTACTCGCCACAAATGTGGGAACGTGTCCTAGTGGCCCCTGGGACTGTCATGGTGCAGCGGCCTGGGTGATTTCGGGCTGGGTGAGCCCATGCAGGGGAGCTCATGGTGCTCGTCACGGGTCCCCCGCTGAGGTCTGGCAGGCGAAGCCAGGGCTGCGGGTCCCCCGCGCCTCTGAGACCACAGAGCTGGGCCCTGCGTGGCCGGCCTGCGGGATCCCTTCTCCCTTCCTTGTGGAACCCAGAGCCTACTTGTCCCTCTTCATAGTTCCACACTCCTCGAGCCGCCTGCACCCGCCCCTGGCCCAGCCCGCTCTGAGGATGGACCCCGGACACCCCGCTGCTGGTGACCCTGCCGGCGGTGACCCTGCTGCTGGTGACCCTGCCGGCGGTGACCCCGCTGCTGGAGACCCTGCTGGGGGTGAGTGCTGTTCCAGGGTGAGTCTGTCCTGCTCAGCCCTGAGTCCAGGCGGACTGCATTGGGCTGGTGTGGGGAGGTGCGGGGAGTGTGCGTGAGTGGGGTGCTGTGCACGGTTACACATGCATGCTGGGCGGGGACCCCAGGTGGGAGGCGTCGGGGGCTGTGGCTTTGCGTGGGCTGTGGCTTTGCGTGGGCTGGGGCGCATGGGGCGCCTCCCGTGTGGAGGTGAGTGTGCAGGTGGCGCCAGCCCTCGGGTGCAGGACACGTGGCCCCACTCACTTGGTGACTTACACAGAGCTGGCTGCCGTGACCCAGGACCTCCCAGGGCAGGGTGCGTGGGCCGTGACCCGGGACCTCCCGGGGGCAGTGCGTGGGGCTGGTGGGAACCAGGGCTCCTCTAAGCGCCTGCGCTGCAGCCACACTGTCTGCCGTCCGGGTTCCGGGCTGGACACAGAGGCATTCTGTCTTTCTTGCCAAGAAGGGGCAGGGGCACTGGACACATCTAAGGAACAAGGGGCCCGGCCAGGCACTGTGAGCGTGGGAGCCCAGGACCCCACGTGGTGCCCCCAGCCCGCGCCCAGGCCCGGGAGGGTGTGCAGGGTCAGCCCGGCGTCCTGCCCTGGCGGAGTCAGGAGCCCCGGGGGAGGCAGTTCTGCTTTGGTGGCTATGGACGTGGTCAGCAGAGAGCTGCTTCCTGCTCCTCACCTGGAAAACCGGCCGCAGGCGTCGCAGCGCAGCTCTGACTAGGCTTTTCCCAGAGTTCTCCTGGTGGCCTCCGGACTGGGCCATCGTGTTGGGGGTCCGCTCTGGCCATCGGGCCAGCCAGAGACAAGAGTGGGGACCCAGGGTGTGGAGGTGCAGGAACCCAGGGTCTTAGGGGACAGGGACCCCGGGTCTTGGGGGCTGACAGGGGGCTCTGGGAGACCCCAGGCTGGGACAGCCCTCTCAGTGAGCATGTCCCCACCAGGGTCTGTGGGCTCGCGATGGGTTTGCCCGTGTCCCCGGAGCTCTGACATCGCTGAGGCCCCAGGCCTGCTGCTGGTGGCCTTCCCTCCCGAGCCTCCCCGAGCCGAGAGAACGTTCTCAATCGAGATGTCTCTGGATTCAGTGTTTTCCTCCTGAAAACGTGGCCTTCGCACAGCTGATCAGAAAGGCCGCGTCACTGGGGTCCGGCCGGTGCCCGATTTCAGGGCCCTGGAGTTCCTCGGGACATTAGGGAGTCGGGTGCAGCAGCCCCCAGAAGCCTGTCTCCATCCCCCTCACAGGCCTGTGCCGCCTGGGACCACAGCTGTCTGTGAGGCTGGCGCCTGGGACCAGACATTGGGTGGGGGCATCTCCCACCGGGGCTGTGGGACCCGCCTTGGGCTGTGATACTGAGGCCATGGAAAACCCCGCACCACTAGGGGACAGCTCACCCTCCTCGCTGCGACCACCACAGGCTGCTTAACCCCACGTCTCCTCGTCAGAAAGACGGCTGCAGCCAGCGCTTGGCTCCGTGTGAGCCGTGAACACGGAGCTGCAGAGCGAGGTGCCGTGAGGGTGTTCGTGATGGTTTGTCCTTGATCAGGTGGAATTTATTTTGCTGAGGCGTGAGGGCGGGCCCAGCTTTGGGCTCGCCGGCTCTGCCACCCCACACTGTTTCCGGGACAGCTTTCACGGCCTTGCAGTCTCGCAGGAACGGAGGCCCCGGGGTTCTTGCCCCGTTTCCTTTCTCTTTTCTTTTTTTAATTAATCCTCACCCGAGGACATTTTGCATTTATCTTCAGATAGAGCGGGAGGGAAAGAAGGAGGGAGAGAGACAGAGAAACATCGATGAGAGAGACACATCGACTGGCTGCCACCCACATGCCGCCAAACAGGGCCAGGGACAGACCGCAACCGAGATCCGTGCCCTTATCGGGAACTGAGCCCGGGACTCTGTTCCGTGGGCTCTAACTGCAGAGCCAAACTAGCCAGGGCCTGTGTTGTCAATTTTTTAAAAATATGTTTTTATTGATTTCTCTTTTTTTAGAGAGAGGAAGGGAGAGAGAGAGAGAAACCTCCATCTGCTGCCTCGTGCACGCCCCCTGCTGGGGATCGAGCCTGCAACACGGCCTGTGCCGACGGGGAATCAAATGGGACCTTGAGTCACAGTAGCCAGGTCCAGTAGTTTCCGCAGCATCGGGCAGGCGCCTGTGAGCACCTTCTCCCGCAATGCAGGTCGGGGATCGGCAGGCTAACTCTGGGGTCCCCTCTGGGTCCCGTCTGCTGCAGGGCCTGGCGGATTGTCCTCCCTCAGTTCTTGGGGAGATTTGCTGCTGAAGCCACCAGGACTCCTTGTCTCCAGATGTGAGCTGGGAAGTCCGTCAGGAGCCTCCCCTCTCCCCACACAGGGCTCACGTTCCGGTTCTGACTCTGACCCCTGACCCCACCACGTGGAGGCCTGGGTGGGCCTCAGTGTGGGCCAGGGCTTCTCTGCCCCCGGGAGTGGTCAGGGGCAGCTGGGAGCCCAGCCCCTGGCCCCCCCTCCTGTGCTGCCGGCTCAGCCCAGTGGCCCGAGAGTTCCTGACAGAACAGGAGGAGGTTTTTCTGGACGTTTCTCGGGTCCCGCGCTCAGTAACCCCTCAGCGCAGTGGGGAGGCTGCTCATGGAGGAGGGGAGCTTGGAGGCCTGGAGCTGGGGTGGGCAGAGGTAGGGGTGGGGGCAGAGGTGAGACTGTGGGGCTGCGCTGAGGCCCAGAGGGTGGGAGGCCGTGGGGTGCGGGGAGGCCCACTGAGGCAGCCAGGGCGCTGGGCTGTGGGTGTCCCAGAGCTGGGTGCCTGGGCTCCCGGGCTCCCGGGTGGCAGTGACCTTTCAGACCAGCTGACCCTCCTTGGTGCTGAACTTGGACCTGGCCTGAGGGCGACCCTGATCTGCCCTGGGCTTGGGGTCCCAGCAGGGTCCTCCCGGCCAGCGCGGGGCCGAGTGGGCACTCCCTCTGCTCTCCAGGCTGTTCTGCAGGGCCTGGGGCCTGAATGAGTAATGGGGGGCAGGAGCACTTGGCCTTCGAGGGCAGCTCCGGGGAGCAGCCAGCCTGGGGCGCAGCAGGAGCCAGGGCGCAGGAGCAGGGAGGCTGCAGCCGGGACCACTCTGGGCCTCGCAGTGGGTGGGGGTGGGCTGTGACATGACGTGGAGGGGTAGGGGGCCAGACCCCACTGGACATGACCCTGGTCAGTGCTCTGGGCTTGGCCTGCTGTCTGCCACCGCTCCCTGCCCACACGGCTGGGCTGTTCTGAGACCTGCTACGGCTGAGATGCGCACCTGGGCCACGGGTGGAAGCCACGCAGTGAGCGGCACAGGCGGCCAGGGAGGGACCCTGGTCACTCTGGGAGAGGGCACAGGCCTGTGGAGAGGCCCACCCACCACTCAGCCCTCCATGGCCCTGTCTCGCCCCCCAGGCCAGGACATGCTTGTGCTCCTGCAGACCCTCCAGACGCCGTGGTCCACGCGGGCGCTGCAGCAGGTGAGCACACGGCGGTGGGTGCTGGCCGCCAGCCTTGGGCCATCCCGTCTGAATGCTCAGATGGACACGGGCCCCTGAGGCCCAGAGCGGGAGGGAGGGGCCACCACCCGCCTCTGCACAGAACAATGGACCTGGTGGCCATGGACGTGTGCTATGTGTGGCCCCCTGAGGGCCGGTTCACAGCGGCCTCTCCCAGGAGGGCAGCCAGACAGCTCGTCTGGACATCGAAGGACACGTGGGTCCGGCCGGAGGAGGGGGTCCTGGCAGAATCCTGCAGCAGCTGCACCCCAGGCCGCGTCCCCCTCGTGGCCTGTACCGGGAGGGCCGCTCTGCCTCGTGGGCCCCAAGGAGGCGAGGGCGCTGCTGATGTGGCCCCTCCTGCCCTACACTTTGCTCCGGGAAGACCGGAGGCAGAGCTGCCCAGGCCGCAGGCCCCCTGCTGGCCAGAGGGATGAGCCGGGCCACCCACAGCCTGAGGAGGGCAGGCGGGTGTTCGGGGGCAGGGCGTCATCTCCGCCCAGTTCTCAGCTTGCTCTCCGCTCCCACCGGCTTCCTGGTGCGCTCCCACCGGCTTCCTGGTGCGGAGGGGCCTGCTGTCTGGATCACAGGGCAGCCAGACCCCCGGGGTCGCCCCACCTCTGCCCTGAGGACAGGCTGCGTGGCGTGGTCGATAGCTGCTCTCAGCTGCCTGCCTGAGCCTCAGGCCCCGGGGCGCCCCGCCGGCTGTCAGCTGGACAGACTTGGAGTTGTGAAAAGCCAGAAATTCTGCACCTGTTACGTTTTTGTGTCCCAGCCTGTGTTTCAGAGTAAGGAGCGTGAGTGCGCCGTGAGTGGCGTGGATGGGTTTCCGTGTCTGAGACACGCCTTGCGCGCTCCCTGGTGCCTGCGGCTTTGCGAGCCTGTCTGCTGTCTGTCCTGGTGTCCAGGTGACTGGCCTCACGAGCTGGTGGGAGATGCCCCTGCCGTCCTCCGGGACAGCTGGTGGTGAGGCTGGAAGGGCAGAGAACAGCCCACTCAGGACCTGGTTTCCTTCGTGGTCGCGGCCCATTCAGACCGCCTCTGGCTTCATTTCTCCGGGAAGCGTCTGTGCCGTCAGCTCTTCGTGGTCTCGGGATCTCGGCCGCGGGCTGGGGGCCGCAGTCTGTGTCCCACCCGGTCCCGGTGGCTCTGCAGCTCGTGCCGCCCTCCCCGCCTCCTCGAGCCCCGGTCCCTCACTCCAGTCTGTCTGCTTTTCTGAGCCGCATCCACGGCCGTCGCCGGCTCTCACGGGCTTCTGTGGTCTCTGTCTCTGCTTTCTGTTGTTCGTCACGGGGTCTCCTCGACCGCCGTGCGACGTATTTCACGCACACACACGTCTTTTTCTTTGGTGGACGAGAGGCTGGTTCTGTGTTAGTTCGTATGAGTGTTCAAAGTGCCCTGACTTGGCGGTTGGTGCTCGAAGCTTCTGCTTGGTGGGGACACAGGTCCCCTCCGCTCATGGGTCACTCTCCAGAGCTGGTCTGGGGTTTCAGTCAGTGGCCAGTGCCACACTCCCCCTGTCCGAGCTCAGACACTCGTGACTCCCCGGGACCCGACCTGAGCAGGGGTGGAAGGCAGCAGGCAGGGCAGGCTGGGAGCGTGTCCAGTTACAGCCCACAGGGGTGGGGTGTGAGGGGTGCAGCTGTGGCCTGCGGATGAGGACACAGGCGGCCCGGGACACCTGGCACTGACGGGCTGGCTAAGTGGCAGCAGTGAGCAGGTGGGTGTGCGGCGCAGGGACCCCAACAGGACATGACAGGGAGACTGGAGGCTGAGCCTGGACACCTCTTGGGGTTCACAGTAGAAGGAGGAAAGAAGTGGGGCTGTGGGGGGCCGTGGGGGGCTGTGAGGGGCTGTGGTTGTTTCTCCGAGATGGGCGGAGGCCTCAGGGTCGGGCGCTGATGGGAGGGAGCAGGCCTTGGCAGGACAGCGGTGGGGTTGGGAAGTCCTCGGAGCCCCTGTGTGGGGACAGCAGGAGAAATGGGGGGCGGGGAGGGTGGGAAATGGGGCTCCAGGCAGCGGTGAGGCCTCTGGAGCTTGTTAGAATGCTGGTTCGGCCTGGCTGGTGTGCTCAGTGGCTGGGCATCACCCTGTGCACCAGAAGGTCATTGGTTCAATTCCGGTCAGGGCACATGCCCAGGTGGTGGGCTCGGTCCCCAGTGGGGGGCGTGCAGGGGGCAGCCAACTGATGTCCTCTCTCATCCATGTTTCTCTCTCTCCTTCCCTCTCTGAAATCAATAAAAACACGTTAAAAGCCCTGGCTGATTTCGCTCAGTGGTTAGAGCATTAGCCCTCAGACCGGAGGGTTATGGGTTCAGTCCCTGGCGAAGGGCATGTACCTGGGTTGCAGGTTTGATCCCTGGCCCCAGTCGGGGTCGTGCGGGAGGCAGCCTGGCAATGTGTGTCTCTCTCATCCACGTTTCTTTCTCTCTCCCCTTCCTTCCCTTCCATTCGCTTTAAAAATCAGTGGGAAAATATGCTTGGGTGAGGATTTACAAAAAAGAAAGAAGAAAGAAGAAAGGAAGGAAGGGAAGGAGGGAGGGGAGGGAGGGGGAGGAAGAAGGGGAGATGCCGGTTCAGGGGTGCAGGCAGCCCTGCTGAGCTCTCGCAGGCTCTGGGCCCCTGGGCCCCACTCAGGCCCCAGGAGCTCGCAGAGTGACCATGGCAACACCGAGCCCACCAGGCAGGGCGGGCACTGGGGGCAGAGCCCTGAGGACCAGGGTGACCTTGCGCACAGCCCGCGGGGGCGGGGGCGGGAGGAGCGTCAGGAGGCCGGAGGGAGAAGACGGCGTCAGCCTGGGTCTACAGCAGCGACCCCTTTGGGGGTTGAGCGACCCTTTCCCAGGGGTCACCTAAGACATAACAGTAGCAAAATTACAGTTATGAAGTAGCAACGAAAATAATTTTATGGTTGGGGGTCCCCACAACACGAGGAGCTGTCTTGAAGGGTCGCGGCATCGGGAAGGGTGAGAACCACTGGCCCACAGGGTGGTGGACGTGGACGTGGGCGTGGAGACCCCCGGGCTGAGGGCAGGAGCAGAGCGGGAGGGGCGCAGGGGCCTCAACCCTCCAGGGCGAGGGGCTGGGACCGAGGCGGGTAGTGAGTGACCGGGGGTGCTGGACCCGAGGGTGTGAGGTCCACCCTGGGCCACGACTAGCCGCCTGCGCCAGGGTCTCCACCTGCTCCGAGTCGTCCTTTATTCCTCTCTCAACGTTAGGTGCAGTTACTCGTTTTCTACCCCAGGTTGACGTCCCGTCAACCCTTGTCTTAGGGCCTCAGTGACCCACACGCCTGGGCGTCTGGGTCTCCACGGTGAGCTCCTGTGGCAGCCCCTCTGGTGGCCAGGCCCGTGGCGTCACCAAGACGGACGTCCTGGATCCCAGGTGTGATCAGCTCCGGTCCATGAGACACGGAGGCCCACCGTGAGCAGCCACCATCCCCAGGGCACCCCTGGGGGTCCCAGCCCCCAGCCCCCCGCCCACCCCTCCAAGGCAGCCCTGGGGTCCCGCGCACCGCACCTCACTTCTCGCACGCCGGTGTCCTTTCTCGGTGCTGTGCGGGACAGGCGCCAGGTCCGAGCTCCCCAAACACTCGAAGGGCTGACCTGGTGCCCTGCCCGGCGTGCAGATTGCCCGAGCCTGGTGCTTCCCTCTCGGCGCCCGTGGACGCTCACTCCTGGGAAGGCGCTGTCCAGCCCTGGACGCTGGGGCCAGGCTGCTCCCTCAGCCCCTGCCCAGCCACCTCCACACGAGCAGGTCCTCTCGGGGCCCCTCCTTCCTGCGGCACAGCCAGGCCCCGCTGCCCGTCTCCGGTCAAGGAAGGACAGTGACTCCTTGAGGAAAGCCTGCATTCTTGTGGCCACTCGTCAGTAGGCGCTTGGCCAGAGCTGGGGACGGCTCTCCCGGGCGGGGGCCAGGCAGGCAGAGGCTGGGCGGGGCTGTGGCTCAGGCCTCGGGTGGAGTCTCATTCCCACTGGGGAACTGGCTTGTCGGGGACGGGGAGCCACGCGGTCCCACGGGCCCTCCAGCGGTGCTCCCGAGCCTCGGAGCAGCTATGCTGGGGCTGTGGGTGCGGTTAGGACCGACGCCCAAAGCAGCGTCTCTGCATCTGTGCCTCCCGTGAGCAGGAGGTGGTGGCTCAGACTGGGCTGTGTCCTTCACGCCTTCCTGGGGAGGGGGCGTTGGTGCGGACGCTGCCCTTCCCCCAGCGGCACAAGCCGGTGGGAATGAGGCCTCTGCCCGCCCGTCCCAGAGGGTGACAGTGTCACCGCATTTGAGACTGTTCTCAAGTCTGTCCAGCAAGTTCCAAAGGCTACAGCGAGGGCAGCTGGGGCCCCACCTCCTTGCAGGCAGGCTTGGTGTCAGGGTGGGCGTGTGATGTGTCCGCTGGTCCCAGTCTCACGCCGGTAGCTCCACCTGGGGGTTCAAGAAGTCGCTGTGGCCGAGGAGGGACTTGATTGCAGGGTGTGTCTGTGACCCGGACAGCTGACTCGGGCAGGGCAGAGCCAGGGCCCTGCCGACCAGGTCTCTGCGTCTCATGGCCACGTGGAGGGCACAGCTGTAGAGTCTGTGTGACACGCACACTGTCCCCTGAAGTCGGGAGGTGGACACTACATGTGCTGTGGGGTTCTTTCTGCAGGAAGTGGAGAAAAACCGAAGGCATTTTTCAGTTTGGGTTTTTCCTTCCTTTTGCCTGGTCCCCGTGCCTGCTCGGCCCCGCCCACCGTCACCATCTCTGGAGCGTGATCCCTGTGTCCCGCGCATGCCGTGAGGTGGTCAGGGTGCAGACAAGTGACTCGAGCCCCTGGACGGAGCGTCTCCCTCTGTCTGGCCTGGGAAGCAAGCCCTTGTTCTTGGGGCTGTCGGTGCACACTTGACCGCTGCCCGGCCCGGGGCAGGAACAGCAGGCCCTCGGCGCGGAGACCTCACGGAGGCCAGGGTGCTGCCGCTGTGTCTCCTGACGGACTCGCCTTAGCTTTGCCCTGCACGGCAGGGCTGGGGGCTGAGTGACTGGGGCTCGTGTCTCCGCCCCACAGCTCGAGGAGGAAGCCTGGCGGGGATTCGCTGCCCTGGACGACCCGCGCGCTGGACTCCTGGACCTGCTGGGGAGTGTCAGAGGCTGGCGCTGGAAGGGCTCCTCCCTGGAGACCTGGGTCACCTGTGAGCTGGAGCGCTGGCTGCAGACACAGCCTCCCCCGGGGCCCGCCCAGGTGAGCCCCTTCTCCACCCCACCATGCTCCGAAGATGGCTTCCTCCCACCCCACCCACCCTTCTTAGCACCGTGGGCTCCGTGCCCAGCTGATGGGGCCTCTGCAGCCGCTGGGTGGCCTGCGTGGTGGGAGCTGGGTGGCCGTTGCACCTCGGCCTGTGGGCTTGGCCCTCAGCCCCTGACGGCCACCTGTCTCCTTCACCGGAGTCCCCAGCCTCTGGCCTCGCCTGCCCTGCACCAAGCCCACAGCCACAGGACGCCATCACCGCTGAGGCCGGCTCTTGGCTTCCAGGGCAGCCCAGGGCTGAAGCAGCTGCAGGCACGTGTGCTCGGGGTCCTGGCTGAGTGTCCCCCCAGTCTTGTGGAGCCGCTGGTCAGCATCTTCCAGCTGCGGGATGCAGACCGGAGCCACCTGCTGGCCCATGTGCACGGGCTCCACCAGGAGGGCAGGTTCAAGGAAGTGAGTGTGGCCCCTCGTGGACTCCACCCCTCCACTGTGGGGGTGCGGGGGTGGCTCACGAGACCAGCCGTGCGGGGACCCAGCTCGAGGCCATGCCTGATGTCGGGGTCCCGGGAGCCCCAGGCTGTGCCCAGGTCTACCTCGTGGTGCCGTGGTCCTTGCGCTCTGTCCAGCACGGGGACACCCGGCTCTGCCCAGAAGTTGTGTGTCAGGGTCACTGGGCGTGTCAGGTCCCCACCCGCCTGGAGATTGGCCACTGTGCTCCTGTTCCCACAGCTGGTCTGGTCAGTGACCGAGTCTGTTCGACATCTGCAGGAGCAGCCCCACCCCCACCCCAGAGCCCTGGGTGCTAAGGGGCTGCGCTGTGGGTGGTGCCCCCTCTTGCGTGCTGGCAGGGTGGCTTGGACTGGGTCAGGCGGCGGTGGTGACCAAGGGTGCTGTGGGCTCCCGGCACCAGGCTCAGGCAAGACTCGCACCCGCCCGCACTGGCGCCCCAGGCCGGCCCCCAGCATCACGGTCGTGTTACCTGCGGAAGTTCAGCGAGGGGCACGGTGCTGGCACTGGGGGTCGTGTCGGTGACGAGTGCCCAGTCCGAGCTGTGCATTTGGTGCCCGAGAGGGGGGTGGTTTTGCCCCCTTGCTGTGGGAAGGCAGTGGGGCTGGGCAATGGGACCTGGGTCTGCTCCGTCTCCTTTGTAACAAGGAGCTTCTGAGGGAAAGCGGGAGTCTGGCCAGGGGCCCAGGAGTGACCCGGGTTCGAGGGAGGCCACAGGGAGTGGCAGGCCTGCGGCGAGCACGGGAGGCGCCCTGGGCCGTGGCCCTGAGCCGCTGCTGCAGGCGCAGGAAAGCCCGAGGCTCCTCGCGGTGACCAGTGAGCCAGCGTGGGGAGTGGTGGGACCTGTGCCCAGCCGGCAGGGACGAGGGCGGGGGGGGGGGGCGTCCCGTGCAGGGAGGAACCGGGGTCTGGCGCTGAGTCTCAGCCCTGCTCACCAAAGCCACAGCTGCCTGGGTCCGAGATGAGCCTGACCAGGGACAGCGGCAGCCAGGACACTTGCCCCGCGTGGGCCCGCGTCCCGGAGGGGAGGCTCAGTGGAATTTGGGCGCCGGGCTCAGAGGTGTGTGCCAGGTGTGGGCAGCTCGGCCGCGCCTCGTCCCTGTCACCCCACCGGTCGGGCTCTCGTCTGCCGGCTGGTGAATGGCTCTGAGACACCAAGATGGCCACTCGGGACAATGTGGGGCCGGCCGCTCCGGGCGTGAGGCCCTTCTCGGGGGGCTGAACGGGCCGCGCCTGTGAAGAATGCAGGACGCAGAAGACAGGCCGGTGCTCCGTCTTCTGTCACACGCGGGCTCTCAAAGGGTGTCTGGGCCGGCGCACCGCCCTCGCGCCCCGAGGCAGGGTCCCCACACAAAGGGGCTCTGTCCCGCACGGCTCCTGCGCAGGGCAGCCATTGTCCCCGCGGCCGCGGCAGGCGGTGTACGCTCCAGTGCCCGCGCCCGAGGCCGCATTCAGGCCTGTGCTCGGATCAGCGGGCACCCGACTTAATGCGACGCGGTATTTCATGTCCAGGCGGCGGCTGGCTCTGGGCGGCATGAATGCCCGCTTTTGTCTCCTGAGTTATTTTATTTACATTTTTTAAACAGCTTATTAAGGTAAAAAGATAGCTTTGCTTTAAGTGGGGGGGGGGGCTTGGCTCCAGGCCCAGCCACGCCACAGAGGTGGGAGGCAGGCCCGTCCTGGGGTCCGAGGCCACTGGAGCAGGCAGCCCAGGGGCTCTGGGGACCCTCTGCCCACGTGGCCACCCTGGCGCCTCTGGGCTTTCTGCTATTTTCCCCAAAAGCAGCAGCTCGGGGGCCAGTCTGTAAGGTTCCCGCAATCCCCCGACCCAGACACCAGGCAGCCGGGGTCTGCCCTGGAGGAGGTGGCTCAGCTGCCAACTGCACCCCCAGGTCACTGTGGCCCCCCAGATGGAGTCAGGGCGCCGTGTCCCGTACCTGTGCCCTCCCCCAGCCCAGCCTCGCAGAGCCCGGAGGCCATGCTGCTCAGCAAGGACAGCTCCTAAACTGTCCCTGGGGTGCCCATGGCCTCCAGCCCAGGCTCGCTGGCCACACCCCGGAGCATCCACGCGGGCCGCCTGGCCGGGAGAGGGCACCCTGGGCGCGTGGAGGGCTCTGTTCTGGCCAGAAGGCTGGCTGCTCTGGGGAGACCGGGGGAGGGCGGGAAATCCTCCTGATCGTGTCCCTGTGCGGCACGTAGGGTGTGCACCCCCCCAGTGAGGCCTGAGCTCTGGGCACGGCCCGCCCTCCACACTGGCCCCGCCTTTCCACAGCACTGGACACCCCCGCGCCAAGGACCCTGGCCACAGCACTGGACACCCCCCGTGCAGAGGGCCCTGGCCACAGGGCAGTGGGCAAGCGGGCTGGGTGGACACCGAAGGCCCCTGGGATGCTGCTGGCTCCTCGGGGGGAGGGAGTCCTGGCCGGCAGAGAAGGGGGAGCCTGGGGGCTGGAGAACAGGGCGGGGCAGTGCCCAGCCAGTGTGTGACCCTCTCCTGACCACCTGCCGCCCAGGCCACCATCCCAGGCCACCTCCACTAGGCCTGAGGCCTCGCTCCGGGATTCAGAGGGTTTTTGGACGGGTGGGGCCCACAGAAGGCTGGGGCCTGAAGGATGATAAAGTCTTGTCCTCAAAGGAGCTGGACCTGCGTACTTGCAGGCTAATAACACTTCCTCTGGCCCTGTGCCCCCTCCCCCGGCCCTGTGCCCCCTCCCCCGGCCCTGTGTCCCCTCTCCCGGCCCTGTACCCCTCCCGGCCCTGTGCCCCCTCCCCGGCCCCGTGTCCCCTCTCCCGGCCCTGTACCCCCTCCTCCGGCCCTGTGCCCCCCTCTCCCGGCCCTGTGTCCCCTCCCCCGGCCCTGTATCCCCTCCCCTGGCCCTGTGTCCCCTCTCCCGGCCCTGTACCCCCTCCCTGGCCCTGTGCCCCCTCCCCTAGCCCTGTGCCCCCTCCCTCGGCCCTGTGCCCCCTCTCCCGGCCCTGTACCCCCTCCCCTAGCCCTGTGCCCCCTCCCCTGGCCCTAGGCCCCACCCTCCCACCTTATGCCCCCTTTCCCTGCCCTGGGTCCCGGGGAGGCTGGTGGAGGCCCAGCTCCTGGACTCTGGCCAGGCTGTGGAGGCACTGGGTCAGCGCTACACAGGGAAGGGCCCCGGCCTGCACCCCCTCTAGATCCGGCTGGAGGCCTGAGTGAGCCTTTCCCAGGCCGCTATTTTGGTCCTTTCTGTGAGCCGTGCAGGGTGGGTGGCTGCCCCGGCGGTTATTTTTGCTCATAATGGGAGCACGACGTATGGAAAGTATTAATAGCTCGGCCTGCGCTACGTGCTGCAGCTCAGGGCTGGCGCGTTCTCACTGAGTGGCCTGGGGTCAGGTCCGGTCCAGCCGCGGCCCTGTCTGAGGGCCAGCTGCGGGGTTGGCCTTCTGCCTCTTGTCTGCCCCCACCCCCATCCTCTGCCCACTCATCAGCAGGCCCTGGTCGGGGCCACCTGGGCCCAGCACCCACCTCCAGACCCCGTGCAGGCCGTGCCCCAGCCTGGGAGGCATGGGTCATTCCCACCTGCCCCCTGTGGAGTCTGGCTCAGTGCAGGGGCCTTGTCTGCCAGGACACCACAGGCTGGACTTGAACAGCCCCCGTCGCTGTGCCCGCAGTGACGGGTGGTGGCCAGGCATCTGTGCAGAGGGGCAGGAGCCCCACCATGGCTGCCTGCCCCCAGCCAGTGTAACCGCTCCTTTGTGTTTGCCAGGCTGTCACGCTGGGCACGAGGCTGCGGCTGCAGCCAGAACTTGACCTTGAGAAGGTGAGTGTCTTTCTCGTGTGAATGTCAGGTTCCAGCCAGGATGCGGCCCGGGTCTGGCAGGCAGGCAGGCAGCTCCCACCTCTGAGCCCTGGGCTTTGCTCCCCACGGGGGACAGGAGTCACATGTGACCACCCGACTGTGTGAAGGGGACTGAGCCATCAGCGGGCTTTGGCATAACGTGCTCAGAGCGGCCATCCCCAGGAGCCACGAAGCCAGCCTTCCTCTGCCCAAGGGGGCCAGAGGGGCACCCCGTCCAGTCAGATCCAGACAGCTTGACCTACGAGGTTGCTTGGGGGAAGCTGAAGGGAGTGAGGGCCTTTGTTGAGTCCTGATTCTTGCAGGGGGATGTGGCATTGCCCAGGCCCAATCACAGCAAGGGGCTCCCTCAGGGCCTCCTGAAGGACCTGGGCAACTGGGAGGTCTGTGGTCGTGAGCCAGGCCAGGGGCTGGCACTGCACCTTGCCCACGGTGAGGTGTGTCTGGGCTTCCAGGCCCACTGCCGGTGGTGGGCCTCCAGTGCTTCGTCATGGAGATGTAACAGTCACAGAGCTGCAGGGACAAAGCCCAGGGAGCGGTGGGGGCCTGTGTGTGTGTGTGTGTGTGCGCGCGCATTCACGTGTGAGGTGTGGTTCATGCAAGTGTGTGCTGTGTGCACAGGGGCTCGGACACCAGTGCTGGGTGAGCACACCGCACTCTGAGCTGGGGTGTGCGGGTTCCACGGGGGGCTGTCGTGCTGGCCTCCGAGCTCCGCGAGGCCCTCTGGTTCTGGCGCTTCCTGCACCGGGGCGGGGGGGTGGGGGTGGGGGTCAGGGTCTCCAGCCTGAGGGTATCCTCTCCGGCAGATGAGTGCCCCCCTGCTCCTGCAGGACAAGGTGAACCTCGTGGAGCGCTACGTGGACGGCTTCCCGGACCTCCAGAGGAGGCTGCTGGCCCTCATGGACTCCTGGTGCCAGCCCGGCCTTGACATCAGTGTTGTCGCCCGGTGAGTCCTGTGGGGGAACAAGGTCTCCGAGGGGCTGCGTGCAGAGCCCAGAGGCGGACACTGGCAGGAACTGTGTGAGGGCGCTAACTGCCCTGGCACCGCGCCCATCTGGTCTTCTCCTCGTGGAGTGTGCGCTGCGTCGGCCGTCCCGGCAGTCACAGAGAGCAAGCGGATCTGTGTGCATGTGTGTGCACAAGTGTGTACACGTGTGTGTGAGATACGAAGGTGTCACTAGAAGGTGGGGCACAGGGATGCGTCTGGGGTGGCCCCAGGGTGACACAGAGTCTGGGACGGCTCTTAGGCCACCTCTCCACGCAGCCCGGGGTCTCACTTGATAATCTGACCCAAGACTCCCAGCAGGGTCGTTGGACCCACTGTCCCCTGGAGCAGTGGCCTGCGCACGGTCACTTTCTGGGTTTGCTTCCTCTCCCCAAACATGGGGCGCATTCTGCCGGTCCCCAAGGGTGGCTGTGACATCACACACACGAAGCTGCAGGGCGCACCTGGCACCAGGCAGGCACAGGTGGCGTCTGTTGTCCTCGCTCTTGCTATGTATTCAGAAAGAGGGTGACACAGAGCAAAGCAGTGATGGGGTGGATGTGAAGGGGAGACACGGGTGGGGAGTCAGATGTGACTGTGGGAATGGGTGTGAGTGAGTTAACGTTTCCCAGTCTGGGCCCTGACAGGGCCTGGAGGCAGTGACACCATACAGGGCGCACACCCCGGCTCCCAGGTCTTGGGCCCTGAGGACCGTGCTCAGGGAAAGGAACCAGGGCCCCTTGGCGGACACACTGGGAATAAGAGCCGCCCTGGGACGGCATGACTGCCCGGGTGGTCCGAGCGAGCGGAGGCGGGAGGGAAGCTGTGCAGCCGAGCGGCCGGCAGTCACCCGTGAAGTCCCGGGATGATGGCTGGTGCGGGCCGTGGGGCGTGCCAGGAAAGAACACGCAAATGACCTTCATCAGCGGTGAAAGGGCATCGCTTCGGGCCCCACAGACGTTCAGTGGTCAGGAGAGACGCCAGTGACACACACACCGAGAGTGTAGATGGGTAGGTCAAATTCTTGGAAAACAAAACTTACCAAAACTGATACCAGAAAAAACAGAAACTTCGAATAGTCCTATACCTACTCAACAAATCAAACGTGTAGTTTAAAACTTGACTGTGAAGACGACTTCGGACCAGATGCCTTCGCTGGTGAATTCTTTCAAAGTTGCGGAGGAAGTCGCTGCAGGCGGTCACAGGAGCACCCAGAGAACGTGAAAAAGACACGAGGAGAAAGGGAAGTAGAGTCTGTGTACCTCAAAGACATAGATACAAAAATACTGAACAAAATATTAGCGGTCAAATCGACTTACACGTTCTAGAGTTAAACTGAGAAGAGCCCTGGCCGGTTTGGCTCAGTGGTCAGAGCGTCGGCCTGAGGACCAGGGAGTCTTGGGTTCAATTCCAGTCAAGGGCACGTACCTTGGTTGCAGTTCGTCCCCGGCCCTGGTCAGGGTCATGTGGTAAACAAGCAGTCACTGTGTCTCTTTTGCATCAATGTTTCTCCCTACCACTCTGTCTGAAAATAAATGAAAAAATATCCTTGAGTGAGGATTAAAAATAAAAAGAAGAAAAAAATGAGAAGCAGCCCTGGTTTGTGTGGCTCAGTCGGTTGAGCGTTGTCCTGTGCACCAAAAGGTCACCAGTTCGATTCCTGGTCAAGGCACGTGCCCAGGTTTCGGGTTCCATCCCTGGTGAGGGTGTGTAAGGGAGGCAACCAATCCATGTTTCTCTCCCTCCCTCCCTCCCTCCCTTACTCTGTCTCTAAAATCAATAATACATATCCTCGGGTGAGAATTTTAAAAATATGGCAAGTGAGGGCGTGAAAAGATGCTCCATCGTATGTCATCAGAGGAGTGAAACCTGAAAGGAGAAGCAACCACAGGCCTGTCAGAGCGGCAGACCCAGGGCAGACCCGGGGCAGACCCCGGGCAGACCCCGGGCAGGGCAACGCGGCGGCTGGAGGACAGGGAGCAGCGGAACGCTCGCCCCCTGCTGGTGGGGCTGCGGGCGGTGCAGCCACTTCCGAAGGCAGGTTCTCCGGTTCTTACAAACCAAACCTCTAACCACAGGACCCAGCGATGGTGCTTTTTGGTGTTTTACCCAAAGGAGCTGAGCACCTCGTCCACACAGACACCTTCACTCGGGTGTGCACAGCAGCCTTGCTCAGAATCGCCCAACACCTGGGAGCCACCACGGCGCCCGTCCGTAGGGGACGGAGGACAGACCAGAACATTACTCGGCAGTAGAGACCTGGGCCGAGGCCGTGCAGACAGGGGAGCCTCACCTACCTGTGACTCTGAGAACCAGACTGCCGAGGCCTCACGCTGTGACTGCAGCTCCGTCTGTCTGGAGGAGGACAGACTGGAGACAGCGGAACGGTGGGGGGCTGGGGAGTGGGGGGCACAGGATTTTCAGGCAGTGAAGCTGCTCTGTGTGACGCTGTGACAATGGACACGTCACCCCATGTCTGTCCCCACCCACAGAACACCCCACCAAGAGTGACCCCGATGGCTGTGGGCTGGGGTGAAGGTGAGGTGCAGTGTGGGTCCATCGAGTGTAGCACATGGACCCCCTGGAGGCGTTGATGGCGGGGAGCAGACACCTGGGAAACCTCGGTGCTCCCTGCTCAGTTTTGCGGCAAACCCAAAACTGCAATAAAAAAAGCAAAGTTTATTTCTTTAGGAAGCTAGTGCCCCATGATCAAGGAGAATTTACTCCAGGAATGCAAGGGTGGTTTACCCTTCAAAAACCACTCGGAATCCACCCCGGTAACAGTTTAGACAGCAAACCACAGAAGCATCTCGACACCTGTAGAAAAAGACGGTAACACCCCAAAGCTGTTGGGGTGAAAGTCCCCAGCAAACGACAAGTGGACGGGGACTTCCGGAACCGGGCCGAGGATACCACGGGGAAAGAGTCACAGCCCGCGAATGTGCCGAGTGGGACTGCTGCGCAGTAAGCTGCGTGTCTGGAGCGGGCGTGTCCATGCGGCGTCCGCACCACCCGGACCCACCGCGCCCGCGCCCCGGCCCTCGGTGCCCGGACGGTGTGGAGGCGGCGCTGCAGGTGCAGAGGGCGGTGCCACCTGCCGCGGGAGCTCCCGGTGTCCGTTGGAGGTACAGCTGCTGCGGGCCTCCGCGTGGGCTCGGCCCTCACTCCGCGGGTGGGCACCCAGGAGGGCGATGGCCGCGTGCAGGGCAGCTGCGTGTTTCCCCGCAGACACTGTCACGCCGCCCGAGTCCCCTCCCTGCGTCTCCACGGCCACGGGTGACACGGAGCGAGTTCTCGGGGCTCCCTGGCCGGCGCTCGCTGCTCCGCGGGCGGGGGGCTGCATCTGTGCGTGTTTTTAAAATTGTTTGTGGTTTTCATACGGCTGCGTTTTGAGAGATTTGAGAACAGACTGATCGCGTCTCCGCCTCTTGGCCAAGATCAAGCGTAAGAAAGACAGCCTGGGCTGGAGGCCCGGGTCGGACGCGTGCGGGGGCACTTCACCTGGTCTCCTTGTCGGCGTCTTTCGGAGAACAAGTTCACTCTCGAAGTCCCGTCTGTCCCTCAAGGACATTGAGGCGCTTCCCCTAGCTTACCGGTGCGAGCACGTTCTGTTTGTTTCTAAAGGTTTTATCATTTTAGGTCTTTATGGTTCCTTTTTAAATTTTTATTTATTTTTCTTTGTTGATTTAGAGAAAGAGGAAGGGAGAGGGGAGAGAGACAAACATCAGTTGGCCGCCTCCTGCACGCCCCCCACCAGGGATCAGGCCCACAACCTGGGCATCTGCCCTGACCGGGAATCGAACTGGCGACCTCCTGGTGCAGGGTCGACGCTCAGCCACTGAGCCATGCCAGCCGGGCAGTTCCTTTTGTAAAAATCCTTACCCAACGAGCCCTGGCCAGTTTGGCTCAGCGGTTGGAGCATCGGTTTACAGTCCAGAGAGACCCGGGTTCGGTTCCTAATAAGGGCACGTACCTCAGTTGCAGTTTGTCCCCAGCCCTGGTTGGTCATGCAGGTGGCGGCCACTTGATGTGTCCCTTTCACATCGATGTCTCTCTCTCTCTTCCTCTCTCTCCCTCCCACTCTGTCTGGACAAAAAATGGAGAAATGTCCTCGGGTGAGGATAAAAAAAAAATTTTATCCAAGGGTATTTATTCCATTGATTTTTTTTAGAGAGAAACATCAGTGTGAGACACATCAGTTGGTTGCTTCTTGCGCATGCGGGGCTAGGGATTGAACCTGCAACCCAGGTGCGTGCCCTTAACTAGGAATTGAGCCCGAGACCCTTTGGTGTGTGGGCCGAGGCTCTAAGTACACAGCCACACTGGCCAGGGTGGTGACTGGTTATTAGATGGGTCTGGGTTTCAGTTCTTTTTTTCCCACATGGTGGCTAATTGTTCCGTCAGCATTAGCTGTCACTGTCCTTCCCCCAGTTCCTGGTGCCTTTGTCCGGGGTCCGTGCGTGTGTCTGGCCCAGCCCGTCCACCACCCGCAGTACCACACGCTCTGACTGTGGTAGTCGCGTGTCTCGAGGATTCCAAGCGTGTCCCCCCTTCTAGACCGTTGCATTTGCACGGGAATTTGAGAGTCTGTTTCTGGACTAGCCCTGAAATCACCTCCTGGGCAGGACGGCACGGCCAGGGTGCGGGCCTCGGGCCTCGCGGGAGCCGGAAAACGTGCACGGACCACGCAGAGGCAGGAGCAGACCCTCAGAGACCCTGCACGCAGTAAGCGCTGTCACCTGACAAGGGACCTGGCCCCGCAGCACGGGCTGCAGCCGGCCGCCAGTGAGGAGCGTGATGCAGCGCTTCGAAGACGCCCGTGAAGACGCCTTCCCAAAATACTACAGAGCAAATCAAGAGAAGCAACATTGGAGAGAAAGATGAAAAAGATTAGACATTCTCTCAAGAAGGTCCAATAGCCAAGCGACAGGGATTCCAGGAAGACAGGAGGGCGACCAGCGTGGAGCTCGTGCAGCCCCTCCCCAGGCTGGGAGAGGCCAGAGATGCCCACACTGGCTGAGAGCCCTCAAACCCAGAACCCTCAAAACCAGAGCGAACAGGAGCTAGAGGGGGTTCCGAGAGCAGCGCCTGCTCAGGTCTGGGGTTACTGCAGCCCAGTGTTGGCTCAGCCCGTCTGGTGAGCTGCAGGACAAGTCTCGGACCATCTCCAGTACCACTCCACAACCCGATTGTGGGAACGTAGTGGGGTCTGCAGCCTGGCAGGGGGAGAGGGCACGGCTATCCTGGACCCCGATGGGCAGGGGCCCGGGGAGCAGCCCGCAGCTGGCAGAGCAGGGGCCCTGTTCACCTGTGTTGACCTGGGGTGAAGCGGGCTCAGTCCCCAGGACAAACCCCGAGAGATGTTAACCCCTTGAGGAGAATGTGCTTAGCACGGTTGTGATATTCTGACCTGACTGGGGAGGACGGGGAGGGGAGCTGAGGTCAGACGCCCACAGGCTGGATAGTGAGGTCCCGGAGCAGGTGTGGCGCTCGGAGGCGCTGCTCGCGCAGGGGCTGGCGCCGGGGTACGGTGCCTCACTGCCTTTTCTATACGCCTCGCAGAACCACCTGACCTTAACACTGCTCTTCTGACTTCGCTGGAAATGGAAATCTTGAAGATTCACCCAAAGAGAAAGCAGTGCTGGCTGGAGCCATGTCTCTCTTGCAGGCGGTACCCGCAGGTGACCTCCCTGAGGCTGGAGAAGCTGAGCCCCCGCGTGCTGAGCCGGCAGGTCCTGCGCCTCCTGGAGCGCTACGGCCTGGACCCAGGTGAGCGAGGCTCCGCACCTGCACCGTGCAGCGCCCGGCTGCGCACCCAGGGGTGCCAGGGCTGTGCTGCCTGCCGGGTTCAGGCCACTCAGGACCCACTGGCCCTGGTGACACCTTCCTGTCTACTGCCTGCTCCCCCTTGCAGCCCGCCCCGGGCCTGGTCACCAAGCAGCAGCCACCTGTGAGCCCTCTGCCCACCTGGGGGACCCCTGGGAGGCTGGGCCTCTGGGTGAGGACCACCAAGGCTGCACCTGCACTGTGCCCCTCCCCCATGCCCCTCCCCCTCCTCTTCCCTCCTCCCCAGGGTGACCACAGGCACCCTTCTCTTTGGTTCATCTCAAAGGCAAAGTCTTTACTAGATCATGGAAATTCTGTCTGAGTCCTAGTGTTCTGAGACTTGGTCAGGGATGGTGTTGAATTTTGTCACAGACCTTTCCTGCATCTCCCAGGGTGAGGTGCTTTTCCAGACCACAGGTGTCGGGACTGTGACTATGGCTCCTTAACTGACCTTCTGTGTCATACCAGCCTTGCATCCCTGGGGAGCCTGCCTGCCAGGCTGCAGGTCCGCCCACGCCACCGCCAGGCCGTGTGATGTCCACGTCTGTGTGCGCGGCGGACCCGGGGTGTCTGAGTCCGGGTGTGCACGAGGTTCAGCCGGCCTCTGAGAAGGGAGTGACCACAGCCCCGCTGTCCTCTGAGGTCGCCTGAGACGGGTGATTTCTTCCCCAGGGGTACAAATGGCCTGCGCACCAACCCCGCTCGTGGGACCGTGACCTCTGACACAGCCCAGCCCAGGTGCTTTCGGTTCCGTGGGGACAGCCGTCACCGGGGCCGTGACACCCCGCGCCACCTGGCAGCCTCTGGGGCCTTCTCTCTTCCCTTTTCATCTCCCTCCATCAACCGCACTTGAAGTGTTGGCTTCTCCAAAGAACTAGCTTTGGGCTTTTCTGCCAAGTTGAGATATAATTGACCTGTAACATCGCACTGGTTTTAGGTGCGCAACGTAATGGTTTGATATTTGTGTATATTGTGAAACGGTCACCACAGTGAGTTGAGCAAACATCCGTCACCTACACAGTTATCTTGTTTTCTCGTGTGAAGACGTTCAGCCCGTATGCGATGCGGGTATTGTTAACTTCGGTTCCCGTTCTGGGCGTGGCTCCCGGAAGTCTTCTCTCTCTCCCTCTCTGTTCATCCTCACCTGAGGATATTTGTTCCATTGATTTGTATTTATCTATTTTTAAATATTTTTTCTTTATTGGTTTTAGAGAGAGGAAAGGAGAGAGAGAGAAACATCGATGAGAGAACATCGATTGGCCGCCTCCTGCATGCCCCCCACAACCTGGGCATGTGCCCTGACTGGGAATCAAACCGGTGACCTCTTGGTGCAGGGTCGACGCTCAGCCACTGAGCCATGCCGGCCGGGCTTTCCACTGATTTTTAGGTAGAGTGGAAGGGAGGGAGTGGGGGGAGAGGGAGACACACACACTGATGTGTAGATACATCGATTGGTCAACTCTCGAACACACCCCACTGGGGCCAGGGGTCGAACCAACAACTCAGGTACTCGCTCGCCCTTGACCAGGACTCGAACCCTTTGGTCCTTGGGCTGACGCTCTAACCACTGAGAAAACCGGCCAGGGCAGGATTTCCTTCTTTTTAAAGGCTGAGTGATATTCCATCATCTCTGTGTTCCACCTCTGTATCCACTGGGCGCTGATGGACACGCAGGTTGTTTCTGTGTCTTGACCGCTGTGAATCAGGCTGCAGTGGACACGGGTGCAGCTATTTCTTCAAGACACTGATTTCATTTCCTCCAAACAAATGCCCAGAACTGGGATTGCTGGGTCCTAGGTCATTCTACTTTTCATTTTTCTGGGGACCCTCCGTACCATTTCAGTGGCTCGGCAGTCTGCATTCCCACCGTCAGGCGCGAGGGTCCCCTGTCCTGCACCCCCACCAACAGCTGTCTCTTGTCTTCCGGTGACGGTCATTCTAACAGGTGCGAGGGGACATCTCACTGTGGTTTTCATCTGCATTTCTCTCATCACTAGTGATGCAGAGCATCTCTCCACGTTCCTGTGGCCTGCTTGGGTGTCTTCTTCAGAAAAATGTCTATTCATTCCTCTGCCCGTCGTTAAATCAGATTATTTAGTGGTTTTTGTGCGTGTAGGGGGCGTGTTTTTGTTTTTGTTATTGAGTTGTATGAGTTCCTTATATGGTTTGGGTCCTAACCCTTATCCGATACGTGACCTGCACATATTTTCGCCCGCTCCGTGGGCTGCCCATTCACTTTCCAGCGTGTTCCTGTGCGGCACAGAGGTTGGCGTGGCGTGGTCCCACGTGCTGACGTTTGCTTCTGTTGCCCTGCTTTGGGCTCTTTCGTTCCCGCCTGGTGTGCGCCTCACCTGCCCGCCAAACTAAAGGTCAAGCCTTTCCGCTGCTTGACCAGATCCCACGTTTCAACGTACAGTATCGTTGTTACCGTTCAGCTCCAGTTTCAGCCACACTTTGTTCTTCTTTTGCCCGTGGGTTAGTTAGAAATGTGCTTCTCTGCTTCCAAGCCACGTGACATTTTGTCGTCTGTCGGGTTTGGTGTGTTCATCTCATCGTGGTCAGAGACCGTGCATCCTGAGACCTTGGATGGGCTGGGACGTATCGTCGGGAGGAATTCAGCCTCTCAGAAAGCTGTTGCTCCTCTTCCCTCTGCTGCTCAGACAGCCTTCGCCGTGTGGGGCTCAGCGGGCGGGGCTCAGCGGGCGGGGGCTCAGCTCAGCGGGTGGGGGCTCAGCCGGTTGGGGCTCAGCGGGTCGGGGCTCAGCGGGTCGGCCGGGGGCTCAGCGGGTCGGGGGCGGGGCTCAGCGGGTCGGGGCTCAGTGGGTTGGGCTCAGGGGCTCAGGGCTCAGCTCAGCGGGTTGGGGCTCAGCGGGTGGGGGCTCAGCGGGTCGGGGCTCAGCGGGTCGGGGCTCAGCGGGTCGGGGCTCAGTGGGTTGGGGCTCAGGGGCTCAGGGCTCAGCTCAGCGGGTTGGGGCTCAGCGGGTCGGGGCTCAGCAGGTGGGGGCTCAGCGGGTCGGGGCTCAGCGGGTCGGGGCTCAGCGGGCGGGGCTCAGCGCTTAGGGGCTCAGCGGGCGGGGGCTCAGCTCAGCGGGTGGGGGCTCAGCGGGTGGGGGCTCAGCGGGTCGGGGCTCAGCAGGTCGGGGCTCAGTGGGTCGGGGCTCAGCGGCTCAGGGCTCAGCCCAGTGGGTTGGGGCTCAGCAGGTGGGGGCTCAGTGGGTCGGGGCTCAGTGGGTTGGGGCTCAGCGGGTCGGGGCTCAGCAGATCGGGGCTCAGCAGGTGGGGGCTCAGCGGGTGGGGGCTCAGTGGGTTGGGGCTCAGCGGGTCGGGGCTCAGCAGATCGGGGCTCAGCAGGTGGGGACTCAGCGGGTCGGGGCTCAGCAGATCGGGGCTCAGTGGGTTGGGGCTCAGCGGCTCAGGGCTCAGCTCAGCGGGTCGGGGCTCAGCAGATCGGGGCTCAGTGGGTTGGGGCTCAGTGGGTCGGGGCTCAGTGGGTTGGGGCTCAGCGGCTCAGGGCTCAGCTCAGCAGGTCGGGGCTCAGCAGATCGGGGCTCAGTGGGTTGGGGCTCAGCGCTTCACTGCAAGGACGCTAGTTACAGATTTCCTTTTCCTCACTTTGCTTTGGATTTGTTTTTGGTTAACCCTCACCTGAGGATATTTTTCCATTGATTTTTAGATTGAGTGGAAAAGAGAGAGGGAGAAGGGAGGGGGAGAGAGAAACATGGGTGTGAGAGAGACACATTAATTGGTTGCCTCCTGCACGACCCTGACCGGTCTGGGGATCAAACCTACGACCCTTCGGTCCACAGGCCGACACTCTAATCGCTGAGCCAAACCAGCCAGGGCTCATTGGGCTTTTGAATCTGTGGACTGGTGTCCCAGGCCCCTCGGGGCGTGGAGGGGGCCGTGATGCTGGGTCGGAGAGTGTGGGGTGGAGGCCCTGGGGCCTGCGGACCGGGCCTGAGCCGCACTGTCTTTCAGCTTCGTGTCCCCACGCTGTCAGCCAGCGGCACCTGGCGGCCCTGCGGCACCTGTGCTACAAGCGGTTTGTGGAGGTGCGTGTGTCCCCAGAGGCCTGACCCCGGGCCTGCGGTGGAGGGGCCCACGCAGGCGGCATCTGCACCTGGGGTTGCTGCTGGAAGCTGACCTTGGGGCCCCTTTGCAGGGAAGCATGTCTCAGGAGAGCTGGGCCGACCACGTGCGGGTGAGTGGCCTGCGGAAGCCCAGCCTGGTGGGGGCGCCCGCTCCGGGCAGGGGCGGGGGTGCCCCGAAAGTGTGTGTGTGTGTGCAGACAGGCCTGTGGTCCAAGGCCCCTGCAGGTCGGTGGGAGAAAGGGCCCCCCTTCTGCAGCAGCCTGTCCTTCAGGTGGAGCCGGAGGGGGACCCTGAGTGGTCCTGGAGGAAGGGGGTCGTGGGGCCCCAGGCGCAGCGTGCGCAGGGCCCGGTCAGCGGGACCGCCCACCTCTGTCCTGGGCAGGCAGCACACTCTGTTGTCCTGCGTGGCATCCAGTGGGGGGCAGTGCTGAGCTGCCCCTGGCGTCCCGTGTGGGGAGTACGGTGAGTCACCGGAGAGGAACGCGGACCCCGGCAAGGCCCGGAAGGCCAGTCCCTGTGCCAAGGCCGAGCCTGCCGGAAGGGCAGCGGACATCCTGAGGAATGCGGAGGCTTCCACATATTGTGTCCACGTGGGACCTGCAGCCGGCGGGAAGCCGGGGGTCTGAGGCCGCTGGGGTGCAGAGCTGGCTGTGGGGGTGGCCAGCAGGGCCTCTCAGGGTTTGGAGGTGGGGAGGGCAGGGGACCCCAACTCTCATCCCTTCCCACCGAGTGGCAGCAGCCTGTGACCTCACGGACATGAGGCCTGGGCCAGGGCTGGGCCCCTCGGCTGGGCCCGCCGGTGGGGCTCCCTGGGCCGAGCTGGGGTGGGAAGGCCCCTGCTCCACGCAGGACACTGGTGGGGGGCAGTCTGCGGACTGGAGAGCAGCTCCGGGAGGTCCCATGGTCACTGCTGCCCGAGGGCTGCCTCTCTGTCCACTCTCCGGACTGTGGGCTCAGGAGCGTCCCACGACCTCCCCCTCTCCTGAGCATGGTGGCAAACCCAGAGCAGGGGCGAGGGTGCCTGCCGCCCAGGAGACAGGGCAGCTGTATTGGGAGCCACCCGTGGAGTGGAGAGGGGTTGAGGGTCAAGGGCCGGGGAGGAGCAGGGTCTGACCATGGTCCACAGGATGAGCAGGTCTTAGTCCTGGTGGCCCGAGGAGGGGGTGTTGGCAGTCCTGGCAAACAGGGTGGAGTGAGGGTGTGGACCTGGGGAGCGAGGCCTCGGCTGAGGGCAGGGCAGGGGCAGTCGACCTGTCTGGACAGTGGCTGTCACCCCAAGCATCTCTGTTGCGGGGGCCACTGCTGGGCTTGGGGGCTTTGGGATTGTCTGCACCCCACCCTGCGCCCCCCACGGAGCAAGGTGCCACAGCCCACCTCCTGCCCTGTCCCCAGGGCCTGGTGGGGCCTAGCCCGTGGCTGCAGGAGCAGTTGCTGGCCTCTCAGGCCGACGTGGCCATGGCTGCCCGCTGTGCCCAGGACCTGTCCCTGCCCGAGGACCAGCTGCCGGCCTCGGTGGCCACAGAGCTGCGCCGGCTCCGGCTCCAGGAGAGGTGAGCACCCCAGGCTTGGGGGCCGACGAGGGGCACATGCCTTGGGTCCCTGTCCCTTGGGAAGTGGCTCCGTGACTTGTATATGCGAGTGGTTTGGACATTAGACACAGAGAAAGCCAGGAATGGGGGGCACCCCCGTCCCCAAAGGGCAGGTAGGCAGAGTGCATGAGACAGAAGGGTCCCTCCTGGGAGCCCAGCAGCCCAGCTGCACCCCCAGGGCCTGTAGCCCCGGAGGGCAGACCCGCTCAGCCAGGTCAGGATGTGCTGGGGGGACCCCGGGACACCAGGTGCCACAGCTGTGCTCCTCCAGGACGGCCGAGGTGCCCTCCAAGGACACGAGGGGCCAGTGCTACCAGCTGCCCATCGCCAGGGAGGATGTTCGCTTCCTGGCCACGTGGCAGGACCTGGCCAGGCACGAGGAGGAGCTCCTGCAGGTGGGTCACCGGCTGGGGCTGCTGCTCGAGGTCGGGGGGCTCTGTCCACACAGGACCCGCTGCACTCAGCTGTCCATCCTGCCTCGTCCCCTGGCGTCCCGCATGGCAGGGCACCTGCACCAGCTGATTCACAGGCCTGGCCCCTTCTGTGCGGAGTGGGGGACGGCCCCACGTGTGTGGGGGCTCACCGGTGGCCACGCCCTCCCAGCAGAGGCACCTCACCTGGCCTTGGGTCCTCGGGGGCCAGGCAGGCTGGCTGTGCCCTTCTGGTCCTTGGCCACAGCCCCTCAGGCCTGCCTCTGTCCGCAGCCCGGCCAGGTGGTCGGCATGGACCTGGAGTGGAGGCCCTCGTTCTGCCCGGGGGGCCGACCCCAGGCGTCACTCATGCAGGTGGCCGTGGAGGGCCGCGTGTTTTTGCTGGACCTCCCTGCGCTCTCTCGGCCGGCAGGAGGGCGGACCTCCCAGGCCTTCTCCCGACTGGTGTCCCGGCTGCTCTCGGACCCGTCCATCACCAAGCTGGGTGAGCACAGTGCTCGCCTGCCCATCCCTGCCTGCCCAGGGAGGGTGCTGGTGGAGCAGGGCCCCTTCCTTAGGTGCTCACTGCCCAGTGGCCCCTGCCCACAGGTTACGGGATGGCAGGGGACCTGAAGAGCCTGGGGGCCTCCTGCCCCGCCCTGGCCCAGGCGCAGAAGCAGCTGCAGGGAGGCCTGGACCTGCTGTGGGTGCACAGGCAGGTCAGTGGGGTGGGGTCTGTCCTCTCGGTCCTTCCCGGGGGGGGGGGGGGGTCACTGCTCTGGCTCCCCCAGGAGCTCTCGGCGTGACCTAGGGGTTCAGACGTCAGTCCGCCCCAGAGCTGACCGGTGTGTGGCCTTGGCCCTGAGACCCCGCACAGCGGCCGTGGCGTCCTGGCCCTGCACTGAGTGCTGTGGGTGCAGGGCTGCCCCAGAGCCCACGTGGGCGGCGAGGGCACGGGTGGTCCCCCGGGCAGCCTCACCGAGGGCCCTGTCTTGGCAGATTCGGGCCGACATGCCTGCCCTGCGTGTGGACGGGGCTCAGGGGACGCGGGGCCTCAGCCTCCTGGTGCAGCAGGTGCTGGGCAAGCCGCTGGACAAGACACAGCAGCTCTCCAACTGGGACCGGCGGCCCCTGCGGGAGGAGCAGCTGCTGTACGCAGGTGCGCCCCGCCCCACCCCGCCCGCCCCGCCCCGCCCCGCGCCCACCTCCGGCCTCCCGGGCAGGAGGCTAAGGCCGGTCCCTGCCCACCCAGCTGCCGATGCCTACTGTCTGCTGGAGGTGTACTGGGCACTGTGCAGAGAGCCTGCCCGCTTCCAGCTGTCGGGGGACCTGGCCAGGAGCCCGAGGCTGGGGCACAGCAAGAGGTCGGGGGCCCCGGAGCCGCCAGGCCCCCAGGAGGCCTCGGCACCACCCCAGCAGGTGACTGGAGCCCCTCGGGGTCCCTTCATAGGATTTTCCGGAAGGAGGATCACTGTCCATAAAACAGGCACCTTGCGTGGGTGGAGGTCTGGGGTGGGGGAGGCCTGGGTTCCTCCCCCTAGAGAGAAGGGATACACTGTGGGCAGCCTCCTGGAGCAGGGGGTCCCAGCCCCTCCCGATACCAGGCCAGCGTGTTCCCTGAACCCCACTTCAGAGTACACGGGACCCCCAGGAACCAAGCAGGCTCCTCTTGGAGTCCAGCGTGGGTGACTCTGTCATGTTATCTGTTTCCTGCATCGAGCTCATGTTGCTCGATTCTCTTTATAAAGTTTTTCTGAAAAAGAGCAACCAGCCCGGCCGGTATGACTCAGTGGTTGAGCGTCAACCAAGAGGTCGCTGGTTCAATTCCTGGTCAGGGCTCATGCCCAGGTTGTGGGCCCATCCCCAGTGGGGGGCATGCAGGAGGCGGCCAATCCATGTTCTCTCTCATCCATGTTTCTCTCTCTCTCTCCCTCTCCCTTCCTCTCTCAAGTCAATAAAGAAAAAAGTACTTTAAAAGATTTTTTTAAAAGAACGACCACACAGCCCTGGGCCCCCACTCCCACCGAGCCGGGGCAGGTGCTGAGCAGGGCTTGTTGCAGGTGCCCGAGGTCCCGGCCAGGGCCTTCCGCGTGGTGTGTGACAGGATGCTGCAGGGGCTGGCACGCAGCCTGCGCTGTCTGGGCGTGGACGCGCTCGCGCTGGGTCCCGGCGAGGGCCCCCGCCAGGCAGCCGAGGTGAGTGGGGCCGTGCGGCCCGGGTCCTGGGTCCTGGGTCCTGGGACCCGGGCGGTGTGGGCGGCGCTGCAGTGGCGGAGGGCACGGCACCCCTGGAGCCCCAGGCACAGCGGTGGCTGCCCGGGCTGGGGTCTGCTGGCTGGAGCCCTTGGGCGGTCCTGTCCCCGGGGTGCCCTTTGGCATCTGGAAAGGCTGAGGGCTGTAAGCCCTTCTGTTCTCTGAGAAACCAGAGTGGATGCCTGGCGTGCGTGCAGGGCGCTGTCCATGCGGCACCGGTCACTCGCGGGCTCCTCACGCCCACGGGGGCTCCTCACGCCCACGCGGGCTCCTCACGCCCACGCGGGCTCCTCACGCCCACGCGGGCTCCGCTCACCCACACTGGGGCTCCACGGGGGAGGGGGCCCCGCCCCAGGGTCATGAAGAAACACCCAGCCCTGGAGGGCAGTCCAGGGTGACCCACCACGTGGGTCAGGGTGATCAGAACCATGGTTCTGCTTCTCCGCAGACTTGTCTGGTTATCTGTGCAGGTCACATTCGTCAGATAAAGTTCCTCACGCACGTCTTACCAAAACGGTCACAAGACCCTGGCTGGGTGGGAGAGACACGGGCCAGCAGCACCCCCAAAGGGCCCACAGCACAGGGAAGGGTATGCTGTCTAGTCAGGCGCCAGCCCGGTGGGGGCAGGGGGACCCCCACTCCCTCGCCAGTGGGGGGGCTGAGTTGCCCTGGACCCGAGCAGCTGTCTCCAAAGTCGGGCTGGAACTTGGATGGTGAGTGTCTTTAACAGGCGCGTTGAGATACAGTTCACACCACAGAGGGCACACGGTCAAGACACCGCTCGGGGCTGCTCGTGAGTCCGAAGCCCTGTGCAGCCGTCTCCAGTCAGTGCCCGAGAACAGTCATGCCCGAGGCCCCGCCCCCAGGCCCTGGCTGGGAGAACGGACAAGCCCCATGTCCTGAGGCTGTGGGGGGCAGGCCTGAGAACCTGCCGGGTGGGACCCCCACCTCCTGCGTGGCCCCTGGCACATGTGAACGGACGTCCACTGTCTCCCCCGTCTCTGGCCCCTCCCAGACCACCTCTCCCAGAGGCCTGGGCCCAGTGTCCAAGGAAGGTTGCACCCAGGGTGGCGATGGCCAGCATCCCTGCAGAAAACCCACCTGCCCCAGCCAGGGTTGTGTCCAGCTCACTGGGGCGGAGACGCGTGTCAGCCTGGCTTTCCGAGGGCTCCAGGCATCAGCGGCGAAGCGGCCCAGCAACCAGCAAGGAAGTGTCTTCCCACCGGCCCCGAGGGTGCCTGGGGTCTCCAGCAAGTGGAAGGCAGGCTCTGACCCCATGATCCTCGCCCTACCCCCGAAGTACACCTGTGAACTGCACGTCGTGGGAAAGGCTCTGCAGCTGTGTCTTGTGGAGCTCGGCCTCGGGCAGATCACTGCAGTTGTTCAGGGGGCCCGGTCCCCGCAGAGCCCTCAGCCACGCACAGGGAAGGCGGAATCAAAGGCCACACGTCAGGGCCTCGGGACCTCAGTCCTGCGGCCACAGGGGCTGCATCCTGCCGGCGCCCCAGAGCCTGGGAGCGGGTGCTTCCCGGGGGCCAGCTGCCAGCACCTGGGCTTCGGCAGGAGCCCCGAGCGGAACACGGAGCCCATGACCAGTCCCCGTGGCGCTGCTCTGACCACGTGACACGCTGCAGCAGCATTAGAAGAACACGGACTTGGGCCCCCGAGTGCGGCGGCTGGGACACGTACCTGAAATGGGGGTGGCTTTGAAGTCAGGTCGTGGCGGAGGCAGTCGGTGTTTTGGAGGTCACGACAGGAAAAGCGTGGGAGTCTGCACAGAAACGCAGGTGCGAGGGCCTGGTGGTGACGGCTGGGACGCCAGGTCGCAGCAGAGGGAGCTGCGTGCCCCGGGACACCTGCAGAGCTGAGGACAGACTGCAGGGTGAGGGGTGGAGGGAAAGAGGCAGAGGCAGGGCCGAGGTAAACACACTGACCTGGATGGAGCTGGGACACTTAGTCCAAGAACAGAAAGGTGACCATTCGTCAGACCAGAGGTGCCCAGCGCCCGAGGGCATGGGGAGCCACGGATCAGGGGTGTGGTCACCGAGGACCGGTGGCTCTCCAAGGTTTGGCCAAACCCGAGCCTCAGCCACCTCCGCAGGAACCAAAGTGAGAAGGAAGTCCACCTGTGGGCGCGGTGCCCAATGGCTGCAGCCCCCCAGTGGCCACCACAGCCCCGTCAGGAAATCTGCTTACACACAGCGGCGGCTTCTCTTCTGGGAGGCCCCTGTGACGTGGGTCAGTGCCGGAGCAGCTCCAGGGACGGTCTGCAGACTGAGTCCTGAGCAGTGGTTCTGAAATCGGTCTTCCACGGATCGGTCCTCCGGTGGGAGAGGTCTGAGCAACCGAGCCCGCGCCACCTCCGGACGCTCCGGTCAGCGACGGGTCAGGGCGCTGGGGCTCCGCCGGGGAAGCCCGTGAGGGCCTCCCTCCAGCTCACCCTGCACGAGGGACCAGAAGCTTCAGCGTCTGCCCCCAAAGGAGCCGCGACCTGGGGCCGCAGAGCTGGAGGGGCTGAAACCGAACCCAGAGTTTCACCTGTGCGTGGCCGGGTGACAAGCAGCAGCACAGCCGCTGCCCTGGCCTGTGCGGTCCGCACTCCCTGTCCTGCCTGTCCTATGAGGCCGTGTCCTCGGCCGATCGGCCTCCCGCGATGACCGGTGAGGTGGAGTGTTTCACGGGACCACCGGCCACTGGAGCCTTGTGTGGAAACCAAGCGTGTGTGACCCTGTCCTCAGGAAGGCCTGCTCCCCAGGCTGGCCCTCATCCGGCATCTGGGAGCTGCTGGTCAACAGCCCCCCGCAGATACAACACTCCCCAGACTGTCCCAACGGGGTGGCGTGTGTGGACCCAGCGGTCCCTTCGGGAGTCTGCAGCCGGGTCCATGCCAGCCAGAGGTGACATGACCGCGCGTCCCGGATGGACTGCTGCTGGTGTGGGGGGTCACGTCGCATGACCACCGCCACCCACATGCCCTCTGTAATGGATCTTGGCCATGAGCACAACCACGGGCCAGGCGGTTTGGGGGACCCTCCCACCAGTCTGCTCAAGGCCTGTCCGACAGCTAGTTCCCCTTGAGACCTGCGGGGCCAGGCCTCCTTCCTCCTGCGGAGGTCTAGAAACAGCTGGGGTGCTCGGAACTGCTGTCGCCGAGTTTGGGGTGCAGGGGAACACTTATCATAGCTGGTCATCTGCGTGAGTATTGATCTGACTGCTCCGACCTGTTTCACAGCCTTGATCACCAGCCTGCGCGTCCTTAGCTTTCGCCCGGGACTGGGCGTTTTGGTCGCTTATAAATTAAGTCTGGTTTCCTGCCGGCACGGGAACCGCAGGGCCAGAGTTCCTGGTCGCCTCTGGGTCGACCCCCTATCCGGAAACCTTGCGAAACTGCCTGTCAGTTCTGGGGTTCTCCGCGTGGGCGTGTCATCCGCACACGAGGACGGTTCCAGTCCTTTCCCAGCCTCCTGGCTTTTCTTTCTTTGCCTCATCTCACTCTCTTGGCCGAGGCCTCCGGGACAGGGCCGTGCAGGTGGTGGCCGGTGTCGTTGGATTCAGACGGAGCGTTCAACACGAAGCACAGTGGGCCCCACGGCCCCGAGGACGTCCCGCGACCCCACATGGGCTGGGAAAGACCACTCATCTGCAGCCACAGAGAGAATCGGGGGGGGGGGGTCTCCCCTTTCACCCGTGAACATGACCTTTTCCTTTGGAACTAACTTGTCTTTTTCCATGTTGCTGCTTTGGGTTTGTGGCCCCTGTCTGGGGGCTCGGGCCCATCTTGGGAGCACGTCCAAGTGGAACTTTAATCTCCCATCACCTTATTTTCAAGCCTTATAGACAAGTTGGGGGTTTGGCCTCTTCCGTTTCCTGCAACTCTGCATGACACGTGGCCGGCTGCTGTCCGGGAGGAGCTCCTGGTGCCGGCTTCTCTCTGTCACCAGCTGCACCCTCTCGGTCACGCTGGTAACCTGTGCCTTCCCCTGGGGCATGTCCCACAGAGCTGTCGCCCGGGCCCGCGGCGCGGCCTGGCCACGGCTGTGACAGCGACAGCGGCGACGGCCTGTGCACCTGCAGGCGTCCGTCAGTGAGCCTCCCACTTGGCCATGTTGGACCTTTCTGTTGCATTTTTTGTTTCTATCTCATTAATTTCTATTCTTATCTTTATAGTTTCCTTCCTTTGCTTTCTTGGGGTCATTTCCAAGTGGAGTGCTTCACTCTTTAATTCTCAGCCTTTTAAATTTTATGATGTAAACATTCGAGACCATAACTTTTCCTTGAAGTACTGTTTTCAATGCATTCCATGAGCTTTGTTTTTTTATATGTCGTCTTCTCATTATTTGGTTTAGTCCTGATCTTTTTTTTTTTAATCCTCACCCGAGGACATTTTTCCATTTTTTGTTCAGATAGAGCGGGAGGGAGAGAGAGGAAGAGAGAGAGAGAGAAACATCAATGTGAAGGGACACATTGAGTGGCTGTCACCCACATGACCAACCAGGGCCGGGGACAAACTGCAACCGAGGTACGTGCCCTTAGCGGGAACTGAACCCGGGTCTCTCTGGACCGCAGGCCGACGCTCCAACCGCTGAGCCAAACCGGCCAGGGCCATTTTTGAGTGTCTGTTATAATTACTTATTTGACTTAGTTCTTTAGAAGGCTGTTTTTGTTTTTTTTTAATTTCAGAAAGCTTGGAATTTGGGAGTTTTTTCATTATCTTTTTTTAATCCTCACCCGAGGATACTTTTTTCCATTTTTATCTTCAGATAGAGTGGGAGAGAGAGAGAAACATCAACGTGAGAGAGACACATCGAGTGGTTGCCATCCACACGACCCCGACCAGGGCCAGGCACTGAACTGCAACCGAGGCACGTGCCCTTGACTGGAATCGAATCTGCAACTCTTTGGTCCGCGGGATGATGCTCTAACCACTGAGCCAAACCGGCCAGGGATTCGTGATCCTTTTAAACAGATTTCTAACCTAGCTGAATTATAGTCAAGGAGCTTAGTCCGTATACTGCCAATTTAGATATTTGTGAGGACTGACTTGGTAGCCACCGGGGTGATCCTTCTTATAAATGTTCCATGTGGACTTCAAAGCATACATATTCTCCAGTCATGTTCATCCCGCTCACGCACACACACACACACACTCACAGTCATACACACTCACAATCACACACACATTCACTCACATAGTCACAGTCACACACAGTCACACTCACAGTCATACACACAATCACACAGTCACACAGTCACTCACATAGTCACACTCACATAGTCACACACAGTCACACTCACAGTCACGCACATGCACACAGTCACAGCCGCACAGTCACACACACACTCATAGTCACTCACAACCGTGCACCCACACTCAACCACACTCACACTCATAGCCACACTCAGTCACACTCACACTCATACAAGTTGCTCACGCACAGTTGCTCACACAGTCACACACATTCACATAGTCGTATACACACACAGCCACACTCACAATCACATACACACATAGTCACAGCCGCACACACAAAGTCACTGTCACACTCAGTCACACACACAGTCGCATACACACAGCCACACACTCATAATCACGCACACACAGTCATAGCCACACACACAGTCACACAATTCTCAGTCACACACACAATTGTGCACTCACACTCAGTCACACTCACAGTTGCACACACTCAGTCACACTCACTCATACAAGTTATACACACTCACAGTCATACAGTCACACACATCCACACACACTCACACTCAAATCACCTGTGCTCATTTGACTGTTTTTCTGCCTGATTCAATCAAAGACCGAGAGAACTATAGTGAAGTCTCCTGTGATGGTGGATTCATCAAATTCTTGATGGTCATTTCAGTATTTATTTGTTAAAACTTGTTATTAGGCATACGTGCACACGATTTTTAGAATTATTCCATTCACTCCACCGCCATTTTTTCTTCCAATATTTAGAATTCTTGTATCTTCCTCTTGGGTGAACTCTTGTATGAGGTGAACCTCTTTGGCTCTAGTAAAACTTTTTACCACAAAGTATATTTAAACTAATATTAATACCATTTCCAGAATTCTTTGATTAGTATTTGTATATTATTTTCTCACCTTTTCATTTTCAACATTCCTTTTATCTTATACATTCGGTGTATTTCTTATAAACTGCTTCTAGCTGGATTTTTTTTAAAAAACGTACTCTGACAGCCTTTGCTTTTCAACTTGCTAATTTAGTCCATTTACATTTTTTGTAATCAATTTTTGGGTTTAGCTGTACTGTCCTGATTTGTGCTTTCCACTTGTCCTACTTTTACTGTTCCTTTTTCCCTTTCTTGTATTCTTTTAGCTTTTTCACCCCCGTTCTATTTTTTCCTCTATTAGTTTGAAAGTTATAAATACTATTTCTATTCTTTTAAGGGTTGCCCCAGAAATTTGAGCACGTGTATTTGAGTTCACAGTGACTCAAGTTAAAACTAACACAGGCACCTCCGCTCAGTGTAGCTTTCTCACCATTTCCCATCTTACCTGTTATTATTTTCCATCATTTTAACAAACTGTGCTGTTTCTTAATTCTGCCGATTAGACGTCATATTTGCTTTGTGTGTATGATGGCTCTGAGTTCACGCGGTGTGCATGTGCATGTGCACGGACATGCTTTAAGGAAAACCAGCTCTTTTTTTGCTAAAAGATCTCCCTTTGCTATGTCCTTTCATTGGGGCCATTGTCCCCAGCACGTTTCTGCTCCCTCTCTCCCCTGGAAGGCAGTGCTGCCGGTCTGCAATGCTGATGTGACAGAACTTTGGAAACAGCCCACGGTCGCTTGTGTCCGCGGCTCCTGTCGAGCTGTCTGCGTCTGCCCTTTGTCAGCTCTCTGGAGCTAGTCGGGACTTTCTCTCGACCGCCCTTTCGTTGGGTTCTCTCCTCACCTCAGTTGCATTTTTAATACTTTTATTCATCACATAGGTGTGTATTCGTCATCGCTAGAAATAATCACTTGCTTTATTGCTTTTTTCTTCTGTCTTGTGGTAAAATAGACATAACAAAGTGTATCATCTTAACCATATTTGAATTTGCAATTCATTGGCATTAAGTACATTCACAATGTTGTGTTACCATCGCCACTATCTATTTCCAGAATTTTTTCATCATCCCAGACAAAAACTCTGTCCCCATTAAACAGTCATTCATCACCCCTTCTCCGACTCTGGGAACCATCCTTCCGTCTGTCTCCAGGAATCTGACCTTCCCCAGTCCCTCATATAAGTGGAATCATACAGTAGGTGTCCTCTGTGTCTAACTTACTTCACTGAGCATAGTGTCTTCAAAGTCCATCTGTATTGTAGCATGTGTCAGAAGACCCTTACTTTTGTTTTTTGTTTTTGTTTTTGTTTTATCCTCACCTGAGGACATTTTTGCATTTATCTTCAGACAGAGCAGGAGGGAGAGGAGGGGAAGAGAGAGAGAGAGAGAGAGAGAGAGAAACATTGACATGAGAGAGACACATCAAGTGGCTGCCACCAATGCAACCCCAACTGGGGATGGGGCCAGACCGCAACCGAGGTACATGCCCTTAGCGGAAACTGAACCCGGGACTCTCTGGTCTGCGGGCCAACGCTCTAACCACTGAGCCAAACCGGCCAGGACGACCCTTACTTTCAAAAACAGAATAAATGCCATGCATGTGCATGTGTGTGTGTTTTGTGTTTGTTAATTCATTTGCCTGTTGATGGACATTCAGACTACTTCCACCTTGTGGCTACTGTGAATGATGCTGTTCTGTACCTTAGAGCACAAGCATCTGTTTGAGATTCTGCTTGAGATTGTTTGGGGTATAGACCCAGAAGTGGACTCGCTGGGTCACATGGTCATCCTGTGCTTAACTTCTGAGAAACTGCCGTACTGTTTCCACGGCGACCGCACCGCTGTGTATCCCCGCCAGCAGTGTGTGAGGCCCCGCTATCTCCATCCTCACCAGCACGCACTTCCTTCTCCTTCCTTCCTCGTTTTTTAAAAATAAAAGTCATCATAATAGGTGTGACTTGTGTCACTGTGGTTTCGACTTGCATGTCTCTAATGATTAAGGGTGTTGAGTGTCTTTTCATGTACTGCTTGGCCATTTGGATGTCTTCTCTGGAGAAATGTCTATTCAAGTCTTTTTCTCTATTTTCCAGTTGGGTTATTTGCCTTTTTGTTGTTAAGTTGCAGTTCTTTATGTTTTCTGGACATTAATCCCCAATAAGATATATGATTTGCAGATATTTTTGTCCATTCTGTATGTTTGTTGTTGTTGTTTTTAACTTTTTTGACAGTGTCCAATATGTACAAAAGTTTTTCATTTTCATGGACATCAGTTTATCTGTTTTCAATTTTGTTGTCTTTGCTTTGGGTGCCATGTCCAAGACATCACTGCCGAATGCAATATCATGACACTTTCTCCAGTTCTCTTTTGAGAGTTTTGTAGTCTTGCCCTGGCCGGTGTAGCACAGGTGGTTGGAACATCATCCTGTACGCCAGAAGGTGGCAGGTTCAATCCCCACTCAGAAACGAGCCCAGGTTGTGAGCTTCATTCCCCAGCTGGGGCGTGTGTTTTTCTCTCTCTTCCTCTCTCTCTAAAAATCAACAAAAAAGAATTAAAAAAAAAAGTTTTATAGTCTTAGCTCTTACGTCCTTGGGCTGGCCCCTTGCATCCTCAAAGACAACTCGTGACTCCTAAGCAACCGTGCTGACCACAGCGACATCACCGTGCCGGACATTTCCGTCTGCCACACCTCACTGGCGGGCACGTTGCCCGGGTCGTGTGGGCCCTGTGCTGGATCCTGAGTCTTTGCGACGCGACGCGACGCTTGCGGACTTTGACACTAATTCACGTTCTGCCTGACAAGAGGTTCCCGCCTCCTTGTGCGCGGTCTCCGCCCCAGACCTGGAGCTGGCCCTTCCTCCTACAGGCTCCGACTTCCCGCGGCGTGGGGCCAGGCAGACACCAGTCTGGACACAGGGCTGGTTCTTGTTTCTAGGCCTTCGCAGCGGGGGAGTGATGAAATACGTACGTGTATATGTATATGTATATGTATATGTATATGTATATGTATATGTATCAGACGCTTATACTTCCATTCCTCTCTGGGGCTCGTTGCACAATCCCCTTCACTTTAACCCAGATCTCCTTTCTCAGCTGCAGAGCCTCCCACTCATGACATCACATTACTGTCTGTTTTGTGTCACCATCCACACACAGACGTTTCAGAATAACAACGTCCGTGTCCTCACCAACACCAGGATCCCTGCAGGGTACGGCCACTTGCGGTCTGTAGTGCGGTGGCCTCGAGACATGTGGTCAGTGTGCTGCTTCCCTGTGCCTGGGACACTTCCCTCTTTTCGGTTCAGTTCTTTCATCTGCTTTGGATTTTTACTTTTTCATCCTCACCCGAGGCTATCATTCCATTCATCTTCAGAGAGAGTGGGAGGGAGGGGGGGAGAGAAACGACAACTGGTCGCCTCCCACGTGACCCTGACCAGGGCCGGACACGTGCCCTTGACCAGAATCGAACCCACCACTCACTGGTCTGCGGGCCGACACTCTAACCACTGAGCCAAATCAGCCAGGGCTCCTTTGGATTTTTAGAGACAGCTTTTTAAATTTAATTTTGTTTGCAATTACGTAAAATCTTTGCAGGACTCTAAGACCAAATCTCTACAACGAGGCAATGCCCAGGACAAACCCAGGACGGGGGGCTGCTCTGGGCACGCGCGGGATGCACGTTTACCACAAGCAGGAGGACTTGGGCAGGCCCCAGGCAGAGGCCACTTTGGGGACAAAAGCAGCCCCACCCAAGGTGGTGGTGTGCCCTTCACTGGTCGTCTTCTCTCCTGCACAGGTCGCCCGGCAGGAGGGGAGGGTCATCCTGACCTCGGGGCAGCCGTACCACCAGGTGAGCACCGCCTGCGCCCGCCCCCCAGACCCCCAACTCCGGCTCCGCAGTGGGGCGAGAGCAGAGGGCTGCGTCCTGGGTGGACCAAGGGGCAATTCTTGGGCCCCGAGCTCGGGGAGGGGGTGGCCTGGGGGTTCTGGGCTCAGCCGCATCTCCCCGCAGCTCCAGGCACAGGTGGGGGCTGGGCGCTGCTTCCGGGTGGACCGCTCCCTCAAGGCCCAGCAGCAGGCCAAGGCTGTGCTCCGGCACTTCAACGTGCGCGTTGCCCACGCAGACATCTTCAGCCGCTGCCAGGTGGGTCTCGTGCCCCAGCCTGCCTCGGTGCCCGTGTGAGCCCTGGGGCTGCCAGGGAGCCCCTGTCACGGGAACCGGGCACGTCCCTGGAGGGTGCTGGGCACCAGAGGCCCTGAGCCTTGGCGTTCCTGCTCATCCCGCAGTAGCCACTGGCTCAGTGGGCAGTGTGCTCCCTCCTCCCCACCACCCACACACCACGTGCCAGGTAAACAAGGGCTCGGGAGGCACTGTCACCTGGGGCCGGGAGGACGGACGCAGGCGGCTGAGGTCCAGGGAGCAGCTCGGCCGGGACGTCCTTGGGATTTGGGGAATGTCCTGCACCCAGGGCTGGCCTCCCGCCGGGCCTCTGGACGGAGTGAAGGAAATCCTGGGAAGTCCTGTCTGGCTGGGCTTCTGGTGCAGAACATTCTGGAGTTTGGGCCACAGAGAGGAGGGGCCCGAAGGGCTGCCCCGCCGGCTCATTCCTGCACCGGCACCTGGGGCAGGCGCCCAGCACAGTGCGAGGAAGAAGGCCAGAGGGAAGCCCCTGTTTTCAGGCTGGGCCCCTGCCCTGCCAGGACCACAGTGGCCCTGGGCCACGGGAAATGAATCCCAGCCTTTCCCTGGCTGAGCTGGGGAAGGGCAGGAACTGTGTCTGCTGCCGCTTTGTACTCACGCTGGCGAGTGTTGTAAAGACCCCAGGACGTCCGGGAAGCAGGGAGGCATTTTAATGAGCTTTTCAGGGCCTCTGCTGGTGCGTTTTCTTGAGAAAACAGGAAGTTGGGGAACTGGGAGGAAGTCCCCTCTGGCGCCCTGGGAAGCCCAGTGCTGGGGAGCAGCCTGAGCTCCATCAGACCCCCGAGGGCCAGGCCCGGAGGGCGGCCTGGGTGAGGCCGCCGCGTGGGGGTTGGGCTGGGAGAGTGCCTGGGGGGCCGTGGGGCTCATTCACAGGCTGGGAGGCAGAGCTGCCCCGAGGGGACCCGCAGGTGACCGGTGGGAGGGCAGTGCCCAGCGGGGCAGCAGTGGACAGACCAGGGGGCGGGGGGCCAGAGAGCAGGTGTGGCGCCTGCCCAGGTGAGGGGCAGAGGGCTCAGAATCCGGTTCCAGTGTGTGGCCAGGTCCCTAGGTTTTCGGCTGAGCCCGTGGTCGGGGAGGGAGTGTGCTGGTCTGGGCTCTGGAGTCTGGTGTGGGGACAGGGCAGGCACCAACCCCTGGGGGTTGGGACGTGGGGAAGGGGAACGGGAGCCTGCCCGACCTCCTGCTTGTAGTAAACGCTTTCGACATGGCGGGAAGGGGCAGGGTCCCAGGCAGGGCCGGTGTGTGGCCCCAGCGAGGGGCTGGCGGTGCAGGGCAGTAGGTGATGGGAGCCTGATGTGAGGCCAGACGTCAGGGCCCGTGGGCCTTGGTCAGGGAGTGGGGACACCAGGGCCGGGGGGCCACCGAAGCTCACAACTGTGCAGCAGCCCCAGCTGGGCTCAGGCGGGGTGTGCCCAGGGCGGGGCCCCCTGGGGGGCAGACAGGTGTTTGGGGGACGTCCCCAGGCGTGCACAGGCCCAGCTGGAAGGAGCATGAACAGGACCAGGGGAGCGAGAAGGGGGTCTCAGAGAAGCCAGGATTTCCGCATCTGAACCTGGCCTCAGTGACTGCGGCGGTGTTCCGGGCACAGTGGGGGGACGAGCTGGCGCGTGGTGAACCAGCTGGTGGCGTGAGCGCCTAGGCCAGAGGCCGGGCTCCCAGTCACCAGGAGCAGAGGCAGCTCCCTGCTGAGCTGCCACACGGGGTCCAGGCAGGCCTCAGGCTCGCTCCCACCCTGCCCCTGCTCCCCAGCCTGCCTATGTTCCTGGTGAACCCCAGAGCTCAGCCTGAGCAGCAGCTGGGAACAGCTGACCACCAGCCCTGCACACGGCCACCCCACTCCCAGCCCACTGCCAGGGGAGTGCTGTTCGCAGGGCCGGTCGAGGTGGACCAGAGGCCCGCCTACAGGTGGACACCAAGCCCAGAAACGGTGCCACACACTCACCCCACGGTGATGGCCGGAGGCTCAGCCTTCACAGTGACCGGGCTGCTCCCTGGGCTGCAGACCCCGGCTCTGTCCCACAGGTCGCAGCAAGGGCTGGGCTGGCTCGTGAGCCCATCTGGACATCAGGGGGCGCTGGCAGGCAGAGCGGGCCCTCAGACTGCCCCAGAGGGCTTCTGTGCTGTGCTCGGCGGGGGGCCTGCCCTGCACCCCAGCGGCCTGCGCACCCTGGCCACTGGCTCGGAGCCTCCGCTGCCCCGACCTGGCTGGAGCTGGCCGCCTCCCTGGAGAGCTCCCGCCGCCAGGCCGTTTCCATTTCTTTTCCTTCCTTCTGCTATTTTGGTGCCGTTCCCAGAGGGAAAACCCACCACGCGTTCCCAGAGCAGGCCCAGCCGCGCTCGGGCTGGCGCGTGGAGGGCACTCGGGAGAGCGAGGTGGGAGAGGGCCACAGGCTGGCCGGGGTCTGCAGCCTGGTCCCCGCACCGCCTGGCCCCCAGCAGCATGACGCCGCACCTGGCGGGTGCCCTGGGCACTGGGATTCCACTGGGATGCCCGCTGTGGGGACAGAGAACCCCTCCAGCCACGGGCGGGCGGGGAAGGGGCAGTGGGCTCCTCCCAGAGGGCAGGGCTGTGACCCCTGAAGCTGGTGATCTGGGCCTGGGATGATCCGTCAGGAGCGGCTGCCAAGAGGCCGTTCCCAGTGCCGTCCACCATGGGAAAATATTTTATCAAAGAAATTTGAGTTTAAAAAAAAGGCCTACGCACGAACCCTGACATGGCCAGGCAGAGCGTCTATTTTTACTGTCCCTCCGGTCCCCCCGCCGCGGTGGGAGCCAGAGCCCGAGTGGCAGGAGTGTCCTGGACCTCAGTGCTGCTGGCCCCGGAAGTGGGCACCCAGAATGCAGCTGTGAAGGGGGCTCATGGTATCTGCCCCCAGTGCCCACCCCAGAGTCCAGACCCAGGGGGTAGCCGGGAGGCCCATGCCCGGCCTCGTCCCTGGGCCGGGAGACCCTGCCTCTCTCCTGATGACCAGCCCCAGACGGAGGGACAGACAGGAAGAGGCTGAGCTGCACTGACCCCACCCCTCCCCGGCCATTGTGCTCGAGGCCCCCAGCCCAGTTCCCACACTCGGTGCCCCCGGGGTCACACAGGCACAAAGGCTGTGGGAGGGGTGGCCACCGCCCTGCTCCTGAGGTGGCAGGAGGGGCCACCACGGGGAGCTCTGGAGGAGGACGGGGCAGGAGCAGCCGGCCTGCCAGCCTGGAGGGTCCAGTGTCTAAGGCTCAAGGACAGTGGGAGCCACCAGGCAGGTCCCGGCAGGGTTGGGGCCCGACTATGGATGCTGGTGGGGATGATGGCCGGACGGGCAAGGTCAGCACAGCCCCCAGGAGTGACAGCAGGGTGGGGTGGGTCGAGGCTGGTCACAGCATCCCAGGAGGCCCCCCGGGCCCCCCCACAGCTTGTGGGCCTCCCCGTCTGCCCCTCCCCCTTCCAGAAGAGCCCTGGGTCTCAGCCGGCACCCAGCCTCAGTTCCTACCAGATGGCCCTTGAGGGACCAACCCAGACCCCACCACCCTGGGGCCCCTGGCTCCTGGTGGCCCTGATCCAACCCCTGAGCCAGCAGGACACCCACACCCTTCACACCACAGCTCAGCAGCTGCCGGACATGGCCACCTGGCAGGCAGCCCCGGCCCCTCAGTGTGTCGTCCCGGGACCCACACCAGTGCTCAGGAAGGGAGGTGTGAGCCCCAGCCTGGTTCACACCCTTTCTCTCACCCGTGCCTGGGGGGGCCAGACCTTTGTCCTGACAGGAGCTTGTGATGGGTGCTCCCATCAGCGGTCGGGGGCCCTCCAGACAGGCTTCTTGGGCTGCACCCCTGGATTTTGACAGAAGCATGAAAACATGTCCTGCCCACTTCCCAAAGGGGTGGCAAGCTTACAGGCTCCACTCAGAGGCCGAACCCAGGGGAGGGTGGGCATGCTGCCCGGGCTGCTGTGGGAGACGGGACTGCGGGCCACACATGCCACCAGTCGGGCTTCAGCCTGTCCAGTGCAGGCCCACCCCATGGCAGCCGAGACAGGCCCCTGGGAGCTGGGGGAGGGCGGCAGAGAGGCCAAGAGCTAGACCGGCTGGCACCCCAACGCCATCCCCTCAGGCCTGGGCCCCGCCAGCTGAGAGAACCCCGCCACGGGTCAGAGGAGCTGGGTCTGCCTTCCCTCGGCGCCTCGCCTCTGCTGGCCACTGTCACAGTCCTGCTCCCGGGAGCCCCGGCCATCCAGCCACCTGGAACCGCTGGCCAGACCTGGCAGAGGCCAGCCCCCCCGACCATCGCCCCCAGGGCTCTGCTGCGGCCTAGACCTGGGCTCGGAGAAACAGGGAAGGCGGGCAGAGTGCCCACAGCGTGCCTACCACGTGGCCAGGCCTCCAAGGGGCAGGCGGTGGCTCGGGGTCTATAGGACCCGAGGCTCAGGGCTGGGCTGGCGGCACCTGGTCCTGCGTCAGCCACTGCGGCCCTCGAGCCACATGCCGTGCAAGTCCGATCCGTGTCCACAAACACCTCAGTGTGCCCAGCCCGTGGCTGCTTTCAACAGGCTGCAGCCCCCAGGAAAGGTCCCCACACCTGGCCCCGCCCCCGCCTGCAGCAGGGACTGACTACCCAGGGGCCTGGCTGGCATCTGAGAGGGGGCGCTCCTTACTTGGAGGCAGTTGCAGCCCCAAAGCAGAAGTGGGGCAGGGCCAGGAGCAGTCAGCGGCTGGGCGGGTGGCCATGGGGCCTGGATGGGGGGGCAGGACAGGCTGGTGGCCTCGGGTGTGAGGCCCAAGGGGCTGCCGGTCAAGGAGGCATGGGCAGCTGTGGCTGGAGTCTGGGAAAGGTCCTCAATGTGAGAGAGCAGCGTGTCCAGGCAGCGCCGGCTCCGTCCATGTCCTGAGGGCAGGAGCCTGTGTAGACAGCCAGTGCAGCAGGACCCCTATGGACATGTGTCCCCCACCTGCCTGGCCACCTCCCCCTCTAGCTGCACAGAGTAAGACAGGGGCCAGGGAGGGGGGACTTCCCACCCCCCGGCAGCCCTGCTCTCTGCCCACCCACCCGCCTGAGGCTGTCAGAGCCCCTGTGGGAGCAGCCTGGCTGGCGGGTTCTGGGAGCCATCTTCTGGCCGGATGGGGCCTGAGACCCTGCCAGCCTGGGGGGCCGGGGGCTCAGGAGAAGGAGCCGTGAAGGGAGAGATCTGCTCAGCCAGCCCTGCACCCTCCCTGGAGGTGTGCTGTGGGGACCCCAGGAAGTGGGGAGAGCCGGGCTCAGGCAGCAGCTGCTTCTCCCCATCTCGGAAAATCCATCTGATGAGGTGCAGGTGTTTGGGAGGGGCAGGGAGGGGCAGAGGCAGGAGACCCTACACTATGCTCACAGATGCGGCCCCTCCGTACTGCCAGCCCCCCACTCACATCAGCCCTCTGTAACCGTCCTAGCACACCCTAGCTCCTGCGGCATCTGAGGCCCTACCCTCTCCTCCTGCCCTGCCAAGCCCCAGTGGAGGTGCTGCTTCCTCCAGGAAGTCCTCCAGGCGCCCAGCCAGCTCTCAGAACTGCTCTCTGTAAGAGGACTTTGGTACTCTCTGTCTTCCTGGACCCTGACCACAGAGGCCAGGGCTGGTCCCCTGGCCCTGGTGCAGCCCTGACCCAGTGGGTGACAGGCCCCAGGCTGTCCTGCTTGGATTCGGGGTCTGCCACCTGAGGTCTGAGCGCCCGGCTCCTCTCCTCTGGGGCAGGGGGGGCATCCCAGGGCCGCCCCGACCCCATCGGGTGGACTCCCAACTTCCCCAGCCTGCTGCCCGCCACCCCTCCCCATGGCCCTGGGCGGACGGGGTCCCCCAGCCCCCTCCCTAACCCCGCAGCCCCGGTGGGAGGAGGCGCCCACCCGACCCCCGGAGCCCCCGGAGCGCTGGGCGGGCCAGGTCCCCCCGCGCCCCTCGCCCTCCCCCCTGGGCGCGGGAAGGCGGGCTGCAGGCGGCCGTTTGCTTTTGAATCTCGGCCGGCGCCCTGAGTGGCCCTTTCAAAGGCCGGCCGGGGGCGGGAGCGGTTCCCAGGCGCGCCCCGCCCTCCCCGCCCGCCCCTCCCCCCGCTTTCCCACGCGGCCCGGCCGCCGGCGGGTTCTCACGGCCGCCGCCCCTCCCCCGCCTGGGAACGGCCCGCTGCGCCGGGGTGCCCGGGAACCCCGGCATGGGGGGCGCCTCTCGGGCTCCTCGGGACGGGGTGGGGGTGGAGGGCAGCGGGGTAATCGCCTGGGGGGCGCTCCGACGCCGCGGGGGGCGGGGTATGTGCCGCTTGGGAGGTACTGAGGGGAGAGCCTCGGGGAGGGGGAGGGGTGTGCTGTGCCGCCTGGGGGTTACTCTAGGCCACCCGGGAGGGGGTGCCTACTGAGGGGCCTGGGGGGTGTGGCGCCACCCCCCCTCCCCCCCAGGGCCTAAGGCCAGACTGAATTTGATTTCACCCAGGACAGGTGGTTGCCCCGCACCCACTCACGGAGAAACCTAGGGGGATCCCAGAGCTGCCTGGGGACCCCGAGCCCGGCCGCCCCCTGGGGCCTCGCCGCTCCGCCGGAGCCGGGCGGGCGGGCGGGCCTGGGTGTGCAGCTGGCAGGTACGCGCGGAGCCGGCCACGTGCGCGCCCCGCACCGCCCGAGGTCGCACCGGCCCTGCCCTCCTGGAGCCCCGCGCTGGTCCCCCGCAGCGCCCAGGGGGCGGGGCGCCACCTGTCCGCCCTTGGCTCCCAGCCCCCCGCCCACCCAACGGGCTGGATTTCGGGGTCTTACACGGAGGGGCCTTGGAGAGCCTGCTCTGGGCTCTCCGCCCGCTGACCCGCACGGTGGGTCTGCACACCGGGCCCTGAGGGGACCAGGGGCTGTGGGCGGCACAGGGGGGGCAGAGCTGCCAGGGTGGGGCTGGGCACTGAGTGGGAGGCCTGCCCACTCGTCCTGTTGCAGCCACTTCCCAGGGCTCAGCCTGCAGGCCCCAGAGCAAAGGGTCAGACCCTCCCATTGCCCCTGGCCGGGGGGACCTCGCAGGCAGGGCCTCCCATTCAGACTCCAGTGTCCTGGACTCCGAGTCTGTCCTTGTGCCCGGGGCAGCTAAGACAGGGCTTTCCTCCCATGCCAACGCCCCCCTTTTCCTCCCTCACCATCGGAGGGACCAGCACAGGTTTGCCCCAGCGTGGCTGCGGGGCCACTGCTGGTCTGGGCCTCCCCAGCCACTCGACGCGTGTTCTGGGTTTAGGCCGGAGGCTCTGCTTCCAGAACGTCAGGCAGATGTGGGCCCACTGGGGCTAAGGGGGGTCCCATTCGGGGTGCCAGACCCACACCTCCCTGTGAGGCCGAGGCCCAGACTCAGGGGTGCCAGCCTTGTGAAGCTACATGAGCCAAGAGCCTAACCGGGCTGGGAAGTCCCAAATGCTGTTGTCCCCTCCCCCACCTGCCTTAGAACCCTCGCACCCTGAAAATGCCCCGTGGGGTGCTCACACAGACACGGGTCAGCAGAGCACACAGTCACGGGCTCCCAGGCAGACCCGGCTCAGCTGCCCACTCTCCCACCTCTCACGCGTGGGTGCTCATGAGAGGCACCTGCCAAGTGCCGGCTTTCACATAGCATGCCCAGACCTGGCCGGCCTGGGGACTCCTGGAGCCCCAGGACCCAGGGCCCGACCCCCCACAACCTGCAGTTTGCTGAGAGCGCCTGAAGCCCATCCCCCGCTGTCTGTGCAGACATTGTCCTGGCCCCACAAAGGGGATGGGCAGTGGCCCGGTGGGGGAGGGGCCGGCCCGTGGGAATAGACCTTCTTGAGCCTGGGGGTGGGGCGCACGAAGCTAGGCCCCTGCAGGGCCACTATCCCAGGTCTCAGACGCTGAGGACCAGGCCAAGGCTGGGGGACCAAGCCTGCTTCATGGGAACAGAAGAGCCAACCCACACTCCCCAGCCAGGAGCCTGCCTGGGGCCTGGGGCCTGGCCCTCCTGCCTCTTCTGTGTCCTGCCTGTGGGTTGGGGGTTGCACCCCACAGTGTCCTGCGAACCTCACTGTGGGCTGTCTTTGAGGGGCGCGGCCACAGTCCTCTGGCCCCCACCCCAGCCCATCTGCAGTGGAAACCAGAGCTGAACTGGAGGGACAGCGCCCAGTGCAGGGCCAGCGCTGTCTTTGTGGGCAGAGTTGGGTAACACACTTGTCCTGGGGGAGGGCCATGTCACCTCTGGGAGCAGATGGCTCGGGCCCCATCCGTTGCTCTGGGAAGGCGTGGGAGACTGAGGTGTGGAGCTGACCCAGGCTGGGCGCCGACCTGCTTCCTCCCGGCCGGCCCCACCTCCATGCAGGGATCAGGTTAACACCCCAGGCCAGGGTCCCTGTCCCAGCCCCTTGTCCCTGGACCCAGCACCATTTGTTGGGACATCTCTGGGCGGGGGTCAGGTGGCCAAGCCAGCTGGCGAGGCCTCAGGACCCACCTGTCCCAGGATAGCAGGGACCAGACGAGCAAGTCACCCCGGGGCAGGGACACTGGTGTCCTGAAACCGACACATCCGTGGTCCCCCTCCCAGACGTGGTACCTGAGACACTGCTGTGGAAGGTGCGGAACCACCTGAGGCTGAGCGAGGACGAGGGTGACTGACGTCCATTCTCATCTGCGTCTGTGTGTGTGTGTGCATCGCTGTTCATTCCTCTCCTCAGTGAGAGGTGACCCACTATTCCAGAGCAGCTCCTCAGCCCAGACCCAGGCCCCTCTGTGGGGTCAGAAATCCCAGCAGGGGCTCCCCAGGCACCGTGGGCCCTCATCCCCCTCCCCCATGGGGGGCCTGGCTCTCCCTGGGGGCGGGATGCGGGCTGGGCAGACTGAGTCTGAGCCTCAGCCCCTCCGGCCCTCAGGGGGGAGCCCTGGTTCCCACAGCCTGCCCCTTGCCTCAGGGTCCCAACCCTCCTGGGATGGGCAGAGCAGAAACCCCTCAGAGCAGGACGCCAGAGCGGCCTGGCACCATCTCCCCTGGAAGGTGGGGCTGGGCCTGCTGGGCAGGGAGGGCTGGGCTGGCTGCAGGCTGGGCAGGGAGCCTCACCCCGGCCCTCCTGCGGAGTGGGCCCCTCGCTGGGCTCCCAACCTGGACAGGCCGCTTGCGCTGCCCGGCACCCTTGGGAGCACGGCTCTCTCTCCTGCTGCTGCCGGCCAGCCCCGGGGGCAGCACGCATCACGCCCTCCCCTCTGCCTCAGTGCCCCTGGAGGGGGCCGCAGGGTGTGGAGGTGGCCACACGCCTGGGCACGGTGAGCTGCACTCGGTGGTGTGAGGGGCCGTGGGCCCTGGAAGAGCAGGTCGGGGGCCCCTCCAAGGCGGCCTCCTGCTGGTCCACGTTCCTCTGCCCTGGGGCCTGCGTGCCCTCCCCACCCCACGGGGTGCCGCCGCCTGGTGTGTGCGCAGGGCAGTGCACGTGTGGCCCCTGCACCCAGGCAGCGGGGCACCCAGGAGTGCGAACCCAGACATTCCTGGGGGCATGGTTCAGGACAGACACAGTGACCTTGCCTGTGGCTCAGCCCTGGCTCAGCCAAATGGCTTCCGTGGCAGGTGTGGCTGGAATTCCTGGGCTCCGAGCAGACGTCAGGCTGGCTGGGCACCTGGGAACTGACCCCTCCAGCTGCCTGCCCCCAAGCCTCAGCCTCAAACCCTCTGGAAGCCCAGCGAGACCCACCTCCTGGGGAGGTGAGCGGAGCAGCCCTTTGGCACCCTCCCCAGGCCCGGGGCCCAGGGGCTGCAGAGGGCAGGCCGCCAGGTTGGGCTCGTCTGGCGGGGGGTCCACAGGCCCCACAGTGCCCAGGGCCAGTCCCTGTGGGGGCCCAGCCCCAGGAGACGCCTTCATGCCGTGGGCTCCTGCCCCTGCCCAAGGTTGTCCCTGGGCTGCGGGAGTGGGGAGGCAGGCGTGGCCCCCAGCAGCCTGGGGAGCCGTGGGAACCCGGCTCAGGCGGACCCCTGGGACCAGCGAGCCAGGAGCCTTCCCAGCCCCTCCTGCGCGACTCACCTGGCCCCTCCCTCCCAGCCAGGATCTGGGGGCGTGGCCAGCCCAGCCCTGCCCTCAGGCTCCGGGCTGGATGGGGGTTGCACAGAGACTGTCCTGGGCCCCCAGGCCTCCCCCTGGTCTTACCCAGACCCACAGGCGTCCCGAGGCTGGGGTCTGCACTGCCCACCCAGGAGGTGGGCTCAGATGCCACCTGCTCACCCCTCGGCGGGCAGGACCCCGTGTGGGGCCCTGTGACTAAGCACGTCGGCCCCTCAGAAGCCCCCTTTCTTCAAGAGGGGAGGCCAGAGGCTCTGCTGCCCCCTCGGTGTCAGAGAGAGGCCTAAGGTAGACGGGCACTGAGCCCATGACTAGGCGGGCACTCTGCCTCCCTCAAGGGGTGGGCACTGCCCACCCAGGGCAGGTGGTCAGGCAGCGGTGGCTGAGCCATGGGGCTGATGGGAGGTGGACGAGGAAGCCCTGGGTGCCAAGCCCTCCTGCAGATGGGAAACGCAGGGCAGAGGGCAGGAGAGCAGGCACGAACCGGCTCTGCCAGCCCTGGGGTGGGGTGGGTGGGGGAGGGCCTCTCAGGGCCCTATCGGGGTGACAGTGGGCAGCGGCCGTGGGAACACCGGCAGTGGTGGTTCCCGAGGGTGTGGCCGGGTCCCTGTGGATGGCACCGAGCGTTTGTCTGTGTGCAGTGACTCAGCGTGAGCTGGCAGCCCCGCCCAGGTGTGCACGCCAGGCCCAGGTCCTGGGAAGGCTGACGGACCCCTGGCAGAGCACCCACCCAGCCTCCCTGGCCCGGACAGGGAGAGCGCGGGCCGGTGGCAGCACAGGGTTCTGGCCGGCAGCCCCTGAGACCTGCGGCCAGGGGAGCAGGGCGCACAGCAGGCCCCCGGTGCCAGAGGCTGGCTGAGTGGGCTGGCAGGGGCGCAGGAGACCCTCGCGTGGGGGAGGTTCTGCCTGGGATCAGCCCTGCCCCAGCCCAGCCCAGTGCTCAGGCAGAGGCCGCCCCACCCGCCGGCAGCCCCAGGCTTGGCCCCCTGGCCAGCTGCAGTGCAGGGGGGGGCATGCAGCAGTGAGGCCACAGGTAAAGCCCAAGGTGTCGAAAGGCCCGTGGGAAAAGGGCGTGTGGGGGCAGGGTGGGTGATGCCCCTGACGTGGGCTCACCCTGCAGCTCCCGGGGCCTGAGGCCACCGCCTACCCACCTGCCCCAGAGCGTGTCATCCAGGGCCCTTGCCCAGCTCATCCAGGAGGGGCCGGGAGTGATCACAGGAGCTCAGACAGCGCCCGTCCCTCCTGTGCCTTGGGAATACCACCCCAGGCCCTGCCCTGGGCTCCTCCTCCTCCTCCCCCCGAAAGCTGGTCCCATGTCCTTGGTTGGGCTGTGACCAGTGTCCCATAGGCACCTACACATAACTGTCTGGGGGCCAGGTGAGTGCGCCCCACACACCCTGTCACCCAAAGGAACCCTGGGGTCCAGACCCACCCTTGCCAGGCGGCCTTCAGGGAGCAGCCCTGGGGCAGCTGCACGGCGAGGGCGGGATGGGCCTCAGAGCCCGCTGTGTCCCCCACAAAGACCCTGCGTGAGAGCACAGCAGCTTTGCCCGTGGGCCCTGACGGACTTGGTGCCCGGCCCCGAGGCGGCAGAGAGAGATGTGGACCTGGCTCTCCCCAAGACGGGCTGTGGGGTCAGGGCCGCCATAGGTGTGGCCGTGCCCACCATGACCCCTAGATGCTGGGCCCTGCGTCCCCCACCAGTGCTGAGCCAGCCCAGGGGCTGGGGAGGACAGCCAGGGTGGTGGCAGTGCCCTGCAGGGTTTCGGGAGCCGGAAGAGGCTGCCCAGGGCCCACTAGGAGCCATTGCAGTCAGGGGGGGCCCCCAGGAAATGGCGTGCCCCTGGTACTGTGTTGTTTGTCTACACGAAACACTCTGCAGACCCAGAGCTGCAGGAGCACGGGCTGAGGGGGGGGGGCGGGGGGGGCCTGCCCCCCTCAGTACCCTCTTTGTCCCCAGGCCTGTAACTGTGACCAGTACCTGAAGGTTCCCAAAGACCTGATGAAGCAGCTCGTGTGGCTCAGTGGCCGCTGGGAGGACCCTGGCAGCGCAGGTGAGTGACCCCACGGGTGGGCCGCGAGGGCTTGGTGGGGTCTGGCGGTAGCTCAGGGGTGCAGGCCGGGATGGCGGCGTGCTGATGGGAAAGAGCGCTCCAGCAAGATTGGGGCGCAGGCAGACCCGGAAGCTGAGGCCCGCAGGGCCGCCCCGGGTGGTGGACACCCCTCTCTCCCCTGGGCCCTGCTTGGCTGCCGCTCACCCTGGCCGAGCGTGGGGCGCACCCGGACACCGGTGCAGCATTCTCTTGCACGCCTGTGCGCCGATGGCACCTATCAACCCGAACAGGGCTGAGCCTGGGCAGACAAAGGGCAAGCCTGGGTATGCACCCCCAGGGACCCAGCCTCAGTTCCCTTTCTGTAAGATTAAAAAGAGGAGGGTGCAGGGCACCCAGCGACTGTGAAGGTGCCCTGCCATTGGAACCAGTTTCTCCTGCCCTGCGGAGAGGGGACCCAGCCGAGGGCCATGCGGGGAACCTCTGGCCCCTCCTCAGGGGAGGGCAGAGGTGGGGTGGGTCAGGGCATCGCAGGGACCTCTTGTCGGTCATCCTGAGGCCAGATGCCTCTCCAAGAAGCTGATGTCCCCACCCAGCTGCTCCTGTCCTTCCCACCTCCCTCTGAAGTCCGGGGTCAGTGCAGGGGCCACCGACACAGAGGGTGAGCTGTCGTGACCCCTCTGTCCAGCCCTGGGCAGCTCTCTGCTGCAGCCTTGACACACTCAGGGCCCGAGCGGGGTGGAGCTCGGGCAGTGCCCTCTGAGGGACCACGGCTGCTTGGCCCCCACGCACCCCCCCAGAGGCTCTCACCGGTCCTGGAGCGGGGTGGGGGGCAGCACCCCTGTGGGCTGTCTGGTGTGTCGGGAGCTACCGGAGAAGTCCTGGGTCAGACGGGCTGGGTGGAGGCAGGGAGGCCAGACGGGTTGTGGGGCCGGGGGCGGGGTGTCCCCCATTCAGACTTGGCTCTAATTTATCTGGAGCTGTCTGTAGAGAAATGTTTGCCAAGCAAATTACGAGGGTCAGCAGGACTAAGGAGGCCGCTTCTCCCACCTGCTGCCGGGGCTCCGCTGCCGGCCTGCAGCTGCGCTGGCCCTCCGTGGGGGCAGCCTGGTGGCTCCCTGTGCTGTCCTGGGTGTGGGGCGGGCCCTCGGGTCTCTCCCCCCAGGTCTCCAGCACCCCGAGTTCCAGCGTCCCCTGGGTCCCCACCTGCTGGCCCTGGTGCTGGCTGGGTGTGCAGCTGGGTCCTTGTCAGTGGGCTTATCCCATCACTGCCCACCGTGTTCACGCGCCTTCATTATGATCCCGTGTCCAGAACCTCTGAGCCCCAAGAACGTTCCAAGGTGTGAGCTCCCATGGGAGGAGGCGGCTGGCACCCTGCCCTCCGCCCTCTCCACTGGGGTTGGGGGAAGAGGCCTGTTCTCAGGAGTTCTTCATGTGCTTGATTGACAGGTGATGAGGCCCAGAGTGAGGACACACAGGAGCCAGGTGAGCCCTGGCACTGCCCACGGAGCACAGGGACCCCAGCACCTGGCTTCACCCTAAGATGGGATTCGGGTCCTGGCCCAGTAGAGGGACCGCTGTGGGGGTCAGTCCCTGTGCCCTAGGCTGGGGGTGGCAGGAGCAATGGGGAGAGAGGGCCAGGGGTCCCTGGGTGGGATGAGGCAGTGTGTGGGGGGGCACATCCAGAAATGTGGGGACTCAGGGTGGCTGCTTGTACCGGCCCAGGCTCAGCGCCAGAGGAGACGCCGGGGGGCTGCACCTATGACCCCCCTTGCCGCGGCCTGGAGGAGGCAGACCTGCAGCTCCGGGCCCCAGCCACACTGAGCAACGGCACCCAGCTGCAGCTGGCGGGCATCCCCACGGGCGTGCTGCGGCGGCCGGGCCTGCAGCACTTCTACTGCTGCGTGGGCTGCGGCAAGGTGTTCTGGGAGGGCTCCCACCTGGGCCGCGTGGCCGCGCAGTTCCGCGAGGTCCTGGCTGCTGCGCCCGGCTCCCGTGGGCCCGTCCCGGCCAGCAGCCCTTCCTCGGGGTGCCCCAGGCCCCCGGGGCCTGCACCATGAAATAAAAGTGGAAGAGGCCCACCTGCATGGCTGTGGCCGAGCGCTCACTTACGAACGTGGCTCGTCGCACACACCGGACACCTGCCGCGCAGCTGTGGGGCCGGGGCGAAGTGCTGTGGTCCCTGTGCGGCCCCTGCCCAACACTGCCCTGTGCTCGGAGCGTCACCCCACCCTCCCTGCCTTCTCAGGCCAAGAGCCATGCCCCTGGCCAGGCAGGACAGGGCCCCAGCCAGGGGGCCTCCAACCCCAAGGAGCGTGGATGGTGAGGTCCTGCGGTGCAGGGTCCCTTAGGCCAGGCCGGGGGCACTTTCTAGGGAATGGCCCCAGCCCAGCCCGGGGCACGAGGCAGGGCAGCCGCCCTGGGGGAGGCACCCCTGCACCTGCGGCCCTGGCCCCCCACTCTCCTTCCCTGGTCCGGGCTGGGTGGCCCCCTCCTGGGAGAGACCAGCAATCACATTACAAGATAGGGCCCTGCTCACACATGCTGTGCCCACTTGGGGGAACCGAGGCTCAGGCTCGTGATAGCTGACCCCATGGAAGGCCTAGGGCGCCAGTGCCAGGTGTGGTGCAGAGCAGGGGGTGCCAGGGGACGGGGCCCACAGGTAGAGGCTCCTGCCAGGTCAGGCCTGGTCCCAGACCGCCCACCTCCTCCTGCTCACCCCCCAGGAATGCACCCCTCCCTCGATCACATCCCTTTCCTGTTCTTCCTGCGGATCGGAAACCAGCTTAGACCTGGCCCAGGGGCCCAGGCGGAAGCCTCCGGGTGTCAGGCCTGAGGCCTGTGCCGGGCCTCTGCTTCCACCCAGGGCACCTGCAGGTGTCGGAGTGACGCCCTCAGGTGCGGGGGGCACCGGCCATGCCAGGCCAGCCCCTGCCACAGGGGCGCAGACTGAGTGTGCAGGGCGGGGCCAGTGGGGGTGCACAGGTGTCCTGCCAACTCCACATCCTCTCCTTTCCTTTGGAGCACCCGCCCTGTGCCAGGTACCTTTCCACTGTGCGCCCAGCAGCCTGGGGCCAGCTGGGCCAGGATGCCCCTCCCAGCGGGCAGCCTGGACTTCCGGCTCCCCCTGGTCACTGCTGAGCCCCAGGTCAGGCAGGGGTGCCAAGGTAAGCAGGCAGGCTGGACCCCACCAGGGATGGGGACCCTCTGCAGCTGGGGGGCAGCTTCCAGAAGGAGGACCTCCGGCCCGGCGTCCTGTCCCGGGGAGGCAGACGGACCACACTCCTTCCCTGGTAGGGTTAAGAGGAAGCAGCAGAGGTGCCCGGCCCTCTTCCCAGCACAGCTGCTTCCTGGAGACTCTGCTCTGACCTGGCCCTGGCGCTGCAGCCAGCCCTGGACAGACGGAAACTGGACTGGGGAGAGGCCGGGGACCGCAGGCTAGGGGACAGGAGGCTGTGTGTCCTTCCTGTCCCCCCTCAGGTCCAGCCCCAGCCTCACTCTGCCCTTCCAACTCTGTGCGACCTCCAGAAAAAGCAGAGGACATCTGACTGGGGACACCTGGCCCAGCCCGCCTTCCTGCCTCCCGAGCCCTGTGCTGCCCGGACTGCTGTACCCGCTGGGACCCCCTGAGCTCACACTCGCTGCCAGCCACCCTGGCTCTGAGGCACCCCCATTGGGGTCCTGAACCTGCCCCAGCCTGCGGACCACCTTAGGACCCCTTCAGAGCTGGGGTCAGACACCAGGCCCACAGGGTGGGCTGCGGCCTCGTGCCAGGCAGTGCCTGAGCGGCCAGGAGCCCACGATTGTCTGCCGCAGTTCCTGCCCCAGGCGTCCTTCCTGCGCACTGGCCGCGCTGGCCAGGCTGAGTATTTGTTATTTGATCTGTATCCTCAGCTCGGCCCTTCTACCAGGTGTCTGGGCTGCTGGGAAGAAATCCTCTCCTCTTTCCCACGCTCCCGACACATTTTAATGAATTAGCTGGAAGCCCCGCCCCCACTGCCCGCCTGCCCGAGGGCCTACTCACCCTCCTTCCCCTGCCCACTGCCTTTAAGGTGGCCACAGGCCTCAGCCCCGCTCCGGCCAGCCGCCCCATCCGTGCAGTCCCTTCCCCCGCCCAGACCTTCCCAGCCTCCAAAGAAAATGGGTCCCCAGAGGGAGAAGGGGTCTCTCTTCAACTCTGGCCTCCTCCGGCCATCCCCCCAGAGAAGGAGCGGGTCCAACCTAGTAGTCAGGGTTGGGTCTGTCCCCCCAGATTCCAGGTATGGCTTCTCCTTCAGAGCCAGTGAACCACTATACCCTCACACACACACACACACACACACACACAGGCTCAGAGCCCCCGGGAGCCCCTCCCCTTCCCACCGAGGCATTTGGAACAAATGTCCTCCTTTCGGAAGCGTCTTTCAGCAAACGTGTAGGCTGTGTGTGGGTGTGGACCAGCGAGACACGGAGTGAAATTACCTCTGAGCCACAGTGACGGGGCATGAGCCTCGGGTCCAGCAGCTCCCCGTGGACAGTGTGACAGTCACCTGAGCCCGCAGGAGCAGCCGGGCAAGGGGGGCAGGCCCAGGTACACCCATTTGACCCGTACTCACAACGACGCTGGGTAAGGTGGCCAGCAACCGCAGGCTAGACTCCGCGGCCACTCCAGCCACATGGCCCCTGCCGGGGGGCGCCTAAGCTGCCAATTTCATGGCCCGTGGTGGCGGCCGCGAGTTCCCACACTGAGCTCACAGGGCCCCTTTGTCTGCCCACCCTGACACCCGCAGAGGGTGTCAATGGGACTTCTCTCCCAGGCTCTGCTCCCGGGCCCAGCAGAGTCTCCAGATGCCCTTCTCCAGACCAGGGGGCCTGAGCCCACCAGAGCAGGGGCCTGTCTGTGAACCCACCACCTTCCGGAGACAGCCCTAGGCGCTGCTGGGCCCTGGCAGATGCATGAAGAACACAGACATGAGGAGGAAGCAACCCTGGCCCATCCGAACATGTCCTCAGAGCACACCTGCCCGTCCCGGCCACCCTGTTCCAGGGAGCAGGTGGACTGGCCCTGCACAGCGTCGCATGCTGACCCAGTCCAAGGGTCCCTGTCCTGGGTTTGGGCCCTGGTCCCTGGTGCTGGGGAGTGGGGGGCTGGGGTGATCAGGAGCCAGCTGTTCACAGTTCGGCAACAACTGATCCCAGGCCCCCTTACTGAGCCAGGGACATACCCTCACAGGCTCCGGCAGTAGTGGCACCCCCAGATCACACCAGCGGCCAGGCCAAGTGCAGGGCCTGGGCTCATAGCTCCTGTCTCTGCTCAGGCAGACCTTGCCCACCTGCTCAGGGCATAGTTCCTGAGCTGACCGGCTAGACCACCAGCTTCGGGAAGTCCAAATCAAGGGAGGGGGGGCTTGCTACCAGGAGGACGGTAGGGGAGTCAGTGGGGGTCAGGTCTGAATGCCGCTGGCCAGAGGCAACCAGCCCTGCAGGGGCCTTGCCTGGTTGTTCTTGTGGTTTGGCTGTGACCCCTCCCAGAGCACCGAGCCAGGTGGGGGCACGCCCACGTGGGTCCTGAAGCATGGGGAGAGCCCATCGCCAAACAAGGCCTAACAGGGTGGTCTCCCCAGCTGAGGCCCAGAGCTGCCGCACGGGGAATTCCCTGCAAGTCCCTGCGCGCCGCCTGCAGCTCTGAGAATCTCTCCTTCGTTCCGGCGACCACAGCCCAGCTATAAACTGTAAAATCCTAATGAGGAAATTTGGCGGCAGCGTTAAGAGTGTAAATTAAAAATGGGTTTGCAGTTTGGAAATGAGTCAGTTCAGAGCAACCCTTGGTGCCTTACCTGGGGCTGCGCACCTGGCCAGCCCTTCCTGTCCCCTCTCCTGCTGATGGGGTAGAGCAGGAGAGGGAGGCGGGCCCTCGGGTCCTGGACTGACTGCCTCCCACCCACCTCCTTCCCCCACGCGGTCCCCAGCCCTGGGCTCCCTCATCGAGAAACCCCCCTGCTTCCCCAGGGCAGGGCTGGGTTCATGACAGTCAGGCTGGGGAACAAACACGGGGTGACCCGGGCCGCCGGGGGAGCAGTCCTCATGCGGGAAGGGCCCGCGAGGCTGAGGCCACACGCCCGAGCTGTTCGTGGAGAGGTCACCGCGTCGACCTGTGTCCCGGGGGCCGGGCTGCGCGGGTCTAATCTGTGCGCGCGTTGGTCACGTTGAGAACGCGGAGGGTCCGTGGCCTGCGCGTCCCAGCAACGCGGGGCGAGATCGGGGTCTCCACCCGGACCTCCAGGGTCTGAGATGCTCGCGAACCCCCGCCCAGGACAGGCCGCCCTCGGGTCCACGTCGGGTCGCGCCCGGGCCCGGTTCTGCCCGCGCTGGGAGCTTGGAATTCCCCGAGTGGCCGGAGGGAAAGTGGGCGGGACGACGGCGGAGACACGGAGGGCGGGGTGGAAGGGCGGGGGCCCAAGGGGGCGGGGCGGCGGCGCGACGGAGCGAGGACCTCCCCGCCGGGCTCCCGGCCCCGTCTCCGCGCCGCCGGCGACCAGCGCCCCCTGCCGCGCAGCGCGCCGCCCGGACACGCCCCGCCCCGCAGCGCTCCGCCCCGCCCCCTCGCGGCGCAGCCCAATCGGCGCGCTGCCGGCGCGCACGTCACGAGCGCCCCATTGTTATGCAAATATAAAGGAGGTAAAAGGCGCCCCGGCGCGGCCGGCGGGCGAGTGCAGCGGCGCGTGGGGAGGCGCGTGGGAGCCGCGTGGGAGCCGCAGCCGAAGCAATCAGGGACCCGAAAGCGCGGCGCCGCCGCCCCGGCTCGTCCGGCCCCCGCGAGCGCAGCGCCCGCCCCGATCGCCCGCTCGCCCGGGCGCGGCTGAATGCGGCGGGGGCCCTGCGGCGGCGGCCCCCGGCCCCCAGCGCCCGGAGCGCCCAGGGGCGGCGTGCGGGGCCCGGGGGCGCCGCGCCCTCCATGCGCCGAGGCGGGCCCCGAGACAGCCTGGGGCCCGCGCCGCAGCCGCAGCCGCAGCCGCCGCCCGCGCTGAGCCCCGGCCCGGCCCGCGGCCCGCGCCCGGCGGCAGCATGAGCCAAGCCGAGCTGTCCACCTGCTCGGCGCCGCAGACGCAGCGCATCTTCCAGGAGGCCGTGCGCAAGGGCAACACGCAGGAGCTGCAGTCGCTGCTGCAGAACATGACCAACTGCGAGTTCAACGTGAACTCGTTCGGGCCCGAGGGCCAGACGGCGCTGCACCAGTCGGTCATCGACGGCAACCTGGAGCTCGTGAAGCTGCTGGTGAAGTTCGGCGCCGACATCCGCCTGGCCAACCGCGACGGCTGGAGCGCGCTGCACATCGCCGCGTTCGGCGGCCACCAGGACATCGTACTCTATCTCATCACCAAGGCCAAGTACGCGGGCGGCGGCCGGTGATGCCCGCCCGGACCGACGCCGACCCGGCCGGCCGGCCGCGGGCCCCGCGCGGGCCGCCTCTGCTGTCCCTTCCCGCCAACTACCTCGGTGTGCGCCCGGCCCTCGGCGCCGCGGCCACGGCGAGTCCGGCGCGAGCGTCTGGCCCACGGGACCCGCGCGGCGTCCGCTCTCCGGGGTCGGCGCCCCCCGGTGGCCGCCCGGGGCCGGCCCGAGCGCTTCCCACGGCCCCCGCCCGCCGCCTCCCGGGTGGGGGCGGGGCAGGGCTCTAGCCCCTTTGAAATTTGAGTCTCGCCACCAGCAAGTTCGGAATCCCGAGACACCGGATCCTCCGCTCAGAGTGTGTTCTCCGGAGGTGGGAGGCGGGCGGCGGGGGTGCCAGGCTCGGGGCGCCCCCCGCCCGCGGGACCTGCGGCCGACGCGCCACGGAGGAGGCGCTCCGCTGTGGCTGGGGTTCTAAACTATTTATCGTGTGTGTATATTTGTGGGTGAAGTTTGTGCGCCTGGGTTTTTTTTTGTTTTTGTTTTTGTTTGTTTGTTTGGAAAATATTGTGCGTGGTCAATGTGGTTATGGGGGGAAGATGCATTTTTTTTTTTTTTTTTCCTAGTCTTAAAACTAAAAACTTGAGTCTGTCATTTCTTGGTTGCACTGAAAACACCGCCCAGCCCGATGGCTTTCCCGTGCCACTTCCTCTCGCTCCTGTTTCTCTTCCGCACCTCTCCCCACTTCTTTCAGTCTCCCCTCTTCTGTCCCCCCCGCCCCCGCTTCTCTCTCTCACACTCACGCGGTTCGTGTGAGTTTGGGGAGCCCTCGGCCTCCTCCGCTCAGTGACCGGCCCCATCCCCAGCCTGCGGGTTTGCGAGGTTCCCGCGGGGGCCTGGGTGCTCGGGTGAGGCGGTGATGGAGGGGTGCTGGGGACCCTACCTTGTCTAGCGAGTCCTATTGTAGTGAACAGTCGGTTGCACACTTTTTAAAAAAAGTAAATGGATTTGCCACGATTATATGTCATAACATTTATGACAATATAAAATATTAACATATTTTAAGCCAAGTGTTAGGTTTATTTTTTGAATCTTGGTTATAAACCCAATTTTAAAGGGCGTTGTATCCAGCGTTGTGTAGGCAACAGTGTACCCATATTTATATTTTTATAAAATACCTATAAGACTGTGAATCTCTTGTGCTAATTGCTGGGTGAGTTGAAGGACCGTTTGCCCCTCTTCAGCCTCCCGGAATTTCAAGAACCCGATTCGAATCCCAAAATCCTGCCGTGGGGGAGGGGCCGCCGGGAGGGCTGCCGGGGGACCCGGCCGGAGGCGGTGCGTCCGCGTCACTTTCAGTCCTGAAAGGCGCCCTTCCTGGTCTCCGAGGTTCCGATTTTCTATGCAACCCCACACCCCTTGTTGTTTTGATCCTGAGAAATAAAAGGGAGACTGAATTATTCAAATTTAAATGAGGCTTCCTGGGTAGAAGTGCTGCTGACCCTTCGTGCAAAAATGGGGAGCACTTGAGGACACAGGTGGGTGGAGGCCCTTTGTACGTGGCTGGTCAGATTCTCGAAGTCATCTGTGGCTTTATATAAAACCTTGTGTGAGAAGAATATATTGATAATGTCAGTGGAACAAGCAGACATTGAAACAGGCACAGATTACTCCAAAAGGAGTTTTTCTGTATATTTTTTTCTAGATGCAAATAACTTTTTAATTATGTTAATTAATGTTAAGACTTTCTAGGCTTCTGGAAGCTGTGTATGGGTCCCGGTCTGATCACTTCTAACTGGATGAAGTCTGCAGCCCATTCCTGAGTGTACGATATACTTGTAGCCCAGCATGAAAAATTTATAAATAAATTTTTCATTGACCTTTTTATATTTAAAAAAGTGTGTTGGTTCTTCTTGGGCTTGGCACCTGAGGGTCAGGCTGCAACATGCTGTCTGTGGGTGATGTCTACACAATGCTTGGCTCGTTTTCACTAAAGACAGAGCCTGGGAAACTGGCTCTGGGCTGGGCTCCACCGCCAGCCCAAGTGGGCCACATGCAGGACTTGGGAGGTGCCGATGCAGGGCCCCCGGAGAGCAACCCGTTTCTCCCCGCAAAATGTCTAAGGCCTCCACGTGGAAAATTACGCTCAAAGCTTTTCCCGCCCCTGACCCCCAGCCAACCTGAGAGATGGGGTCTTTGGGAGAACGGGCCCCTCTTCTGCCACTGTGGATTCACGCTGGACCACCTGCTGCAGAGAGGGCCATCTTTTAAAATTGGGGGGACATCAGAGTTGCTCACTCCTGATGCGTGAAAGGCCCCTTCCTCCTCCCTGACCCCTGGTGGTGGCCAGGGCCAAGGAGGCCAGCTGGGCCCTGGAGCTGGCTGCTCCCTGCAGAGCTTTGCTGGAGTGGAGGCCAGAGTGTGTCTGGATGTGTGCAGCAGGTTTGTCTGTTCCTGTCCCTTTTAAGCAGAGACGTGGGCCCACCCCCAGCTGCGTGTGGGGCGCCTGCAGGGAGAGCTGGACACCCACCCCAGCAAGAGTAGCCCCCCGGAGGAGCGGAGGGCAGGCAGAGCCCTCAGGCCCCTCTGCAAGTAGCTGAAGGGCGGCAGCTTCCCCGTCAGCCTGCTGGACTCTGCCCTTCCCAAGCTGGAAGCTTTGCCGTGCCATGTGCCACTTCGTGTCCCCCGCTCTGTCCTGACCTTGAGGGCTTTCCCAGCACACTGGTGCCACAGCATCCTGTCCCCCGACTGGCCTACGAGACTGGGGCCAGCCGTCCTTAGACACCTGTGGAGGTGAGTGGAACATTTGATGCAAATAAGCCCTTGGGGAGGAGATGTCTGCGGTGCTCACAGCGAGCTTGGAGGCCGGGGGCCGAGGGTGTCAGCTGCGGTTTCCTGGCCGCAACAGGGAAAGTGGCTACAAGAGCCTGGAAGTGGGGGTACCTGGAGACTGAGGTCAGGCCTGGGCACATGGGCATGCCACAGGAGTGGGGGTAAGCCAGCTGAAGACGGGTCAAAGGTGGCGCTGTTTTCGGCCTTAGCCTTTGGGTGGGGACAGCAGCCCCAACTGCCCTCGGTGGAAAGGCCAGCCAGCCAGTGGGACCTGGGGCCTGGGGTTCTTTCCAGCCACATGGCTGCTCCCACGCAGGACTGTCTGCAACTCCACATGTTCTCTCTTCTTAAAGACACAGACTGAGAAAGGCTTTGCTGTTCCCAGCAGGGACAGTTTTCTCTCTGTGTGGCTCCCCAGCCCCACGACGGGGAGCCCCGGTAGGTTGCTGCCGCTTTTCTGCCAAGGCCTGTTCTGGGCACAGACAGCCCTCCAGCCTGGTCTTGGTGGCAGTGAGGGACTCCAGGTGTGCTGAGGACACACTGGTCACCTTTTCATTGGCAGAGGCCCAGGAAGCCCCGTGGGGACAGGGTACAGGGCAGACCCTTGCTCCTGGACCTTGGTGTTCAGTAAACAAACTGGCCCCAGGTGTCACCTGGGGGTCCCCATCACTCCTCCCCAGACAGGCTTCCTGGAGCAGAAGCATCTTGTCAAGCCTCTGTCGTCAGGGTGAGAGAGGAGGCACAGCTGGACTCTCCCCGGCCTCTGCTCTGCAGGTGTGTGTGGCCAGGTGAGGGCCCCAGCCAGGGACACCAGGACACCTGGAGCTGGGGGCTCTGGCAGGCAGGGGCTGGGCCACTGGGACCCCTGGAGTGGCTGCCTGGGGAAAGGAGGCAGATCAGATGGACCAGGGCCCACCTCGCTCCTTCAGCCAAGGGCACTGGTGAGTCCTGTCCAACTGTCTGTATCTCTGACCTGACCCGGGCCGGACACAGGAAGTATTTACTGTTGGAATAGATGCCAGAGAGAGACCAGGAAACGCAGGAAAATAGTCAGCCAAAAAGAGTTATGTCTAAAGGCAGCAGCGTGGGAGCCAGGACAAAGTTGGCCAGAAGAGGAGAGCAGAATTTGGAGGCCAGGACCAAGAGCCAAGAGCCAGGAGACGGGTTAGGAGGACAGACAGGGGCTGTCCCCGGAATCTGTCCCCCAAAGGCCTTGCAGCTCAGCCCAGGCCAGCACAGACTGGGGTGCACATCGGCACAGGGGCACAGCCCTGCAGCTCTGACCTCAGGGAGCCCCAGTGCTTCCTGACCTGTCCCAAGGAGCCCACAGGGAGGCCTGCGTCCACCTGGACCTCTAAGGATGAAGAAGCCCGTGCTGGGGCAGCTGGGGGACAAAGCCTGGGGCCAGGGAGTGAGGGTACAGGCCACAGGGGGCCGTGGGAGGTCTGGGAAGCGCCTGGACGACTGCCCCTGGCGCCTCCCGCGCAGCCCCCCTCCCGGGGGTTCAGGTCTCCGGAGGCCGCCCGCCCTCCCTCCCCGCGGCCCGCGCACGCCGCACACCCCGCCCGGCGGCCCGGGCTCGCTCCCACCAGCCCTCCCCGCCCCTGCCCGGCGCATTCTTCTGCTCTACGTCGGACCGTCCCTCCGCGCGTCCGTCTGTCGGTCTTTCTTCTCTCGCCCTCTCCAAAGCCGCGGCCCCCATTCATTCCCGAGGCCTCTGCCCTTTCCTCCGCGGGTCCCCGCTCGGCGAGCAGCTGCTATGCTAATGAGGCGGGGGGCGGGGGGCGGGACCCGCGCGGGAGCCGGCGGCGGGCGGGGCAGCAGGGGAGCTGGGGAGGGGCGGGGTCGGGGAGCCCGGCGGGGTGGAAGGCTGGGTAAGCGGGACGGGGGCAGGCGAGGGGAACCAGCGTGGGGAGGCTGGGGTCGGCCGTGACGGGGGAGGGGGGGCCCCGGCCGTGGGGGGCCTGGCAGGTGGGGGGGCGTTCACAAAGCCGGACCGTCGTATTCAAAACCAGGGGGCCATCCAGGGCCGGTGGGGGAGGGCCGCCTGCACACCCGCAGGCGCACCTGGCGGGATGGGGTGCGGGGGGCCGCCCTCCGCTCGCAGCCCGCCCCGCGAACCCACTCGCCCGGCGCGAGGTGGGGGTGAGCGGTAGAGACCAGCTGTCATCCCCGTCCTGGGGTCACCGCCTGGAGCCCGCAGCTCGACCCGCCTTGTCCCTCGAGGCGCCCCGCGCGGGTGGGTGTCTGAGCGGAGAAGGCCGGTTGGACGCCCCTGGCCGCCCAGGACCGGGTAGTGGGACCCCAAAGGCGTTACAGTGGAGGGGCCCCCAGAGGCGACAGCTGAGGACCCCAGGCCTTGCCGAGAGGGGTGAGGGGTGGAGACGGGGCCCAGCTGGAGACGGGGATCCTTACAGCCGCTCGCCGGCATCCGAGGGGCGACAAGGGGTAGGGGCGGGGCCCCACTCGCGCCCCACACCCCGGGCAGGAATTCCACGAGTGGGGACGGCGGCAGCGTCCGCAGCGGAGGGGGAGCTGCCCCGGAGCAAGGCTCGGACCCGGGTAGGAGCGCCGGCCGAGGACCGCGAGCGTGGGCCGTGCTGCCGCCCCGTGGCCGCGGCGGGCACTGCGCCCGGGACTGGGTGGTCCGCGGGAGGCAGGGCCCCCGCCGGCGCTTCGCTGCGAGCAGGTGTCCGTCCCCGCTGCAGCAGGCGCCCCGCACCACCCTCGCCGGGTCGGGAGCTTGCGCCCCGCTTCCTTGGAGCCCAGCGCTGACGTCAGAAGCTGGCTGGCAGGGCGCCGCCAAGGGCCAGGGAGGAGCCCCGAACGGTGGAGGGGCAGGCTGGCCGCGGAGGAGCCTGGCCGGCAGCGGCTGGAGGGGCGGGGTAGGGAGCCAGAGCAGTTCCCATGGGAGTGACCAGGCCGAGGCCAGCCCCGCGCAGTGAACTCCAGCGCAGCCGCCACAGGCTTTACCCTGTGTGAGGACCAGGTGACGTGCAGGTGCCCCGAGGAAAATCGAGAGAGGGTGTGACCTTGGGAGAAAACGCCCAGCAGGCCCTGGGCAGCGTTGCTGGAGTGACAACCCTGCCCATTTGGGGGGCTTGGAGAGGATGAGAACGGACCAGAACATAAGAGCACCCGTGGAAGGGCTGGCATAGAGGCCCCGGCCAGGTGGTCCGGGAAGGAGGTTAGCCCACTGCCTGGCAGGGAGGGCCCTGGGCAGGGCCAGCCGCACCTTCAGCATGTTGACCCCATGGTGGCTCCTGACTTCTGCAGTCTCCACGAGGAAACCAAAACCCGGGCCTGGGGTTACAACCCCATCACCATCCTCATCAATATCTGTGGCTCTCCGTTGGGCTGAATGGAGAAGAGTATATACCAGGGCCCAGGGCCATGAGTGGGCAGTTAGCAGGACCCAGGGTCCCTCAAAGATTTGTGGACATGGCCACCACATGGCACACTTGGGGACACAAACCACATCTGTCCCTCAGAACCATCAGGCCAGTCATGGGGTGCTACCAGGTCACCCCCATGGAGCCTAGAGCCTCAGCAGAGGGGACCGGGGGCGGTGAGGCTCTGATGGCCTGGTGGAGGTTGGCAGTGGACTTGCAGATTCTTCTGGCCTTCGCCCTGCCCCCCTCCAGCAGTAGTGCCTGCGCCGAGGAAAGAACCACTTCGTTCGAAGTCACGCCCATTCAGAGGTGGAGTCTGACGACCAGATTCACCCCCAGTACGGGGGCTAAAACCTACCTCTGCAGGTCGGGCCTCTTCGCTGATCCTCTGTAGACAAGAATCCCCAAGGAAGCCAAGCCCACACGTCCCATAAACTTCCCAGAGATATGGCAAAATTGTAAATAGCCGTGGTGTAAACAACACAGTGCATTTCTCATCAGGGTTGTGCTGTAGGTGGGCCTGGGCTTGCATATGGCCTTAGGGTACAGGCTCATCAGATAATGTTGTTCTACTGGGTGGGCCTTTCGTTCACATGGCTCAAAGCAGCAACTCAGATCCAACCATCAAGTCTACATTTCAACCACGAGGAAGGAGGAGGAGGAGGTTAACTGGGGATTAGCCAGGGGTTAACTTGTGTCCTTCCCTTCCAGGACTTGGCCTAGAAGTTGCTCTTGCCAAATCTGCTCACATCTCATTGGCTAGGACTTAGTCACATGACAAACCTCGCTGCTAGGGAGGCTGGGAAATGTAGTCTGTTGACTTTTTAAATTTTTTTATTCCTCACCCAAGGATATGTTTCTATTTATCATTAGATAGAGTGGGAGGGAGGGAGACAGAGAGATACATTGATGTGATAAAGCCACATCGACTGGTTGCCTCTCTCATGACCCCACCAGGGCCGGGGACAAACTGCAACCGAGGTCCGTGCCCTTGACTGGATATGAACCTGTGACTCACTGGTCCATGGGCCCATGCTCTAACCGCTGAGCCAGACTGGCCAGAGCTGTAGTCTGTTGACTTTAAATAGATATTTGTTGAGCAAAATGGGTTTATTCTGGAACAACAGACATTTCTAATTCAGGACACGCAGTTAGAGATTAACCAGGCACCGTCTGTCCCGGAGGACAAAGCAGAGCACCTCTCTCGTATACAGGAAAGCGGCGGATGGGAGGGGGTGTCCCAGGGAGGCCATTGGAGGAAATGGGGAGTTGGATGTGCAGTAGCTTTCCTTTTCAATCCTCACCCGAGGATATTTTTCTATTTATGTTCAGATGGAATGGGAGGGAGAGACAAGGAGAGAAAGGGAGGGAGAGAGATGTGAAAGGGACACATCGACTGGTTGCCTCCCACACGACCCCAACCAGGGCCGGGGACAAACTGTAGCCGATGTACATGCCCTTGACCTAAATCGAACCCGTGACTCCTAGGGCCACGAGCCTAGCTCTACCGCTGAGCCAAACTGGCCCGGGCTGCAGTAGCTTTTCGTTGGCTGGGTTGTGAGTCCCTCACTGGCTGAGCTGTTGCAGGGCTAAGAGAAAATCTCCCTCCCCTGGGGTAGTAACTTAGAAAACGTCTGTTGGAGCTGCAAGTGTCTCTTCCTGTTTGGGTGATTGACAGTCGGTGGTTGCATGTCCTTCCCCACTACAATTTACATGAGGTTCTGTTTGTTACTCTTCGTGTCTTTATTATTTATTTATTATTTTTTATCCTCACCCAAGGACATTTTTGCATTTATCTTCAGATAGAGCGGGAGTCAGAGAGGGAGGAAGAGAGAGAGAGAAAAACATTGATGTGAGAGAGACGCATCGAGTGGCTGCCACCCACATGACCCCAACCAGGGCTGGGGACAAACTGCAACCGAGGTACAAGCCCTTAGCGGGAACTGAACCCAGAACTCTCTGGTCTGTGGGCCAACGCTCCAACCACTGAGCCAAACCGGCCAGGGCTGTTTTTCCATTTTTGTTCAAAGTGGGAGGGAGAGAGAGAAAGAGAGAAAAAAACATTGACATGAAAGAGACACATCGAGCGTCTGGCTCCTGCACGACCCCAACCAGGGCCGGGGACCGATTGCAACCGAGATATGTGCCCTTGACCGGAACTGAACCCGCGACTCATTGGTCCATGGGCCAACGCTCTAACCACTGAACGAGACCAGCCAGGGCACTCTTCACGTCTTTATTTGAGGCTCTGCCAGCTTAAAATGGGGTCACAGAAGGGCTGGGGTAAGAGTGGGTGTGTGGGTAGCTGTGCCGCCTGGCGACATCAGCACCCAGGTCTCCGTGCTGTATGCTTGGCCTCGTCCTTCCTGCTGGGGACACAGGCAGCACTCGGGCACTGTGGCCTTGTGTGCAGAACTCTCTAAGAATTGAAACTGCCCGACGGTGGAGGAACAGAAGGAAAGACTGAAGCCCTCCTGAGGGCAGCAGAACAAGCTGGTGCTGGCTGGGGCCTCCATCTCCAGTCTGACCCACGCACATGCACAGGCGCCAAGGACAGCAGGGGACGGGGCTGGCCTCGGGCACACTGTGCAGTGACCAGTCTGGTGCACACAGCTCAGTCCTGCCCTGCGCATGCGGCCTGTTCTCCACAGCAACATGGGTGCAGGGGAGGCAGCAACCAGTGTCTGTGCTCCTGCTCCCCGCCCAGGAGGAGCTGTGGGCGCCCAGGAGGAGCTGTGGGCGTCAGCAGCACGGTGCTTCCTGAGAGCAGAGGGGAGGGGGGAGCAGAGGGGAGGGGGGAGCAGAGGGGAGGGGGAGCAGAGGGGAGGAGAGCAGAGGGGAGGGGGGAGCAGAGGGGAGGGGGGAGCAGAGGGGGGAGCAGAGAGAGGGGAGAGAGGCAGCGAGGGGAGGGGGAGCAGCAAGGGGAAGGAGACAGAGGGGAAGAGAGCGTAGGGAGGGGGGTGGAGGGAAGCAGAGGGGAGGGGGGAGCAGAGGGGGGGGAGCAGAGGGGAGGAGAGCAGAGGGGAGGGGGAGCAGAGGGGAGGGGGGAGCAGAGGGGAGGAGAGCAGAGGGGAGGGGGGAGCAGAGGGGAGGGGGGAGCAGAGGGGAGGGGGGAGCAGAGGGGAGGGGGGAGCAGAGGGGAGGGGGAGCAGAGGGGAGGGGGGAGCAGAGGGGAGGGGGGAGCAGAGGGGAGGAGAGCAGAGGGGAGGGGGGAGCAGAGGGGAGGGGGGAGCAGAGGGGAGGAGAGCAGAGAGGAGGGGGGAGCAGAGGGGAGGGGGGAGCAGAGGGGAGGGGGAGCAGAGGGGAGGGGGGAGCAGAGGGGAGGGGGAGCAGAGGGGTGGGGGAAGCAGGGTGTCTGGGTGAAAGTCCCCTGGGCTCCTGCTGCCTCAGCCTCCCTCGCCCTCACCCCTCCGGGAAGTAATAAGTAACCAGCACCTGAGTTCTCAAGGTCACCGGGAGATTAAACGCTCCTTCTCAAGGCGTCTTTTCATTTCAGTCGAGGCTGACAGAAGACTGTTAGGCTTATCATTTATATTCCAGAGAAGCGATTTATGGTGGTATCGTTTCCATACCATAAAATGCGCCATTAGAGTGTGATAAGTATTGAGAGATGTTTACAGCCGCATAACTAATGACCATAATCAAAATACAGAGCGTTTCTGTCACCCTCCCAAGTTCCCCAAGTCCCTCTCCATTCCCTGGCCCCAGCCCAGGCCACCCCTGCCCGATTCCCAGCACCACGGAGTGATGGCGCCTGTTCTAGAACTGTCTATCAAAGGATTCCCGGGGTACATGCTTTTCCTGCCCTGCTCCTGACACTGGGCACAATGCTTCTGAGATTCACCCAGGTCAAGTGCAGTAACTTCCGGGGGACGGGGCAGGGCTTTTTCCCCTTTTTTCTGTTGTTTTCACTAGAAAAATCTGGCTGAAAACAGGAATGTTTTCACTGGTAGTTTTCAGTGAGCAGAATTATTTTCCTCAGTGAAGCTCTGGCATCACAAGGACAGGCCGAGAACCCAGGGGGTGGGCACAGGCCCAGCGTCCCCAGGGACTGTCACCGTCCATCTCCTGGTCTGGGCACTGAGCCCTCAGGACTGGGAGCCCTGTCCCAGAGCCTCACCCAGGAGACTGTGTGGGCTCCCTGCTGCCAAGGCGGCTTGAGACCCCGGCCTCTTCACTGTTAGAAGTGCGCTGCGGCCCCTCACCTCGCTGCGTACCCACTCACCTCGCTGCGTACCCACTCACCTCGCTGCGTACCCACTCACCTCGCTGCGTACCTCGCTGTGTACCCACTCACCTCGCTGCGTACCCACTCACCTCGCTGTGTACCCACTCACCTTGCTGCGTACCCACTCACCTCGCTGTGTACCTCGCTGCGTACCCACTCACCTCGCTGTGTACCCACTCACCTCGCTGTGTACCTCGCTGCATATCCACTCACCTCGCTGTGTACCCACTCACCTCTGCCTGCGTACCACTCACCTCGCTGGTACCCACTCACCTCGCGTGGGACCTCCGCTGCGGTACCCACTCCACCTCGCTGTGTACCCACTCACCTTGCCTGCGTCCCAATCACCTCGTCTGCGTACTCGCAGCGTACCTCACTACCTCGCTGTGTAACCCACTCACCTTGTGCGTACCCACTCACCTCGCTGCGTACACTCGCTGCGGTACCCCTCACGCTCGCTGCGTACCCCTCACTTGCTGCGTACCACTCACCTCGCTGCTACCGCGCTGCGTACCCCTCACCCGCTGTGTAACCCACTCACCCTGCTGCGTAACAACACCCCGATCTGGGACCTCGAGGTGTTAACCATCACAGTCGCTGCGTACCTCGCTGGTACACTACCTCGCTGTGTACCCACTCACCTCGCTGTGTACCTCGCTGCGTACCCACTCACCTCGCTGTGTACCCACTCACCTTGCTGCGTACCCACTCACCTCGCTGCGTACCTCGCTGCGTACCCACTCCCCTCGCTGTGTACCCACTCACCCAATCACCCGATCCCTACCCACTCACCTCGCTTGTACCCACGCCCTGCTGCGTACCCATCAACCGCTGGTACCTCGCTGCGTACCCACTAACGCGCTGTGTACCCACACCACCTTGTCGTGCGTACCCCTCACTCGCTGCGTACCACTCACTCGATATGTACCTCGCTGGTACCCACCACCTGTGTGTACCCACTCATCCCTGGGTACCCAGCACCTTGCTGCGTACCCAACTCACCCCTGCGTACCCACTCCACTCGCTGCGTACCTCGCTGCGTACCCACTCACCTCGCTGTGTACCCCTCACCTCGCTGCGTACCTCACAGTACCCCCTCCACCCCTGCTCACCCAACCCACCTCGCTGTGTACCCACTCACCTTGCTGCGTACCCACTCACCTCGCTGCGTACCTCGCTGCGTACCCACTCACCTCGCTGTGTACCCACTCACCTTGCTGCGTACCCACTCACCTCGCTGCGTACCTCGCTGTGTACCCACTCACCTCGCTGCGTACCTCGCTGCGTACCCACTCACCTCGCTGTGTACCCACTCACCTTGCTGCGTACCCACTCACCTCGCTGCGTACCTCGCTGCGTACCCACTCACCTCGCTGTGTACCCACTCACCCGCTGTTTAACCCACTCACCTCGCGGTGTACCGCGCTGCGTACCCAAGCCCCTCAACCTGCGCTTGTTACCCACTAACCTTGCTGGCTACACACTCACCTTGCTGCGTCAACCACTCACCGCGATATGTACCTCGCTGCGTCCCCACTCACCTAGCGGTGTGCACCACCCTCGCTATGGTAACCTCGTGCGTACCCACTCCCTCGTCTGGTGTACACCACTCACCTTGCTGTTACCGGTCGCTGCGTACCCACTCACCTCGCTGCGTACCCACTCACCTCGCTGTGTACCCACTCACCTCGCTGTGTACCTCGCTGCGTACCCACTCACCTCGCTGTGTACCCACTCACCTCGCTGTGTACCTCGCTGCGTACCCACTCACCTCGCTGTGTACCCACTCACCTCGCTGTGTACCTCGCTGCGTACCCACTCACCTCGCTGTGTACCTCGCTGCGTACCCACTCACCTCGCTGTGTACCCACTCACCTTGCTGTGTACCCACTCACCTCGCTGTGTACCCACTCACCTTGCTGCGTACCCACTCACCTCGCTGTGTACCTCGCTGCGTACCCACTCACCTCGCTGTGTACCCACTCACCTTGCTGTGTACCCACTCACTTTGCGAGGACTAATATGCGAATTACCAACGTCATGGGACACAGTTGGTACACAATAGTCAATACTGAGGAGCCGGCCAGCTCTCCCCAGTGAGGCCACAGAAGGCTGCGGAGGGCACTCCAAAGGCCCGCAGTGAGGGTCATGGTCTGGAAGAGGCCCCAATTCGTCCCCGATTCACCCCCAGACCCGGTGTGATCGCTCCCTGCCTGACTCCCGCAGGGATGTGCATGTGTGGAAATGGACAAGATTATTTTAAAAATTCATTTGGAAAGACAAATGACCAGAAAAGAGACAGAATGATCTTGAAAATAAAGTACAAAGTGAGAGGAGTCCCAGGACTTCAAGACTCACCTCCACCACCGAGACAGTAGTATTGGCAAGAAAAGAGACATGAGTCACCGAGGTCGACCAGAATCCAGAAATAGCCTCACACACGAACCGTGAAACTACTTCTAGCAAGTCTCCAAACACGACTCAATGAGGTAAGGACAATCTCTGCAACAAATGGCACATCACCAACATTGACCCTTACGGAAAGACAGGAGCTTTGAACCTTACTTCACACCATTTACGAAACGAATTCGAGATGGGTTACAGACCTAAACGTAAATGTATAATGAAAATTGGGGGGAAAGGGGACAGCTGTAATACTTTCAACAATAAAAATTCCAGCCCTGCCCTGGCCGGTTTGGCTCAGCGGTTAGAGCGTCGGCCTGCGGTACAGAGAGACCCGGGTTTGGTTCCCGCTAAGGGCACGTACCTTGGTTGCAGTTTGTCCCCGGCCCTGGTTGGTCGTGCGGGTGGCAGCCACTCGATGTGTCCCTTTCACATCGATGTTTCTCACTCTCTCTCTTCCTCTCTCTCCCTCCCACTCTGTCTGTACAAAAAATAGAAAAATGTCCTCAGGTGAGGATAAAAAAAAAAAAAAAATTCCAGCCCTACCTGGTTTGGTTCAGAGGTTAGAGTGTCGGCCCGCAGACCAAAGAGTTGCATGTTCGATTCCGGTCAAGGGCACGTGCCTCGGTTGTGGTTCATCCCCGGCCCTGGTTAGGGTCATGAGGGAGGCAACCAGTCGATGTGTCTCTCTTACATCAATGTTTTTCTCTCTCCCTCCCTCCCTCCCACTCTATCTGAAGATAAATGGGGAAAAAACAAAAAACAAACATCTTGGGGGGAGAATTTTTTTAAAATTCTAAATATATATATATATATATGTATATGTATAATGATACAATTGTTATAAGAGAACATAAAAGATTAACTTCATGATCATGGGGTAGTTGTGTATTTTTACAACTTTTTTCCTTGATTGATTTTAGAGAGAGAGGAAGGGAGAGAGAGATAGAAACATCGACGAGAGGGAACATCGACTGGCCGCCTCCTGCACGCCCCCCACTGGGGATCAGGCTCACAACCTGGGCACGTGTCCTGACCGGGAATCGAACCGGCGACCTCTTGGTGCAAGCTCGATGCTCAGCCACTGAGCCACACCAGCGGCAGGGTAGGCATGTTTTCCTAGAGAAGCACAGCACTGTTGACCTTAAACAAACAGACCACCAGACAGTTCTCCAGCAAAACGGGTTTATTCCAAAACAGTACGGAATTGCAATCAGGACGTGCGGCCTGATGGCGAACCACAGAGGAGTCCTGAGAAACCAAGCAGAGGAACCTCTCACAGGAGAAAAGGAAGTTAGGGGTACTGTTCGCGCCAGTTCTGTTGGGCTCTGGGGTCCACATCGGGCAGGAGAGACCCCTGTCGGCCTCCCTGCTTCATGAAATGAGGTTTCAGTTTACTCTTTTGTACATTTCCCCTTTCGATCAGGGTCTTTCTCCTTAAGCATCGCTGATCAAGAGTCAGGTTTTTCCCGATCCGGCAACCTTTCGTCCCTCGCGCCAGGAGGAGCCCGTCCTGGGTGTCCTGTCCCGCTCAGGAAAGCGCACAGGCTGGAAAACCGTCCAGGTCACCTTGGAGGGACAAGGAGGGGCCGCAGGGAGATCTGTGGGGCACCCTTGCTCCAAAGCTGGGATGTTATCAGGACCGTGATCGTCAGAGGTGGTGAGTCAGCTCGGCAGGCTTGGCAGCCAGCTCTCCGTGGGCCTGGGCCGCTCCTGGGAACTGTCTCAGGAGGTGTCCTCGTGCGTTCAGAGCAGCGCCGGTGTGCGGGCGCGGTCAGGGCTGGGTGTGACTCCCAGTCTGTCCCCTGGATCTTGGCAGTGCACGGGTTGCTGTGTGCCTGCCGGGCCTTTCCGGGGAGGCTGAGGACAGTTCTCTTGTTGTTTGTTGTTTGAGGCGTCTTTTCCGGTCACCAAAGTCTGCAGGTTGCAGGGTGGGTGGCGAGGTGTCATCTCCTTGGAGGGCGGTGGAGAGATCCCTGCGACAGCTTCGTTTTCGTCAACGAGGCAGCTCTGGACCGCTCTGCAGTGTCCCCTCCTCAGCTGCGGGCCGGAGGGGCGGGAGCCAGACCGCAGAGGGCACAGAGGGCGGGCTGATGAGCCCACAGGGGTGGATCTGACATTCGGAAGGGCCAACAGAAATGCTCGGGGCTCAGGTGGTCGGAGGGTCTCACACATTTTGCCAGTTGAGCCCTAACAATGCTGGCAGTGTATTCAACTGCCCCTCAGGGTGACTGATAAGCCCAGTGAGACTGTAAAACCAGCCAAACAGCACAGACGTGTTGCAGCACCTGACCAGGAAAATGGGTTTCTGGGCCCCTGTGTGGGTCCAGAGGAGCTCCCCAGGTGGGCCACTTTCTCCGACCAAACTTGAGCCTGTCTGCAAGGAAACGGCTCCATCCGGTGAGAAAACGCCAGACCGTGACTGAGCTACCCACACCCAGGAGACAGGAGCTACAGGAAACTGTTCCCAGACCCCCAGAGGTCCGGAGGCAATTTTTTTTTTTTTTTTAATCCTCACCCGAGGATATTTTTCTATTTTTTTGTTCAGGTAGAGTGGGAGGGAGAGAGAGGAAGAGAGAGAGAAACATCAATGTGAAAGGGACACATCGAGTGGCTGCCACCCGCACGACCAACCAGGGCCGGGGACAAACTACAACCGAGGTACATGCCCTTAGTGGGAACCGAACCCGGGTCTCTCTGGACCGCAGGTTGACTCTTTAACCGTTGAGCCAAACCGGCCAGGGCCGGAGGCAATTTTAAATGTCCAGGGGCAGCCCAGCGGCGTGGCTCGGTGGACTGAGCATCATCCCTGGACTGAGAGGTTCTGGTTCGATTCCCGGTCAGGGCACATGCCCGGGCTGCGGGCTCGATCCCCAGTAGGGGGCGTGCAGGAGGCGACCAATCAATGTTTCTCTCTCTCCCTTCCTCTCTCTCTAAAAAAAAATCAATAAAAACATTAAAAAGAAGGAAGGAAGGGCCCTGGCCAGTTTGGCTCAGCGGTTGGAGCGTCCACCTGCGGTCTGGAGAGACCCGGGATCGGTTCCCGCTAAGGGCATGTACCTCGGTTGCAGTTTGTCCCCGGCCCTGATTGGTCGTGCAGGGGGCAGCCACTCGATGTGTCCCTTTCACATCGATGTTTCCCTCTCTCTCTCTTCCTCTCTCTCCCTCCCACTCTATCTGTACAGAAAATGGAAAAATGTCCTCGGGTGAGGATTAAAAAAAAAAAGAAGGGAGGGAGGGAGGGAGGGAGGGAGGGAGAGAGAGAGAGAGAGAGAGAGAGAAAGAAAGAAAGAAAGAAAGAAAGAAAGAAAGAAAGAAAGAAAGAAGAAAGAAAGAAAAGAAAGAAATGTCCAGGGCCAGGCAGACTCTCCCTGGGCTGTGGCGCAAGCGGACCGTGGGCACAGCCTCCTCACTGGCCCATTGCGGACTCTCCAATGTGCACGGTCGGTGACCCGTGCCCAGTGCTTGTCCAGTGGTCTGGAGGAAAACCGAGTCTCCAGGAGGACGGACCTGTTACTCGGTCTGAACGAGTTGCCCTTTTTATCAAACCAACAGTCGGTGGGTGTCCGATCTGTTTGCCTCCTGAGGCCACCTGCGGGGCTTCTCTGGACAGTTCTAAGGCAGCAGCTCAGAGATGCTCCTGCGGACATGACGGGCGTGGCTGCCGCCGGCTCCTTGGGCAGCATTCCCGTGGAAGGGCGACAGGAGACTTCCTGTGGCTTCCAGGGGCCATGACTAGCATGCCCTGGGAGTTTTAAAAATCTTCACCCAAGGATATGTTTTTATTAACTTAGAGAGAGAGAGAGAGAGAGAGAGAGAGAGAGAGAAACATCCACGTGAGAGAAACATCATCGGTTTAGTAAACAGAGGCCGGGCCTCGCGAGGGGTTGGGACTGTTGGGGCCGTAGCTGACCAGCCTGACAGTCCTGCTGCGGATGCCAGTTCTGGGGCCTTGGATGCTTAGGGTCCAGGAAGCTGTGCGGGTCCAGGTGCAGCCCTGGTTCTGATATCAGATGCTCAAATATCAAACCTGGGTTTGGGCAAACTGCCAATTTTCCCTGGCAACCGTAAGTCCCTTAAAGGCTAAGAGCCTCAGTAAGTGGATGCTGTCTTCCCGGGAGGAGGCCTGGGAGGAAGCAACCAGGTGGAACCTCTCGGGAAGGGCCTGTCATCCAACTTTGTCCCAGGACTTGTGAGAAGAGGACCTCTCAGAAAAACCCAGGGCTACACGGGCCCGGTGAGTCATTTCCTTTCCACGTGAAGCACAGGCATTGGCGTCATCGCCCGAAATCTGCAGAAGGCGTGGCGGGAGTTAGTTCCAAGAAAGCATTTCCTTCCAGCTGGGATGGAGGCCAGCATCGAAGGGTCAGGGACGGGGTGTCCAGGGATGACCGGGCAGTTACTGCTCCAGGTCCTGGACGTGCCCAGCCCCGGTGTGGCCGGCTCACAGGTGAATCGGTTACTGGAGCAGGTGCAGGGCCAAGGCCCCGGAGTCCTGTGATCTCGACAGTGGGCACAATGCCCGGCAGGGCCTCTTGGGAGAGAGTAATTCTGGAAGAGGCTTTAAGATTCTGTTTGAATCTTAATAGGGGGTGTGCTGGGGATTCGGCCACATCAGCCACAGACGCTGCCCATAAAGACGGGGCAGCTGACTCTGGGGGAGCAGTGGTCAGTGCTCCCACTGGCCTTCGGAAACGGAGCAGAGAGATGTCGAGGGACATTGAGTTCCCCTAATTATTCTGACAACCGTCAAATTCTAGGGTGATGGTCCCCGCTTTGGGAGAAATTCCAGCACAAGACTCCTCTGGAAGCCTCAGCCTAGTTCATGAGCAGAGGTGGGGGGACTAGGAGAAAAGGGTGGGGACCTCTCAAAGGGCCCAGACAAAAGGGGACAGGCTCAAAGTGAGGAGCCTGTGAGGTTCACTGGAGACCCCATACCTGCATGCGAGGCTCACAGCAGGGGGCTGGCTGAGTGCGGCCTCAGTGTGACTAGGACAGAGATGGACGCCCAGTCTGGAGGGCGGAGGACGTGGACAAGCCCCGTAGTCCCTGGAGCCCCATCATTGGGAACTGGGAGGACATGGGAGTTGGCTGGAGGGCTCAGGGTACCTCAAGCTTACGTTTGTAAGGTCCCTTTTCCAGTGTCCCGGCACTTTGCAGTCATAGCAGAAAGTAGGGGTTTGGTGTTTTGTATGGGGACCTTCAGTAGCTGGACCGAAAATGAAGAATTTTAGCTTTTTCTTTCCACTGAGGATATGCTTATTGATTTGAGAGAGAGGAAGAGGGAGAGAGAAAGAGAAATGTAGATTGGTTGCTTCCTGTACACACCCTGACCAGGGGTTGAACCAGAAACCTTGGTGTGTGCCCTGACCAAGAATCGAATCTGCTGCCTTTTGGTGCACGGGACGATGCTCCAACCAACCAAGCCACCGGCTGGGGCTAGCGGCTTTCTCTCAGGTGACCCGTCTGTGACGTGAGCAAGCCGGTTTGCCAAATTAAATCTGTAGTGGACATGGTTTCCCACATCCTGGTCCTTTTAGTGGAAGAGAAAGGTCCCTGTTCAGTCCCTTAGTAAACAGAGGTCAAGGCTACCCCCATGGAAGGCAAGCCAGAATTTTCCTTCAAAACCACCTGAGGGCCCTGGCCGGTTTGGCTCAGCGGTTGGAGCGTCGGCCTGCGGTACAGAGAGAACCATGTTCGGTTCCCGCTAAGGGCATGTACCTCGGTTGCAGTTTGTCCCCGGCCCTGGTTGGTCGTGCGGGTGGCAGCCACTCGATGTGTCCCTTCACATCGATGTTTCTTTCTCTCTCTCTTCCTCTCTCTCCCTCCCGCTCTATCTGAACAAAAAATGGAAAAATGTCCTCGGGTGAGGATAAAAAAACAAAAACAAAAACAAACCACCCGAGGTCGACGCTGGCAGTGGCCAGGCGGCCGGCAGCAAGGCAGGATTCTGCTTCAGTCAGCAGGGTGCCTGCCGGGAAGCCTGCTGTCCTTGCTGGTGGAGGTCTCCAGCCAGTGTTCTGGGATCCTGCCAACACCTGGGGGTTTTTGTTTTCTTTTGCTTGTTTATTAGCTATAATCCCCAGAACTTCTTAATCTTTTAAAAAGTATTTTAAATTGAGGTAACACTGGTTATTAAGATTGTGTAGATTTCAGGTGTGCAGCATTGTAACTGGACATCTGTCCGCTCATGTGTGCTCACCTCGGGAAGTCCAGCCTCCTTCCCTCTCCATGGAGGGAGGTGACCCCTTCACCCATGCACTGAGCACGAGCAGAACACAGCTTGCTGGGTTAGGGAAATATTCTAAGCCCGAATTGTGACGTTTGCACAACTCTGTATATTTACTAATTCCAGGCACCGGGACCTAAATCCCTCCCCTTGGCCAGAAGACCTCGGCCCAGGTCCGCAGATGGCGGGGGCAGGGGCTGCGTCACCCGGGGCCATCAGGGAGCCGCTCTAGGACACCTGCCCCGGTGGTGCCGAGGGTGGGGGTCGAGCTGAGTTCAGAGGTGGGCGGCGCACACCTTCCTGCCGGGCACACTGGCACCTGCTGGAGAACCGAGCTCTGGCAGGGTCCGCTTCACCTTGGCGGTGCGCCCCCCCGACGGCCCCCAAACTTCCGCCCCCCCTTTGGGGACTGGCTGTTGTCGGCGTACTTATTCTCTGTGCATTTGTCTCCCCCCGAGGTCATGCGTCCCTCTCAGGTGGACTGGACACTCAGTAAGTGCGGCCGGGAGACGCGGGACCCGCTCCCGCGGCCACCGCAGCCCAGGCTGACCGGCGCGGCCACCAGGCGGCAGCACTGAGGCCGCCCTCGGCGTGGGGCTGCGGGAGGGGTGAGGGCCACCTTCCCAGAGTCTCCGCGCAAAAGGCGACTGCAGAACAGGGGTGGGCGCGGGCTGCCGGGAGCCCCGGAGGGTCTGGGTTGGCAGGGGTGAGCTCCCCCCAGGCCTGGGGAGCAGTGGGGCCAGGGCTCTGCCCCGGAATCTAAGAAATGCGTACCTCTGATGCCTCCCCCAGGGCAGAGCTCTGGAGAAGGCTGGGGGCCAGGGCAGGGAAATCCGAGAGGTCAGTCCCCCACTTGGGCCACCTCCTGCCTCCTTCACCCTGACAGAGCTCCCTTCTGGAGCATTCCACTGGACCTGTTCACACACCCACGCTGCTGCCTCCGGGGCCTAAGAGGACACTATAAATTCAGGCCGTTTCCCCAAGTCACGGGGCTGGAGAGGCACCCTGACCTCCCGGTCCCCAGGGTGAGCAGGTGTGCAAGCAGTGGACTGGAGTGTGTGCGTGTGTGACGGCTGCTGTTGTCGCCCCACTGGGCAGGAGCACAGACAGAGCTATAGGGGGTCCCCAGGGTGAGCAGGTGTGCAAGCAGTGGACTGGAGTGTGTGCGTGTGTGACGGCTGCTGTTGTCGCCCACTGAGCAGGAGCACAGACAGCGCTATAGGGGACCACCTGTGTGACACCAGTGAGATCACATCTTCTGTACCATGGGGACAGACTGCCCATCTCCTGGGGTGCCTGTGACGTGGGGCACACAGTAGGCGCTGAGGACTGTGGCCGAATTAAGAACCCCGTGGGAGCAGACTGGGGAATTTGGGGGATTGGAATTGGACTTCTGAACCATCTGGGCCGCCAGAGACAGATTTATTAGGGGCCTGGGGCAAATCCACAGGGTCCCCTCCCCCCCACTGCCAGCAAACCTCCGGTCCTGCCTGCTAGTGACCAGCGCATCCACCGGCACCTGTGCTACAAGAGGTTCACCCTGGCCACCACCTGCTTGCAGCCAGTGACAGCAAACTCGCGGCCGGCGACGTGGTAGTAGCTGAGCTGCTCGGCCAGGAGCTCCGCGCGGGCCTGTTCGGGGAAGAAGCCTTCCCCGGCCATCTCCTCCCGGAAGCAGTTGACCACGTCCCACTTGTCCAGCAGCAGGAAGGGCACGACGGCCGAGGCCTGCCACAGCGGGTGCTCGCGGACCAGGAGCGCCTTCAGGCCGGCGCGGAGCTCCTCCTCCGAGCGGGCGCGGTGGGCGCCGTCGCGGTGCGGAGGCAGCGTGCGGGACGCGTTCTGCAGCACGAAGCGCGTGACCTCCGCGCCCCCCGCGCTGCTGAGCAGCACGTAGACGGCGTTGTGGAAGTGGTGGGGGCGCTGCGGCTGCAGGAGGCCGTGCAGCTCATCCAGCAGCGCCGGGGGCATCAGCTCCACCTCGTCCAACACCAAGAGCGGGGTCTTCTCCTCGGCCTCGGCCTGCGCCACCACGTCGGCCACATGACGCGCCAGCTCCTCGCGACAGTCCTGCGCGGCGCGAGACTCCGGGCAGTGGTGCCCTACGTGGTACTGCAGCACCAGCGAGCTGTCCTCGAGCACCGAGCGGAAGTGGCGCGCCAGCAGGCGGCCCACGTGGCTCTTGCCCACGCCGCTGGGTCCGTGCAGCGCCAGGAGCAGAGGGCGGCTGTGCACGTGCGTGGACAGGTAGTCCCGCAGCAGCGCCACGATGCGCCCCACGGCGGCCGGCTGGCCAAACACGGCGCGCTGCAGCGCCTTCTCCAGCCCGTCCAGGTCATAGCGTTGCGCGTTATCGTCCAGGTTCTCGATGGCGTTGAGCACCTGGAAGCCCACGATGGCCACGAGCAACAACAGGCATCGCTGCGCGCGGCTCTGGCGCTCCGCGCGCGGCCGGTACTTGCGCGAGGTCTCGGGGTAGAGCACCACGCGGCTGCGCCGGCGCCTCTTGCGCGGCGTCGTCGAAGGCAGCTCGGCGGGGCCGTCGAAGGTGAAGAACTGCGGCTGGTCCGGGCACCTGCGCGGCTCCAGGGCCCCGGCGTCCGGACCGGCGCCCGGCGTCAGGAGGCGCCGCTTGCGCAAGAGGCACACGCGGCGGCGCAGGCGGACCACGGCGCGCAGCGGCGCCATCACGCTCGGGCCCGGGGCGCTGCGGGCCGCGGCCACCGGCTCCACGCTGGGCTGGCCACGGTCCATGGCGCAGGGGTGCGCTCGGCATGCAGGTCGCCCTCCCTGCAACAGGAAGACGGGAGGGGACTGGGACCCTTTCCCAGGGAGAGCTCACCCCCGCGGGAGGCCCGGAGTGCGGCCGCGCTGCCCCAGGCCAGGCCTGTTCCGGGCCTGGGGCCGGAGGGTCGCCCCTCTGACCAGGAAGCAGCTCCTCGCGGGGCCCCATGCAAATCCCTCAGGTCCTCCCATAAACAGCCGCGGGCCCTGAGGAAGTGGCTGGGGATGGGGGGAGGAGGCGCAACTTATCGGGCAGCTTTATCGGGCAGCCTCCCGGCTTCCCAGAGTCGGTGCCGGCCAGACGCCGATTAGGGGTGAAGAAGGGTCAAGGCCGGACCCCGCCCCCGCCCGCAGCTCCGACTGCCAGGCGCCTGGGGCCCTCGGTGTACCAAGAGGGGGCCACTGGGAAGCAGAGGCCCCAGCACCCCCTGGAGTTGAGAGACGCCCCACGCACTTAAGAACACTTGGGGGGAGGAGGGTCTGGCCAGAACTTCTGCTTTTGAGAATGGGCCCCAGCGGTTCCCAGGCAGAGCCCAGGCCTCCCAACCCCCGACCCTCCAAGACTAGGATCCTCCCATCATCCCTCCATTGAACACTGACAATAGGGCGGCCAGGAGCCCCCGAGACGGGTGGGGGTGGGGTGGGAGATGGACAGAAAGTCAAGAGCAGGAGGAGAGAAAAGCCACTAAGGAGACAGCTGAAGAGACGTGGGGTGCAAGCCCCTGGCCCCCAAACCACCCCCATACCTGCAGCGGAGTCAGGCCAGGCTCCTGCTGACCCCCAGCCCCCCAGGGCAGCCCCCTGCCTGCGCCAGACACCGAGGCCTGTGACAGGAAGCAGAAAATGCCGCTCCCCGTGAGAGTCCGACTGGGGTCAGGGGCCTGGGGCCTCGCTGGACCAGCTCAGGCCTGGAGGGCAGTGGCACCTGCGGGTCCCCAGGGAGTGTCCAGAGTGGAGGAAGCTGGGGGAGGTTTCCGCTTCTATGCAAAGGAAGTGAGTCAGGGGTGTGTCGAGGGCGGGACTTAGGCTGGACGGAGGCGCCCGAGAGGGAGGCCTGACTGGCTGGCCTGGTCCCCTGACCAGAGGGTCACCTGCCCTTCTCAGCCCTGCAGGCCTGGGCTACCTTATGAGGCTGAGGGCACCCCCTCCACTGGGACCCCACGGGCCCTTGCACCTCCATCTGCCCTCCACAGACACCCAGCACCCCAGGGCTAGCTCTGGCATCTGATCCCCCACATGGCCCCCTGGGGGGTCTCCACCTTCCTTCCTATTCTCCTCTCCCCCAACCCCTCCTTCCCCTTCCCTGACCCCAGTCTGGGAGCCCAGAGTAGGGCTCATTTCCCTTTCCTTCTTTTCCCTTCCTCCCGGTGCCCCAGCCCGGAGCCCCCAAAGACAGGCAGCACACCCAGAGACAGGGTTCCGGCGCTGGGGGAACGGCTCCCAGGGCTCAGGGCCTGGAGGCAGAGCATTCAGAGAACTGGGGCCCGTCCCTGGCTTCAGCTTCACGTGGCCCTCCTGCCCTGCCGGCTCGGCACAGACGGCCTGCCTGGGTGTCCCACCCTGCCCCCCATTATGGCCAAGGGACTGCTCTCTGCCAGGCCCAAGCCCATCCCGAGTGGGCTTGTCAACAGTGATGCCCAAACCAGTCCTGGCACCTGTGTCCCACAGGCCTGGCTGTCTCTCCTGCCTGGGGTCCCCCCACATAGCCCCCCTGTGCCTTCTCCGCCCCCCTGCTGCACACCTCTGCCCCACACCACAGGCCCCTCCGCTGCATGGCTGGTCCCTCCCCTCCGGCTGCCCTGCGCCCCGGCCTGCATCCTGGAGACAGTCTGTGGCTTGGGGCCTCCTGTTCCCTCCAGAATACAGGATTCACGGGCCTCGTGGTGCCTCACGGCGTTCCTGTCCGTCCATCTGTCCAGTGCCTTCCGGCAGCATCACCACACCCCACGAACCTGCTCCCTGTGCTGAGACACTACTGCTCCCCGGGACCTGCTGTCCCCTCTGTGCAGGGCCAGGTGCGAGGGGAGCGCTCCATGTGGCCCGGGGGTGCTTTAAGCCCACACCCAGGACTTCCTGGAACCAGGCCCAAGGACACTGTCCAGGCCCTGCCCCTGCCCCAGCACGGAGGCAGGGGTCCTTCCTGTGCACAGGCTGCGTCTAATGGGAGGAGGGCGGGGTCAGGCAGGCCTGTCCCCATTGGCCAACTGGCTGCTTCTGCTGCAGGCAGACCCACCAAACCCTCTGGGGCCCAGAGGAGGGGGCTCCTACACAGGGTCGGAGAAACCGTGCCCCAGAGGGCCCCCCCCCAGCAGGGTCGGTGGTGAACCTGAGCCCGGGGCTAAGGCCGCAGCCTCCTGCACCTCCACCCCCATCTCCAAGGATGAAGGGGCCCCAGGACCCCTCCTGTCCCTGTCCCACAGGACCAACCCCACCACACCTGGACTGGCTCTGGGCGGCCTCCCCTCCCACTTCTACCCCCACCCCCGAATTCAGTCCCTTCGCCTCATTGCGCCCAGCCCCCGGGGGTGTCTTCCACAGGCTGGCCTGGAGGCGGGGACCCTGTGCCCTCCTTCCGGAATTCCCACGTGGACACACATCTGCAGACCACACCTCCCACGCCCCATGCTCCCTCATCCCCCCTGGGCTCAGGGTCACCGCGCTGCTGTCTCAGGGTCACTGGACTATCCCAGGCCTCACAGCCCCGAAGGCGGACCTCCAACTGTGCTCCTGAACCCCGCCCCAGCGGTCCATCCATCCCCACCCGCGCCCGCCCCTCGTGCGCCCTCAACCCCGGGCCCCTCATCCCCTTGTCTGGGCTGGGGACGCCCAGCAGTGCTGGCAGCTCTCTGTCCATCTGACCTTGACCTCAGGGGTACACAGGGTCGCCTGGCCCCTGGATCCTCCCATGGCCCATCTTTCCTCACCCTCTCTCCTGGGCCCACCTCCCGGGTCCCGGCTCCCTGCTTCCCCGTCTGCACCCGAGTTGCCTCTCCTGATAAAGTTCCTGCTCCCACAGGGTCTGTGCCCCGTCTCACACTCGGCAACACAGCTGCCACTTCTCCCCCGCTGGGCCCTCCCCATCAGCGCAGACGTGCATTTCTTCCTTCTCAAAAACACAAGCAAGGGCCTTCTGACCACCCTCCCCCACATCTTCACTTCCCTCAGCCCCCTCCCCCACCCCTGCAGAATGGCACCTGTCAAGGTCGTTGACCTCCATGGAACAGGACCCGCAGCATGTCACCCATGGTAGGGGGCAGTAAGGCCTGCCCAGGGTGGACCATGGTCCCACCTGGTGGCTTTGAGCAGTCTTGACAAGACAGCCATGCCCAGGCCTTCCTGTGCCGACTGCCCCAAGATGGAAACACCCCTAAGGAGGCACCTGGTCCCGGGTGCCCCTAACCCCCAGAAGGCACAGAAAAGCTCATCCGATGGATTTACCAAAATGTGTTTTATTTACAAGAGCCCCCGTATACAACAGCTGACAGTGCAGCTCAGCAAGGGGCACTCCACCCCAGGTAAACGGAGGCGGGGCAGGGCCTGGCCTGGCCTCAGCCAGGCCTGCTCCACAGGGGGCCGCTGGCCAGGGCAGGAGCGCCCCCTGCCTTCAGGTCCTGGTGCAGCGGACTGTCCACTGTCAAACACACAGGTCCTCAGAGGGGCCAGGCCGACTCAGCCAGTTAGGATCTGTCCCCTGCCAGCCGCCCACTTCCCTTGGAAAGCAGGTGGCATTCTCCTCCCCCTTTGCTGCCTGCTGTCCCCTACGGCAGAGCACACCCACGTGGGCGGGGAGCTACCCACGGGGAGGCAGTGAAGGGCCAGGTGGGCAGGGCTCAAGCCAGGGGCAGGGACATGGGTCCTATTCATGGGCACACAACACTCAGGACCCAGGTCAGGGTGGGGCTGAGGTGTAGGGGAGGGCACCCTGCCCGTGGCATGACCCCAGGGTCCCAACTGTGCCCACCCCCCACCCCCATAAACACCACCCTGCCTCCAGGAGACACGGCCCGCAACCTCAGGTCCAGAGAGCCTCTTCTGACCAACCAGGGCTGTGCCGCAGGGGCCCTGCCCAGTCCCCAGTGGCCCCAGGGAAGGCATCAGAGCCCGGCTGGGGCGGGCACGGTGGGGAGGGGCAGCTCTAGGGCCGGGGTCTCAGCAGCGGGGGCCGGGCTGGGCTTCCGGTAGTCCAGTTGCTCCAGCTTCTCGCTGAGCTGGGAGTAAAGCTCCTTCACCACCTCTCCGCTCTGCAGAGAGCACGGGTTGTGGGGACGGCCCAGGAGAGGTCCGCCTGGCACCCCCCTCCCCCCGCCGGGTGTGGGTGGGCCACACTGACCTGGCTGGTGGGCTCCAGCGCCTTCTGCAGGGCCTGCAGCCTGGAGGGCGCCACTCGGTGGTGCAGGTGCAGGAGGAGCCGAAGCAGGTGCCTCTGCACATTCTCCTTCCTGGAAGGGGCCTCAGTTGGCTGCAGGGCCCACCCCCACCCTGCCCCCACCCACCCCCAGCCCGCCCAGCAGCCCCAGCCCCGCACCTCGGGGCGGCGGTGAGCAGAAAGCCCTCGAACAGGCTGCTGCAGAAGTCCTCTAGGGCAAACTCCTCAGCCAGCAGCACCAGGTTCCCCATGAACAGGTGGAGGAAGATGTCGCTGAAGGCCAGGTCGCTGAAGGTCTCCACTGTGGGCACAACAGGCCAGTCCCTCATCACCCATCGCCTGCTGGAGTCAACCCTCCGCCCCTCCCTCACCAGCACCGAATCCTGGGGGACAGCACAGCAGCACTTCTGAGAGCCACAGGTGGGGCCTGGACAGGCAGGGGCAGAGGCAGGGGGAGACCCAGGCCTCAGCAATGAGGGAGGCATGGCCACAGGGAGATCCAGGAAGGCGTGGGAGCCGGAGGGGCCTCCGGAAGACAGAGGAAAAAACAGAAAGTGGAGCGAGCCACCCAGGACTCTCCATCCCCGTGGAGGGGTGAGACCAGAGAAGATATTCCTTCTTTTGTGGAAACCACAGACATCAAAACCCGAAACACACCACAAAATAAGTGCCATGAATCTCTCATAACCGGGGAAACAAGCTCCTCATTAGCATCCTGATGAGAAGAAGCCATCTAAACAAAGGTGTAACCACCAGAACTGTGGTCCTGACCAAGACATGGGCCCGAGACATCAGGGCATGGTTTATAAAAAGGCTCTTCTTAATCTACAGGGAATCAATAATAGAATGGTAAAGCAAAGAAGCAAACCACTGATTTGGAATATAAGGAAGCAAAACACACCCAATCATAACAATAAAAAGAAAAAAAGAATAAAAAAAAAATGAGGATAGTATAAGGAGCCTCTGGGACAACTTCAAGTGTGCCAACATTCGCTCTTGGGGGTGCCAGAAGGAGACGAGAGAGAACAAGAAATTGAAAACCTCTTTGAAATAATAATGACAGAAAACTTCCCTAACCTGGTGAAGGAAACAGACATACAAGTCCAGGAAGCACAGAGAGTCCCAAACAAGATGAACCCCAAGAGGCCCACACCAAAACACATCATCATCAAAATGCCAAAGGTTCAAAACAAAGAGAGAATCTTAAAAGCAGCAAGAGAAAAGCAGTTCATTACCTACAAAGGCGCTCCCATAAGAATGTCAACTGATTTCTCAAAAGAAACTTTGCAGCCCTGGCCGGTTTGGCTCAGTGGTTAGAGCGACGGCCTGCGGTCCTGAGAGACCCAGGTTCAGTTCCCGCTAAGGGCATGTACCTCAGTTGCAGTTTGTCCCCGGCCCTGGTCGGTTGTGCGGGTGGCAGTCACTCGATGTGTTCCTTTCACATCGATGTTTCTCTCTCTCTCTGTTCCTCTCTCTCCCTCCCACTCTACCTGAACAAAAAATGAAAAAAATGTCCTCGGGTGAGGATAAAAAAAGAAAAGAAAAAAAAAAGAAACTTTGCAGGCCAGAAGGGAGTGGTGAGAGATATTCAAGGTGACAAAAAAGCAACAACCTACATCCAAGATTACTCCATTCTGCAAAGCTGTCATTTAGAACTGATGGACATATCAAGAGTTTCCCAGCCCTGGCCGGTTTGGCTAGGCGGTTAGAGCGTCAGCCTGAGGTCCAGAGAGTCCCGGGTTCGGTTCCCGCTAAGGGCATGTACCTCAGTTGCAGTCTGTCCCCAGCCCTGGTTGGGCTGTGTGGGTGGCAACCACTCGATGTGTCCCTTTCATGCTGAAGTTTCTCTCTCTCTTTCCCTCCCACTCTACCTAAACAAACAAAAAATGGAAAAATGTCTTTGGGTGAGGATAAAAAAAAAAAAAGACAAGAAAAGAAAAATCTAAAGGAGTTCATCACCACCAAACCAGTATTATATGAAATGATGAAGGGTCTTCTTGAAGGAGAACAAAAATATCAGCAATAAAATGGCAATTAATACATATCTATCAACACTTGAATCTACAAACAAAACAAGCAAGCAGAACAGAAACAGACTCATAGATACAGAGAACTTCCAGTTGCTTGCCAGATGAGGGGATGGGTGAAATAGATGAAGGAATTAAAGACAAATTAGTTGTTAGACTGATGAACCTCAAAGGAAAGGGGGCAGGGAGGGCAGGATGAGAGAAACCAAAGACTTCTATGCACACACGTATAACCAATGGACACTGACAATAGTGTGGGGAAGGCAGGAGGGGGGCGGGACTGGGGAGGAGAGGGAAAAAAAAGGGGAGACATCTGTGATACATTCAACAACAATAAAGATGAGTTAAAAAAAAAAAAAAAAAGAATGCTCTTCTTTCCTCAACCACCGCTCTGCTGCTGTGCTGGACGGTGGGACTTCGTGCCGACCACCACGAGGACCACCACAAGGGGCCACACGCAGGTGCCCATGGAGATGGCGGTGGGCACGGGGCTTCCAATCCCACAATAAAAAGTAAAAGATAAACAGGAAAGGATTGTAATCTCGACACCCGTCTTGACTAGAACCACCAGTAACGGAAAGGACGAGCAGGTCTCTCCCTGCCGTGATGAGACCCGCACCCGCGGGGGCTGCAGGCCCTGGGGACACTGCACTCCGGCTGCAGGACACCGTCTCCAGCCAACGCTCAGAACACAGACAGAAACCAAGGCACAGAAACAAACAGAAGGAGGGGGCACCCACGTTATTTACAACCCTGACCCCGGATGTGTCCAATCAGACACAGCGCTGGCCAGAGACGCGTCCAGCGACCCAGGAGCTAAGGCGTCCAGGATGGGCTGAACCCGCACAACCCGCAGGGCCCAGCTGAGAGGGAGGCAGGTGCAGGAGGGCAGAGGCAGAGACAGCGTGAGGAGGAGGAACTGGACGGAGGGGCTGTGGAGGGGGAGGGGGAGCCACCAGCCAAGCATGCGGGCGCTGCTCCTGCCTGAGGAGACCCGGCGCCCGGCCTCACCCAAGCCCCCAGGAGGAGCCTGCCCTGCCACCCCTGCCTTCACCCCGGGACATGCACTCTGGACTCTGACCCCAGAACAGGAAGAGAATGAGTTCATGTGTCGGGTTAGACAGCGGCTGGGTGGAAATGAACACCCCCAGACACAGCTCCCTCCACACAGGCAAGTCAGGAAACACGTGCTTCCTCGTTGGAAACGTCAGTGACCTGGAACGTCAGTGGCCTTCACGGAGAGGCCTCAGCACCCCAGAAAGGCCTGGGCCAGCAGAGGCCGGTAGCCTGTACAGTGGGCGGCCGTGAGCTCCCGGAAGCCCATTCTCCCCGCTGCACCTGCACCGTGCTCAGGGGTCCACTCAGACCTCTCTCTCTCTCTCTCTCTTCTTCCTGGCTGGCAGCAACCGCCCTACCCCGTCCTCCCAGGGAAGAGGCCTTTTCACCTCTCGGGCCCTCTCGCGATGTCTGAGCACTTCGAGGCTGCACACCCCTTGCCCACCAGGATACTGAGGTGGCTCTCCCAGCCCTGCCGGAAGGACTCTCCCCAACGGTGCCGAGAGCAGAGGGCGTCTGTGAGCACAAGGCTGAGCTCCTCGCGGTTCTGCACCGATGACCTCCGGGAGACACACCCTGCAGTGACCAGGCCTGCAGCAGCGCCTGCACTCACCCAGCCCGGGCAGCAGGCGGAGAAGCGCATTCTTGTTCCTCTGTTTGGTGATGTGCAGCACGTAGTACAGCCCGACCTCGCAAGCCATGCGCTGCTCCTGCAGGTACCTGCGGGGCACCACCGTGAGCAGCCCGCACACAGCCTCCCGGGCCGAGGTGCGACCCACACCCTGCCCCCCAACAATACCTGGTAAAACCCTCCGGAAGCGTGTTTGGGTAGGTGGCCGGAGCCCTCTCCTCGGCAGGGAGCTTCTGGTCCACGTTGAAGGCATAGTCGTCCACCACAAAGGACATGAGGGTCGGCAGGAACTTGGTGATGAGCTCCACCTCCTAGGGCAAGAGGGCAGAGAGCTCAACCTGCCACAGCCCACCCCTGCCCTGTCCTACCCGCGGCCACCGTCCTGATGCCAGCCCCCAGCCGCTCACAAGAAAATTGTACAAAGACTTCTGCCCGAGTCCCATTACCATCTTGGGCTCCTTGAAGACCTGGCTGTCGATCATGTCCCATGCGCCCTGGCCCAGTGCCAGCAGCCTAAGCAGCAGGAGGAGGTCAGGGCTGTCCTGTGGGGGAACAGAACCTCAGCACCAGCTCCCTAGTCCTCACTACCCCCGACCTCCAGCGTCACTCAGCAGGGTCCCGGTGCCGGAGCTTCACACAGGCTCCCCTGCAGGGTTGACGCGTGGGGTGCGGGTGCTTATCCCGGCAGCATGGACCTGGCCCCACAGCTCCGCACCCACACGCCCACCCGAAAGGCAGCCCGTGGCCGGCCCAGTGCGCTCACCCTGGGCAGCGTCTCCTGGCCGACCAGCTCCTGCAGGTGCCTGACAGTGCTCAGCGACAGAGTGTTGATGGCGAAGGGGTCGCACAGGATCATGGACAGATCCCTGAAAGGCAAGCCCCCAGCATTACCGTGGGAAGCTGCTGCTCCACGGAGGGTAGGCCATGGGCTGGCTGCCGCAGACTGACCCGGGCAGACGGCCCCTCCACACGGAGGGAGCTCACCCCACGCTGGCCTCCCAGAAAAAGCACAGTTTGAAAGTTGTAGTTGATTTACTCAAGTCACAGAGAAGTTAACGTCCTCCAGAAAATTAAGACCAGGTCTGGTTCTGAGAACCTGACCCAGGCTCCCTGATTTCAGCCGGGGTCCCAGAGACAATTCTAGGGAGAAACGGGCACAGTGGGCCCCCAGGCGGGGCTCACCACCCACCCCTCAGGCCTAAGAGGCCGCGGACACCACAGCCAGCCCAGGGCCTGGCCTGCAGACCTCTCAATGTCGGCACAGGACGCCAGGCAGTTCTAACACACACTGGATTAAACACTACAGTGGACACAGCATGCTCACCGGAGGCCCCTGGACAGGCCCTGGGGCTGGGGGTGTGCACAGAAGGCCAGCTCTTACCCCAGGACTTGCTCCTGGCCCTTCCTCACTCCGTCCAGGAAGCCCTGCAGCTCCCGGGCCCTCTTGCTGTCCACGAAGCGCTCGCGGATGCAGGCGTCCAGGCACCAGGTGAACTGCGGGGAAGCAGTCAGGACGTGGCCAGAGGCCGAGCTCCTGGGCCCCTCCCGAGCCTAGGTCCTGGGGAGGTGTCAGGGCCCCTCCAAAGCCTGGTTGGAGCCAGGACCTATATCAAGATTGATGCAAAGGCAAAAGGCCTGAGGCCCTGGGTCCCCACCAGTCTGGGGGGGGGGTGTGGAGGACACAGTGTTTGACTCTCCTTCTAAAAAGGGTCCCCTGTCTGGCAGCCCCCACTGTGGGGTCTCAGAGTGTGACACCACACACAGCCCCTCAGGAGGCGATGCCACCTCAGCCACACAGCACCCATGCCAGGGACCAGGGCAGTGCAGAAAGGGCAGGTCCTGGACCTTGGTGCTCGCCAGAAAGCAGCCAGAGGCCCCCCAAAAGCCGGAGGAGGCTGGAGAGGGAGAGAGAAGCCGAGGAGGAGACCAGAGGGAGGGGGGCTGGCGGGGCCAGGGCAGGGCAGTCAGGGACTCACCTTATGGCAGGGGTCCACGGAGCAGATGTCGCCCACGTCCAGGTCGTGCAGGGACATGAGCAGCTCTGCCCTCAGTGTGCAATAATGCACGTTCCGTGTCCGCAGGAAGAGGGTCCGCAGGAACTGCAGCACCATGTCGTACAGCTTCACGTTCTTCCCCACCATCTGGGTCAGCTTCTGCACCACCTGGAGGGGGACAGCCCCGGCCACGGCGTCACTGACGGCCGCTGGGACAGCATCGCCCGCCCCCCTGCCACGCGCCTTTCCTACTGGTCCTGGCAGGTCTCCTCTCTCATCAAACACTGGCTCCGTGTCAGGTGGTGGTTCTGTGCCTAAGGGATGAGGCCCATGTCATGCCCACTGCACCTCCCTCCTGGATGGGTGGGCATCCAGGGCCCAGGTCAGGCACCTTCCGTGACCCCCACCTCACGGGGCAAAGCCAAAGTCTCCACAGTGCCTTCAGGTGCTCCGACCTCACCCCACCCCCCTCGCATGCTCCTTCTTGGCTCTGGCCACTGCGCCCTGGGACCGCCCACCTACCCCTCCCCCAGCCTCTGCTCACACCTCCACCTGGCTCTTCCACACCCTTACATCTCTGCAGCCCTGGTCCACCCCTCAAGCTCTCAGTGACCGGTATGGACACCTACTGCATAGTGTCTGCCCCCCCATGAGACTTAAAGTGCCCCACATAGCACCCTCCAACTCCAGGGTTGCTGAAGGGCCCAGGCACCTATGACGGGGAGTCGACACTCAAGAAATGTTTGTCAAAGCAACTAATGAATCAAACGTAAAAGCAGAAGGCAACTTGAGCTTAACTGAAAAGACTTGCCAAGCTGCAAAGCACCAAGAGCACAGAACCTGGAAGATCCACACCTGGGCAGTGCTGCCAGTCCCTGTTACCAGTCACTGGGCAAGCCCGCCCTTCCGGGAGCAAACCACCCATGCACGCAGGGAGCGAGGGTGGGGGGCCGCCAGGCAGCCCCTCGGCCACCCCCTGCACACAGCCCGCACCTGCCTCACCTCGCCCTGGCGCCTCGTCCTGGGGGAGGGACTGAAGAAGTTGTGCAGGACGGAGAGCTCCGAGCTGAAAAGCGCGCTCTCCTTCTCCAGGATGTACTGCTTCAGCAGTGGGGACACCTCGTCGCCAAAGAGCGCCTGGTTGTCCTGCCAGATCTGCCGCTTCACCTCCACAGCACAAGCCCGGTACAGCTCCTTGTCCGCCATGACCAGCTTCAGCTTCTTCTCAGGGACCTGCGTGAGCACACAGGTCCCCTGTGAGCAGGCCTGTGTCCCAGGGTCTGCCTCAAACAGGTCGAGAGGCCTCGTCCCTCCCCACTTCCCCCACAGCAGAGACCACTTCAAACCCAGCCCCTGAAAGGAGCACCTGCGACTACCCCAGGCCCTGGCAGGTACAGGCAGCCACGCTAAACACACAGTCTTTCCCAGAGAGGAGCCACACCCCCACGTGCGTGCCAAGCTTCGGTCTCTGCGGGGCTCGTCCGGGAGGAGGCAGCTCAGAAACCCTCCCAGGAGCTCGGCGGCTGTGCCGGCCCCAGGGCTCTGACCTTGGGCAAGTGCTTCATGACGCACATCACCACTGGCTGCAGAGACGGCATCTTCACCAAGGAGAAACTCTTCTCCAGAAGGTCTTCCAGTTTCTTGTACCTGGAAAGACTCGAATGACTTAGGAAGCAGCACGGAACCCACTCAGGAGCAGCTGCCTGCCTAACCCAACAGAAGAAGGCGAAGGGATGCGTGTCCACAGGCGGGACGCACCGGGGAGAGGCCCCCTTTCCCAGAAAGGCCGTGTAGCCAAGGGAGCAGGAAGTAAATGCCAGCCAGGCCCCGCACGGAGAAGGGGCTGCCATGGCACCGGCCCGCCTACCTTTCCTCGGCCTTCCCCTCCGAGGCGATGGCTGACACGCGCTCCAGCAGCTTGTCCCGCAGCTCGTCAAACACGGACTGGTGGAACTCCAACCGAGGGGTCCCGTGCAGGTCCAAGAAGGGCAAGGCCGACTGCAGGGACGGCAGCAGCACGCCGTTCTCTGTCTGGGGAAGCAGAGGGGCAGCGTGGGGTCAATTCTGCTGACCTGGGGGCAACCACTGAAAGCACAGTCGCACCCCGTCTGGCAGGCACCCCGGGTGCCCGGAGGCAATAGGGAGGCAGCGGCAAGGATGTGCCCAGCAGCGCCGGGTGTAACTACGAAAACCTGGCGGCTCCTCGACGCGCATCCATGGGCACTGGCGCAGGCCACCTGGTCCGCCAGCCCGGGGACAGACGGGGACGGACCCCGCCCCCCGCCCGCCCCCCGCACGCCCCCGCCCGCGCCCCGACCTGAAACTGCTCGATGGCCTTCAGCGGTTCGGTGCAGTTGGTCAGCGTCTCCTTCAGGTCCTCGCCATTGGCCACGCCCAGGTCCTGCAGCCCGGCGAACATCGCGGAGGGCCCGGCCCCCGCCCGGCCCGGCGCCCCATTCCCGCCGCGCTCCGCCGGCGCCGCCGCGGGCCCCCCAGCAGCCCGCTCGCCCGGGCCGCGGGGGCCGCCCGCGCTCCGCTCCCCGGCGCCCTCCAGCTCGGCCTGGCCCCTCCGCGGCGCAGCTCAGCCCGGCCTGAAGCCGCCCACTTCCGCCCCGCACGGCGGGTCCGCGCGCCGACGCCGCCCGGCCGGAAACGCTGCCGCCGCACGAACGTTCCTAGGAGCCGGCCGCGCCAGGCGGAGGGGCCGAGCGCCGGCCCGTGTTCCGGCCGCCGGGGCCCAGGGCTTCGCCGCCCGCCGGCCTGCGGTCTGGGCGCAGAGCCGGGGTGCGGGCCCGGCGGGCACAGGGCGCACGGCGGGGCGCTTTCCTGGCTGTCGGAACCGATGCTTCGGCCGGGCGTCCTTGACTGCGGGGACCCGCGCTGCGCTCCGCGGGGGCTGGGGGGCTGGGGCGCTGGGGCGCGGGCCCGCCGGCCAGTGAGCCCGTCCCATTCCCGCCGGGGCGCGGACCTCGGTGGGGACTCGCCCCTGCCGGGGTTGCGGGAGGCAGCCTGGCCGTGTCGCTGCCATGCGGGTCGCTCTGCCCTCCCCCCCTCCACCTGCAGGCATTGGGGCACCAGCACGTAAGGAAAAGGACTTCCGGTCTAGATGGGGCCCAGGTGAACGGGGATCGCCTCCTCCCACAACCATGTCGAAATGACAACGGAACTACAGCACAACCATCCTTCAGAACCACCCGAATGGAAGTCCTGCGATGACGACCCTGAAGAACCACATGGAGACTGATAGGAGGGGTGGAGGCGGACTGGCTGGCCCCACACCCACATATGGCAGATAGAATCAGGAGGGACACCTCGGCTGGGAAGGTCCTCCCTGAGGACTGAGGGGTCCCCGTCCCACACCTGGTGCCCCGCTCAGGGTTCCAGTGCCAGGAAGAGAATCCCCATCACTTCTGGCTGCAAAATCAGTGGGAACTGAGGCTGAGGGAGGCTGAGGCTGCTGGAGCCCCTGGCAGCTCCTCTTAAAAGGGCCTGGACTTACTCAGACCAGCTTCCTGTGCACTCCAGCGTGGGGGAGGCAGCTTGAAAGGCACCAGAGACATACGGGGAAGAACTGTGTTGTTTGGCAACGGGCGAGACAGGAGGCCCAGCTTTCTCTCGGACACGTGCTGGCGGAGGCTGATGTTCCTTTGGGGAGCCCTTCCCTGGGAGGCAGAGGGCAGCCATAGCTGGGCCTCCAGCACCCTGGCTCACTCTGTTTGCCCCGCCCTGGTGATTCCCTGAGGTCTTGCCCTACTCAACTTTTGGGCCCACCCAAGCTGTCTCCAGTGGCTTTACCATAGGATTGGCCTGTCTTGGATCCTGCTTCAGAGTTTCCTAAAATCTCTCAAACAAGCAGCATCTGGCCTCAGCAAGCCCCATACCTCTCACTAAGTGGCCCCAGGCCTGGCACTAGAAGCAACCAGCCTTGGTTCACAACTTGGTTTTTCCTGCACACCTCCAAGTCCAGCACAAGAAGCAGCCATCGGCAGATCACTCTGTAGCTTATGCCTGGTGGCCCCGGGTAGAACACAGGCAGTGGCTGACCTTGCCCCAGAGCCAGCACACCCAGTGGACAGCTTCAGACCACATCGAAACACCACCACCCAACCACCTCCACAAGTGACACACTCAATGAGCAGACGCAGTGGGTACCAGAGCCCTGCTGAAGTAAGTCTTGCTCTGTGTGGTGGGCCCTGCACAGCTGATCCTCCAAGGGAGTCGGAGGCCAGTGGTCAGTGGGTACAGCCAGTCTTTGCAGCTGATCAGCCTGAGTAAATCCCTCCCATTGACATGCCAACAACAATCAAGACAAATACAACAGAAGGGTGTACAGTCCACACTAGGGGTGCAGCTCGAGGATCCAGCTGTGTTGATCAGGGAGGCTGTGCCATTGGATCCTACAGGACACCTACAAATATAGGCCACCAACAATAAGCCTAGGAGACTTATGTAGCAACTCTCCTAATACATAGAAACAATCGCAGGGAAGCAGCCAAAGAGGAGACAAAGAAACACGTCCCAAATGAAAGAACAGAACAGAACTCCAGGAAAAGAAGTAAACAAAACAGAGATAAGCACTCAATCAGATGCAGAGTTCAAAACACCAGTTATAACGTTACTCAAGGAACTTGGTGAGATATACAAGGAACATAGTGAGACTTCCAAGGAACTCATTGAGAACATCAGCAAAATAAGAAAGGACCAGTCAGAAATGAAGGATGCACTAACTGAAATAAAGAATAATTTACAGCCCTGGCCGGTTTGACTCAGCTGTTAGAGCGTCGGCCTGCGGTCCAGAGAGACCCGGGTCTGGTTCCCACTAAGGGCATGTACCTCGGTTGCAGTTTGTCCCCGGCCCTGGTTGGGAATGCAGGTTGCAGCCACTCGATGTGTCCCTTTCATGTCGATGTTTCTCTCTCTCTTCCTCTCTCTCCCTCCTGCCCTATCTGAACAAAAAATGGAAAAATGTCCTCGAGTGAGGATAAAAAAATAAAAATAAAACCTGATAGGCTAGATTTAGAAGTTCCCATTGAGGGCCATCTTCCAGTTTTTATAACTTTCTCCTACTGTCTGGGGCCGACTGAGAGATAAATCTCAGGTTTACGATGACAGTCCCATCTGGGCTGGTGGGATCTAAGTTAGTACATCTCGTAGCCTGTGTAAGGCGGGATAGAAAACTTGCAGGGTTTTCATTCCTTTCCTGGATTATTTCAGACAGTTTTGCATAGTTAACGGCCTTGTATGAGGCTTTTTTAAGTCCCTCAATGAGACATCTTACCATATGGTCCCTGACTTTCCCACCCACCCCATTGTCCTCATAATTCCACCTGGGGTCCTGGCCAGGGATTGCTTCGGGCCCTACTGGGTTAGCGGGGGCCTGTTGTCTCAGGAAAGTGGGGTCTCGGTTATTTAAATATTTTCAGAGTGCCCCAGGTCCAGGAGCTCATGTTGAAAAGCCCAGGTCACTCCTTATGGGCATATTTAACTAAATGGATAGATTTGACCAAAAGTAATTTAGAATATCAATGGCCATTGTGGGGAACCTTTAAGATTTCCAGCCCTGGTCGGTTTTGCTCAGTGGTTAGAGCATCGGCCTGCGGTCCAGAGAGACCCGGGTTTGGTTCCCGCTGAGGGCATGTACCTCGGTTGCAGTTTGTCGCCGGCCCTGGTTGGGTCATGTGGGTTGTGACCACTCGATGTGTCCCTTTCATGTCGATGCTTCTCTCTCTCTCCCTCCCACTCTATCTGAACAAAAACTCAAAAAATGTCCTCAGGTGAGGATTTAAAAAAAAAGATTTCTAAACTTCCTTTCTTTTGTTTTGGTTTTGTTTTGTTTTTTAATCTCACCTGAGGACATTTTTACATTTATCTTCAGATAGAGTAGGAGGGAGAGAATGGGGAAGAGAGAGAGAAACATTGATGTGAGAGACATATCGACTGGTTGTCACCCACATAACCCCAACCGGGGCCGGGGACAAACTGCAACCGAGGTGCGTGCCCTTAGCGGGAACCGAACCCAGGATTCTCTAGTCCGCGGGCCAACGGTCTAACCGCTGAGCCAAACCGGCCAAGGCTTTTTTTGGTTTTTGTTTTGTTTTTATATTCCTTACCTGAGGATATTTTTCTACTTATTATCAGATAGTGTGGAAGGGGGTGCGAGAGAGAGACAGAGACAGAGAGAAACACCGATATGATAGAGCCACATCGACTCGTTGCCTCCCGCACAACCTGACCAGGGCTGGGGACAAACCGTCACTAAGGCACGTGCCCCTGACCAGATTAGACCTGCAACTCATTGGTCCGTGGGCCGACGCTCTAACTGCTGAGCCAAACCAGGCAGGGCAAACTTCCTTTTTTTTTTATTGATTCTATGGAGAGGAAGGGAGACAGAGAAAGAAACATAGATTGGTTGCCTCCTGCAGGGGCCCCACCTGGGGATTGAATCCAAAACCAGAGCATGTGCCCTGACCGGGAATTGAACCCGCCACCTTTTTGGGGTACAGGATGACGCTCCAACCAACTGAGCTACACCAGCAGGGCCAAACTTACCTTCTTAAAACCGGACAATAACAGTGCTAAAATAGGCAAAGGTGAATGGAAGGCCTATTTCGAGTGGTATAGGCTACTAAACTTTTAAAGAGGAAAAAAAAAAAAGCTTCAGAGACTACCTGCTGCCTGGCCCATGTGGCTCAGTGGTTGAGCGTCAACCCTGCACCAAGAGGTAACTGGTTTGATTCCCAGTCAGGGCACATGCCCAGGTTGCGGGCCTGATCCCCAGTGGGGGGCATACAGGAGGCGGCCAATCGATGTTCTCTCTCACCAGTGTTTCCACCTCTCTCTCTCTCTCTCTAAAATCAATAAAGAAAAAATGTTTTAAAAAAAGAAGCGGCCTGCTCACCTGCAGCACAGTACTGTCTTGCCTTTCAAATGTACTTCAATGTCTCAGGGACCACCTCGGAGCGCTGGTCCTCTTCCCCAGCTCCTGCAGCGTCTGACCTTCCACTGCCTGCTCCTTGCTCTGGGGCCCTGCCCCAGGTTCAAGTTCAGTCCTCTGAGGATCCCAACAGACCTTTCAGTTCATCCGATCTCTGCACTAAAGCTGAATGACAAGCCATAGTTAGAGAATTCCCTATGGTGACCGAGGATCCTCCCAGATTTGCTGAAGAGGCTGACCTAGATATTCAAATCCACCAGCCTGGGTTTCCTGATTTATGTCAGCTAGTTCATTGGCCCGTCGGTGGACACCTGGCTTGGCACCGGACGAGTCTGCCATGCTATTACCATCCTGGAAGGGATTTAGAAAAGCAAGCCTCTGCCCTGGCTGCTGTGGCTCAGTCGGTTGGGCTTCTTCCTGTGCCCAAAGGTTGCTGGTTGGATTCCCGGTCGGGCACATGCCAGGGTTTCAGGCTTGATTCCAGTAGGGGGCGTGCAGGAGGCAGCCAGTCCATGTTTTACTGTCACATCAATGTCTCTCTCTCTCTCTCTCTCTCTCTCTCTCTCTCTCTCTCAAGATCAACACAAATACTTAAAAAACAACCCCTCCTAAGTGTTGGCGGGATCCTAGTACCCTGGCTGGAGACCTCCACCGAGCAATTTACAGGAGCCTTTCCGAAAGCCTGTTGATTGAAGCAGAATTCTGAGCTCCTCACAGACCCTGATGAACCTGCTCATGGCTGTTATAACTGACCTCAGACACTTCCTTTTTCTTTATTGATTTCAGAGAGAAAGGAAGGGAGAGGGAGAGAGAGACAGAAACATGGAAAAGAGAGAACATAGATTGGCTGCCTCCTGCACGCCCCCTACTGGAGATCTGGCCCACAACCTGGGCATCAAACCAGCAACCTCTTGGTGCGGGGTCGACACTCAACCACTGAGCCACACCAGCCGGGCAACCTCAGATATTTTCATTTTTATTTTTTTAATTTGGGTTACTTTTTTCACATGGGCAGTTGGGTGAGGTAGTGTCAGAGAAGAAGTAGAGACTGCAGACATCTACATTCTGAGGACTAAATACAGTGACTCGGGTACCTTGCCACAAGCTGTGCTTGGCATAGACCCAGGTTCCGATGGCAGCTCTGGGACTCTAGACAGGTTTCTTCACTTTTCTTCCATTTCCTCGTATAATATCAACCCGTAGAATTCCAAATAAGAAATATACAGTCTGGCCCTGGCTGTTTGCCTCAGCGGTTAAAGCTTCCAGCTGTGGACCAGGGAGTCCGGGTTCGGTTCCCGCTAAGGGCACGTACCTCGGTTGCAGTTTGTCCCTGGCCCCAGTTGGGGGCGTGTGGGTGGTAGCCAGTCAATGTGTCTCTCTCTCATCGATGTTTCTCTCTCTCCTTCTCATCCTCCCTCTCTCCCTCCTGCTCTTTCTGAAGATAAATGCAAAAATGTCCTCGGTGAGCCCTGGCCGGTTTGGCTCAGCGGTTAGAGCATCGGCCTGCAGACCAGAGAGACCCGGGTTCGGTTCCCGCTAAGGGCGTGTACCTCGGTTGCAGTTTGTCCTCGGCCCTGGTTTGTCGTGTGGGTGGCAGCCACTCGATGTGTCCCTTTCATGTTGATGTTTCTCTCTCTCTCTTCCTCCCACTCCATCTGAACAAAAAATGGAAAAATGTCCTCGGGTGAGGATAAAAAAAAAAATGTCCTCAATGAGGATTAAAAAAAGAAAAAAGAAAAATATAAAGTGCTTTTGTAGCACTTGGTACAGAGTAGGAGCTCAGCACAGCCACTTAATAAATGAATGAAAGGCATTGTTATTGGTTCCCACCCTTGAAATGAGGGTGGGGTTCTTCCTAATTTCTCTTTGCCTCTCCCATAGGCCTTACCTGCCGAGTACTGGGTCTTTTTTTTTTTATCATTATCAGAGGACATTTTTCCATTTTTTGTTCAGATAGAGTGGGAAAGAGAGAGAAACATCGACGTGAAAGGGACACATTGAGTGGCTGCCTCCCGCACAACCAACCAGGGCCGGGACAAACTGCAACCGAGGCACGCGCCCTCAGTGGGAACCGAACCCAGGACTCTCTGGACTGCAGGTCGATGCTCTAACTGCTGAGCCAAACTGGCCAGGGCCCAAGTACTGGGTCTTACACTGAGGAGATGCCCAATAAATATGTACTGAATCTGTGATAACGGTTTCATTTAATCCTATTGTTTTTTTCCGATGCTCTGCCAGAAATTGTTAACCCTCCTTATACAAAGGATTCATTTTATGTTTTGTTCTTGTATGGTTTATCTTTACTTAATATTTTTGTTTGATCACTTTTTTTCAGTAATAAATAAATGAAAACTTAGACTTTATAATTCCTGATACTTTCCTAGGCAACGTCTCCTAGACAATCCCCATGTGCATGCCCAGCCCACGTGGGACTCTGTTCAATGGGGGATCTTGATCATTGTGGGGCTTGACTGTGAACCGCAGATTTTTTTGTTTTATTATTATGATTTTTTAATATTTTAACTTATTTAAAAAATTCTCACCTGAGGACATTTTTGCATTTATCGTCAGAAAGAGCAGGAGGGAGAGAGTGGAGAAGAGAGAGAGAGAGAAACATCCATGTGAGAGAGACACATTAACTGACTGCCACCCACATGACCCCAGCCGGGGCCGAGGACGAACTGTAGCCGAGGTCTGTGCCCTTAGCGGGAACCGAACCCAGGACTCTCTGGTCTGCAGGAGATGCTCTAACTGCTGAGCCAAACCGACCAGGGCTAACCTCAGCTATTTTTAAAGAAAATTCTGTCTTTCCTTCCACTCAGCTGATCCTTGTGTTTATTAAGGAGCTGGGCAGAGGTTTCCCTTCTGGTAAGAGAGCAGGACGGAGCCCAGATTTGCCTTACTCACCAGGGGTGAGAGCCTGCGGTTCCCACAGACGCACCTTTGCCAACTAGACTGACTTCCTGCATGGATTATGCTGGGAAAGCAGTTCCAGAGCTGCCGACGTCTTTCAGAAATCTGACGGTGTGCCTGTCCCCCTGAAAGAGGCCCGCCTGAGCAGACGCTTGCCGGCCACCACGGCACTGCCGACGGGAGGGACCGTCGTCTGCCTGAGCTCCATGTGAGCGCCCTGCACATGGCTGCACAGCCCAGACACAAACCAGCTCGACTGCAAAGGACTGTTTGCTTTTTTTTTCCTTTTCCATTTTTGGTTCAGATAGAGCGGGAGAGAGCGGAAGAGAGAGAGAAACATCGATGTGAAAGGGACACATCGACTGACTGGTCGCCACCTGCACAACCCAACCAAGGGCCAGGGACAAACTGCAACTGAGGTACGTGCCCTTAGCGGGAACCGAACCCGGGTCTCTCTAGTCTGCGGGCCGACACTCTAACTGCTGAGCCAAACCGGCCAGGGAAGAACTGGTTTGCTTTTTGGCATAAACCCTTTGAATTTTTGATTCTTTAATTTTTTTTTTTTTTTTTTACGTGGCCTACTTAACCTTTTGTAAGAAAAAAAAGAGAAAGATAGTAAGACAATATTTTGGTTTGTTAATGAAATGCACAGGGCTCGTCAGAGCTCACGACAGAACTGTTGTTTAAGGAAGTCCTGCTGCTCTTGGAGTCTGGGCTGTTGTTTTCCCTGGAGGCGACGGAAGGCTGAACGCAGGCTTGTTCGCCGCAGCCTGTGCTGAGGTCCTTGGGGACGCAAGGTGGCCCTTTTGAGCATGGGGTGCAGAAGCCTTTCTGGACTTTGATATGTCTGAGGAAGGAAGACACAAGCCACGGCCAGGCGCATGCAGTGAGGTCTGAGTTAGTTACCTTGGGGGTGTTTCCATCTTGCCGTAAAATGTTAATGGAAATTGTTTGCAGCATACCTCTTCCCTGGGCAGCTTGTTTCAAAGGGGTATTTGCCTCATCTCAGGTCTTTCGTGGAGTTTTATGTGTAACTACTATGTAATTATTCCACCATGGGAGCAGAACACCTGTGTAGTGTTGCATTTTAGACCGATGTCTGTTTTATGAATGAAGCCGTGACGAAAGTCTCCTTTACCTTTTAAAAATGTTATGATTTTTAAAGTATGATTTATTTTGATTATGGAATAAACACACGAATGAGAAAAAAATTAAAAAAAAAAAAAAGACCCGGATGGAGGGGAAACCATGTCCAGTGTAGATTTTATTTGGCAAATCGCCCTGCGTGTGCCGAAGATGAGCCCCCTGAAAGAAAACCCGCTAAAATTCTGAATTTTCAGTCTGGCCAATGAAGGTCCATCCAAAACCCCAAGCCCCTAGTTTCTGCTATGACTGCAAAGATCCAAGACTAGGAAGAGGACCATCGCAGACTGAGCGCTTCCGGCACGCTGCGCCTCCAGCCAGCCGCCTCGACCTCCCAATTCCCAGGGGTGGGGCTCAAGATCGACAGGGGCTCTTCCCCAGCCTCCCTTTCTTTCTTTTTTCTTTTTTTTCAATCCTCATCCGAGGACCTTTTCATTTTTTGTTCAGATAGAGTTGGAGGGAGGGAGGGAGAGAGAGAAACATCAACGTGAAAGGGACACATCGAGTAGTTGCCACCCGCACGACCAACCAGGGCCGGGGACAAACTGCAACCGAAGTACATGCCCCTAGCGGGAACCGAAGCCGGGTCTCTCAGGACCGCAGGCTGACGCTCTAACTGCTAAGCCAAACCGGCCAGGGCTCCCCAGCCCCCCTTTCCATGGGCTCAGATTGGGAGTCCATCTCTACCTCACGGTGAGAGCCCCACAGGAACGCCTAGGGTGACAACAGGGCTCCACGTTGGCGACAGCCCCGCCCCCACTTCCACGCTCCTTTACAAAGTACCTCATCTCTGTCCTGGGCCATGCGCTTACCACATCTGCACTTGCCCGGTTGCATTCTTTCTTTTTCCTACGTAAATTTTTTTTTTTTGGTGATGGAATACCCCGTCGATGCTGTTCTACAGTCGACAGAACATTTTTGCTTGAGGAAATGGAGCACCACCCCCGTAGAAGCTCCCTACACCAGGTCCCACCAGGTACACACTGCCCTCTTCCTGCGTGTGCTTCCGGGGGGGGGGGGCACAGAGACCTGGGCTGGCAGTGGGAGTGGACAAGGGATGGCTGTCTTCTCATCACCATGAGCATCTAAGCCCCAGGGAACCCAAGGTGGGCGGCCCCTCAGGCTAAGGCTGTGAATGGGAGTCCCCGCGACGCTAGAAGCTCACAGGGCTGGTGGGCACAGCCTGCTCTGCGCCCCCAGTGGGCTAACTATTGCGAAGTGTGCAAGCCCTGGACCCAGCATCTGCAGTCCCACCAGGTCAACCTCCGTCCCAACCAGCCCAGTGTTCCCAAGCTTGCCCTGCCAAATGTCACACCCTCTTCCTTTTCATGTGTCTTCGTTTCCAAGGTCTGCTCTGCTAGAAATTCCCTTCTTGTTGCCCAGCAAACTCTTGCTCATCCTTGAAAGCCCATTCTTCCACCTCCTCCTCCAGGAAGCCCTCTCCTCCGCCTAGTTGGAGGGGATCACTCCCTCCTTCTTGCTGGTCCCTCTCTGGCTTTGAGCCTGAGGGTTTGCTGGTGGTGCAGCTATGGGCAGTACCCCTGGTTCCCCCACCCTGGACCCAGCTCCCAAAGCCAGGCCCCCCACAGCTCTCTGTTGCCTGCTGGCTGAGCTGGTCAGCCAGGCCCATCAACAACCATCTGCAATCCCACTGATTCCTTGGGGTGCTGGGACTCAACCCCGAGCTGGTTCACAGGTGAATGCGCTGGGTCTCCCTGGGCCTTGGCCTCCCTGCAGAAGGGCTTATGGAACAGCTGTTGCTGTCCATCTTGGGGCCCACCCCTAGGTAGGAGGGCAGGCCGATAACCCAATGGCCAGGCTACTGTAACAGGACAGGACCCTGACCCGGAAAGGCCCAGGGAGTCTGGTGGCTGTGGCTTGGCCTGCACCGCCCCGGGTGTTTGCATGGTCGTTGGGCAGGGGCCAGACCTCACAAGCTCGTGCTCTGGGCCCTCCCTAGTGGCTGGGCAGGCTGACCTCACCTCAAGATGGCAGTTCAGGGAGTCTGGCCCCACCTCGGCCTCAAACGTCAGCAACTCAGCTCAGCAAGCAGCCTGGTTCTTGGGTAGACTGGCAGCTAGCCCAGTCCCCTGGGTGCGGGTGTCCTGCACTTCCCAGAGGGACCCCTCCCATACTGTCTCAGGCCAGGACATCTGGGCTGCCAACCACCCTAGACAAGACAGCTCACCGGGCGAGGGATGGCAGCCAGGCACACAACAGAGTTTGGAAGATCCAACAGCATCTCTATATACCAGGGTGTACAGGTGAGAGCTTTGAGGGGCCCTCCTTGTCTGTAGCTCACAGAAGGGTTAGCCGGCCAGGGGGGTGGTTCAAGGGTGCCCAGAAGGTTAGAAGGCCAGATTGGGGGCACCAGGTTTCAGAGGGAGGCCTGGGAAGGCCCCAGGGAGTCAGGGTCCATGTGATCACTGGCTGGGGGCCGGCTGTGTCCTGTGGGCTTTAAATCGTGCAGAAGGGGCCTGTTTCATGGCGCTTGGGTCTTCGCACGCCCTGGATGACCACGCCAGGCGCCGAGGGGAAGCGGGAGTTAAAGCAATCCTCCACGTCGTAGGCGGCGGGGCCGGGGGTGCGGGCTGCAGAGGGAGAGGGTGGGAGCCAGCCGCTGCCCAGCACCCCACCTCCCCCGGCCCCCTGCAGCCCTGGCCTCCCTCCCCGAGGTCTCCTTACAGTCGCTGACCCAGGAGCCAAACGCGGGCGAGCGGCTCAGGGAGAAGGCCGGCGCGCGCGGGCTCCGCAGGCGGTACCCGGGAAGGATGTCGTAGGTGTCCGGGCTGGGGTGCTCCTTGCCCAGGGCCGACAGAGGGCCCTGCAACGGGGGCCGGGCACGGTGACGTACACCCCAAGCCCCCGGCAGACACGGACCCACGTATGGCTCGGCGGTCTTGGGGACGGGGCGGCGGCCCCGCAAGCTGCAGGCGGGTAAGGCGGGGCCGCCGGGCGGACCATAGTCGGCGGGCGATGGCCACTGTGGGAAGGACGCTGAGAAGACCCGCCCCCCGAGCCGCAGGCCCCGCCCCAGCCCAACAGGCCCCTCCCCCAGGCCCCATCCTTGCAGCCCCGCCCCTTTCCACAGGCCCCCTCCTTCGCAGCTCCGCCCCTTTCCACAGGCCCCTCCTGGCCCCTCCCTCGGAGCCCCGCCCCTTTTCACAGGCCCCCCTCCTGGCCCCTCCCTCGGAGCCCCGCCCCTTTCCACAGGCCCCCTCCTGGCCCCTCCTTCGCAGCCCCGCCCCTTTCCACAGGCCCCCTCCTGGCCCCTCCCTCGGAGCCCCGCCCCTTTTCACAGGCCCCCCTCCTGGCCCCTCCCTCGGAGCCCCGCCCCTTTCCACTGGCCCCCTCCTGGCCCCTCCCTCGGAGCCCCGCCCCTTTCCACAGGCCCCCTCCTGGCCCCTCCCTCTCGGCCCCGCCCCTCTCCACAGGCCCGGCCCCCGCAGCCCTTTTTGGTCCCCCCTGCACCTTTTTCTCCCGGCCGAAGTCGGCTTTCTGCGTAAAGGGGCTTTCGCTCTGGAACCACAGCGTCTGCCACGCCCTGCGGCCACCGCCCTCTGCAGTGGGGGCAGTGTCATTGGGGAGGGCAGGCTCGGGGCGCGGCCTCACTGCCGGCCGCGGTGGGGGTGCACAGGGAGGGGCACACACCGTGGACCGGGAGCTTGCAGCCGATGCTGAAGTGGGGGTGCGGGGAGGATTCGCGCACTGAAGCATCGGGCACCTGATACTTGGTGGGGCCCGGGGAGTCCAGGTCGATCAAGATGGGGGGTCGTCGCTCCAACCCTGGCAGAAAGCAAGCTCTGGGCCTGGGTCCTCCCCAGCAGGTCCCTCCCGCCCCTGCCCTGCCTCCCCAGAGTAGACTAGGGGCCCCCACTCACACAGCTCCTTCAGGTTCCGGGTGTAGATCGGCCAGGACCCCTGGAGAGGGCTCATGTACATCCTGAGGACCCCTGAGAACTCCTGCACCCCTGAACGCAACATCTCCTCCCAGGCCTCCCCCTGGCTCGGGCTCAACAATACTGCAGCCTTGAACCTGCAAGAGAGGACAGCCTCGGTCCACCCAGGCTGCTGGCCGCCCCATGGAGCTGCCCCCACCCCCACCCCCGTCCTCCGAAGTTACTGGGCCGGCAACTTTGGCCTCAGGCTGCCATGGGTCCAGTGTTTGCCTCCATTGATGTAAAAGTTAGCCAGGAATTTCACAGCCTTCTGGTCAAAATTCATTGTCAGTGTGTATAGCTGCCTTCCATGGGGACACCACGAGGTTCTGTGACCTCACTGGCCCATCATGCCCCTCCCCCCGTTGCTGGGAATTCTGGGGGAAGACCACGGTCCAGCCCTGCAGGGGCTCTGGCAGTAAGATTTCTCCCCTGACCTGCCAGGTGGGCCACCGTGGGTCATCTTGCCCAGGAGGATCCCTAGCCTGCCTGGGTCCTGGCTCAGTCTCCTTTCCCTCCTGTTCCTCTTCCTGGCCCCAACCTTTCTCCTGTCCTGGACTTTGGGGGTCCATTCTCACAGGGATTCTGGGAGGACTGACACCTGGCGGAAAGTAGAAAAGGGGGTGGGTGTTCTGCAATGCCCCGCTGGAAGGAAGCATCAGGGTAGGATGGAAGGTTCAGGGAGGAGCCCCCGCTGGAAATCCAACCTTCGGAAAAGCAAAGCAAGGGCAGATGGGTCTGAGTGGGCTGTGCTGACCCTAGAGAGAGGCCTGGCCCTGGAGTGCCTGGTGGCCCTGGCAGGGCTGAGGGGTGGGAGCCTGCATTCTGCTTGGGGGCACAGAGGCCAGAAAGTGTCCCAGTTGGTCAGGAGTGCCCAGGCCAAAGTACAAAAGAAGAATGAGCCCAATGGAGCGGGAGCCCGTCTGGGCACCAGGGCCCTCAACGTGCGCTCCGAGGTTTGTCAGCTTGCCAGGCCCAGGCCCGGCCTTGATCTGATCCACCGGCTGGACCTGGTCAAGAACATCTCATCCTGGGCTCTGCCCACCCTGAGCGAGTCTCTTCCTGTCCGGATTCCTGTCACCCAGCACTGACCCTGCCTGGCCTTGGGAGGCATAGCAGCAGGTGGACAGATGGGGACTCGCTTGAAGAAACCGTTTTTAACGGGGTGAGGAGCTCACAGCCAGTGCTCTGGGGCCCTTCTGTGTCGTACCGTGTTCTCTGAGGGCAAAAATGGCAGCGGCTACAGATGCAGTTTTGTGAGCAGAGCCCTCAAACTCGGACATTTCGGCCAGCTCTGATTTCTGGCTAACAACTATCGCCATGATGGAGGACATGGCACGTATGTTTCAGCCGAACATCTATCCTTGCCTTCGGAGAGATTCCTAGGCGTGGAAGCGAGGAGTCAAAGCGTAACATCTCGTATGGAATTAATCTGTATTCCCGAATTGCTGTGCAGACAGCATCTACCAAAGCAGGGGTTATGCTCGGTCCCCCTGCGCAGTGAGCCTCAGAAACTGCCATTGTCAGAATTTACTTATTAAATTCAACCTTCTGTTCGTATTTTTCTTGACTACTTATTTTTCTTAAGATGCTCACACTTTGTATGCACTTTTCTGTTGGGGTGCTAATTTGCCCCATTTTCGTCAGGTAAGGAGTTTTTAAACCGATATCCTGTGTGTGTGTGATGCTTGTTGTAAATTCTGGTCCAGCTTGGAGTCTGCCTCTGGCATTGTTTCCGCTGCTTGTTGGACATGTACTTGAACCTGCTCATCTTTTCCTTTATGATATTTTGTTTGTATGGTTAGAAAGTCCTTCCTTACGAAAAGAAAAAAGCAGGATCTGTTTAAAATGCAAAATAGTGCCAAGCTCCAGGGAAAAGACCTTCCCACGTCACTGTGGGGGCTTGTCACCATGCCTCTGAAGCCTCCGGGCCTCTGGTCTGAGAAGGGGACCTGGGGTGCATGGAGGCTCCCTTAGCCTCACTCTGGGGGGTGCTGGCCTCCTGGGGGTAATCCTGGCCACACTCTCTGGCAGGACCAACTTGGGACATGGCTGATGCCTCAGGACATGGCTGATGCCCTGAGGTCCTCAGTGTCACACTTCCCAAGCTGCTGCCTGTCTGGCCTTGGTGTCCCACCTATGACATGGGAGCACCTCACAAGTACAGGATGGGCCTGGCCCAGGTGGTGCCCAGCAATGGGGCTTCTTCACAATGGTTGCCAGGCAGTAGACTCCTCTCAGGGAAGGGAGCCAGGCCGGGGGAAAGGAGCCAGGCCAGAGGAAGGGGCTACCTGGCAAAGGTGCAGTTGAGGCATGATGACAGCTACTCAGAAACACAACCTCTTCACGCCCGAGCCTCACTATGTCCCTGGGTAAGCGCTGGGTCCCCGCAGGGACGCTGGGGGAGCGGGCTCAGGCCAGTCGTGAGGGGCACCCCAGAGCTGGTCTCCAGGAAGGGGCCCAGACCTACCCTACCCACGGCAGGGCAAGTGTCGTGCCAGGTGGGCGGTATGTCGAGAGCAGACAACCGGGCAGAGCCCAGCAGCTGGTGGAGGCTGGAGGAAGAAGCGCCCGATGCCAGCCCCACAGTGTTCCCCGCTCTAAAGACCAGATAAGCATCCGGAGTAAACTGATCGGCACAGATGCCAGGCTGCCTCACTAGGTAGCCCCCCTGTAAAACATAACCAGGCCCTCCGTGGAGGGTGTGTGCGCGCCTACCTCCCAGACAGAGCCATGTGAGCCAGACCTAACTTCACAGTGGTTCTGGGGGAAAAGGTGGGACAAGAGAGACAGAAGAGGGGGGCTCTGAACCCCCACACCCTCCGGGGCCCTCACAAGATGCCCACACACCTCCTGACTGGCTAAGTGCCACTTAGTTCAACCAACACTTCCACCGGCTGCCCTCCCGCCTGCCTCCCAAGTCCTGGTCCCATTCACTGGCTACTGGCCTCCTGGTGGCAAAGTCTGAGCCAGGTCTCTGACAAGCCTTCCAGTGGTATCACCTTGTGTACAATAGGCCTCCAGGTGCCTGGGCCCGGACCTTGTCACCAGCCCCATAAATGCTTCCAGGCGCTCTGCTGTTCTGTCATCTTTAAGTCCCTCGCTGGCGTTGGATGGCTGGGTAGGGACTTGGGGGGCGGGGGAGGCCATCCGATGGTGGCGGTGACAACCCAAGCCCTCAGTGCTTGGCATGTGCTGCCCATTCAACCCTCGACAGCCCCAGAAGCCAGTGTCACTCACTCTCCATTCTGTGGTTGAGGTCGGGTACCTGGCCTGGGAGGGGCAGGCTGGATCCTGCCCTCGCCCACAGGCCCTGCCTCCTCCTCCTCTTCCGTCCGCAGGTATGCTGGCTTCTACCCACAGCTGCGCTACCAGGTGGGGAACACCTATGGGCGCACCACAGCACAGCTGCTCACAGACCCCAGCGTGCAGAAGAGTCCGTGCTCGGTGCTGTCCCCGATATCCAAGCCCAAGTTCATTGAGGACTTCAGCAAGTCCAAGCCACCTTTGGTGCCCTGCCGAGACCTGATGGAGCCCTACATCCCCCACTACACGGGTGAGCTTCAGCCCCTCTGCTCACCTGCCCTGCCCTGCCCCTGCCTCCTGCCCACGGTTGCTCACGGCTGCCCCGTCCATACAGGTCTGAAGCCCTACAAGAACTTTGAGATCCTGGGACGGTTCTCACCCCAGGAGGTGGATGCTGGAGATCGACTAGGGGTCGAGAATGTATCCAGGCATGTCCCACTGCCTGCAGGCTTCATGCCCTACCCTCCCTACCCCCCGTGCCCGCCAGGCAGCAAGGGGGACTCCAGGGACCTTGGACATCCGGGCCTGCGGCTGGCATACGGGGAGGAGGGCTGGACGAGAACCACCCCTGTCCACGAGGCCCCTGGGCGGTACCAGGTAACTGGGAGGCACCCTGGGACCAGCCTCACCCCAGCTAGACCCAAGTGGTGTGTGGGGGGTAACCTGCCCCCTTCCTGTCCCAGCTGTACCACTGCAGGAGGGATGAGTACCCACCCCCAGCTCTCCAGCAGGAGACACTAGATGTAGGCAGGTTCCAAAGGCTGCCCCAGCTGGACCACCCCAACCTGATTCAACGAAAGGCCATCTCAGGTGGGTGCCGAGGCCGGGGTGGGAGATGGACACCCTCCGAGGCCCCCGAGGCCCAGGGTCCCAGGCAGGATGAGGGTGAAAGCAAGTGAGGGCTGCCCACAGGCCTTCCCCTTCCGGAGTCCACCTTCCCCTTCTGCCTGCCAGCCCACGGCCACCTGGGCCCACAGGCCGTTGCCACTAGTTTCCAACTAGGGGAGGAAAGGAGCCTGAACAGACTTCCCACACCACCAGGAGGTGGGTGGTGGAGGGGACCTAGGGTGGCAGCCCCCGGACCTCTTCCTCCCCAGGATATGCTGGCTTCATCCCCCGGTTTGCCTGGGTGATGGGGGTGAACTACCGCACCGGGGTCACACAGGCCATGGATGAGTTTGACAAAAGCCAGGTAGGAGAACGTCATCCTTGGGGCTACTCCCAGGTGCCCAGCAGGGTCCACAGAAGTCTCCAGGTGTCTGAGCAGGCAGAACAGAGGCTCTCCTCTCCCCTCCCCCTCCGCAGCCTAGTGGGGAAACAGCCTAGTGGGGAAAGAAGACCCCACCCCAGCATTAACCACTTCAGAGAATGCCAGCCCCACCCCTGCCCGTCTCTGCCCGCCAGTCTGCCGCCAGTCAGCAGGTGGAGGCAGCGCACTCACACCTGTCCCTTCCCCAGTTCCTGTTTAGAAACCCCATCTGCGCCCTGGGTGAGCGGCTGCCCCAAACGTACTGGCCCAGCAACACCATCTACAACAGCCAGGGCCTGGTGCCCTTCTACACGGGGTTCATTCCGAGTGAGTGCAGGGACGCTTGGGGAGGGCCAAGTGGCTGGGGCCCCCACAGATGCTGCTCCACAGACACAGGGCTCGCAGTATGCCCCGGGGTCCCTGAGGCAGGACGGCCCAACATCCCCTCCCGTGCGGAATGGGCCGAGGACCTTTGGTACAGTCAGGCAGAGACCAGCTGCCTCCACTGACGTTGGCTCTCGGGGTTGAGTGGGCAGGCTAGGTCTGCCTCAGGAGGCTGGTGCCCAGGGCAGCCACGGCCACCTCAGAGCCTGTGTTGACACCCCCCACCCTCTGCCAGCAGCCACTGGCCCATGACAAGTGCAGCTCAGCTGCGGCATTACCCCTTGCAGCCATGCAGGACCAATTCGGACTGACGTTCGGCAACAGCAGCCGCAAGGCCTATCAGAAGGAACTGGAGAGGAGAAACCAGACACTATGAAAACGCTTTAATGGTGTCTGTACAGCAGAGGACAGCGACAGGAGAGGAGCAGGTGTGCAGTGAGACAGGGCCACAGAGAACAGAGTGAGGGAATAAAGAGTTCTCACGGCTCCCACGCTTCCGGTACCGGGCGGCTCTAGGCCACCTCCTCCTCCGCCTCCTCCTCAAACTCGCCCTCCTCCTCGGCCGTGGCGTCCTGGTACTGCTGGTACTCGGACACCAGGTCGTTCATGTTGCTCTCGGCCTCGGTGAACTCCATCTCGTCCATGCCCTCGCCCGTGTACCAGTGCAGGAAGGCCTTGCGCCGGAACATGGCTGTGAACTGCTCCGAGATGCGCTTGAACAGCTCCTGGATGGCCGTGCTGTTGCCGATAAAAGTGGCCGACATCTTTAGCCCCCGGGGTGGGATGTCACAGACAGCCGTTTTCACATTGTTGGGGATCCACTCGACAAAATAGCTGCTGTTCTTGTTCTGGACGTTAAGCATCTGCTCGTCCACTTCCTTCATGGACATGCGGCCTCTGAAAACGGCAGCCACGGTCAGGTAGCGGCCGTGGCGGGGGTCACAGGCGGCCATCATGTTCTTGGCGTCAAACATCTGCTGGGTGAGCTCGGGCACCGTCAGGGCCCGGTACTGCTGGCTGCCCCGGCTGGTGAGGGGGGCGAAGCCAGGCATGAAGAAGTGCAGGCGGGGGAAGGGCACCATGTTGACAGCCAGCTTGCGCAGGTCAGCATTGAGCTGGCCAGGGAAGCGCAGGCAGGTGGTGACCCCACTCATGGTGGCCGACACCAGGTGGTTCAGATCACCGTAGGTGGGTGTGGTCAGCTTTAGGGTTCTGAAGCAGATATCATAGAGGGCCTCGTTATCTATGCAATAGGTTTCGTCTGTGTTTTCTACCAGCTGGTGGACGGAGAGGGTGGCATTGTAGGGCTCCACCACTGTGTCCGACACCTTGGGCGAGGGCACCACACTGAAGGTGTTCATGATCCTGTCCGGATACTCCTCCCTGATCTTGCTGATGAGGAGGGTACCCATCCCAGACCCAGTCCCCCCACCCAGGGAGTGGGTCAGCTGGAAGCCCTGCAGGCAGTCACAGCTCTCGGCCTCCTTCCTCACGACGTCCAGCACCGAGTCGACCAGCTCCGCACCTTCCGTGTAGTGCCCCTTGGCCCAGTTGTTCCCAGCACCGCTCTGACCTGCAAGAGAGTGCAGCTGGTCACTCTTTGGCCAGGCACGTGTCACCGCTAATTACCGGGCCAAAAAAAGCCAAATAAACCTGGTGTGAGATGACACAGAGCTCACCCTGCAGGTAAAGCAAACAAACTCCCAAGTAAAGCAGCAACCTGCCCAGTTAAAAACTATGTTAGGGGCTGAGCCGAGATGGCTTAACAATAAGCCAGCCCCTCCCACAGCAGCCCCTGCCAATTCCCAAGGACAGATGAGCCGCCGCCACTGCGTTCACTGCGGAGAGATTACATCGCCACTCCTCCCCTGATCGGACAGCTGGGCCTTCCTCCCAAAGCTGCTTTAAGAGACGGATTGAGTGACTTGCAGGGGGGGGAGAGTGTCCAGCCAGGGGCCCTAGCTCCTGCTCAAGGTACACTGGATCAGGACTTGGTGTCTGCGGTCCTGAGGGGGGTGACCTTGGGCACCCCTTGACCTTTCCGTCGTCCTGGCTAACAGACCCCACCCAGTCCCCAACCGCAGCTCACCAAAGACGAAGTTGTCCGGCCTGAAGATCTGCCCGAAGGGCCCCGAGCGCACGGAGTCCATGGTGCCCGGCTCCAGGTCCACGAGCACGGCGCGGGGTACATACTTGCCACCTGGAGGGGCGACAGGGCGTCAGCGAGGAGCTGGCCGCCGGGCGGCGGGGGGGTGGGCAGGGGACGCGAGGTCTCACCAGTGGCCTCGTTGTAGTACACGTTGATCCGCTCCAGCTGCAGGTCGCTGTCCCCGTGGTAAGTGCCCGTAGGGTCGATGCCGTGCTCATCGCTTATCACTTCCCAGAACTGCCAGAGACGCGGGCGGGCCGGGGCTGAGTCACGCCGGCGGGGGCCGGGGCCGGCTCCGCCCCGGACGGGCGCGGCCTCCTCTCCACTCCCCCCGTCCGCCCCCCTGCTGTGGGGCCGGTCCCCGGGGGCCGGTGCGGACGCCCCCACCCGGGCTCCCGCCCCGCACGGAGCCGCAATGCGGGGGGCGCCGCCCGCCCGCCGCCATCTTTCTTGTCCGCCCGCCCGCCCGGGAGGCCCACCCGCGCAGGGTCCCCGACGCCCCACCGCCTACCTTAGCGCCGATCTGGTTGCCGCACTGGCCGGCCTGCAGGTGCACGATCTCCCTCATGGCGGCGGCGGCGCAGGCGAGAAGACGGAAGTGAATACGGAGCAGCGAGCGCGCAGAATGCTACAACCGACGCTCCGCCAACGTTTATATAGCCGTCGCGCCCGCCTCCGCCAGCTTCCTATTGGGCTGCCAGAACGAGGCTGGCAAGCGGCCTCGTTTGATTGACTCCAGCCCCGTCAATCGAACTACCTAACGCCCGCCTTCCCAACTCCTTTCGCTGTTTATTGGCCAGTCGCGGCCTCCGCTCTCGCTATCAAAGTACCCCCCGTCGCGCTGCGGTGCTCAGTCCATTGGGTGTTTCAAATGATTGATTTGTTACCTCATTGGCTGGCTCCGGAGAGCACGCCGATAGGCTGACACTATTGGCTATGCGGGGCCAGCGTCCTGGTAACCGCCGCAGTGCCTCGGGCGCGCGCGGGTTCTGCGGGCGCGCGCGGGCCCCGCGGTAGAATCGGCGCAGATGCGAGTGGGAACCTGGGGAAATACGGACAGGGCGGCGGCCCGGCGGCCCGGCGGCCCCGGTGGGCAAGCGCCTTCTGGAGCGCCGCTGCCTCGGGCCGCCGCGAAACAGGGGCGCGCGCGGTCCGAGCCACCTTGCGGGGTCTCGGAGCAGAGGAGGGGCGCGAAGCCGTTCACAGCAGAGAAAACTGGGCTCGGGTGCCTAGGTGCGGCGGGGCGGCGGCCGGGGGCTGTCGGTGGAGTAGGGGCCCTCCCACAAACCGCACTGGGCCTGGGCTCCTTGAGCCGTTTGCCCGCGGGGGCGGCGGTCAGGTGAGGGAGCACGTGCGCCGCTGCGCCAGGGCGGGAGCTGGGGACCGGGAGGGCAGGGCGGGTCCCTGCTGGGCAGCCCCGAGCTTGTTGTGGAGACGGAGCTGGCGCGCCTCCCGTCGCCTTGGTGCCTCGGCCCAGCGCAGCGCAGCTCCGTGGAGACGAGGGCGGTGCCCAGACCTCCCCGGGCGCAGGCGGCGGACCTCGAGCCTCCCAGCTCTGTTGCACCGACTGAGCTAGGCAGTTAGACGCAGGAGAGCAGAGAGGAGAGGCCAGGTACAGATCACCGGGGCGGAAAGCTCCGGTTACCTAGCAATGGGTAAAACGCAAAACAAGGACCTGGCCCCCAGAGTCACCTTTCCTCCGGTCGCACACTGCTGGTCATGCGGTTTAGAACCCCTGACCTTTCATGTTGTTGGTCACGCTGTTCAGGCCCTTTCCCGACCTTTCCTTCCCCTGGCATGTTGCTAGTCATGCAGGTCAAACCCCCTTAAAGGAGCCAGAGAATAGCCCGTAAACATGAAGCACCCAGGCCAGCGAGGTTCTAACCCATATCAGATACATCGGAGACCTCAGTTGTGTTTCAGCTCCAGGCCCAGAAAAGCCGCAAAACCAGACCGGCGATGGCTTGGCTGACATCAGGACCAGCTGCTATGACTAATGAACCCCTGCCCTGGCCCCACCAATCAGTAGAGACCATGACCCTGAAAGGACACACCTGGAAAACTGATGAATATTCCATTGAGATCCACCCCTGGGACCTTCCCTAAAATCCCCACCCCTAAAAGCCCTTAGGATAAAGGACCCAGCCCAGCCTTTCCCTTCTTCCTTTTCTCCCCCCCAAGGTGCCTTACCTTTACCCGCCTCTCTCCTAAGCTCCAGGGCCCTTCTTTTGCCTCTGTAACCTGTTTCCTGAGCCTCTGTCTTCTGTGGCTCACTTCTACCTCTGCAACTTTCTAAATAAACATTCTGTTATAGTTTGAGTTTGGGCTCTGAATTCTTTTTCAGCCAGAACTCCAGTACTGAGGACGGTGAACCAAGGTCTGGTCTGACTCCAATCACCAGTGACATTCTGGTGCCGTTTTCGCCACCAACACAACCTCGGATCAGCATGACGGGCTGACGGATGCCCTTACTTTTTACCTGCTTATGTTGGAGGGGGGAGCAAAACTTATGAAGGAAAAAAGTTAAATTGCATTATGGTCACACCTTTATTTTTATTTTTTAAATCCTCACCCGAGGACATTTTTCCATTTTTTGTTCAGATAGAGTGGGAGGGGGAGAGAGAGAGAGAGAGAAACATCGATGTGAAAGGGACACATCGAGTGGCTGCCACCCATGCGACCAACCAGGGCCGGGGACAAACTGCAACCAGGGTACATGCCCTTAGCGGGAACCGAACCACGGTCTCTCTGGACCGCAGGCTGATGCTCTAACCGCTGAGCCAAACCGGCCAGGGCGGTCGCACCTTTAATATATTACCTTAACAACAGTACAGTTGCATTATATTTTCGTAACATTGAAAAAGGATAGCTCACACCCTTAGGTTGGCCCTGGACAGTCTTCCTGGTGGTGGCCACTGGGGCTCTGGATTCTGCTTTACCCTCCTTTGTCCCCCAACATGAGGATGTTGGGCAATCCTTGTTGCTCCTCTTTCTGGAGGGAGTGAGCTCTCTCGGCCTGTGGTACACATACCAGGCAGGGTATTGTGGCATACTGTGGCATTACAACCTGTCACTACAGCAACGGTTCCTCTGTGGGTAAGCTGTTGGGACAGGCAGCACGCTGGGTACAGATTAGCCTTCGCATCCTCGAGAGTGGTCTGCAGCTGGCTCAGGATTGCAGTCACCACGTCCAAGTGGGGGTCAGGCCCAGTAGGGCCTCTGGAACCAGGCCTGGCCCTACACACCAGCCAGGAAGGTGGGCCTGGCTTCTGTTGACCACAGGTCATGGCATACGGGGTGTGCTGGGTCACTGCCTGGCATCCTGGGCCCTCACAGTGTCCTGCAAAGTAGCTAGCTTAACTGCCCAAGCAGCTGCGGCCCACAGGGCTGGCAGTTCAGTATGGCACCCCCACTTTAGGGGAGCAAAATAGTGGTTGTGTCACCTGCCCAGGTGTGAGCCCCAGAGCCCTTTGAGGCTCCAGGTTGTCCACCTTGCCCCTCCCATTGCCCCGTTGAGGTGACATTGGGTGGCAACACTCACAGCAGGACCCTCCTGTGCTCCTTGGGCCTCAGCCTAAAAGGATTATGGGTGCTGGGTGGGGGAGGCCCTGCAGGTCCCCACCCTCAGCGCCCGTGGGGCCTGTGGCCAGGTGGGAGGCAGGCCGAGAAGGCGCAGGGAAGCCCAGGCAGGGCGTGGGAGTGCTGGGCGCCTGGCCCTCCCACCGCAGCCTGCAGCTGTTGGCAAGGCCCACAAGGATGGCTTTGTTTACTGGTGGCCATGGTCCCAGCGGGAGGGTGTGTTACCTCTAAGCTGGGCAGCAGGCAGACAGTCATTTGTGGCCTCAAAGGACCTGGCGGTCAGCCTTTGTGGGCGGCCTTACCCGCCCCGGAAGGAGAGGTGCATGGGGTCCTTTCTTCCCTCTCTCTGCCTCCCCAGTCTCCCCAGGGAACTGGCCAGGCCAGCCCCTCCCCAGAGGACTTCCATCAGAGGGACCATGAGGCTGTGTCCTGGGGTCACAGAAGTGGAGGAGAAGCCAAGCTGGGGTGCATAAGCCTGCTCCAGGGATCTTGCTCCCACCAGGCCCCCCATGGCTTCCAGAACAGGCTACTTCCCTTCGTGGACAGAGTGAACCCAGGCTCAGGAGGCCTAGGAGCTTATTGGGGGATGGGGACCTGGGGTGCATGAGGGACCTAAGGGGACTGGGACTGGGGTTCATGGAGGGGGGTGAGGGACTGCTGAGGGGACTGAGAAGGACCTGGGGATATGGGGAGGCAGGGTTGAAGGAACCAGAGGGGTAGAAAGAGGACTGGACCATAATTAACAATGGCTCTCCCTGGCTGGGTAGTCAAATGGTTAGAGCGTCGTTCCACTACACCAAGGTTTTGGGTTCGATGCCCAGTCAGAGCACAGACAAGAAGCAACCAATGAATGCATACAGAAGTGGAACAACAAATCAATGTTTCTCTTTCTCTCTTCCTTCCTCTCTCTAAAATCAATAAATTAAAAACATACAGTGGAAAAGTAACACTGGGCCCTGGGCTGCCCCCCATCTTCCTGACCATCCCTACCTCTCCCAGTCTACCCTGGACTGGGAGCCGGCCCCCGCTCCAGCCGCTGACTGAGTTGTACCGGCCCAGTCCTGCAGGGCCTCTCTGGCCCCTCTCAGTGCAGGAGTTCTGGGTGAATTCAGGGAAGCTTCCTTTTCCCCTTGGGGGCCTGGGGGTCAGACTGGGGTTGTGGGTAGCCCTAGGCTGGAGGGGCAGGAGGCCCAGGCCGTCTCCCTGGTGTCTGGTTACCGGCTGGCCTGCAGACAAACCTTCCTGTGTGGAAACCCGACTCGCCAGGGCGGGGGGAGCACAGCCCCCTCCCTGCAGGTGCCACCCCCAGGTGAGGGGACAGCGCTCAGCTTCACCCTTCCTCACCTGGCGGGAGGCCTTTCCCTGCCTCGCCCGGGAGAGGCGGGGCTCGCGAGGGGGCTCCAGGTGCGGGTGGCGCCTGAGGGGGTGCAGCGCCCGCTTCCTGGTAGGTCTCCGGGGCTGAGCAGCCCTGGCGGTCCAAGGCAGGCTAGGGGAAACCGAGCGCAGGTCCCCCGCCCCGCTGCCCTGCCCGCAGCCCTGCTCCCCTCGCAGCCTGGCGCCCTGCCCGGCCTGGGGAGAGGGGAAAGCAGAACGGGGGAGGGGCAGACGAGCCGCCTCGGGGCCACCCGTCCTTACCGGGTCCCCATCTCACTCCCCCACACACCTGTGGGGCTGGGAGCCTCGGCACAGCTGTGCGGAGCCCTCGGGCCGCGGCTGCAGTCGGGCTGGGGTGGAAGGGCTGCCCGGCCCGCGCCGTGTCCGCGCGCAATCTCCGGGAGGCGAGGCGTGGGGACCGGCCGCTCCTCCCGGCACCCTCCAGGAAGGGCCTGGCCGCGCCAGCCTCCCCGGACCCCAGATTTCTGCTTCAGGAAGACTCCATGCTCCGGCCGCGGAGAGAGTCCCAGCCGGGGCCGGGGGGTCGTCTGTGCCCACTCCCGCGGGGTCGGTCAGCTCCCACGCAGGCTCGCCGCGCCCCCGAGTGTCCGCTAGGGGGCAACCGGCAGCTACTCCAACCCCGGGGCAGAGGGTAGGGGGATCGACGGGCACTGCCCGTCGGGAGTGAAGACCACCCACGTCTGGGCCACAGCTTTGTTTATTTGCTAAGAAGGGGAGCCCGCTGGCTCAAGTCCACTGCTCCTGGGATCCCCGAGGGCACCCAGAGCTCAGTGCGCGTGGGGGGACACCCGCTCCTCACAGCTGCTGGGAAGCCAGGATCTCGGGGTTCTCGTAGCAGTGGGCCTCCTTGGTGGCGGCGGGAGGGGGGCTGCAGGCCCTGCAGGGGCAGCAGCGGCTCACAAGGCGGTCCCAGGGCTCCAGAGAGCGGAGCCAGGGGGGGAGCCAGGCCCAGGACCGCAGCGGGCGGGGCAGCCAGACCGGCCGTCGGCGCTGCAGGACGTTAATCAGGACCACGAGGAGCACCAGCGCCACCAGGGGCCCCCCGACCGCGGCCAGCACCGTGTCCCCCGCCAGGGAGAGCCCAAAGGTGGCCAGAGGCAACAGCAGGAAGCTGAGCAGTAGGTAGGCGACTGCCACCCAGCGGTAGCGGGCAGTCAGGTCTCCGAAGCGCCTGGCCAGTGGGATGGGCAGCCGCAGCAGGGGCACTGTGTACCACAGCAGAATGCCAGCCAAGTTGAAGAAGAAGTGGATGAGGGCAACCTGGAGGGTGCGAAGGCAGGCAGGGCCCCTGACATGGGGTCCCCTAGGCCCCCCAGGTTGCCTGCCCCTCCCTGCCCTGGCAGAAAGGTGGGAAGTCCAAAGCCAGTCTGGGTCCTGCTCATTGGCTGAGACAGGCCACCGGGAGGGCAGATTCTGGCCAGGCTGGGCATGCGCCTCCTGCACTGCCCCCTCATTTTTTTTGGGGGGGGGGTAACTGCATCACAGACAACTGCAGGGATCTGACTCCCTTCCCCCAGGCTGACTTAGCTTGACCCCCAGCCTAGTGATCCGGCCCCTTCTGGTCCCTCAGAGGGCTTGGTCACCCAGCCCCAGGGTCTAGCCTGGCTCCTGCAGGGAGGAGTGAGGGGCTCCAGGTGGAGGAAGCACACCCTGGTCCGGCGGCTGCTGGACTTGGGCAGTCGGTGCCTGGGTGAGGTCTGGAGGGCTTCTTGGAGGTGGAGCAGGGCCCCACACTGGGAGGGTCTGAGTGGACCGATGGGACTTAGCAAGGGCCCAGGCTTCTCTCCTCCTGAGGGCAGCAGCCCAGCAAGACCGGCTTTCGGGAGCTACACTTGTCTGGGCACCCAGGCAGAGGTGGTGGAGGAGGGACACTCAGCCCGAGCAGTGGCCCCTGGAGAATGAGCAGGACTAGGTGGGACGGGGTACAGGGCACAGAGCTGGGGGCTAGGGGGAGGTCCCTGGAGGCATGGAGTACCCAGCAGAGGTAGGCAGGCCTTTGCAGGAACATAGCGTTCATCCAGGTAGGGACCTGTTGGGTTTAGGTGATTGCTGGGGGCAGTAATATGAGGTGTGGGGCTCCAGGACCCCCAGGGCCAGGAGGCCTGGAAGGAACACAGCTAGGCACACAGGGTGGGGAGGTGAAGGGACAGAGAGAAAGGTGCAGAGGTCACCCCAGGACTGCACAAGGTTGAAGGGAAGGAGAAGTGGGACTGGGGGTCCCCGAGATGCCCACAGGGTCCCTGGGGCCCAAGGAGTTGGGGCAGCTGGCCTGAGCAAGCAGTTGGAGGTGGGTCCCAAGAAGGCTTGAGCCATGGCCAGCCTGGGGCAGGCCTCGAACTTCCTGTCTGCGGGACTGGATGCAAGGGACTGGGGCACCGGGAGGCAGGAGAGGGAGGGCAGTACCTGGAGGGCGCTGGACAGCATGTTCGAGGGGCTGGCCAGGGCAGCCAGCAGAGCTGTGGTGGTGGTGCCAATGTTGGAGCCCAGAAAGAGGGGGTAGGCCCGCTCCAGACTGATCACCCCGACCCCTGGAGGAGCCGGAGGTCACCATGGGGCCCTGAGCCCGTGTCCCAGGCCCCCGAGGCTGGGTGCCTGCCCACCACGCTCACCCATGAGGGGCACGATGGCTGCCGTGAAGACACTGCTGCTCTGGAGCACGAAGGTCAGGCCAGCGCCCACCAGGATGGCCAGGTAGCCGCTGAGCCAGCCAAACGGGAAGGGGAAGTCTGGGGGGGGAGGCTGGGTCACCCCCAGCCCAATCTCTCTGTCCCCGCCGGTGCCCCAGGCCTCGTCCTGCAGCCCCACGCACCGGCGTTGATGACCGTCCTCACCGCCTGGGCGATGCGGCCACGCAGCACGGAGTCGAGCAGCTTGACCACGAGGACCAGGCAGGCGCAGAGCACCAGCAGGGAGCCGGCCAGCAGGATGAAGCCCACGGCCAGGTCTGTGAGCGCTGTGCCCACGAACAGGTGGTGGCCTGGTGGCAGGGCGGGGAGGGTGAGCGGTGGCCCGGTGGCTGCAGGGGGGGTGGGCTGGGGGGCGGGCGCAGGGCCTCACAGGGCAGCTGCTCCGTGGTGGCTGAGCCATTGCTCTCAGGGCAGGGGCCAGAGGTGGCCGCTCCACAGTGGCTGCTGTTCCCTGGGGCCTGGGGGGACAGGCAGGGCAGGCTCAGGGCAGGCTCAGAGCCGGCAGGACTGGGTTCTTCAGCAGGTTGGAGGGCAGCGGTCAGAGGCCCCTCACCGGCTCCTTCCTGGTGCCACACCATCGCTTAATGAGGCTGCTGTTGGTGGCATTGCCCGTGGCGCTGTTGGCAATCACGTCGGCATCCAGCTGCAGACAGAGGGGTCGCGACCTGTGCTGGACTCTCAGGAACTTGCCTGGAGCTCAGACCACTGTAAGGCCCAGATCCGCCTCCTCTGTGCCCTCTGCCCAGCCAGGGTGCTTGGGCACAAGGGGCCTCCAAGGGCAGCCACTGTCCTCACCTGCACGATGAGGTGGGTGAGCGGCTGCGTCAGCACCTTGAGGATGTCAGGCGCAGCACCCCCGGGCTGTAGCCTGGCAGCTGCCAGGGCCAGGGCACTGAGCTTCTCCAGCGTGCCCATGGCGCTCTCCAGCGGCAGCAGCAGCAGCACCGTGAGCCAGTTGAAGATGCCATGCACGGCTGAGCCCCCAAAGGCCCTGCGGCCACATGGGGCGCAGTAGTGGGTGGTCTCTGCTCCACCCCCAGGGTAGTCCCAGCCCCCACCCTCCCGCCACTCACCTTCGAAACTCACCCCGGTCCCCCGACTGTGCCATAGAGACCAGGGTGCTGGTGATGGATGTGCCCACATTGACACCCATGATGATGGGCACGGATGCCCGGACGGTCAGCACTGTGGGGGAGCCACGTCAGCCTCCTGCGTCCCACCCAGCCACCACGGCCCCAGGACGGGGGGCACTCACGGTTGGAGGCCACCATGCTGACCACGATGGAGGAGGACGTGCTGGAGCTCTGCACCAGCACCGTGACCAGCACCCCGATGACCAGTCCGGCCACGGGGTTGGACAGCACCATGTTGTCCTTGAAGATGTCTCCGGCCACTTTGCCTACGCCCGGGAGAGAGGCGCGCTAGCGGGAGGCCTGGCCGCCCACCCCGGCCCTGGCCGCCCTGCCGGTCACTCACTTCCCAGCAGCTGGAAGGCGGAGCTGAGGATGTCCAGGGAGCAGATGAAGAGGTGGAGGCTACCCAGGAGCCCGCAGGCCTTGAGGACGCCGAGGAGCACCCGCCGGACCCTGCCGGCCACGCTGAGCTCTGAGGACACAGGGCAGGGGTTCCTCGGCTGCCCTAGCCTCCCTGCCCTGCCGGCCTGCCTCCTTGTCCCCCCGGCAGGGCTGGTTCCCCTCCTCTGTCCTTTTGCGGATGGCCGAGCAGACAGCCCCAGGACCTCCCAGAGCCTGGGTGCCAGCAGGAGGGAGGGACAGGGCCCGGCCCGGCGGGGCAGGCAGCTAGCGGAGGGACCAGGGTCCCGGTGGTGGGTCCCCTCCCTGCTCTCTCTCCCCACGGCCCCCGTCCATGCTCAGGCCCTGGGGACTCAGAGCCCCACTTGGCCAGTTCCCTCGACCTGCGGACCTACCTTTCCAAGACTGGCCAGTGTCCTTCAGCTGAGGGAGGGCCCAGGGATCCATGTCCCCAACTTCCAAGACGAGGGCAGAATTGGAGGTCCCTGCAGGGGTCAGGCTCAAGTAGAGCAAGGGACCTAGCTGTTCCTTGGACACCCCCAGGTGGGGGCAGGAAGGGGTGGAGGAGGACCATGGCATACGGGGTTAGGGTGAGGGACAGAAGCCAGAGTGGGAGGGAAGGGGGCCACCAGCTCATCGGGCCTGGACAGAGTTGTTATGAGCCCCCTCCCCACCTACCCAGGGCAGTGGGTCAAGGGCTGGGCCCCTGATACCTGCATTTCCTAGACTCTGGTCCACCAGGCCAACCGCGTCCAGAGTAGGGGGGTTGACCTGGCCACCAGTGACAGAATTCGGCATGGATTCCGGGCAGGGACAGACCCAGGCCCAAGCCCGGATCTGTGAAGGAAGGGCAGGTCAGGCACCTCTCTTCCTCCTGCTTGTCAGGTCCCTGCGCCCCCTAACCAGAGGCCTCAGAAGCTGTCCTCCCTCCCCATCCTCTGCTGGCCTAGATGACCTCCCCCGGCCTCTCCCATCCTCTGTCCACAAGCGATGGCTACAGTGACCTCAGACAGCTGTCAGCAAGCCCGGTCCAGTTTCAGGGGTCAGAGTTGAGGGGCCCCGGGCGGCCCGGCTCCCTCCCTGGTCCGGGCTGGAAGCAGGTGCTGGGGTACAGGCCGGAAGTGCCTGGGAACCTGGAACCAGGGACCTCTTCTGTCAGGTGTCATGGGGGCCGGCCATGGCAGATGACTTAGACTTCAGCATTTGATACCAATCTTCCCTGATGAGAGCCCCACCCAGGGAAGGGGGCCGGACAAGGAGCCCCACAGGGCCTCCCCGCTCTCCTCGGCCCGCCGGGTCTGGCCCTCCGCCTCAGCCCTGTCCTGTCCCCTGGGCCCGACCCTGGGAGGACTTCTGTCACCCCTCCCTCCTGCTCGCCACAGGCTGGTCTCTTGTCCTGGGAGGGGCGGTGGTAAGCCCTGGGCCTGGAGGTCACCCAGCCCTGGCCCCCATGTCCCTGGGCCCCCTCCTGGTTCTCGAAGTGCCTACCTGTGTGGGTAGTGAGGGGGCACCTGTGGGGAGGAGACACGGGCAGGAGCAGCCACAGGTCAAAGATCCACTGGGCGCACACATGACCTGCTGTGCACTGAGCCCCATTAATGTTTACCCAGAGCGAGGCCCCCGGAGGTAGCGTCAGAGCCCGGCACTTGTCTTGTCTTGGCCCCACTGTCGCCGCTGGGTGGGTGCTCTCGGTCAAGGGCCCTGTGGGGCCAGGCGCTGACCCTTAGTGCTGACGTCCACAAGCAGGTGCCTGTGTGACAGTGTGGTGCCCGCCCAGGGCAGGGCAGCACGCCGGGGCTCTGGCTGGGCGGCCTGGGGGGCCCTCGGGAGCTCTGCCTGGGGCTCTGCAGACTTTATCTTGGTGCTTGTCCCTGCCCGGCAGAAGGTAGGAGGAAAGCCCTTTGTGCTAGCTGGGCGGGGAGGGTGCCAGCCCCTGAGGTCGGCCCGTGTAGATCCGGGTTTGGGCAGCCTCGGCTCCAGTGGTGGCCAGCAGCAGTCGAGGGTCAGGCCCCCATCTGCAAGTAGCGGGAGGGCAGGGCCCCCCCACCCCCCGGCCACGCTGCTGCTCAGCTCTCCACCCAACCACCCTGCATCAGGAGACCCGGCCCACCCCGTTCTCTCCACAGCTGAACCCCGACTGGCCCCATCGCTTGCAGGGTGCCTCTTCTTGGGGTTACTCCCCTCCCTGCTCCTAGGATGTTAGGAGGAAGACCAGACTCCGCTGGGGCCAGCCCCTCCCCCGCAGGCTGGTCTCCCCGGGGGGCCTGCTGGCTCCAGCACCCAGTCCACTGCCCACCAATCCCTGTGTGCCAGGGGACTTTGCCCCAAGAAAGGAGGTTTCTGAGTGTCCTCTCAGCAAATTCCCTCGCCCCGCCTCTTCCTGCCCCCACCCAGGGGGCCCAGCAGTCCCTCCCCGGGGCTCCTGAGTGACAGCTCCTGCCCAGGTGGGGGTGGTGAGAATAGTGCAGCCTACTTGGGGGCATCTGCGCTCACAGCCTCCAGCACCTGCTACGGCCCCTGCAAAGGGCCTGAGTGCTGGCCACTGGACACAGAAGGAAGCCAAGGGCCAGGAGGCGGCCCAGTGTGGGCAGGACCCTGCTGAGCTGTGAGACCTCTCTGGGCCTAGCGCTGACCCTCTCCTTGGACACTGGTCACAGCAGTGACTTTATGCCTTCAGGGGACCTTCCCAGAATAGCACCCGACACACAGTGGGGGCTCAATGAGCTTTGTTGAGCGAATACTCCACAGGGCTGCCTCGCAGGTCAGGGGCGCAGGAGGTGGCCCTCCACTCCCGGCTCAGACCTCTGGGACGGTTCACAGGGAGGAGAGACTGCACTCCAGCAGGGTCGGGGCAGCCTTGGCCGGCCCGAGAGCAGCCACCAGACCCCTTCGGGCTGTCTCCTGAGCTGAGTGCAGGCCTGGGCTGGGCTCACTCCAACAACAACGCGCCCCGGCTCCGCTCGGGCCTGGGCAACCCTGCGGATTGGGTGGGCGGTCACTGGTCCCCTGCAGAGTCACAGAACTGCGGCCACAGCCCCTGAGCTCAGGCTGTGGGTCGGGGGTGCCCATGGGGGTTGGCACCCGGGATGCTCTGTCTCCAGGCTGTTCTGGGCAGGCTGAGCCTCAGCCAGAGGTCCCCTTGCCCAAGGTGCTGCAGCAGCCAGAGCTCAGGCTTCGGGGCTGCCTGGGGGGCCCCAGCAGCAGCACCTGGGCTGGGGGAAGTGCGGCTGGCGGCCCAAGGTGGGGCAGAGCACGGCTGGCTGCTGAGTGATGGCGGTGCTGCCTTTGGGGGGCACCGGGGGCCGGGGCTCCATGCGACAGGGCTCCCGCTCGGCCCGGATGGCCAGGAAGGCGGCCAGGTCGAGGTCCAGCATGGCCACCCCTCCCCGGGGTGTGGGTGTGCTCTGGCGGCACTGCGGGCAGGGGATCCAGCGCTGCTCATGGGCTGGCATGTCCAGCCGCCGCACGCACGCCTGGCAGAAGGTGTGGCCACAGTACAGGCGGCGGGGCAAGTGCCCGGTGAGGTCGTAGGCCGAGTAGCAGATGATGCAGTCACCTCGCCGGGTGCCAGCAGCTGTCCCCTCCTCGGAGGCCTGGGGACCCTCTGGCTGCAGCATCCTGTGGGAGGTGGTCAGGGAGCTGCAGCCAGCCTCGCCCGTCTCTGCCACTGTCCTGCACGGTCAGGGCCCTGGCACCGGGAGCCCACCCTGAGGACAGGAGCCCAGGCCTCTGCAGATGCCAGGTTGGGCCGCAGCCTGGGTCCCATGGGCCAGCATCCTGTCCAGCTGTTTGATTCTTCTCCATGGCCCTCTAGCTCTGCCCCTGGCCCCCACCCATCCCAGCCTGCCAGAGCCCAGGCCTCTCTTACCTGCATTCACTCTGCTGGGTGACTATGCCCAGCCAGAGGGTGGCCGAGGGTGGGGGGACACAGGGCACCCTGCAGCTCCCTCCCTGGGGCTCATGTTACTGGCCGAGCCGAGTCAGCAGGGAGGCAGGTGGTGGCTGCAGGCGGGCGGGCTCCCCTTTCAGCCAGAAAGCACTTGCAACTGGATCCACCAGCCCCCCCGCCCCGCCCCCACCCCCGTGCCCAGACCCAGCTCCCCTAACCCCCACCCAGGCCTGGCTTTGCTGCTCCTCCTGGCCCATCTCCTGTCTCCTCCACCCAGACCCCCCCACGCACACTCATACTCCCCCTCCCATGCCGGAAAGCATCCTGGTCTTAACCTGGGCGAGGCCTGTTCTTCATCTCAATTCAAGCATCACCTCCTCTGGAAGGCTGCCAGGAACCCCAATGGCTTACAGCCCTGCGGGGCGTGCTCCTCCCCAGCTCGGACACTGTGAGGGTGCAGGTTGATTTGCCCCAGTGCCTTCATCATGGGGCGGAGGCCAGTCTCAGAAAAGCCCCAAGGTGGCGCTCAAGCATAGGTGTGTCCAAGCACACACATGGACCACCCAGAAGCTCTCTGAAGAGCGGGGCACCATGGGCAGCCCTGGACACTCTCATCAGAGCCACCTCCTCCCAGGGCCAGCCCAGAGACTGGGACACAGGCACAGAGAAAGAGGTGTGCAGAGAAGGGTCGGAACAGGGTCAGGAGCCCCTGGACTCTCTCCACCTGGGAGGGAGGAAGTCAAAGGCCAGAGGGGCCCCTCCTTACTCCCACCACCCTGGCAGTCCGCAGCCTCTTGGCCTGATCAGACAGGTTTCTTTGGCTGACCTGGGTGGGGTCATCCTCTGGTGGGTGCTGACCGTGGGGCAGGGGCCAGGAGTCTGGCACACCCGAGTTCCTGCACAGTCAGGCCGATGATATGTCTGTCCACACCCAGAGACCAGTCCTGCCATGTGGCCAGTCACCATGGGTCAGGGGAGGGCCGGCATCAGGACCCGTCTGTCCTGCGAGGCCAGCTCAACTTCCTCCTTCACCTCTCTGCCCAGCCCCGGAAACGTCAGGATGCCCAGCGCCGGCCTCTGCTGACTCCTGGCGCCGGCATCCGGCCTCACCCCGTCCGTGAGGCAATGCCATGCTTAGCAGCTGAGCTTTCCACACGCCCTCCCGGCAGCTGTGCTATGCTGCACGCAGACAGGACGCAGGTGCTCCCAGGGGCCTCTCCCAGCCCAGCACCTGTGCGGCCCCCTCCTCCAGGGAGCCCAGGCCCTGGGGGCTGGATAGGGCTGAACAGCATGGCCCGGCACCACGCCGCCGATGTTCAGGATCTTTCGTGGGAAGGCAGAGAATGTCCTGGTTGAGGTAGGGTGATGACTCACATTGCTGAGCAGGGCTCGGTCCCGGCGCCTGGGCTCCCACTCGCAGAAACTTGCCAGCACCGGTCCCACCCACCACCAACCCACTCCTCCTCCCGGAGGCCTCTCCTGGGACTCCACTCCCCAGGTGCCATGCACAGCCTCCTGCTGTCAGACCCACAGGCTGACCTGGAAGCCAGGCCTGGCAGGACAGGGGACACACTCCTGCCCCTCCTGTCCAGCCTCTGGGCAGACCTGAGACCTGCAGTGCAGGTTAGAGGATCATGACGCAGTGGTTCCCCTGACCCCAAATGTCCCCCAGAGGCTAGGGCCCTGTGGTGTCGTCCTGCCCGGGTCCCCCGCCGGAAGGAGTCACCTGAAGAAAGCGCACTTTGCTTTATTCGTCAGGCTCTGCGCCTTGAGGGGGATGGGCAAGGGTATCCTGGGGGTTCCACCACAGCCGGTGCCCAGGGCTCCTTTGTGAGGGGCCTGAGCTGAGCTGTTGGCCTTTGTGGCACGAAGATGTCCCTGTCTAGGGTGGGAAGTGGCTGACACCCATGACAGTGGCCCAGCGGCTGCCCCAAACGTCCATGCACTGCTGTGGCTGCCGGAGCAGAGTCCTGGGGCCTGCTATGCAGGGGTCCTGGGCAGGCCCACGGCGGCCGGGGCAGGGCTAGGAGACCACGCAGCAGCAGCTGTGGCAGCGGCAGAAGCGAGGGCAGTGGCAACAGGAGCAGCAGGGACAGCAGCAGCAGTGGTGGGCGATGTCATCGCCGCGCCCGATGGGGGGCAGGCCGGTGTAGGTCAGTCCTGTCGGGCGCTGTGCACCCCTGTAGGGGTTGCCAGGCTGCTGCCAGGGCTGTTGGCCCTGGACTGGGAAGGCTCCCTTGGCACCCTTGCTGCCAGGCTGCTGCCAGGGCTGTTGGCCCTGGACTGGGAAGGCTCCCTTGGCACCCGTGGTGCCTTTGGCGCCTTTGGCGCCCTTGGGCCCTAGGGCCTCCTCGGTGGGCTGCAGGAGGCGCATGGGCTCCAGGGTGCAGGAACCCACAGGCAGAGGCTGCCGCTCTGAGCAGGAGGGAGCCACCTCCAGGTGCTGCTCCAGGTCAGGCCGCAGGTGAGCCCGGGGGATGCTGATGTGGGCAAACGGGTTCTTGACGACCATCTCATGGGGGTCCATGGCCTGGCCTGGCAGGGGAGAGCAGAGGAGACTGCCGACTCCGTGGGGGGAATGGCTGCAGCCCAAGCAAGTGCCCCCCCAGGAAAAGCCAGGCTGTGGGATGCCAGCGTGCCGGGCCTGCATGCCAATGTTCCCGTGCCAGTGAGGGCCAGTCTCCCAGCTGCCCCCCAGGTGTCTTGCCCTTCCCGGAGTGGCAGTGCCCTGGCTGGAGTTGGGAATGGGTGGGGGAGTCTGGAGACACAGCAGAGCTGGCCCCACAGGGGAGCCCCTGTGCAGGGAGGGCCCGGGACCTACCTCCAGTCACAGTGGCAGTCGGTCCCCTTGTCCCTCTAGGCCAGGTCCCAACGCCTGTGAGCTGAGCGGCTGGCAACTGCCTTTTCCCTCCTGGGGAGGGGTGGGGCCATGGGCGGGACTCAAAAATGGGGTTCCCAAGATCCCAGGAGGCTCCAGCTCCTCCAGCACAGTGGCCACCCACCCTTCCTTCTCTGGTGGGTGGTGGCCATGGCCTGGGCGACTCAGCCTCGACATATTCCAGGCATCTTGGCCCAGGAAGGAGGGCAGGAGGGCAGCCTGGGGTCAGGCCCTCAGATCCCAGCCTGCAGGTGGTCTGGGGGTTCCAGCCATTCTCACACCTCAGAGCCCTGCTTTGCGCAGGGAGGAGGTCCTCGTACCCCTCCATACCACCTACAGCTGCTGCCTGGCAGGCAGAGAGACAGATGTTTGAGGGCATGGACTACTTAGAGACTTGTGTGTTGTTGTTTTTTTAACTGAAAAAAATCGATTTGCGCACTTTTGTTTAAGACTTTTTTTGTTAAAATTTTTTTTCTTTATTGATTTTAAAGAGAGAGGGAGAGGGAGAGATAGAAACATCCATGAGACAGAACATGGATGGGCTACCCCCTGCACGCCCCCCGCTGGGGATCCGGCCCACAACCTGGGCATGTGCCCTGACCTGGAATGAACTGGTGACCTCTTGGTGCCCGGTCGATGCTCAACCACTGACACACACCAGCCAGTGATTCACACAGTTTTGCTGATAAAACTTACGTGTCTTACAACTGGCGACTCGCGCTTCCTACACAAGTGACGTTTCTAGTGCACGTCTGAACCCAGTGTCTTTTTGCTGGGTGGGTCCAGGGGCCCAGGGTCTCCCCGCCGGCCCGCCGTCCTTGGCTCTCGAACCCTCTCCCACCTTCATCTGTAAGGCAGCACTCATAGGGTGGCCGTGTATGGGGGTAACAGTGGATGTAAACACTTGTGAACCCTGGCGCTGGTGAGCTCCCCCTGGGGCGACCCGGCGCAGTAGGGTGCGGCCTGGACCCGCACCCCGAGTCCTTGGTGCCCGAGGGAACCCCCAGGAAGAGCAGGATCAAATCAGACGTGGCCCAGAGGCCAGGGTGACCTGAGTGGCAGGCGTAAGGCCGGTCGGACCGGTCGGAACACGAGTTCTACCGATGCGGCATCCGATTCGGAGGGGAACTGGCCCGCGGCCTTGAACTTCGAAAGCCGACGACAGAGGGCCCCTGCGCAGGCGCCGTAAGCCCCGCCAGCCCCGCCCGCCCCGCCCACCGCTCCTGCAGACTCCGCCCCTCGGCGCGAGGCGGCCTGTGGGAACTTTATTCCCCAGAAGCCTCCGCGCTCGAGGGTTTCCTTAAAGACCCGGCTCAGGATCTGCTGGCCTCGGAGCGCTCAGAGCGCGGCTGGGGCCGCCCCAGTCTGAACCACAGAGCTCCCCGGGCGCGGACTTCGGCGGGCTCCAGGCGGGGGCTCGTGCGGGGCGGGGCCTCGTTCCTGGGGGCGGGGCCTCGAGGCGGGGGCGGGGCCTGGGGCCTGGTGCCTCCTGGCGTGCGCGCCCAGCTAGTGAGTAGGGGCGACGTGTGGAGCCCGTGGCTGAGGCTGGGCTCCCAGATGTCCACGGGCCGGCGCTGCCTCCCTCGCCCCACTTCATGCTAGGGCCCCATCAGGCCCTCACTGCCCCTCCCACCAGGCACTCGCGCACCTCTCGCACCTGCTCCTGCAGAATGACGGAGGAAACAGGGCTGAGGTCACACAGGGCAGCAAAGTCAGGCCCCATGGGCCAGCGACTCTCCTCCGGCCTATTTTGCCCACGTGGGCTCCCTCACCAGGAACATCGACCTCTCTGGGCTCTGCTGCCCTGCAGGACCTGGGGACTGCAGACATAGTCTGCCCTGTGCAGAGGAGAGGGGTCTGTGGCCCGAAGGGGCTGGGACTGTCCAGGGTCAGAAGCAGGGCCCAGTGCTGGTCACAGGACTGCACGCACGCTACGTGGTGGCTGTGGCAAGTCAGGGGAGGGCACTCGAGGCTCCCGCAGCCCTGGTCCCATCATGTCCTCTGTCCTCCCTGTCACCTGAGGGCTCCCCGCAGACAGTGGGTAACAGGGAAGGAAGCCTGGCTGAGGAGGAAGCAGAAAGGAATGGGACTTATCTGCTGGGTGGGGTCCGGTTAGCACTCAGCTGTGTGACAGTTGGGCACGTGTTGACCTGATAAAATGCGGGAAAGGGCTACCCCACCCTGGGTGGGTGGTGTCCTCCGTGGGTTGCCTCACAGTAACCTATCCATCTTCTAAATACCCCTCACCCCACCCAACTGTCCAACCGTCCTGGGAGCCTTCTCCCAACTCCTGTCCACTCTGATACCTGCTTGCCCACCCTGCTCACCCTCTTATGGTCACCTTGCACTCTTTGAGCCCGCCAGCGCGGGGCAGAGCCTGGGTGCACCTGTGAGCTGGAAAACTCCGGAGGCATTCCCACTGCGGGCTGGGGGGACACAGGCAGTCCCAGGGTAGAGCGCTGGGAACCCGCGTTCCGGGGACCACTTGGCTCCCCTTCTCTCCCTCTCGCACTGTGAGGCTTCGGGCTGCGAAAAGATTCCCCTTCCATATTGGGGCCATGGGGGGAGGCTAGACCAGGGCTCAGGGTCAGCCAGGCGGAGACGGGATGGGGGGACTGGAGGAGGGGTGATGCAGGAGTCCTCACCCGCACGCGGTCCGCGGGCGACGGGCGACCCCGGGAGCGGGCACCAGGCCCTCTGCGGATCGAGGGGCGGCCGAGAGACTGGCCCCGCCCCGCGGACCCCGCGCGGGTCCCCAGACGGGGGGTGGCGCTGCGGGCGCGGGCGGGCGCCGCGCGCACTGCGGTCCCCGCGCCTCCGCCGCAGAGCGCGCCACGCTTCGCACGCACCTGCCGCCGCCGCGCCGCGCCGAGCCCGCTCCCCGCGCCCCCGGGAGCCGCCGCGACCGCGCCATCGCTCCAGGTCGCCGCCGGAGCCGCCGGGCCGAGGCGCGGGCGCCGCATCCGGGCCTGCCTTTGAGACAACCTCTGCGGCGGCGGCGCGCGGCTCGGGGACGCCAGGCTGGGGCAGGTGAGAGCGGGCGCGGCGGACGGCCTCGGGGTCGCGAGTCGCCGCTCCTCCCCATCCCAGCGAGGGTCGGGCCTTGGGGGCGGGGACAGGGGAGGGGGCTGGGTTCCAAATGCAGCGAGGGTCAGGGTCATAGGTCGGGCGCCCGGTCTTTTGTGTCGTGCTAGGGTGGGGGTGCGGGTGGGCCCGGGCGCTGCCCTCACGCTGTCTCTCACCTGCAGCTCAGGCCTGGTCCAGGCCTCTTCCCTGCTCCCGCCACCGCCGAGCCTGCGGCCCGGGTCCGCCCGCAGCCAGGGCTCAGGCTAGCTGCCTTCCCTGGGCACCCTGCCCTGGAGCCATGGGGCCCACCTAGCCCCTGCCTGCCCGGATGTCCCAGCCCGGGGGCTGCTGACCTCGGCTGCAGGGAGAGCCCCCCCCAGACCTCCTTGCCAGCCTCAGCAGCCAGAGACCCTGGGTGAGCCCCTGGGCCAGACCTCCAGCCCAGGGCAGCCTTCCACATCTCTCTACCCCTGCCTCCCTGCACCTCCCCCGCCCCTTCCTCCTCCTCCTAGGACTGGACCAGAGAGGCCACTGTGGCCACTGGGAGGGGCCCTGCCCCCCCAGCTCTCACCGGTCACCCCCAAGAGTCCTCGGGGAGGCCGGGGTCCCCCTCAGGCCTGGCGGGACCAGGATGTTGCCCCTGCTCCTCCCCCCCGGCCCCACCCAACGCCCCCTCCCACCTTAACATCCAGTCTGACTGGAGACAGCCGGATGCCGGCTGACCCTGGGCCCGAGGCGGGCAGTGGCTGGCCGGGCCTCCTCATGTCCTGCCTGAAGGGCCCCCATGTCATCCTCAAGATGGAGGCCATGAAGATTGTCCACCCTGAGAAGTTCCCTGAGCTGCAGGCGGCCGCCCCCTGCTTTCCACCTGCACCCCGGCCCACCCCAGCTCTGGCACCCAAGCGCGCCTGGCCCTCAGACACGGAGATCATCGTCAACCAGGCATGTGGAGGGGACATGCCTGCCTTGGAAGGGGTGCCCCGCACCCCACCCCTGCCACGGAGGCCCCGCAAGGGCAGTGCAGAGCTGGGCTTCCCCCGTGTGGCGCCAGTGGACGAGGTCATCGTGAATCAGTATGTGATGCGGCCTAGTCCCCCTGCCTCAGGGTCCCCTGCAGTGGCATCCCCCGCTGCGGGTGAGCCCCTGGAGTGCCCCACCTGTGGGCACACGTACAACGTCACCCAGCGGCGGCCCCGCGTGCTGTCCTGCCTGCACTCTGTGTGTGAGCAGTGCCTGCAAATCCTCTACGAGTCCTGCCCCAAGTACAAGTTCATCTCCTGCCCCACCTGCCGCCGCGAGACTGTGCTCTTCACTGACTACGGCCTGGCCGCGCTGGCCGTCAACACATCCATCCTAAGCCGCCTGCCGCCCGAGGCACTGACCGCCCCGTCCGGTGGTCAGTGGGGGGGCGAGCCCGAGGGCAGCTGCTACCAGACCTTCCGGCAGTACTGTGGGGCCGCGTGCACCTGCCACGTGCGGAACCCGCTGTCAGCCTGCTCCATCATGTAGTGCCCACCCGCCGTCCCCGCCGGCCCTCGCGCTGCTGCTTCAGGGACCCGGCCCTGCCCTGTCCCCCTCTCGCCCCTCACCCGTCACAGCTTCTGGCCCCCACCCGTGTGGCACTGTCGCTGCAACCAACTTTGCCATTAAAACTCTGCCAAAGTTTGCATCTTGTCCCTGGACTGAAGCCCACTGCTGTGGCCTGTGCACTGGGCCAGGGTGGGTACCAAGGACTGCAGCCCAGACGGCTGCCAGAGGGAGGCCCGGCGCTGCTTGGCGTCAGCCTGCTCTGCTCGCTGGCCAAAGTGGGCTGGGCATGCCGCTCGGGATGGCGGGCCGGGCTGTGCGTGCGAGCGTTCCACACATGCAGAGCCAGCTGCCTGTGTGCAGGACATGTGGGCAGGTGTGCAGAATGGGCCCAGCTGGGCTGAGACACTTAGTGTGCACTGGCCCCTGGACATGGGGGACAGCTCGGTCTATCTGGTTCCTGGTGACCAGCTGACCCTCTGAGGCCGTGTGGTAGCTGGGCCAGTCTGAGCTGGGGTTGGACATGCTGACCAAGGTCGTGGTAGGGACCACGGCAGGGCCAAAGGCCTGGGAGCCTCCTGTCTGGTACTCGGGTGACCGGGATTTGGAGGGAGTTTGGCGGGTGTGGAGCAGAGCCGCTTGGACGGTGACAAAAGACGAGGACACAGTGTAGTAGCAGTGGTTACGGTGGTTGCCACTGTTTATTGAGAGTCATTTCCTGGACCAGGCATGCGCTTAGTGTGTCCCCAACAAGCCCATGAGGTGGTGCTGTGACTTCTGTCCTTCAGATAAAGGCCCCAGCCTCCAAGACTCGAGGTGGCAGGCCTTCAGGGGCCTCAGCCCAGCACTCCAGCTCCAAGGGCTGGCTGGGCCTTTGTCCCTTGTAGCTCAGGGTCACGTGCTGGGCCCCCTGCTGCTTGTGACACCCCCTCGGGTTCTGACCTGGCTGGCGAGGAGGCCCTTTGTGGGCTGAGTTTGCAGAGCAAGGGCCTCCCCCCTCAGCTGCCCTGACCTTCAGGGAACACACTAGCCCTTATCTGGGACACAGGCAGGAGGCAGTGGGGGAGGCTGCAGCCCCTGCCCAGGGCCCCACCCTCTCCAAGGAACCGACTAACTGCCAGATCTCTGTGACTTCTGTGTCCACTGAGCCTCTCGCAAACATGCTGGGGTGCGGCGGCGGGGGGGAGCCCCGTGTCAGTGGTGCCGGCGATCGAGGGGTGCTTGCGGCCCTGGTCACAAACCTCTTCCAGCACTGTCGTTGGGCACTACTGGTTACTGTCTGGGCAGCAGGGTGGTTTGGAGTCTCTGGCTGGGTCAGGGGCTGAACACAGGCTCCTGGGTGACCCTGGGCCAGTCTTGGGTCTTGACTGAAGGTTAGAACCTGGTCAACCTTGGATTTTCCAGCCTGGTCAGCAGGCCTCAGGGAAGCTGCTCCTCGGGGCAGGGCCCATGGCACCAAGCCTGCAGGACCCGGCCAGTCTGAGCCTCCAGGCCAGTGGTGCTGGGTGGTCAGTGGCTGGAGCGGTCCAGCAGCATGAAAAGCAGCCCCAGCAGCATGAGCGGTGTGAAGATGAGCACCAGGCCCAGCAGCTCCAGGGCGAGCAGGCACAGCAGCGCCAGGCGGCGGGCGCAGGGCCCCCGTTCCCGCAGTGCCCAGAGCCAGGCACCCAGGCAGGGTGGGCAGGGCAGGAAGGGCAGGCAGCCCTGGCCACCCACGGGCCCCGCCAGGAAGCGCAGCTGGTAGCGGTACTCCAGGCAGGCCCAGGGCCCCAGGCCCCGGCGGGGTGGCGCGGGGGGCACGGGGCTGGGGGGGCGCGGGGGCCCATCGGCCTGCAGCAGCTCCTCCTGCAGCTGGCAGATCTCCCACTCCAGCATGGGTGTCTTCTGGCGACACAGCGGGCAGCGCACGCGGCCCAGGTCAGCGCCGGGGGCTGTGCCCAGCAGCTGGTGCAGGCAGCCTGAGCACAGGCCGTGGCCGCAGTTCAGCAGGGCCAGGCGGTGCTCACCAGGCCCATAGGGCTCTGTGCAGATGGGGCACTCCTCCTCCTCCTCCTCCTCCTCTTCCTCCTCCTCCCCTGTGGGCCCAGCCCAGGGAGGCGCTGCGGCTGTGGCCCTCAGCAGGGGCTCACTGTCTGGAGTCCTGGGACCCCCGGGGTTCCCAAGGGCCTGGCTGTCCAGACTTTCATCTGCCGGCACTTGGTACAGTGGGTCCAGGCACTCGGGGCCCAGGGAAGCTGAAGGCGCAGTGGGGAGCCCTGAGCTGGGGTCAGTGGGGTCATGAGCAGGTGCCCCGGGGCAAGAGTCAGGATGGGACCCCAGGGTGGCAGTGGGGTGGTGGGGGCTGTGGTCACGGTGGGCCTCGGGGGCCAGGGCAGGATCTGGCACTGACCTTGCAGCAGCCACCGCCTCCTCCAGGCTTCTTGCCCCTACCGAAAGCAAACTTCACTGGGGTCCCAGCACCTGTGCCAGCTCCGGCCACTCCTGGGCCCACACATACAGTCCCCACTGGGTCCGCCCGAGCCCGGCCACTGCCACCGCCGACCCGTGTCAGCTGCCGACCTAGCCGGATGGGCTCCAGGCCACGCACTGTGCGTAGGCTGGCCTGCCCAACAGCTCCGACAGGAATTCCCCTGATCCCGGAAGGCCCAGCCCAGGGCGGGGACAATGCCTGCCCCTCCCTCCCCTCCTTGCTCTGGGCCACACCCCCTTCCTCCTGCGAGGCTGCCGCTCCCGGCCGGAGCAATGGGGCCTCCGGGCCGTGCCAGCCTGGCCGGGCACTCCTCACACATTCTTTGGGTGTCCTCTCCAGACCGCTCCCCACCCCACCCGCCCTGTCAGAGCCCGGGAAGACTGTACGAGGGGCAAACAGCCGGCACCCACCATGTGAGAATCACGTCCAACGCTGCAGCCAAGGTGGCTGAGCAGTGGCCACGTGCCCCACCATGGGCAGGCCGGCCCCATCCCCAGGATCCGGCCCCCCCTCCCCCCGAGGCACCAGAATAGCACAGGAAAGAGCAGGTCAGAAGACCCCTGAGCCTGAACTTTATTGCCAAGGCTTTCTGGGACCAGGCAGGGATGGTGGGTGCGGCCAGGGCCTCTGCCTTTAACCCTGAGCCCTGCGGGGCCCTGGGGGCACACACGTGGCAGAGGAGGACTGGGAGCCCCACGGCTGCCCAGGACAGAGGAGGGGCAATCTGGCCCTCTCAGGGACCCCGCACCCCCGGTTCCCATGCTGTCTGGAAGCTGATGTTCAGGGAAGCTCCCTGATTCCCACCAGGCTTTGCTGCCTTCCTAGGTCACCACCTGAGCAGGACGCAGGTTGGGGCCAGTAGGAAACGGCAGCTGGAACCGGCGACCAGGGAGGGCAGTGGGGTTGGGGCTGAATGTGGACCCAGGCAGCGTGCACAGGGGGCTGGCCATCCTCCCACCTGGGGTCAGACAGGGCAGCAGTCTAGTGACAGTGGCCAGCAGGCAGCTCCTCAGGCCCACGTCTCAGTCTGGAAGCGCAGGGTGCGCTGCAGCCGGGCCAGGTAGGCAGCCGCGTCGGGGCCCGAGAGCCCGCCCTCCCCCTGGAAGATGGACAGCAGGGCTTCGGACACATCTGCCGGCATGTACTTGGCATTGCTGCAAGAACAGGGCAGTCAGCGCGCAGTGCAGCCCGACGCCCAGAGGACCGCTGCCCCACGCCCAGGCTCACCCTGCCAGGCAGAAGCAGGCGCCGCGGCGGTCCAGGAGCTCCCACACCAGCGGCCCACGCTCTCGGAGCCGGTGCTGCACGTACACTTTCTGCTCCTGCAGGACGGGCGGGTGAGTCTGCACCCCAGCCCCGCACACCCTCCCTAGCCCTCTGCACACACCCACCTGCTCCCGGGAGAATGCTGTAACCAGGGTCAGGCAGCCCTTCTGCTCCAGCTCCGTCCACTCAGCCTCCCAGTAGAAGTCCTGGTCCCGCCGGCGGCAGCCAAAGAACAGGAAGTTCCCTGGGGAGGCACAGGGGGCTCAAGCCTGGACTTGCCCAGACTCAGCCCAGCCCGCCTGGCCCCCACCCTGCCTTGCACGGTTCACTCACCCCTCTGACCCTGGGCCACTCTCTCCTGGATGGCTGCTCGGAAGGGGGCCACGCCAGTGCCAGGCCCCACCATTATCACAGGCGTGTCTGGTGTCTGTGGCAAGGTCAGGCTCCCAGGCCTCACCCACAGGGGCACCCGGACAGGGCCTATTGCAGGAGTGAGGTGGCATGAAGAGGCTCGGAGGACCAGGTGCCTAGCCCAGGTCCACCCCTACTCTCCAGACAGCAGGGGTCACCTTGTGCAGGGTCCAGAGATGCAAGCCAGGAGGAGCAGAGGCCCCGGCGGGGCTCCTTGAGGCGAGTCTGATACTGGACCACGGCCACGAGAATCTGCAGCCTCGCAGGGTGAGCCTGGGGGACAGGATGTGGGCGGCAGTCTGGAGGGCGCCCACCTGACGGCTACCTGCATGCCCCAGGCCCCGCCGACCCCTCACCAGCAGAGAGGAGCGCGCCCACCTGACGGCTACCTGCAGGCCCCCAGGCCCCGCCCCCAGGCCCACCGACCCTCACCAGCAGAGAGGAGGCAATGGAGAAGGCACGGGGACGGATCGGGGGGATGAGGTCCAACAGGTAGTCCAGGGGAATGGCCGCCGCCGAGTGTGGGAAATCACACAGCACCTGTGCAGGCAGAGGGCCTCAGGGGCTCGGCCGCCAGCCAGCAGGCCACCCGCAGTGGGTGCCCCGCTCCCGCCCCCCTCCGCCCCGCCCCCCTCCCGGCCGGTCACACCTCCAGGATGGTCCTGCGGGGCCGGCTGCAGTATTCATGCAGTGCCTCCTGGCCAGCAGCAGAGCTGAACTCCAGCAGCTTCTCCCGCTCCAGCTCGTGCGGAGACAGGCAGGCCAGGAGCTCAAAGAAGGAGCGGCGTGGCACGCTGGCGATGTCCAGGTACTGGGACACGAGGTGCCGCACAGAGCAGGGCTGGGGCAGCCGCTCGGGGCAGGGGACATCTAAGAGGGGGCAGGAGATGGTGAGGAGCCGCTCGGGGCAGGGGCCGTCTAAGAGGGGGCAGGAGATGGTGAGGAGCCGCTCGGGGCAGGGGCCGTCTAAGAGGGGGCAGGAGATGGTGAGGAGCCGCTCGGGGCAGGGGACATCTAAGAGGGGGCAGGAGATGGTGAGGAGCCGCTCGGGGCAGGGGACATCTAAGAGGGGGCAGGAGATGGTGAGGAGCCGCTCGGGGCAGGGGACATCTAAGAGGGGGCAGGAGATGGTGAGGAGCCGCTCGGGGCAGGGGCCGTCTAAGAGGGGGCAGGAGATGGTGAGGAGCCGCTCGGGGCAGGGGACATCTAAGAGGGGGCAGGAGATGGTGAGAGCGCTCGGGGCAGGGACATCTAAGAGTGGGAAGGAGATGGTGAGGAGCCGCTCGGGGCACGGGACATCTAAGAGGGGGCAAGGAGATGGTTGAGGAGCCGCTCGGGGCAGGGGCCGTCTAAGAGGGGGCAGGAGATGGTGAGGAGCCGCTCGGGGCAGGGGACATCTAAGAGGGGGCAGGAGATGGTGAGGAGCTGCTCGGGGCAGGGGACATCTAAGAGGGGGCAGGAGATGGTGAGGAGCCGGCGACTCGAGAAAGGACAGGGAGTAAGGGTGGCAGCCGGGCCCACAACTCACGTGGTTCCCGAGGCTGCAGCGTGAAGTACTGGTCAGGGTCCAGGCCCAGCACCTGGCAGAAATGCTGGACGTGCCTGGCTGTATTCTCGGGCTGGATCAGCACCACGTCGCCGGCCACAAAGCTGGGGGGAGCCATGGTGGGCATGAAAGGATGCTGGGGCCTCCAGGGGAACCGCAGAGGATGGAAGCCAGTGTCCAGGGAGGGCTGGGGCTTGGACCAAGGTGGCCCCCGTAGCTTGGCCTGTGCCCTGCCCTGCTGAGTGCGTGCCTCTGCTCTCAGACCGCGGCCCCACGCCGTGGCCCCACCGCTGTGGCCTGCCCTCCATGGGTTCCTGGGACGGACTCCTCTTCACCTGATGCCTGAGCCCGAGATGTCAAACTCGATGAGACGAACATCCTGGAAGTGTGAGGGGCCGGTGACCCTCTGGTTGGTGACCATGCGTGCCAGGAAGGGCTGCAGCTCTGAGGGGGAGCTCGGAGGCTCTGTCCTGGCCCCACGCTGTCCTGCAGAGCACTCCCTGGGGGCCTCCTGGAGGAGCTGCAGGGCGAACTTGGAAGGCAAACTGTGGAGAGGGTGTGCGCTGGTCAGACCAGGGGCAGGCCTGGGGAGGCCCCAGCGAGGCCCAGTGGCCAGGCCGCCCCACTGCACCCATGGGCCCTGCACCAAAGCCCACACTCACGGGACTTCAGGGGGGATCACGCTGAGGCCGAGGGGCATGGGGCACAGTTCCAGCACCTTCTCCCACAGGTCGTGAAGCCAGGGGTCAATGGCGGCATCAGGCCTGAAGAGAGGGCACAGGTGACGGTCCGAAGTGAGCCTGGTCGCGGCGGAGCACAGGGGCACCCCTCCCACACTCACCCCAGCTCATGCTGGTCGTCGCCCAGGCACACGGGCAGGAGGGCGGCACCCCCGAGCTGCAGCAGCCGTCGGTATAGCTTCTTGGCCACAAAGTTGAACCTGTACAGACAGTGAGGCTGGTGGGCTGGGGCTGGGGAGGGGGAGCTGGCCGCGGGCAGAGGGCAGAGCTGAGACACACATTCCTGGGCTCGGGGTGTGGGAAGCCCCGCCTCCCGGGGCACAGGTCTCACTGCCGGCTCGAGCGGTCCTGGGGCCGCCGTCAGCGCGGGGCTCACACCGCCTGTGGGTGTGCATGCCGCCGTCAGCCCGGGTCACACCACCTGTGGGTGTGCATGCCGCCGTTCCGCACGGAGCAAGCCCCACAAGCAGGTCACACTGCCACCGCTCTTTCCTTTCTCCACAGCGACACGGGCCTCCTCCCACTGTGTTTGACTTTGGAGGCGCTGGAGCCGGCACTGGATAGTTAGGGTTCCGATGTGCCGTGGCCTGATGCCATGTGTAGCCTGAACATGAACCCCTTGGTATCCGCCTGGCAGATAACCCAAAGCAACACTACCCTTTGCTTAGGACACGGACACGCGAAGACACTGAGAGAAAGATCAGAGGTGGCCGCGCTGCCGTGCCAGGGAAGTGGTGGCCTTAGGTGGCTCCCTGGGCCCGGCTCGTCCGTGCCCACTGCTCTGTCCTCTGTGCTGCTGGGAACAAGCCAAATAGCTCATGGAAATGTTTGTGTGTTTTTTTTTTAACCCTCACCCGAGGCTATTTTTCTGTTGATTTTCAGATAGAGTGAGAGGGAGAAAGGGAGACAGGAACACTGATGTGAAACAGACACATCGAATGGTTGCCTCCCACATGACCCCAACCAGGACCGGGATGAACTGCAACCGAGGTATGTGCCCTTGACTGGAATTGAACCCACAACTCTTTGGTCCTCAGGCTGACACTCTAACTGCTTGAGCCAAACCAGCCAGTGCTGAAATGTGTCTTTACAAAAGCGGGGAAAGAGCCAGGTGGGCCTCTGTTGCAATAAGACACACGTGAATAGGTGGTGCGGCTGGTATCAGACACCACCTCCTGCCCTGGAGGTCTCCCTGGGAGCCCCGAGCTGGGCCACGTCGTGCACCCTGCCACCCTCCAAGCCCAACGAAGGCGCCCCCTGGGGAGCATCTGTGGGATGAGGATGCATGCCCTGGGCCGCAGCCCAAAGCCTGGCGGGAGCCCTGGAGGCTGGGCCACCTGTCCCTCCACAAGGACACCATAGTCAGCCCTGAGGACAGGTGTACAAGCCAGCAGTCCGGCTGACCCACTCACTTGGTGTAAGAGGAATCCCCGAGGCCCAGGACGGCGAAGTCCATCTGGCAGAGGGCGGTTGATGGCAGGTTCTTCCGGAATATGAACCTCCAGAAGCTCTGCCGTCAGGAGAAACTGAGTTAGGGGCCCTGCTCTGGGCCACCAGGACCCCAGGGCGGTGGGAGGGCTGCTCCGGGCCTTTCCCAGGGCCTTGCTCTCCTGCCCCAAGCTGTTATTAAAACAAAACCACGTCTTATTTCATCACAATGGCAGGAAGTTTGGAAGAGGCAGTAAGTTGTGAGCTGCTACCACAGTGGGAGGTCCACTCCTGCAGGGGGCAGAGGGCTCTGGGAGAGTCTGGGCTTTTCTGTGGGTTGCAGGCTGGTGAAGATGGAGGACCACCAGCTCCTCATGGGGCGGGCACTGCCTCCCAACTCTCCCCAGGTTGAAGGAAGTGCCTGCTCCTACTTGGGTTCCCTGGAAGACTTTTCTTCACACCAGGAGCCCCAGGTCCCAGGGTCTCCCTCTGTGGGTGGGCTTGGGCCTCGTGCACCAGCAGGTAGCTGTGTGCTGGCCCAGGACCCACGGTCTCCAGAGGAGCCTCCAAAGCAACTTCCCAGCCCCTACAGCAGTGCCAGCCTGGGCCTTGGGCCCGCCACAAGGACCTCTGCATGTGGTGCCGGGCTCACCTCCAGCCCTTCGTTTCTTTCCTTCCCCAACTGAGGCCACTGGGGTGGGCTCACCCTGGCCTGCAGAGGCACAGCTCTGCCCACTGGCTCTGGACCACACCCTGGCCTTCTCCAGGACTTTGCTGCTCAGGCCACCACTGGGGACCATGCCTGCTCTGCTCTGCTGTCTGAGCACATGGTTCTCTCCACAATGACTGGCAACTGGCGGGCCTTGGGTTGAAATCGCCTGCTCCGAGAACCGGAGCTCTTCTGTCGCCGACAGCGAAACCCACGAGGACATGCTTGGTTGGGAGGCCTCTGCATGCCCGGTGGGCCCTTCCCGGGCACGTGGAGGGCTCTCTCGGGCTGGAGGCCTGTCCTTCAGTCCTGGGACAGTTTGCTCCTGTCCATGATGAACTCCTCTCTACTCTTTCTCAGAGGCTACTAGAATGACCTTAGAATTTTAACATCGTCTTCCTTATTCATATCTTATTTTTTGTTATGCTTTCCTGGAGAATTTCTCAACTTTATCTTTTCAGATTTTCCTGGTGTTACTGCAGCAAGCGTGTCAGTCTCCAGCGCTGTGGGCCATGTTTCCCTCCGCAGGCGGCACCCTGACTACTCTAGGCTCCTCCTGATTTGTCTCTCACCGGGTCCTTTCCACAGGGGGTGCAAGCTTTTTGTGGTGTTTGTACTTATGAAGCCAACAGAAAACCATGAGTTTGGGCCTGTCTCCCAGTGGGTTTCATGGCTGGAGGGGGGGCAGGGCCCTGGTTTCCCAGAGTGCTTCTCCCGTCTGCTGCCTGGGAGCACACCCTTGACCACAGCATGCTCAAAGGACTGCGGCAAGGAGGCTGGTGTCTACCTGTTTAGTACACAGCTGCTCTCTCCCCAAGGTCCCCAGTCCTTTCACGGATAAGCCCCAGCCTCTCAGGCCTTATCTTACTTCACTTCCATACAGCTTTGAGTGCTGGAGGCCTACCTCTTGAGACAGTCACCTCCCTACCCTTGGGCATGGAGATGGTGCATTCCCTCTTCCTGCTGCCGGGGCAACTTTCCTATCCCTCACAGCCTGTCCCGGGGCAGGAAGGAGCTTCCCTTCTCAGGCTTCCTATTTTGGCCTCTACCCAGGATCCTCATTGGTGCGCCAGACCCACCTGGACGAGTCCCACACACCAGGTCCTCGATAGTCTATTTCTGTGCATGCAACTACCACCCATCCTGGTACCTGAACTTGAATCCCTGTCTTGATCCTACCACCTTCTTTCTCAGCTTTGAAGTCCATTTGATTCTGTATCCTGTTGGGTTTACCTTAACACCTGTGGAATGTGTCAGCCCTTTAGTCTCCTCCTGCTCTGTGCATCTCCTGGCTGTCTTGCTCTACTATAGCCTATCCCCCTGCAGACAGGGGTGGTTCTGCTAGAACATGAATGAGACTGTCACCCTGTGAGTCCCACAGCCCTTCATTTCAAGCCCATCTGCCTCACTGTGGCAGCCGGGCTTCTTGGACCGAGCCATGCTTCCTGACTCTTCTCCCCTCCTACCCCAAAACACTCCTTGGCTCGGCCACCCTGGACTGCTTTTTGCTCTTCCCAGAGGGTAGGCTGTCTTTCTCCTTTGCATAGGCTGCTTCCTCTCTCCTGGGGCTGGGTTAGCCCCCACTTATCCTTCAGGACTTAGCCTACAACCTTTTCTTCCGGAAAGCTCTACCTGAGTCCCCAGGTTGGGACAGATGGCCCGTATTACTGCTCCCATAACATCTGGCATACTCCCAGCAGCATGCACTCCCGGCCCTGTAACTGCCGGTTACACTGTTGCTCTGCTCTGTTGTTAGCTCCATGAGGGCAGAAATGTGGCCACTGGCGTCACAGCTCGTTCCTAACACTGGATCACGCTTGAAATACCATGTGTGCCCAAAAGATGGTCAAAGAATTGAAAAATGTTCTCTGAAGGTCAAACTATTTTGAAATACACATTAGACCCAGACCAGACTCATACACAGCCCTGGAAAAATATGAACGCTTAAAATAGTCACCTGCGAGAAGTTTATTAGGGAGGACAACCAGAACCCCCAGCTCCACCCAAAAATATTGTCCAAGTCCATGGCTACCATGCAGCACGGTCAAAGGGCAAGTATTTATTGTGCTCCTCAGACCCTCCAGGCACTGTAAACAGGGTGAGGGTCAAGGGCGGGCATCTGAGCTCCAGAGCACAAGAAGCCACTTCCGGTCAGCCTTACCTTCATGTTGTCAGGGGGGTCTCCTTGGCCTGTAGTTGCACAAACAAATATCACCAGGGGCTCGTTAATCAGATTCACCTCAACAGAAAGACACACGTGTAAGACCTCCGGCTGTAACGACCAGGCAGCCCTCCCGCAGCCCGGCCCCTCCCCTTCACTCCGGGGATGGGGCGAAGGGACTCGGGGAGCCCCGCCGAGCCGCCGGCCTGCCTTCCCTCTCTCAGACTCCGCCTTGCCCCCCCCAAATGCTAAGGTGAGCTGCTGTTTCCAAGCTTTCCCGTCCCCTAAACCCTCCGCAGTGGGAGGGTCCACTTTCGGACAACACGCGGCGCCCCCGGCACGCTCGGTCTCCCCGCCGAGGCCCAGGGAGCCCTCACCACCGGGTAGGAGTCCAGGGCTTGCACCCGGCAGTCGAGACGCCGGCGCCGGGCCTCGCGGCCCAGCCTCTCCGACACATCCTCGGCCGTGCCCGTCTGGCTGCCGAAGAGCACCAGAAGCCGTGAGCTCGGCATCGGGGCGTGAGCGCGCCCAGGAAGCCCCTGCACCCAGGAACGGGACCAGCAAACGGCCTCCGCCAGCCCGGGCGGCCGGGACCGGCTCTGACTTCCGACTTCCGGCGCAGAACGGAAGTGACGGCATCGGCCCGCGTCCGGCGGGGCATGGCGTCCGAGCGAGGCGGGTGTCTGCTGGCGGCTAGTGCTGCGTCCCGGGCCGGGGTCGGGGGATCGGCTGCGCGCCGGGGCCGAGGGCCGGGGCCGGCGGGGCGGCTCACTGCCTCTCGTTCTCCGTGGCAGGCGCCAGCGAGGCCAGCGGGAAGAGGAGGCGCTGCCCGGCGGGTGGGACGCTTGGCTGGGCCCCGGCCCGCGCTCCACCGGCGCGATGCTCTTCTCGCTCCGGGAGCTGGTGCAGTGGCTGGGCTTCGCCACTTTCGAGATCTTCGTACACCTGCTGGCCCTGTTGGTGTTCTCCGTGCTGCTGGCACTGCGCGTGGACGGCCTGGCCCCCGGCCTCTCCTGGTGGAACGTGTTCGTGCCCTTCTTCGCCGCTGACGGGCTCAGCACCTACTTCACCACCATCGTGTCGGTGCGCCTCTTCCAGGACGGAGAGAAGCGGCTGGCGGTCCTCCGCCTCTTCTGGATCCTCACGGTTCTGAGCCTCAAGTTCGTTTTCGAGATGTTGTTGTGCCAGAAGCTGGTGGAGCAGACTCGGGAGCTGTGGTTCGGCCTGATCACGTCTCCGGTCTTCATTCTCCTGCAGCTGCTCATGATCCGCGCCTGCCGGGTCAACTAGCCTGGCAGAGGAGCTGGAAAGGGAGCTCTCCACGACTAGAATGCTGGACCCAAAATTGAGGACCCCCCGCCCCACAGACGAGAGGAGAAGTCTGGGTCTGAAAGCAACTGCAGCTGGTACCCTGCAGAGTGCTCAGTTTTCTCTATACCAGTCATGTCTGGAACGGTTCCCTCAGCAGGGATGAAAAGAGCAGTCTGATCCTTAAAATGTATTTCCTGTTATTTCATGCTTTGAATAGCTAATCTGAATCGAGATCTTGAGAAGAGCCCCAAGGTAGACAGTCCTGAACTCCTCTGGCAGTTGGAAACTGCATATGAGTAAAATATCCTAATGGGCTCTGAGTATTTTCATGGATCCTGGGAAAGTACCCCTTGTGCAAAGCCTGCGAAGCCAGCCAGCCAGCATCACTGACCTAAGAGCTTACTGTCCCATTCACCCAGATGAGACTTCCTTAGATGTTTGAGCTCTAAAAAGTGTAAACCAGCTTGTGTCTCCTCTCCTGTGCCACTGGGGAAAGGATGGCCCTTTCTTCATTCCAGCCAAGGCAGCCAGGAATATGTTCAGTAAGCATCATCAGGACCCTCTCTGGAGAAATTTCACCTGAGAAAAGAACTTTGCTTTAAAGGCTCGGCTTGGTTTCCTACCCTCGCAGATTGCAGTGTCAAGACTTTTCTACCACCTTGTGGCCAGCACTGTTAGCGCACCTGAGACGGACTTAAGCCTCACTAAGGGACCAGAGAGAGGAAGAGGTGCTCTGATTGATGCTCATAGGCATTGAGACTTGCAAGTGGGAAGTTTGCAAAAGGTCTCAGCCCACATTTGTTGGCTTGAGGTCTTTAGTTTGGTACCAGTCAGGTGCCAAATGAGAACATGCTAAGATAAAAATAAAAGAATGTTTTTGCCGAAGTGCACAGAAGTTGCCTGACCCATGAGGAGTGAAATCAAATGAGTGCTGAGACACTCACTACTGTGTGGTATAGCTGGTTACAGAGCTGCAGTTGTAAGAGGGCTGGAACCTGTTAGAGCTCCATAGGTGGATGGAGGTTTCCCTCGGAGAACTCTTACTTCCTGCCTTGGGAGGCGACATGAAGGCATGGGGTAGGCCCATGCTGAGATCCTACCAAGTAGTTTGTGTGACGTCAAAGCCTTGGTATCCTGCCAGTGTGTGGTCTTTGTGGACCTTGCTGACATTCTGTAAAGCAGGAGTCAGCAAGATATGGCCTGAGGCCTGTTTTTGTCCCCATTGGTTTTAAAGGGTTGTGAAAACAAGAATGTTTGGCAGAAAGCAAATGTGGCTGGCAGTGTACAGGGTCTCTCAGTCTCAACACTGTTGGTCGTTTGGATAAGATCATTCTTTGTTCAAGGAGGGCTCTCCTGAGCATTGTAGAATATTTAGCAGCATCCCTGCCTTTACTCTCTAGATGCCAGTAGCATCTCATTTGTGACAACCAAAAGTATGTCCAGACACTTTGCCAAGTCACCTGGGAGGAAAAACTGGGGAGCACCAGTGGGTTAAAATATTTACTGTCCAGCCCTTTATAGAGTGGATTTGTGGACCCTTGTTCTAGCACAGCAGCTTTGGGACCTTTTACTGAGGATGGTGTATGTATACAGTGTGGCTACTGAGATGCTTGAGTTGGAGATTGGTCTGGTTTGTCCCACAGCTACAAAAATGTCTCCTACTCTGGCATGGCATAACTTGTGCCAAAGCCATACACAAGCTGAACATTTGGAGTGGGTGTTTTTTTTTTTTATCCTCACCTGAGGATATTTTTACATTGATTTTTTTTTTTCATCCTCACCTGAGGAAACATTTCCATTTTTGTTCAGATAGAGTGGGAGGAAGGGATGAAGAGAGAGAAACATTGAGGTGAAAGTTACACATTGAGTGGCTGCCTCCCGCACGACCCCAACCAGGGCTGGGGATGAATTGCAACCAAGGTGCATGCCCTTGACCGGAATGGTGCATGGGCCCACACTCTAACTAATGAGCCAAACCGGCCAGGGCTGATTTTTTTTTAGATAGAGTAGGAGAGAGAGAGACACACACATTGATTGGTTGCCTCCTGCATGGGTCGAGGGTTAAACCTGATTGGGAATTGAACCCCAGACTCTTTGGTCTGAGGGGGATTTAAAAATTTTTTTTTAATGTTATCTTTAGGTTTAGTCTTTTGTTGTTCCCATTTTATTCTGGTAGTTCAGAATTAGGGAGTCCTGTTGCTGTAGAAGGTTTAGCTTCTTTAGGAAAGGTGGTTTACTGCTATGACATTCATAAACTGAGAAGGGCACTTCAATTTGAAACCTGCCTCAGGTGGCCCTGGCCGGTTTGGCTCAGCGGTTAGAGCATCAGCCTGCGGTCCGGAGAGACCCGGGTTCGGTTCCCACTAAGGGCATGTACCTCGGTTGCAGTTTGTCCCCGGCCCTGGTTGGTCGTGTGGGTGGCAGCCACTCGATGTGCCCCTTTCACATCGATGTTTCCCTCTCTCTTCCCCTCTCTCCCTCCCACTCTGTCTGTACAAAAAATGGAAAAATGTCCTCGGATGAGGATTAAAAAAAAAAAAAAACCTGCCTCAGGTGCCCTCGGAGCTCCTTCCCTGAAAGACAGTGGTGTGGGAAGCAGTAGAGTCATTACTAAGTAATTGCTGGCTGCAGGGCAGAATATGGAAGGCAGGCAATGTCTGTCTGTCAGTGCCCCCCAATTTCCCTTCTCCCCTTGATTCCAGTGGACCTAAAAGAATATGGCGGGCACTGGGCAGCCCTCAACGGGTGTAAGCTTACTCATCGCATCTGGGCAGGGAAGCTGTATCCTCAGGGTCATTGGGACCCCTACCAGCCTTGGGATGAGGGAAGTTCAATAGTACTTTGGGGAAGTAACAAGGCAGAATACATCGCCTGGCCTTTGTGGCTCTTTCTGCATTAGAGAGCTGGGAGCCTATTTGCGTGCGGGGAGGGAGTCCCCTTTCCTCTGTGCCTTCTCACAGTCTCCATACTCCTGTCCACGCTTGGTGGGCCCTGGATGGCCAAGTGTGGGGTAGGGCTTCTTCCAAATGTCTTCCAAAACAAACAGTTCTGGGGGCCGGCAAAGTAAGGGGTTCCTGAGAAATCTATTTCTCAGCACTGGAGGGGCTCCAGCACTGGCATCTCCGCAGGGGGCCGAGGACCGCAGGTGGGAGTTCGTTTTCCAGGAAGGACTGGGGTGCATGCAACCTGTGCATCGCCCACAGAGGCGGAGATAGCCTTCCAGTCCTGGACAGGTCCTTCCTCCACTGCGCCCTCACTGCGGGGAACAGGCGGGCTGGGTGTTGGCACGATGAGGAAGTTACCTGGCCAGGCCAAGGTCAACCGCAACGCTGAGCGCAGGGGTCCGTCTCCTGCGGTCCGCCAGGAACCCGCCCCCTCCGGGCTCCGCCCCCAAGGCTCCCGGGGCAGGGCGCAGAGGCGGAAATGAGGGCCACCGGTGAGCCGTGCGAGGTGTCGGGGGCGTGCCCCAGTGGGCCTTCCCCAATGGAGTCCGGCTCCGACGGCGGACGCTGCCCAATGAGGCCCTCGGGAAGGCGGGGCCAGGGGAAGTCTCCTCCAATCAGCTCGGCCGGCTGGAGGCGGGGCTGTGGGGCGTGGGGCGGGTTTGAGCGTGCCTTCCCCAATGGGCGGTGGCCGCGGAGGAGGCGTGGTCGCGGCGCGAAGGCCGGCGGCGGGCGGTGGCCGCAGTTCCCAGCGCGCGCTGGCTCCGGCGGCCGCTCCACACCATGGCCGGCCTGGGGCGGCCGGGCCCGGGGCCCCGCGCCGGGCTGCCCGCCTGGAAGCGGGAGATCCTGGAGCGGAAGCGGGCCAAGCTGGCGGCCCTGAGCGGGGGCTCGGGGGCGGACGCGGCGGGGCCCGCGGAGCCGGCGGACGAGCGGCTGGTGCTGGCCGATAGCCTGGGCCCGCTGCGGGAGAACCCGTTCATGCGGCTCGAGTCGGAGCGGCGGCGCGGGGCGCGGCGCGGCGGGGGCGCGGGCACGGTGGGGGCGCGGCCGGTGCAGCAGCTCCTGGAGCTGTACCGCCGCGTGCCGGGGGTGCGCACCATCCGCGCCGACAACATCCTCATCATCGAGTCGGCGCCCGGCTTCCCTCCCGCCGCTGCGGATCTCGCCGCTGGCTCGGCTGCTCGCATCCGCGCCGCCGAGGTGCTCGTATACGAGGCGCAGCCGCCTCCCGGCCGCGTCAGCCGTCTGCTCCAGAAGTTCGACCCGCCGGCCGCACCGGGCCGTCGCGGGAGCCCGGAGCGCAGTCGCCCCCAGCCGCCGCCGCCGCCGCCGCCGCCCAGCCCCGGTCCAGCCGCCCCGCGCGTGGGCGAGCGCGTCGCCTGCTTTGAGCCCGAGCGCCGCGGCGCAAGCCCAGGGGCCCGGCGCAGCGACTTCCTGCAGAAGACCAGCAGCAACTCTTTCACCGTCCACCCTCGGGGCCTGCACCGCGGTGCGGGCGCTCGCCCGCTCCCCAACGGGCCCGCGGTCCCGGAGTCCCGGGCCGGCGCTGCCAACGGCATCGCGGGCTCCGCGCTTGGGCCGGGCGAATACAAGCCAAAGGTGGAATCGGGGGAGCCCCCCCGCCACCCGCCCCCCAGTCCCGGGACCCCCAGTGCCACTCCAGCCGCGCCCATGCCCAGTCCTACCAGTGCCACTCCCAGCCAGCGCCACTGGGTCTCCTCGGCCACCAGCGCCAACGACTCCTTTGAGATACGGCCGGCCTCCAAGCCAGATATGGACACGATTCCCGCCGGGGACCTGCAGGCCCGGGCTCTGGCCAGTCTCCGAGTGAATTCCCGCAACTCTTTCGTGTTCGTCCCCAAGCGCAAGGCCTCTGGGGCCCCTCCTCCCCAAGGGAGGCAGTCCGTGAGGCTGCCAGAGGGAGAGGTTGCCTGGGCTTCCCAGCACTCGCAGCGTGGAGCCCAGCTGGTGCCTGTCTGCGGGAGGAGCCCCTTGGGGGCTCAGGAGGGGGCCTGCCCCAGGCCAGCCACTGCCCTAGTGGACCGGGCTGTTAGGTGGCAGAGGCCATCCTCACCACCCCCGTCCCTGCCGGCTGCCGCCGAAGCCGAGCCTTCCCAGGGCTTTGGGGTTCCCTGCTTGGCCAAGAATGGCGGGGAGCCTGGAAGGCCAGGACTGCCCGTCACCTTCATCGACGAAGTGGACTCGGAGGATGAGGTCCCCCAAGAAGCCAAACTGCCCTGCTCAGGGGCCAGTGCGCCTCCCCACTACCACACATCAGAGCTCTCGCACCGAGGTGGCAACACCTTCACGGTGGTGCCCAAGAGGAAGCCAGGGGTCCTGCAGGCCAATGGAGAGCCCGGGCCAAAGGAGGCCGAGGAAGTGGAGGCGGACGGCCTCTCAGATGCCCCTGCTGTCCTAGGGGCCTCACTGAAGAAGCGCTACCCTACAGTGCATGAGATCGAGGTGATTGGCGGCTACCTGGCCTTGCAGAAGTCCTGCCTCACCAAGGCTGGCTCCTCAAGAAAGAAGGTCAGTGTGGGGGCAGGGTCACCACCAGGAGGTAAAGAGGTGAGGGGTCACATGTACCCTGTTCCCAGGACACCTGGCCTGGGTTGGGGAACTGCTTCTGTGTGGACCAGAGGAGAGCTGGGTTTGGGTGGCCATGCAAGGTCCAGGAGGGGCTGAGCTGGGGGACCCCTGACCTGGCCCCAGTAGAGCTCTAATAAACCAGGGCGTTGGGTTCGGCTTGCCTACTCTGTGCCTCGAAAGGCAGGTGTGGAGGGTCAGTCCAGCCAGTGCCTGTCTGTTGGTTCTGAGGCTTTGTCTGGAATTGGCTGGGGAGGCCTGTCTCACCAAGGTCCAGCTTGGAGAAAGGTCTAAGCTTGGTAGCTCACCTGGCCTTCAGGTAAGAGAGGGGTAGCCCTGGGTTGATCTGGACTTCTGGCCTATTCAAGTAGCAGGTGCCAGGATGGAAGTGGGAAGGGGCAGGAAGACTGTGATTTGGGTGTGGTTGGCTCCCTACCTTATGGTCAGCCTAGGGGCACAGCCATTTGGAGGGGGCCCTCAGCTCCCCAAAGACACGACAGCCTGGAACTCAGCAGGACCTGGTCTTGTGAGAGTGTTTGTTTTTTTTTTATCTCTGTGTGTGCTGGGTTGAGTTTGAATCTGGGGTGTGATGCTGGGAAAAGATGGGGACACCCCACCTTGTTAGGGAGGAGCAGCTTAGGGCAGAGAGACCCAGGTACAGGGCCAGGAGCCGCAGTCCATGCCGCCCTGCCCTGCTTGGTGGCCTGGAACACTTTGGGCACAAGAATTTGTTCCGCAGATTCTTCCTGGTCATTCTATCAACCTGTGTCTGACCCTGAGGCAAATTCCAAGGACAGCTCCTTGTGACCCTCATTAGCAGGCAGGGCACAGATGCACTTTCTCAGCTGCTATAGCCGCGGGTGTCTAGGGTCCCTGAGGTCACTTCTACCCCAGCCTCAGTTTCCTTAGGGCCACGGGGTGGTGAAGTGCTTGCTACTCATGTCACCTCTTTTCTCTGTTTGCTTCCTTCTGATTTCCTGCCTCGGCTCGGCCTTGGCACTGTCTCTCCTGGTGTCATCCTCCGCTCCTTCCCTGGTGAGGGCACCTGCGCTCCTGCCAGTTCCCACCGCTGGGTCTGGCACCCACAGCGTCCCTTCCTGGCCTTGTCTTTGGGGCAAGGGGCCACGACTCCCCCCACCCCATTCCTGCCCAGGCATGATCCCCATCCAATTCACTCCGTAGCCAGGGCCACCAGCCCCACCCCATACTTGCAGCCTCCTTGTCTGCCTCTTCCTTTCTCTTTTGCTTTCTGACCCTTGACCCCAGCTCCACTGGGAGGCCATCCTTCCCGGAGAATGAGGTGATAACAGCTTCCTGCCTGTAAGTGAGGAGTGAGGTCATGGAGCTCATGGGGTGCGCTTTCTGTTTCTGAGCTGCTATGTGCCGCCTGACTTCGTCCTGGGACCAGAAGGCTGCAGCCTGGAGCCTGGTCACCCCACCCCCAGCTGGTACAGGGCTGTGGGGTCACTCATGGGGGCATTGGTGTGAGAAGGGCAAGGCAGAGGGCCAGCAGGGCAGGAAGAAGCAATGGAAGGACTCAGACCCAGGCTTAGAGTGGAGAGGGACTTGACCAGCCTGGCCCACTCGGTGCCACTCCGTGCTGTCCTGAGGGGTTGTGGGTCCAGATGGATGACACTTGGCATGGCCAAGTGGCCTGGCGAGGGCCCTGCCAGAGCAGCACAGCCTGCTGGCAGTGACTTCCTGCCTGGGCATGCACCAGCTGCCCTGCCCAGGAAGTGCCAGACTCGTGTTGGGTGGGATGGGGGCGTGGGGCTGCCCAGCCCTTCAGAGCAGCCTGCCAGCCTTGGGCTGCCCTTGTCTCCTGCCAGTGGTGCCTGGGTACTCCTCCCGCTGCCCCTCCAGACCCTGGGCCAGGGGCCTCCGGGCCGATCCTCACCCGAACCGCTTAGCCAGCCTGTGGTTTCATCGCTGCCCTGCTCCTCCCATCCCGTCAGGGACATGGTGGGCCGAAGGCCAGCCGGGCCCTGGGGCTGACTGCTCACTCTGACCCCCGAAGGGCTGACAGTGGAGGAAGGTGTCGGTGCCTTTTCCGGGGGACGGGCTCGGTGGGCCTCTGCAGGGGGGCTGTCTGGGCAGCAGGGTCAGGGGAACCCGCCCCTGGCTGGCAGGTTGTCGTGCCCTTGTGTGGCATCGGAGGGCTACAGCTTTGCCCTGGGCGGTGGGGCACCCAACCTGCCTATGCACCTGGGAGGCCTGCCTGGCGGGCACATGTCCCCACTTAGTTATCTCTTCGCAGAATCACAGATGCTCTATCACTGTCTCCCTGGATGGCCACCTGGGGCTGGCTGCTGCGTGGTGTCCCAGCCTTGCTCCTCTCACCCCTGCCTGGCCCCGGGCGGCTTGGTGGGTGGCGCTATCCCTCAGCTCTCACCCCCGCTTCCCATGGGACTGGCACTGTGGGCCTCCCCTTTGTGAGGTGCCACTCGGCCAGGCTCCTGCCTGTCTGGTGGCTTCTTTCCTTCCCCTTTGCTCTCCTCACCTCCTTACCTGCTGGTGCTCTGCCCAGCCCCAGTGTGGGCCACCTGCCCTCATTTCACCTCGGTGACCACCCCGCACCTTGACTGGCTGGCTTGGCTGTGCCCTCTGGGGCCTGTGCTGCCACCTCCTTGCCAGTGTGGAGTCCCGTACCCTCCTGCCATGTGGGGTGGGATACCAGGTGCCTGGCGCCGTGTTGGCTGCATCTGCTCTGATCTGCCCTTCCCCCCGCCCGACTCTTCCTGCTGGTGCCCCCCCCCCCAAATGGTCTCTCTAGAGCCCAGAGACCACGGGGGCAGCCCTGGACCCTGCTCTGCTCAGCTTCCCCTCAGGCAGAAGATCTGCCCTGGGCTGGGGGCTGCACTTGACTCTGGCCCCACATTTGTGGGAACTCACTCTGCTGCATCAGGCTGGGTGGGGGATGGGAGCTGGCAGGTGTGTGTGAGGAGTAAGGGGTGGGGCCCTCATCCCGGCTGGAGCTGGTTGAGCCCAGTCAGCCCAAAGTCCAGGGTGGGTGGGCGGGGCAAGGGGAACAAAGGACCTGTGGGAGCCGGGACCCACCTGCGGCTGTCCTTGGTGCAGCGGGCAAAGTGGAGAGACAGGTGACTAGGTGTGTGAGTGCCAGCCTCACGCCCCTCTGCCTGCCGGTGTTGGGAGGGTGGCCCCCAGTGGCATGAGTCACGGGGCATCCTGTGACCTGATGACATACACCCCCACGGGGGTGAGGGCGCTGTCAAGGATGGTGACCGGAACAGGGCCTGTGAGCACTGCCCCACCCCCACCTGGCCAGACAGTGCCAGGCTGGGTGCCTGCCTTTGCCCAGCCCCCTCAGTCTCTCAGCTGGGAGCTAGTCATGTGGACTAATGAGGGCACGCTAATCCGCCGGCCCTGGCAGCTAGCCCTTCCTGTGCCTTCAGCAGTGGGGGATGGGCCTGGAGGCTCAGGGTCTTCAGGGACAATGCCATGTACCGAGGGGCCTTGGGGCAGGGAGAACCTCTGGGCTAGCAGCTCCATCCTGCCTTGGGCTCCTCCTGGGGGATCTGTCCCTAAGTCCCAGAGGGCTAGGTGACTCTGTCCCCAAGCTGATTAGCAGTAGGTGGGCACCTGTGGACTCTGTTGAGCTGCCCTGTGCCAGGCCTCTGCCCCTCTTGGCTCCATGGCAGGGGCAGAGCAGGGTGAGGGACAGTGCGCCTCCCAGTGACGGGAACAGACAGCTCGCTCTGGTCTTGCCTGACTTGGGTAGTCTGCTCCTGTCCCTGACCCCTTGTCTGTGTAGGTGGCTGGAGCAAAGGGCGATGGGACCAGGCCTTGACTTGCCCAGCAGGTGTCTGTGTGAACAGTGCTGAGATGGAAAGCCCAGAAGCTTGGTGGGCATGTGGGGTGCCCAGCCGAGCAGGGCTCTGTGTGCACATGTGGCTGAGGGAGGAGGTGGAGTGGCCCAAGAGTGTGACCTTGTTTATGGACGCTGGTGGGTCCTGCACATGTCCCCAGAGGCCAGGGTCTGGGTCCCTCTGTGGCCCTGGGCTGCCAGCTCAGCCTGTGAAGCCCTTCCCTGTCCTGCTGTCCCTGCCCCATGGTCCTCTGCCTGGGGGCCCAGCCTCTGCCTCCGGCTCCTTCCAGGGGAGGAGGAGGAGGAACCTGAGCTGGCTGCCGGTGTCCTGTGCCCGAGAGTTTAATATTTCGAGCTCCAGCAGGGCTGCTTCCATCTGCCGCGGGCGGGCCGAGTATTCATTACCGACCGCAGGCCTGGCCGAGCCCTGCGGAGCAGGCCTGGGCTTTCAGCTGGGCCGGGGAATTCTGGAGCCGGCAGAGTGGGCAGGGTGGAGAGGGCCAGGTGGCAGCTCAGGTGGGTGGAGAGGGTCCCGGCCCTGCCCTCGGTGCAGCCTGAGACCAGCCCTGACTCGGTCTGTAAAATGGGCAACAGTGCTCAATGCTGCATTCCTGGGCTGGCATGTGGCAGCCACCTGGCTTTGGCACTTCATGCAGGCCCATGGGCACCTGGCCTTTGGTGTGCCAGGCCCTTTCCCAGCAGTGGTGGTCCATGCTGAGCTGGGTGGGCAGGACCGTCCAAGTGCCCAGCAGGCTGGGACATGAACTTGGCTCTGGAGAGAGGCCCCAGCCAATAGCAGGGAGCTTCTGGGAGCTGAGGAGGTGGGCCCCCAAGGCGGTGAGGCCCCTAGTAGAGCCTAACCTGGATTCTGCTCCTGCGTGCGGCCAGCAAGTGGGAGGGTGCGGGGCGAGTGCTCCGCTCCCCGAGAAGGCAGCCTCTGACCCTCTAACTTAGAGGTTCCTGGAGACCCCAAGGGTGCTGGCTGGGGTCTGGCCCCTTGAGGGGGATCATCACTTGGGGTGATGTGACCCTGGGCCTGGGGTGCAGGTCTTTGGACAGCCAGTTCCAGCTCTTCCGGGGGCCTGCAAGGCCCAGGTGGAGGAGTCTTCTCTGATGAGAGGCAGCCGCCCATCTCTCCGAGCCTCTGAGGGCTGATAGCATGTCCTGCCACTCTTCGGACCTGACAGCCCCCACTGTGCCGGGGGTCACTGCACACTTGGTCCAGCGGGAGGACCTGTGCCTGGGCACTGTGGTGGCTGGCCAGCAGCAGGCCCTGGCTGATGTGCCTTCTGCCCTAGATGAAGATCTCCTTCAACGACAAGAGCCTGCACACCACGTTCGAGTACCCTTCCGAGAGCTCTCTGGCACAGGAGGCGGAGGCGGAGACCGAGGTGGAGGGAGAAGAGGAGGAGGGCGAGGAGGAGGTGGAGGAGGGAGGGTCCGGCTTAAATGGGGCGGTGGAGAAGCCCTTTGCTCTCTTCCTGCCCCGAGCCACCTTTGTGAACAGCGTGGCGCCCGAGAGCCCTCGCCTGCCAGACGGTAGCTCAGGTGAGTGTTCAGCTGTCCATGTGGGCAGCCCAGCGGGTAGCCTGGGCCACATGTCCATGCGTTCACATGTCCACATGTCTGCCTTGGCCTGCAGGCCTGTCCAGCTACACTCCAAAGCACTCCATGGCCTTCAGCAAGTGGCAGGAGCAGACTATGGCACAGGCCCCCAGCGAGGTGGAGCACTCCCAGAAGGAGGTCATGGTGAGTGGGGGCGGGGAGGATGCCCTGGCACTGGGTGGAGGCAGGTCTCTAAGGCCTGGGAGAGCCCCCTGTTGACTTCCTTCCTACCCCCTCAGCTTACCCCTGCCAGTCACAACGACCTTTCGGACTTCCGCAGCGAGCCAGCCCTGTATTTCTGACTCCAGTCCCACCAGGATGGCCAAGCTCCACCCTCACTCTGCACAATTCTTCTGCCCCGCCAGTTTCTGCCCCCCCATAACACCTCCCCTCCCCCACCTTCCTGGAGCCTCAGAACCATGCTGCTGGTACTTAAGGCCTGAGCCTGGGGCACCAGGGGCCACTCCTTCCTTTGGGGCCCTGCTCTCCAGCCATGGTTTGGGGCAGGGTCCTGCTGGCAGCTACACCCAGTGACCATTGGGTGTGTCCAGGGTGAAGGACCCGTGGCTGAGCTCAGCCTGTCTCCTGTGTGACGAGTGGAAGTCTATTCTTACCTCTGATGACGGACTTAATAAACAGCGCTGGATGAGTCGCCTCCTTGTGTGGTCCTCTGCCTAAGATGGGGCGTGCAGGGCTAGGGGTACAGGGCTCCACTGAGGTGCTGGCAGCGGACAGAAGCTCAGATAGGGTGTGATGGGGGCCCAGCTTGTACTTCTTTCTGTGCCTGGGGGCATGGGTGGTGGGCACCCCCACACCTCACAGTGCTGGTTCTCACTCCCCACCACCCGTTGCCCTCCCAGCCACCCTCTTGCCTGGAAGAGGGACCTCCCTCTGTGTGCCTCTAGTCTCCGGGCCAATCCCCCCAACCCAGCACTGGCACAATGGGCCTGTTCTCTTGGGTCTGGAACTGTGCCCAGGAGCCTGCACTGCAGGTGGTAGGGGTGGGCATTGCAGCTGTTGGGTCTGAAGCTTCCCTGAAGGGCCAGGAACCTCCTGGGAGGGGACCAAAAAGCTGGGCAGGGGATGGGGTGTGCAGAACTTAGGGATCTCGTCTTCTGTTAGGCTTGGAAGTCCTTGACCCACAAGAGCCTTCGAGCTCCCTTGGGGTCAGTGCTAGCAGCTGGCTGGGAAACCCACGGGACCCTGGGAGGTGACAAATGAAGTGATGGGAGATGTGGAGGGGCCGCTGGGTGCAGTTCCAGGTCAGGCCTGGCTGCCTGCTCAGTGACATCCTGGAACCAGGACCATTTACAGTCCAGGTATCGACTTGAGGTGATTCCTCTTGGAGAGTCTGGGTTTGGGAGGGAGGGTGTTTTTGGTGTGTTTTTCTGGGAGGAGTGGGCCCATTTCTCTGCACTTAGACTTTCAACCTACATACATACTAACCTCCCCACTCCCCGAGGCAAGGGGGTGCAGGGACTTGATGGGCTAAAGGCCCACAGAGATGGACTGAGGGCTTGGGATGGAGGACTGGGCCCCAGGCCACCTGCAGAACTAGACGTAGGCATGCCTGGGGGGTAGCCAGGGAGGGCAGGAAGCAGTGGACCGTCAGACTGAGTGCAGTCTGGAGCCCAGAAGGACATCACTCTAGGTCGGGCCTTGTGTGGGCACCAGAGATCAGGATCATCAGGCAGAGCCCCTCAGGGAAGGGTGGCTGTGTGGGCTGGGGTCAGGAATGGGGGGAGGGTGGGTGGTGTGAGGGTCACAGGAGATCCTCAGCTCTGTCCCCACCCCCACCCCACAGAGGAGCCACAGTGACTCTGGGAGCAGCCAACAGCGCCCCTCTCCTGACGGGACACAGGCAGCAGGGTTGCTTGGATCTTTACAAAGACAACCTTTATTGACAGCCACAGGCCACTAGGGCGAGCTCTGAGGTGCAGGAGGGACCCTACCCATTTGCCTGGCCTGGGCACCTGCTGACAGAGGAACATGAGGGGACTCCCATGATGCTGGGACGGACTCAGAACCCACCCTCCCCATGCCTGTGCGAGTGCACGGCCAGGACCCCCACCCGGCAGGCTGCAGGCTTTCCTTGTCACCCAGAGGTGGTGGAGACTGGCAGCTGCCTCTCGAAGGTAGCTGGTGTCGTGAACAAAGATGCTTTGAAAACAGACTTGCTGGGGATCAAACTGTTGATGGGTGCAGTGGACGGGGGCCTTGTCAACTGTCCTTGGCCCCACTGCCCTTCTGCTCTGAGGCTGTGGCCTTGGTCAAGTTCCCAGCTTCCCTCTTCAGGACACTAAGCAGAGTCTGCGAGCTCTCCAGGATCTGGGAACAGACAATACAATTGTCCTGTTGGAAGTTCCCACAGCCCAGACCCCCTCCGCCACATGCCCCACATGCCGTGCCAGAGCCAGGCCACTGGGGCTGTGGTCAGGAGCAGCTGAGCAGAAGCCCCTGAGGGGATGGGGGGTATGCGTGCCAGCAGGCTGGGTAGCCTCCCCACCCCCCTGCCCCAGAGCCTCGCCCAAAGCCCCTTCCTCAACCCTGGAAAGACTGCCCCCTGCTGCCACTCTGCCGCTCACAATCTGGAACAAGCCACACAGTACCGAGTACAGCGCACAGAACAGAACCTGGGACGCCTCGGGCCCCACTGAGGGCTGCGCTCTCCCTCCAGGTGGGCCTGGCCATGCCACAGACCTGTCCCTTCCGCTGGCGGGCGCCCTGGGGACTCACTCGCCTGGCACACAGGTCCCTGCGCTGCCCCGAGCCCCACCTTGAGATAGGCGGCCTCCGTCTCTGCGATGGTCCGATCGAACTCATTCCGAGAGGCGATCTTGCGTGCCAAGTTCTCGTTGACGCGGGCCAGCTTCTCCGTCAGCTGCCGCACCTCGTTCTGCAGCCGCTGCTTCTCTTCCTCCTCCTGCTGGATCTGCCGGCACAATTCCTCCCGCTTCTGGCACAGCTCCTCAATGCCTGCGGCGGGCCGAGGGCCAGGGCGGTGGGCACGGGGCGGGGAGGGAGGTCAGCGCCGCCGCACCCGCTCTGGACGCCACGGCTCTGTCGTCCCCAAGGGTGGTGGGCCTGGGCCCCTTGCCACCGGGGCCAAGCCAGTGTCCCACCTCCCAGGGGTCTCGGGATTGAGGAAAGCGCCGCGCGAGACCACCCGGACTTGGTGCGCGCCAGCCGCGGCTGTGCCTGCACGGGTCCGAGCGGCCTCCGCGCCGCGGGGGCCGGGCCACCCTGCCCCGCCAGCCCCGCGCCCTCGCCGCCCGCCCTCACACTTGACCAGCTCGTTGTTGTAGTTCTGCAGCGCCGCGCCCTGCTGGGTCATGGTCCCGCCCGGGCTCCCGGCCGCTCCAACCGCCGCCGCGCCTGGTCCGCGCGCCTGCGCACTGCCTCTGCGCCGCGCGCGCGCCGCGGCGTCACCGTCGCGCGCCTCGGTGCGTCATCACCGCGCGCGGCGCCGGGACTGGGCGGGCGCTGATGGCGGCGGCGGAGGGGCCCCCGGGGCCCGCACAGGAGCTGCTGGCGGCCTGGAGCACCGTGAGCACCGGGCTGGTGCCGCCCGCCGCGCTGGGGCTGGTGAGGCCCGGGGACCGGGCAGCGGGCCGGCGCGGGGTCCCGCTCCGCCGCGCGCTGTGTTAGAGGCGCACCCCGGGTCCTCTGGCTGCGGCCGTCGCCCGCCTCGGTCCTGTGCCCTCTCCGCCGCTGTGTCCCTTCCCCTTCGCTCGCCGCCTGTCCCCGCCCGCCCCGCCTCTACAAGCGCTGGGGACGCGGGTCCTCACGTCTTCTGCTTCGCAGGCGTCCTCCCGGACCAGCGGCGCGGTCCCGCCGAAGGAGGAGGAGCTGCGGGCCGCGGTGGAGGTTCTGAGGGGCCACGGTCTGCACTCGGTCCTGGAGGAGTGGTTCCTGGAGGTGCTGCAAAATGACCTGCAGGCCCACATTTCCCGCGAGTTCTGGAATGCCGTCTCGCAGCGCGAGGGCTGCCCCGACGAGCCCCAGTGCCTTGTGCTGCTGCTTGACGCTTTCGGCTTGCTGGAGAGCCGTCTGGACCCCTACCTGCGCAGCCTGGAGCTCCTGGAGAAGTGGACTCGCCTGGGCTTGCTGATGGGCACCGGCGCGCAGGGGCTGCGGGACAAGGTCCACACCACCTTGCGAGGCGTCCTGTTCTTCTCCACTCCCAGGACCTTTCAGGAAATGGTCCAGCGCCTCTATGGGCGTTTTTTGAGAGTCTACATGCAAAGTAAGAGGAAGGGAGAAGGGGGCACAGACCCGGAGCTGGAGGGGGACTTGGATAGCAGATATGCCCGCCGCCGGTACTACAGGCTGCTGCAGAGCCCCCTGTGCGCGGGATGTGGCAGTGACAAGCAGCAGTGCTGGTGCCGCCAGGCACTGGAGCAGTTCCACCAGCTCAGCCAGGTCCTGTGAGTACTCGCATCTGCACGACCATGCCCTCTTTCTCCCGACTCCTGCTTGCTCCCCTGGGTCCAGCTGGCCTCTGCAGAGAGCTGGTGAGCTGGCTAGCTGGCTGGGGTCTCTGCCATCTGTCCTGATAGCCACGGACAGGGCAGAGGGAGGGTTGCTAGGATCCTTGTGCTGTGAATTTAGCACCTTCTGTCCCCGACACAGGCATGTGTCTGTCATTCACACTGGCCCAGGGTTTCACACTTTGCTCGCACTAAGCTCCTACGTGATTCGAGTTTCCTGAGGGGTTCACTGTGCCTTTTGTAGGCTCCCTTGTGCTTGCCGGAGCTGAGCTGGCTGTTTTCTCCACAGCACAAGTCAGGTGTCAGGCCAGCAGGTTGGGCAAGCAGGTGTCTCTTCAGTCCTTTGAAGAGGAAAGAATGTTGTCGTCATCATCATTGTTGTTAAAACCAGGTTCTGTTTTACAGGCCCTTCACCGTCTATGACCACTTAGGACAATTTTATCCTGTTGAATGAAGAGGTTCTGTTTTACAGGCCCTTCACCGTCTATGACCACTTAGGACAATTTTATCCTGTTGAATGAAGCGGTCGTTAGGCACAGTCTTTTAGGTGGACCTGGGGAGCGGTCCTGTTGCTGGCAGGTGTCAGGGAGGCCCTGAGGGCTTCTGCTGGGGTCATCCAAGGTGAAAGTTACAAGGAAGTGTTCTTTCTCACCTCCTCACGTGTCCCTTTGCCGTTGTAGGCCAGGGCCTGCACTAGCGGCCAGCAGCAGTGGCACTGTGTGCACGCCAGGTGGCTGTGGTGTAGCTGCTGTTTCAGAGGCATCTCTGGGCGATGAGGCTTTGACCCGATAGCCACGTGCTGCTCACAGGGGAAGTGCGGTACCGCAGTCCAGGCAGAGGCCAGCTGGGGGGCGGCGGTGCCTTGCCAATGCTGTCCTGCCAGCGTCCCTGGGCACCAGGCGCCTCCTCCAGGAGGGCCGTGGGGAGGTGTGTGCCGTGTGGGTGGGGTGTGCATGCGTGTGCTCTTCGTGCTCCACGGGCAGGGCTCTCCTCCAGGCACAGGCTCAGTCTGCTGGAGCGGGTCAGTGCCGAGGCCGTGACCATCACCCTGCACCAGGTGACCCGGGAGAGGATGGAGGACCGCTGCCGGGGCGAGTACGAGCGCTCCTTCCTGCGAGAGTTCCACAAGGTAGTGTCATCCCCTTGGGCTGTGTCCCCTGGAGACTGGGGGCTGGGTTTCTGGCAAACTTGATGTGCTGGCTTTAGAAACAGCGAGAATGTGGAGACTCCAGTGAACCAGGCCTCACTGTGGGTTGAGGCTGTCTTGGTGCTGGTGGAGGCCAGTCCTCATGGGCTCTCCTTGGTGACAGCATATAAGAGCCCACGCCATGCTCAGCAAGGTCCGTGTGAATTACTTGGCTGGAGGCAGTGCTTAGGGCTGGTGTGTCCCATGAGGGGCCTTGGGGTGCCCACACTGTTGGGGCATGGTCTGGGACTCTGCCCTGGGCTTTCCAGTCATGGAGGAGCTGGGGCCAACCATGGGGCCATCCAGCCTGCTCCTACTTTCCACTTGTCGTCTCCACCGCTTCCTAGTGTCTACCTCCTGAGGATGCAGCTTAGCTGTGATGGGGCGGGGGGCGGTTCAGAGCAGGTGTTCCTGAGCCTGCGGTCTGGATGGGTGTGGGCTGGAGGCCTGGTTAGGGTGGCTGCGCTGCCCCTGGTTGCAGTGTCAGGGTGCTCTTCTCGGGGCTGGGCAGCCTGGGGGCTGTGTGCATCCTGACCCACGTGGCGGGATCTCATGTGGGTTTACCTGCTTGTGCTCGGAAACGTGCTCACTATACTCCGAGCAGCTGCATGTGGGGCGTGTGTGGTCCCCGCTGGGTCTGCGTCTGTCCTCTCAGGTGGAGGTGAGCCTGTGCTCTGTGCCCTACGTCAGGGCTGCTGTTGCGCCTGAAAGGGGCAGGAGGTGCATGGGTGGTGAGCCTCAGACGCCCCCTTGGGACCAGTCCCCTGCTGGTTTTGATGTTTTTCTGATCTCCAGAGCAGGTGGCCTTGGGGACTGCCCTGGACCCTCCCAACAAGGTGGATATGGGTGTAGCTTGTTTCCACCTGTTCTGGGTCCCCCTTCCCCACACCTGTGCTCTCCCAATAGTGGATCGAGAGGGTGGTCGGCTGGCTTGGCAAAGTGTTCCTGCAGGACGGCCCTGCCAGGCCCACGTCCCCTGAGGCTGGCCCCACACTGCGCCGCTGGCGCTGCCACGTGCAGAGGTTCTTCTACCGCATCTACGCGGGCCTGCGCATTGAGGAGCTCTTCAGCATCATCCGAGGTCGTCCCGGCCTGCCCGCCCACCTTCCCTGTGCCCTGGCCTTGCAGTTCTTGAGGGTGGTGAGGGGTGCTTGGGGCTGTGTTGTCTGGAGTGGAGCTGGTTCCCCCTCCCTCTGCTCCGGGGTGGGCTTCCCCAACCCAGTACCTGAATCAGGGCAGGTGTATGTTGGGGTGCAGACGGTACTTCTGGTGCCCACCCCGCCACTTCGGCCTCATATCTGTGCTCTGCTCTGGCCCTGTGGTGCCGTCTGCCCGGGACAGCTGCAGTTAAATGTGTGGGCACATGGAGCATACAGGTAGCTGGGGCACTCAGCAGGTGTCCCTCAGACGTGGGCGTGGCCGCTCACCCTCCAGGCTCCGCTGCTGCCTGTATGCACAGTGCGTGTGCGTGTGCATGTTGAGTGCTGGCTGCTTCCTGCAGACTTCCCGGACTCCCGGCCTGCCGTCGAGGACCTCAAGTACTGCCTGGAGAGGACAGACCAGAGGCAGCAGCTGCTCGTGTCCCTCAAGGCTGCCCTGGAGACACGGCTCCTCCACCCAGGTGGGCTGACCTGCCATTCACCTCAGGGCCCAGGGCCTGGGGGTAAGGTGGGGTAGTGCACAAGCCCAACACAGACTGTTTGGTGGGGGGCGGCCAGGTTCTGGGGAAGTTCTGGAGAAACCTTGTGGGGCCATAGAGGTGGGAGGGGTAGCCCCCTGCCAGCTGTGCTCACGCCCTGGGGAGCGAGGTCACAGCCTGTGGCCGCCTGGATATCCTGTGTCGTCCCAGCTGCTGCCGTCACCTCCTGTCTCTTCTCCTGCTGTAGGGGTCAACACCTGTGACATCATCACTCTCTACATCTCCGCCATCAAGGCGCTGCGCGTGCTGGACCCCTCCATGGTCATCCTGGAGGTGGCCTGTGAGCCTGTCCGCCGCTACCTGAGGTCAGCACTGTGGGTGCTGATCTCTGGGCTCCACTCACGCAGCTGAGCTCCCGAGGGCCCCAGGGGACAGCAGAGACACTGTCTTCCCGCTGTCCCTGTTCTCAGTGTCACCGTGCCCTGCCCCACCCGTGACCTAGCACAGAGAGCTGCCTCGGCTGACCAGGCCCCACGCTGACTGGAGGAACGGGCCACAGTCGGGCAGCTTAGTTAGAGAAGGTGCTCAAGCCTGTGGTGCCCAGCCTCCCAGAGACGTCGGGGCAGCAGGCTGGGCTGGGGCTCGGGGGCCTGCAGCTGCCGGACTGCTTTTTGCTGCCTTTTGGCCCTGTCCACCTGGTCATTTCAGCTCCTGCTGTTCGTGGAGAGTCGTGGTTCATTGTTATGTTTAAATCATATTTTATTTTGTTTTGTTTTAAGCAGAGTCTTTGATATGTGGCCACGGGGCTGGCTTGGGGGGAGGCGGGTTGTCATGCAGTCAGGTGGGAGGGCATTGAGGTGTCCTGAGGGCCCACGTGCTCACACTGACAGGACACGGGAGGACACGGTGCGGCAGATTGTGGCTGGGCTGACGGGGGACTCGGACGGGACCGGGGACTTGGCTGTCGAGCTGTCCAAGACGGACCCAGCAAGCCTGGAGACTGGCCAGGACAGTGAGGACGACTCCGGCGAGCCCGAGGACTGGGTCCCTGACCCTGTGGACGCTGATCCAGGTCTGCACCCACCAGCCCCACCAGCTTTGCATGTGTGGTGTCCGAGCCCCGCCACGGAGCTCAGCGGCCCGCCCTGCCTCACCTAGCACCCGGACCTGGGCCTCACGGTCTCAGCGGGTGGGCTGCCCGTCGGGTGGTGGCCTCTCTGGACCTGTGAGGTGCCAGTGGTGACTCCCGCATCCTGTGCAGGGAAGTCCAGCTCCAAGCGGCGCTCCTCGGACATCATCAGCCTGCTGGTCAGCATCTACGGCAGCAAGGACCTTTTCATCAACGAGTACCGCTCCCTGCTGGCTGACCGCCTGCTGCACCAGCTCAGCTTCAGCCCCGAGCGGTGAGGCGCTGCCCCCGCCATCCCAGGCCACCCTCCTTTGGCCCAGTGTTTGGTGATGCTGACCTGGATCCCCTGGGGCCGCGCAGGTGCTACCCCTGAGGGCCAGGGCGGCCCCTGGTGGGGGCGGTGCTGCAGTGCCCCGGGGCGGTGCAGCGCCACATCCTGAGACACGTCCTCCTAGGGAGATACGCAATGTGGAGCTGCTGAAGCTGAGGTTCGGCGAGGCCCCCATGCACTTCTGCGAGGTCATGCTGAAGGTGGGTGCCCGAGCCCCGCCCAGCGCATTCCCACCCTCAGCACCCACCCCTCGGCCCTTGGTGAGACCCCATGGTTCCCCCAGGACATGGCCGACTCCCGCCGCATCAACGCCAACATCCGCGAGGAGGACGAGAAGCGGCCCGCAGAGGAGCAGCCCCCGTTCGGGGTTTACGCGGTCATCCTGTCCAGCGAGTTCTGGCCCCCCTTCAAGGACGAGAAGCTAGAGGTCCCCGAGGACATCAGGGAGGCCCTGGAGGTCTATTGCAGGAAGTACGAGAAGCTGAAGGTACTTCCCGTGCCTCCCTGGATGGGGGCTGCGTCCCAGCCGGGTGACCCTTCCCAGCGCGTCCAGGCAGTGCCAGGCAGTGCTGAGCAGCAGGGCACTGTCCTTCTCCACCAGCACGCTCGTCCTCGCCATCCCCTCGATGCCCTGGTGTGTCTGCCCGGGGCAAGGGGTGTGGCCTGGGCATCGCTCCCCTGCTGCCTTCCCTCCGCAGAGCTCACGTGCGTGCCGGCCCCGGCGCCCGTGCCCGCTGGCACCAGCCTCTGCTGCTCTGGGCAGCTCTGTCCCTCTGGGCTCTCTCCCGCTGTCCACCCCTAACCTCAGAACCGGGGTCTGGGGCTGCACTCCCCGCAGGGGGAGGTGGGCTGTGCCTGCTCTGGGTTCGCGCCCAGGAGGCCTGCAGGTCGCTCTGGAGGCTGTGCCCCTCATGGCCCTGCCTCGTCCCTGGCTCACGTCCCTGCCAGCTGCTTTGCTGGGGCTCCAGGTGCTGAGGACCAGGACTGTACTGTCTGTCAGGCCCTAGGGCACAGGGCTGGGCATGGAGGACATGGAGGGGAAGGTGGTCTGGCTCGTTGGGGGCGGGCAGTCCAGGGGGCAGGTGTGGGAGTCTGGAGCCTGGAGCGGGCAGGGGTCAGTGGCACAGAGAACCCTTCCCTCCGGGTGATCGTTCAGCAGAGACGTGTTAGGAGGGAGTTAGGACACCTGTCCCAGGTTTCTAGGGACAGGTGGAGAAGCGGGTTCTGGGGCTCATGAGTGGGTTTGTGGGGCCTGAGAGGATTTTGGGCACCCAAGCGGAAAATGAGTGGACAGGTGTGCAGCTTGCACCTGGGACACCCTGGAGACGGAGGCCAGCAGGCAGGGCCCCGGAATGGAGACCTGGGAGCGGGGCAGGGGACAGGTGCAGGCTGAGCACTGGGAGGTGTGCTGTGAAGGAGGTGCTGGGTGGGTCTCCCGCCCGCTGTGACAGGCCTGGAACCTAGTTCCTGTGGGAGGAGGGCCCCCCGCAGGCCCAGTCCCCGAGGGCGCTTCCTTCCAGAGACAGGTGGGGCAGGGGGCTGTGTTCAGTGAGCATGCAGCCTGCAAGGCTGGACACGAGTGCCAGGGCCAGGCCTGCAGCCACAGTGCCTCACGCCCAGCCCAGCCCCCACCAGCTGAGCTGCAGCGCAGGTCACGGCCTTGGAGCCGGAGTGCCCGCTGCGCCTGCTGGTGCCGCCTGCGAGCTGCTGTCTGCTCCGTCGTCTGTGCGTGAAGTGGGGCCTGTGGCCATTGCCTCCCTCGCGCTGTGGGGTTGTGGACGGACTTGGAGCAGCGCTTGGCCGAGTGGCGGTCTCGGTCTCGGTCTCCTGGGGGCAGCCTAGCAAAGCACCACAGGTGGGAGCTTAAAACAACAGAATGTACTGTCTTAGCTCTGCCTCCTGAGGGTCCAAATCCAAGCTGTCGCGAGGCCTCGCTCCGAGTCCAGGAAGGGGCCTCCCTGCCTCTCCCAGCTTGTGGGCCCTGGTGGAGGTGCAGCCTCCACCCTGTGCTGTCACACGGCTTCTCCCGGTGTCTGTGTCCGGGCTTCCCTGCTGGGGGACACCAGTCCTGCTGCACGAGGGCCCACTCTCCTCCAGAGGGACCTCGCCGTGACTGCGTCTGTGATGGCCCCATTTCCAAGTGAGGTCACATTCAAGATGCCAGGGGTCAGGATGTTATTATCTTTTGGGGATCACAGTTCAGCTCATAAGTGTCTACCCTTTGGACCCCCAAACTCATGTTTTTCTCACATGCAAACATGATCAGTCAATTTCAGCAGCTCCCAAAGTCTTAGCCACTCCAACACCACCTCTGAGTTCAAAGTCTCATCTAAACACCACCTCAAAAGTCCCGACTCCCAGCATCTAAACCGCACGTAAGTGAGGTGAGAACGAGACTTGGGGCACAGCCCATCTGCAGCCACAAGCCCAGGAAACTAGACAGTGACGGTCTTTCAGGCTCCCAGTTAGGGAACGGTGCAGGACAGGCACCCCCATCCCAGCAGGGAGAAGCGGAGGGAAGGGGCACAGGCCCCAGCCCGCCTCACACCCCAGGGGGAAGTGCCATGTGATTCTGAGGCTGTTGTTGGCGGGGGGCGTCCCCTCGGCCTGTGTGGCGGCCCCACCTGCCCACCAGCTCCCGCCCGGCACGCACTGCGCGCTCCTCGGGCTGTCTCCCTGCCCGCCAGGCTCGCGGCGTTTCCTCTGCCAGCAGCTTCTGAGGAATCCCGTTGGCCTCCACGCAGGGTGTCGGAGGCGGGCAGGGCCCTCAGCGGCTTTCCTGGCCCCCCATCTTCTGTCCTGGCTTCTCTGAGCCTGCTGGCTGGTTCCACCATCACACAGCCCAACTTTCGGGCCACTCTCCTGGCTCTGTCTCCAGAGCACACAGGAGTGTCCCCGTTGTCCAGTGCCCGGTCCCTGTGCTCGCCAGTTTCTTCCTCTTACAAGGAGAGACCAGGCTGTGGCTCTACCCTCGGCTTGGGGGTCTCAGCTCAGTATCCACGTTCAGCTCCTACAAGTGCTGCTCCTCCCCAGTAGGAAGACCACCAGGTCTGCCGCCTTTCCTCCAGCAGGTGCTCGGGACAGACCTCACCGGGGCCTTCACTGCCTGTGTTTCTAGCGCCCATCCCTTCCAGGCTTTTATGAGCCTGCAGCTCAAACTCCCAGCCTGCCCCAGGGCCACACCCGCTGGGAGGTGTCTGAGGGTAGCACCCTTCCCAGGACCAAAACCTGTTCGGTGGCTGCCATCGCTAAGGGCTGCAGACCAGGTGCCTTGAAACAACAGGTTCCTTGTCAGTTCTGGAGGCCGGAGGCTGGTGCCGAGCTGTCGCAGGCCCTGTGCCTGTTGAAGGCTGTGGGAGGGAGTCCGGCCTCTTCCAGCTCCTGGTGGTGCCAGCCAGCCCGGGCACTTGCTGGCTTGTGACCTTGTCCCTCGCCGCTGCCTCTGTCTTCACGTGGCCTTTCCCTGTGTCTGCGTCGTGTGCGCTTCCTCTGAGAACACGGCCACATCACACTGGGCCTTCGTCCACTCCAAGATGACCTCATCTTAACCCCACGTTTCCAAGTTGGGTCACAGTCCGCGGTCCTGGGGGTGGGCGTCGGAGACAGCACAGCTCCTCACCTTGTCTGCTGGGTGGTGGTGGTTGGGGTGGGGCCCTGAGCCCCACCTGCACGCTCCCTGCTGCCTGCCTGCTTGGTGCGGGGGTGCAGGCCAGGGTGCCTTGCTCACCCCGGCCCTCCACAGGCCATGCGGACCCTCAGCTGGAAGCACACCCTGGGCCTGGTGACCATGGACGTGGAGCTGGCGGACCGCACCCTGTCTGTGGCAGTGACCCCTGTGCAGGCCGTGGTCTTGTTGTACTTTCAGGACCAAGGTGAGCTGGCTGGGCTGGGCCCAGGCCTGCCCTGCTTGTGGGGGAGGGGCGGGCAGGGCTCCCCCATGGGGCTGCGGGGCTGAGGCGCAGAGGGAGGGCAGCCTGGCAGAGGCCCAGCGTGCCTGCCCCTCGCCCACAGCCACCTGGACCCTGGAGGCGCTGAGCAAGGCTGTGAAGATGCCCGTGGCGCTGCTGCGCAGGCGGATGTCGGTGTGGCTGCAGCAGGGCGTGCTTCGCGAGGAGCCCGCCGGCACCTTCTCCGTGGTGGAGGAGGAGCGGCCCCAGGACCGGGACAACATGGTGCTCATCGACAGCGACGACGAGAGCGACTCGGGCATGGCCTCCCAGGCCGACCAGAAGGAGGAGGAGCTGCTGGTGCGCTGGGGCTCACCGGGCTGGGGCTCCGGGGCGGTGGCCTGAGGGTGGCCTGGCTGACACAGCCCCTGTCCCCCAGCTCTTCTGGACGTACATTCAGGCCATGCTGACCAACCTGGAGAGCCTGTCCCTGGAGCGCATCTACAGCATGCTCCGCATGTTCGTGGTCACCGGCCCCGCGCTGGCCGAGATCGACCTGCAGGAGCTGCAGGCCTTTCTGCAGAAGAAGGTGCGCGACCAGCAGCTGGTCTACGCCGCCGGAGTCTACCGCCTGCCCAAGAGCTGCAGCTGATGCCGCCGGCCCTGCGCCCCGTCCCTGCACCCTGCACCCTGCAGCATGGGCAGCCTGGCCCCCACACCCTGCCTGGTCCCTCCCCTCACCGTGACTCCATCGCCCCTCCACACCCCTGCTGGGACCCCAGAGTGCAGAGTAAAGTAGTTGGTTCTTCATCCCTCCCCTGTTCTGGTGGCTCTGTGGGCCCCTCATGGACCCGTGACCCCGGCCTCCGTGCATACTGCCTCCACTTCAGCCTGACAGGCCTCGCTCCTGGAAGGGGTGAGGGAACCACAGGAGGGGCCGGGGCTTCACACCGGTGGGCTCTGGCCCCGAGGGAGCTCTGGCATGTGGACACCCCTGAGGCGGAGGGAGCACACGCCCAAGTGCTGGGCCCAGAGCCCCAGGCCGCCGCTGGGACAGGAGGGTCTCCTCAGAACGTCTGAGGCATGCAGGTGGCCGGGCGTCCCTGCTAAGCTAGGAGCTTCCTGCATCCCAGCAGGAGGGCTGCCTGGGACATGCAGTTATGGCGAGAGGGACTGGACATCTGTCCACCTGTCCCACACTAGTCGAGCGGCCACAGCGCTTGAGGCCCCCAGTGAAGTGTGTTTTCAGGAAGGCCACTTACCTTCACACCTGATGTGTAACCAGGGTGCACCTGGGGCTGAGCTCCTGGTGCCCACGAAGGGACCGGTGAGCCCAGCCTCCCAGTGCGGCAGCGCGCCAGTCCGAGGTCCTGAGCCAGCACTGGGGCCAGCACTACCCGCTACCCGGGAACTGAGGTTCCAGGAGGTGGGGGAGGGTGTTGGCTGCCCGGGGCGGGGCCTTCAGAGCTGCACTGGGCGCCACAGCCTCCGTGCCAAGGAGCACTAGCCTGGTGGGCTGTCCCCACAGGCGACAATCCCTTCGGAAGGAGTGTGTCCACTGTCCAGGCAACCCAGGCCTAGTGCTGCACCCACTGTCCCCCAAACCCCCTGTGGGTCCCTCCAGGCCACCTCCCAGCCCCCACCACCTCTGCACGTGGCCGGCTCCATGTGGCCGTGTGGCATTCCCGAAGGGCTTCCCCTTCCTGCAGAGCACTGCCACAGGGTCTGAGGCACGCGCGGGAACCAGGCTCAGCTTCAGCAGTCAGGATTCTGGCGCTGGCAGCCCCTCCCTCGGCCCCCAGCCGTCTGCTCAGCCGTGCGGTCAGAGTCCAGGGGCATCGTGCTCTGCGGGCCGGTGGAGCCCCGGAGCCTGCCTACCCCGGCATCCGCTTGGCACTGGGCTGGGTGCCTTCATCCTAACCAGGATGCAAACCTGCTGGACTGGCCTGGCAGGGTGGCAGTGCCAGCCCCGCACAGGCACACCTGCTGCATGTCCCTTTGGACTGGGTTTGTGAATGAGTTGGTACAGCCCAGTGTGTCTGGGTTCACAGCATCACTCGGCAGGTGCAGAGGTGTCAGGAGCTGCCAGTGGGTCCCCATGGGCCCCACCAGGAGTGGGCCACCTGGGTCGGGTCAGGGAGGTCCCAAATGACCAGGGCCAGCTGGGACCCAGCTGTGTCTCCCCCCAGCCCTGTGGGTCAGCTGTGGGGTGGGGCACTTCCTCTTGCTGGGTGGTGGTTGGAGGGGCCAGTGCTGGGGGGGGGGCAGGGAGAAGGCTGAGCTTAACCCTGACTGTGCCAGCCTGCGGGCAAGTCCCTTGCGCAGAGCTTGCCTGGTCTGCAGGAAGCTGTGCAGGGACCCCACCCTCGGGGGCTGGGAGGGGCAAGCAGGCAGGTCCTGAGGTGGCAGAGGGTGCCACCTTGAATGACACGCTTAAGCCAGAGCCTCAGATGCTACCTGCAGCCATTTCCGAGCCCCCAGCCCCCAGAAGAGGGTGTTCTGGGAAGGCCTATGGCCTGTGGGCAGTGCCTCCCACCTCTCCTGGGTGTTTGGGGGCCCCTGGGCCCTCTAGACCTGGGCATTCCTGGGGCATAGGCTGGACCTTCCCCCAAACTGCCAATATGAGGGCAGCAGGCACAGGTCCACTCCCTGGCCACACTCAGCCCCTGCTTGCCCCAGCCTTGGGGAACGGTGGTGACATCGGTCCCCACCCAGGCCGCATCTGAACCGCCGCAGCCCTTGTACTGAAAGAGAAACAGGCCTGGGCTGCCTACTGTGGACTTCCCTGGGTTTCGGGGGCACTCTCTCCGCTGCCCCAGGGCCCAAGCACAGGCCCTGCCCCACCCCCTTTCCTGTGGAGCACCATCCCCCCACGGCTGGGCAGCCCAGCACTGCCTGTCTCAGATTGGCCAGGACAGCGGAGCGGCTTCCAGGCCCGTCCACCCTCCCTGCCCCAGTCCCCACGTCCAAGGGAGAAGGAAGCTCAGGCTGAGGCCCTGCCCCCACCCTCCCTGCCTCACAGGCCTACTGTGAGGTCAGCGCCTTCCAGTCAGTTCCGGCCAGAGGTGTGTGCGCTGGGGCTGGGGGCTGGACATGGCCTCCTGTCGGCAGCCCGACTCCTGCCTGGTCGGCAGCCCCCTGGCCCTGATCTCGTTGTCCCTTTCGGTCATCCCTGCTGCAGGTGGCTTCTCCCTCCCCAGCCCTACCCTCAGTCAGGGCCCTGCCCTTGTCCCAGCGAGCCAGGCACACCCATGTCCTGGTGGCCACCGGGGCTGGGAGATGGCCCTAAGGGCCCTCAACTGGTGGCTGACGTCCCCTTGGCCACCTGGGCCCTGTCTCTGCAGCTGGAACCTACTGCGACTGCAGCCTTGGCCTCAGCCGCGAGGCCCTCATTGCCCTGCTTGTGGTGCTGGTGGGCATCAGTGCCAGCTGCTTCTTTGCTCTTGTCATTGTGGTTGTTGGTGTCATTCGAGCCAAGAGGTGTGCGAGCCCCAGGACCAGGGTGGGTGGGTGAGGGCTGCAGGGCCATGCTGCCTGCCCTGGGCCCCCAGTCTGGCCAGGGGAAGGGCCTCTGTCCCCGGGGTGGGATGTCTCCGGGGGCTTGGGCCTAGCATTCCAAGACTGTGGGCTGGGGAGAGGTGGGGGGCACTTCTAGGCTCCTGGAGTCCAGCCCCGTTCTAGGATTCACACCTGCCTTTGTCTCCCCAGTGAAACATGCCATGAAACCATGGACAACAGGTAAGTGACCCGAAGGGAGGACCCCGAGGGTGAGCTCTGCCCCTGCTTCCTGCCCCTGCTTCCTGCCCCTGGGAGACACGGTTCGCAGCTGCGTCAGGAACACTGACCCCGCCCCCGTCGTGCAGTTTGGTGGGGCACTTCGGGGTCCAGGAAGATCACATGGACCTGCAAGAGGAGCACATGGACCTGCAAGAGGAGCACATGGACCTGCAAACGGTGCGTGTGGAGTCCCAAATCATGGACCCCAACCTGGAGGATCAGGGCCTCATCACCATCCCCATGGACCCCATGGACCTCTCCCTGACTCAAGAGGAGCTGCCTCTTTGTGATCCCCTACCTGAGTAGGGCTGTGGGCAGCTGGGGAAGGGGAAGTAAAGAGTATTTAGTGGTTCTGCACTGTCCTCACAGAGCCCCATGCAGCTGCGTCTCGGGTGGGGGAGGGGTCTGTCATCTCTTCCATGGGGTACAAAGTGTAACACGGGGGGGGGGGGCACACCCTGCTCTTCCACTTCTTCCGCAGTAGCCTCAGCCCAACTCTTCCTGCTGCTTTGTCCCGTGAGGCTGGCAGGGATCCTGGGACCCTGCCCACCTCACCCTCGGAAAACCCCAGGGCAGAACCGGCAACTCTGGCCATTCCAGAGGGAGAAGCATTTGATAGGAGAATGTTCACTGGTGCCCCAGCCCCACCCCCACTGTCTCCTTGAGGTTCTAGAATCTCGTAGGGTGCAGTGGGGCAGATGTGATTGTCTTCCCCTGCCTCAGGTGTGCAGTCTCCCTCCACGCATGGCCTGCCCCCTGGGCTCAGGCCCCCATCAGGTGCTACATCAATCATGCACCTTTGGGATGGGGCCACCCCTACGTGCACTGTGTATGTATGTGCAGGAGGGTCACCTCATTGAGCCCGGAATAGCAGAGACGGGTGAGGAGCAAGGGACACTGGGTCTCATTCCTTGCCTTGCATCCATGGTGGGTGGTGTGTGTGTGTGTGTGTGTGTGGTCCAGCCACTCAGGCCTCATAGGAGCTCAGGGTGGTGCACGACACGGGGCGGGGGCATCTCGTCAGCGCCACTCTGGCGTGGAGCCGAGAGGAGACTGGAGCTCCGGGACAGGTGGCTGGCAGTGCTGGGTCCTGGCTATGTGCCTAGCCCCTGCCCTAGGCGGGACCAGCCGCGGGGCAGGAACTGCCGCTTGGGCCGGAGAGCTAATATTTGTGCCGACGCAGAAGGGACGGACGGGTTTCAGGGACACACGGACAGCAGGCCTCCCACCGCGGGTCCCACGGCTGACCCCATGCTGAGCCCCTCCTTTCTCTCGTGGCTGTCACGGCCGCTGTTGCTGCTGCTGCTCCTGTCGCCGTGGCCAATCTGGGCTCAAGCGCCTGCCGAGGTCCCCCCGACGGGAACCCCGGGCTCCCGGGACTGCCCTGAGGCGTGCGCGTGCGCGCCAGGCGGCCAGGCCAACTGCTCCGGGCGCGCGCTGCCCACGGTGCCGGAGGGACTGAGCCTGCGCGTGCGCGCCCTGCTGCTGGACCACAACCGCGTGCGCGCGCTGCCGCCCGGAGCCTTCGTGGGCGCCGGGGCGTTGCTGCGCCTGGACTTGCGCGAGAACGGACTGCGCCGGGTGCACGCGCGGGCCTTCTGGGGCCTGGGCGCGCTGCGGCAGCTCGATCTCAGCGCCAACCAGTTGGAGGCGCTGGCGCCCGGCACCTTCGCGCCGCTGCGCGCGCTGTGCAATCTCTCGCTGGCGGGCAACCGGCTGGCGCGCCTGGAGCCCGCGGCGCTGGGCGCGCTCCCGCTGCTGCGCGCGCTCAGCCTGCAGGACAACGAGCTGTCGGCACTCGCGCCCGGCCTGCTGGCCGGCCTGCCGGCGCTCAACGCGCTGCGCCTGCGCGGCAACCCCTGGGCCTGCGGCTGCGCACTGCGCCCGCTCTGCGCCTGGCTGCGTGGTCACCCGCGGCCCGCGCCAGGTGAGCTCCGGGGGCGCGGGCGGGACGGGGCGGCCGCGGCCGCGGCCTCGCTGCTGCTTGACGCCGCTCCCATGTCCTGCAGAGGCCGAGACGTTGTTCTGCTTGTCGCCGGGGCGCCTGGCGCCCAGCCCCTTGACCGCCTTCCCCGACGCCGCTTTCAGCCACTGCCTGCAGCCGCTCTCCGCGCGGGACCTCGCCGTGATCTACGCGCTCGGGCCCGTCTCCTTTCTCGCTAGCCTGGCCGTCTGCCTGGCGCTGGGCTCCGTGCTCACCGCCTGCCGCGCGCGCCGCCAACGAGCAGCTGCCCGCTGCCCGCGGAGACCTCAGAACCTCGGCCCCGGCTGGGCCTCGCCTGCGCACTCGGGGGCGGTGGGGGTCCCGCCGCCACCGCCCGGATCTGCATACTGAATCTTCTCCCTATCCCCCGTCCCCCTTCACGCTCCCTCCAGGAGGCAACAAGCGACACAGACCGAAAGTTTTGTGACATTCTTTCAGGCATCACCACTGCACACACTAGGTCAGGGGAGCGGTGCGGTGCGCTCCGGGCTTCTGGGGCTGCGCACAGGCCTTAGGGGAAGGCACACGCTCCGACACGGGACCGGCTGGGCCTGTACACAGTGGCAGGCAGGGCTGAGGACAGTCCCCAGCCAGAGATTGGGGAAGCCCATCCTGGGCTGCATGCCGGAGGAGGCGAAGAGAAGGCTCAGTCGGAGTCTGGAGGAAAAGGTCGGAGGCAGCGGGGAGCCCCAGCAAGCCCCTGCGAAGTAGCTGCCAGCTGGGGAGTCAGGGTGTGCACTCTGAGAAGGGCAGGGCCGGTTCGCGAAAGGTGTCAAGAGGAGAAGGGGAAGGGGAAGAAGAGGAGAGGGTGGAGCCGAGGCTGCCAGGAGTGGGCGCTGCAGCAGGGGTGATGGAGCCACCAGGGGCCACAGGCCCCCATGTGGCTCTGGTAGTGGCTGGGGAAGAATGGGGCTTCAGTCTCTGCTCCATGCCCCTCTGCCTGGGGTCAGGTTAGCCCCTCTCCCCACTGCTCAGAGACCCCAGGGCCCTGCCTCTGCCGGAGCGCCCTGCGGCCCTGCCCAGCCAGCTCAGCTCTGACCCGTCCTCAGCCGCTCTGGTCCGCGCCTCAGTCCAGCAGGGGCTGCCCGCCAGGCAGCAGGGCAGACGAATGGACAGGAGGCCCAGGGTGGGCAGTCTCGGGCGGGTGGGCTTCCCTCAGGCCTTCCCGAGCAGCAGGACCCACCAATGTCCTTGGCCGGGCTAACTGGGCAGGTGGGCGCCTCCGGGGGCCTCACACCACGGTGCTGACCGAGGGATCTGAGAGGTTGAGCGGGCCCGTGATATCAGTGGGATGGTACTGCTGCAAAATAGAAATACACAGACAAGGCAGCCCGTTAGCCCGATGCTCAGGGGCATGAGCGGGGCCGGGACGGGTGGACCGGCCAGCCGGCCGACCGGCGGGCGGGCGGGCGGGCACGGCCTGGGGGAGGCTGGGGGGTGCTCCTCCCCCTGACCCCGTCGTGCTCCGGGACTCTGCGTGGGCCAGGCCGCTGTCCCGTCCATCTGTCTGTCTGTCTGCGGGGGAGGGGGCAGAGGAGGGCGGGCAGGGCGTCTCAGCTCTCCCTATGACGGGCACACATCTGCAGCTGGCCCTCCTCCCTCTCAATAGCGCGTCGCGGCAGCACTGTGTCTTTTTGGTTTTGCAAAGCGCCGCGTCCACCCCCGGTGCTCTATAAATAAGAACCAACAATCAATACCCGCTGGCCCCGCTGGCCGCCAGGGACCCCAGCCCTGAGCGCCCAGTGCCACCCTGGCCCAGACCGGCCACAAGACAGGGGCAGAGGATCTCAGCAGCCAGATCGACCCCACCCATCCCGACAGAGCCCCCCCACCCAGGCCTCCCTCCAAGCAGGTGCCCAGCCCAAAACAGAGTGGGAGCTGGGCTGCCCCCCCACCCCGTCTCCCCAGCTGGCAGGGTCCCCAGTCACCCCTGCCGGGAAGGGCCAGTCCCAGATGCCACAGGGGGCCAGGGCTGGCCTGGGGGATGGTCCCTGGTGTCCAGGGAGGCTCAGGTGAGGCCTCCAATGGGAGTGTGTCCCAGAAAGGCACTACGGATCTCTGAACTGCCCCTGAGCCGGTTAAGAGGCATGCCTGTCTCCTCTAGGCGGGAGCCGGGGCCAGGACTCAGTGGCACCTGCAGAAAGTGGCTCACTGCCTGTGTGACTTTTGTGCTCCCCTTGTCAGTTGCCTGCCCAAAAGCACTGTGTGCTGGGGATACCTGCACCCCTGGACTGCCCCGCCCCCACTACTCTGTGGTCCTGTGCACCCACCCTCCTCTCCTTGCACGCCTGGTGGTACCCCTGGCTCCTGCCCCCTTCCTGGGCTTGGGTGGCCCAGCCTGTGCTCCAGCCCCACAGACCCTCACTGTCCACCCACTATCCCTGTGTCCAGCCTCTCCTGGGAAGAGGAGCAGACAGGTCTCACGAGCCTCTCTTGGGGCACCCTGGTGGCTTCACCTTGAATTCAGATTGCTCTGTGCCAAGCCCTGGCTGTGTCCTGGGGGCCTGCCTCTCCTGTGCACTTGGGCAGGGGGTGCAAACCCACTTCCACGCTGGAGCACAGCTCCTGTGGACTCGGGGCCAAACTTGCCCCTGGTGGCAGGGGGTCCTGGGCCGAGGGCTGTGCTGACTCTGGGCGGCCTCCTTCCCACCGGGGACTGGGGTGCCCCTAGCAAGGCTGAGTCCGTTTGGGGAGCTTTTGGTTCAAGTGTGAACAGCCAGTGCAGGGATAAGCTGCCCAGGGCAGCAGGGCAGGGAACTCGGCTCAGCTGGAAGGCCTGGCTCAGACATGGTCCTGTGGGGTAGGGCTAGGGGTCAGGAGCTGAGGTGCTGGTCTCCTCCAAGGAGGCCTTCCCTTCCTGGGCCTCTGTGCCCCAAACTGCAGGCCACAGCTTTCCGGGCCACCCCCACCCATTCTCAGACCCCCTGGGGGCAGCTGGTGCACCTCTTGCAGGGTCCCTGCTCAGCCTGGGGTGAGAGCTGCCCTCTCTGGTCCAATCCACTCCCTGCCTGGTGGTCCCCTGTGGCTGGGGGCCTGTTCCAACTCTAGGCCCCAACCGTCCACCCAGATGGAGCCAGGCCCGGCCCCAGCCCCGGCCCACACAGAGACCACATGGGGGGATGCAACAGGCATGGCTCTGGTGAGACACGTGAGACAGGTGTCTGGGTGGCGGGGCTGGCAGCCAAACAGATGGACGGATGGGACATCACAGCTACTCCTCCATGGATGTTGGGGGAGGGAAAGGGGGCAGCGGCTCCCCCAGGAGAGGCTGAGAAACTGACGTAACAGTGAGGTGGTGTGGCCTCCCGATATGTGAGGAACCCCGGACAGAGCAGCTCTGGGCTCCCAGGGGCCCCAGGAGTGGCCCCGAGGTGGTGAGGCTGACTGGCTGACCAACAACATGACACAGCTTCAAGATGGCGCATGGCGTCATGGCATGGCGGGCAGACTAACGCAGAGACACATGGGGAGAGGACCCAGTGAGGGCCAGCGGGAGAGAGGCCGAGAGAGAGGCCCGGAGAGTCGGAGAGTGAAGACCTACTGTGCTGGGCGAGGAGAGATGAGGGCAGAGGCCACAGCAGTCAGGGTGGGTGGGTGGGATGACGCGGGAGGGAGGGGCACGCCTGATGCACGGGACACAGACACGGAGGAGGCGAGAGAAGAGTCGGAGACGGGGGACTGGGCGTTCTTCCCCTTACCGTGTCTTTGGAGGACCTACGTCTCTTGAAGCTGGAAGCCAGGGTGGAGGTGATAGCCCTAAATGTGGCTTTCTTTTTAGGGTCGGGCTCTGCTCTACCACTCTTTCTATCCTAAAATGAATATGTATAAGTGATTAGACGGCTAAGGGTGACGCCACACCTGCCCTCGCCTGCTCCTCGGGGGCCGCTGCCCGGCCTGGCCAGCCACTCAGGCCCTCGTCCTGCCTGCCTCCCTGTGCTGGGCCGACGGACTGAGAGCCGGACACACGCAGGCGGCCTCTGCTCCTGCCCAGGGCGGGCCTGACCTTGCTCGTGTTGGGGCTAGGCTCGGGGGGTCCCGTCTGGCTGTCTTCCTGGGAGGTCCACCTGGCTCCCTGGCTCTTGCGTGGCCCTGGTTTGCAGGCATCCCAAGGAGGGGCCCTCCGAACACTGGAGGAGTCACCCCTCGGGCCTGCCAGCCATTCCGACCCCTGAGGGGGCACGCCAAGATTCCAGAGGGGCCAAGGGGCCAAAGGTGGGTGTCGCGATGAATTGGAGCGATAGACAGAGGCAGCTCCCAGGACCCTGGCCTTGAGTCTGATGGCCAGGATGGCTCTGTGCCCGCCAGTAAGAGCAGCGGCCAGGTCCCAAGAGCAAGAGTGGGCAGATGAGAGGTGTGGGGGCTCCAGCATCCCATCCCCCAAGGCCCTTCCTCTCTGCACTGCCAATCCATCCCAGGACGCAGGCTCTGGAAAGGCACCCAGAGAAAGAGAAGAGATGCAGCAGACTGGACTTGGACCGTGGGCAGGAGCCACGGGCCTCCACTGGCCCCACCGCCTGCCCCACCCCAGGTGGCTGCCCCTCATGCAGCCTGTTCCCTGCTGGCAGCAAATTCCCACAGACACAGCCTGGGGCGCCACGCAGGGCCAGCTGGACCGCTTCAGACTGGAGTTATGGAGCACAGGACACCGCAGGCAGCAAGGGAGGAGGCCCCGAAGGGTGCTGAGGAGGGGTGCAGGGCGGCGAGGGCAGAATGCATCTTAGACTCACGTGCTACACCCAGGTGGGTCCCTGTCTTACCCTGCCTCAGTTTGCCTTCCTATGGAATGGGCGCCGGCGGGCGACTCTGGAGACAGAGAGGCCAGACAGAGGCTTGGAGCTGGGCACGTGGCCTCCCTCGGCCTGGTTGGCAGTGGGCAGCCACTTGCAGGTGGCCCCCTACCGACGCTGCCCCTGGCCGTGGCTCCTAGCTCCAGTCCTGCTCACAGGGGTCCCGGAGCCAGGGCCAGCGCTTCGGCCTGTGGGGATGGAGGAGGGCTGGGGCCAGGCTGGGCCATGGGCACCAGGCCTCAGAGGGTGGCCTGTCCTACCTGCAGGTTCTTTCTCCACACATTGACCGCGGCAAAGGCTAGCTGCATCTGCTTCCGGCGCGCATCCTTGTGCCGCTTGTAGGCAATTTCGATGAAGATCAGGAAGATCCCAGCGACGATGCCCCCAGCCACCAGCATGAAGACCCCTGTAGGCCAGGACCCAGCACCTCAGCCGCTGGCTGGCTGGGCTGCAGGCCCCCAGGGGAACCCCTCCGGTGCCATCAGGGGCATTAAGGGGAAGCGGGGAGACCCACCTGCCATGTTCTCGAAGGTGAGAGTAGCAGGAGCATTGCTTCGCGAGTCACACTCTTGGTACCGCACCCACGTCTTGTCCAGGTCTTCCATGAAGCCGTTCTCGTGGGACCTGGGCGGCAGGGCGAGTATGGGGGTGGAGCCGGGCGGGGCCTGGGTGGGGCCGCCGCTGCCGCGGACGGGAGGCTCCGGGAGGGTAGAGGCGGGGCGGGGCGGCAGATGAGGCTGACTCACTTGAGGATGGACAGGGAGACGTTCTGCTTCCAGGGGCTGTCCTTTCGCATTCCGATGCCGAAGCCAGAGCGGAAGAACAGCTCGCCCGTGGTCACCAGGTCGCACTTCTGCGAGGCCTCGAACTCCAGCACCGCCGAGTCCCAGATGAAGGCGTGCAGCTTGCTGCAGGCAGGGGCAGGGGTCACGGGAGCCCCGCGCACGTTTACACCTCGTCCTGCCAGCCTGAACACCTCTCATCTATCCCCACCCCTTGGTCCCACCCAGCCTGGACACTCGCTTCTCCTGTGAGGGTGGACGCTCCCCATAGTCCAGTCCGCCCCTCCCGTGTCCCGCAGGCCCCGCCCCACAGCCGCTCAGGCCCCGCCCCTCCCGTGTCCCGCACGGCCCCGCCCCACAGTCGCGCAGGCCCCTCCCCTCACTTGACGCGCAGGCCCCGCCCCCACCACTCGCGCAGGCCCCGCCCCTCACTTGCGCACGGCCCCGCCCCACAGCCGCGCAGGCCCCGCCCCTCCCTTGTCCCTCACGGCCCCGCCCCACAGCCGCGCAGGCCCCGCCCCTCACTTGTCCGCACGGCCCAGCCCCACAGCCGCGCAGGCCCCGCCCCACAGCCTCGCAGCCCCGCCCCTCACTTGTCCCGCACGGCCCCGCCCCACAGCCGCGCAGGCCCCGCCCCACAGCCGCGCAGCCCCGCCCCTCACTTGTCGCGCACGGCCTGGATGGCTTCGGCCGCGCTCTCGTAGTTGTGCTTCTCCATGTGCCGGTACATGGTGCTCAGCTCCACCTGCCGCCGGAAGTAGATGTCCACCGAACTTTGTTTCACCGTCGCGTAGATGAACTTGTCCGACGGGTTCCTCAGCTGCGGGGTCAGAGGCGGGCTCGCGGCTAGTCCCCAGCCCCACTCGAGGCAGACCCCCGCTGACGTCACGACCCCCGCCCCAGCAGGGCCAGGCCTCACCCGCGGGTCGTTGATGCCGGTGATGCGCTCCTCGGGCCGGTCCAGAACCAGGAAGGCCGCCAGGTTGGCGGTATAGGAGGCCACGATGATCATGGCGAAGCCGGCCCACACCATGCCCAGGATGCGCGCCGAGAAACTTCGGGGGGCGCCTGTGGGTAGAGGACCGTCAGCTACGGGCGGCGAGGGGCGGGGCGGGGCGGGGCGGCGCCTGGCATAGCCTCACCTTCTCCGATGCCCGAGTTCAGCAGGACACCCCAGGAGAACCACATGGCCGAAGACAGGGTCAGCGCGTCCTCCTCCTCCTCCTCGCTGTTCACCTTGAACCGGCCGAAGGGACTGCGGGGCGCAGAGGGCGGGCGGGAGAGGGAGGGAGAGGCAGCCCCCTCCTGCCCCTCGCCCGCTCCGCCCGCCCCGCAGGTGGAGGTGTCCGGCCCCCGGGCCGCGCTCACCTGAAGCGGTCCAGCAGGTACAGCATCACGGCCACCACGTGTACCGACAGCCCCACCAGAAGCCACAGCGTACTCTGAAACGGCTGCATGAAGGAGTCCAGCGTGCTCCGGGGTATCTCCTGCGGGTGGGCACGTCGTCAGCGTCGCCTGGGCCCTCCCAGCCTCCCCCCACCCCCGCCGGGCCCCTGCCCACCTTCTTGACCAGAATGGTCAGGCCCTGGTACTTGAAGGGCTTGGAGAACTCGATGTACTGCGCTCGCTCGTTGTTGATGGTCAGCGGGGCCACGATCATGTCCGCCTGCCCGCTGAGCAGCTCACCCATCATTCCGTTCCACTCCTTCTTATTGCTGTTGTTCACCTGTGGGGCGACACAGCCGGTGGGGACTCGGACACTGTTGGCCCCACTGCCCTCCCTAGTGCACACCTCAGGGTCACCTGCTGCAGACCCCACCCAGCCTGCTGGTCCTGCCCACTCCAGACTCCGCCCAGCCAGAAGGCCCCGCCTACCCGCGGCCCTGCCCCCAGCAAGACCCTTTCCACCCAGACCGGTCTTGCGTGGGCTCCCTGGGATCCCCGCGTACCCGCTCCTGCGTGCCGAACTTGCCATCGGCCACCAGGTGCACCTCATAGGTGAAGTTCATGGTCCGCGCCAGCTTGATGAGCAGGTCGATGCAGAAGCCGTAGCAGCATTGAGGCACAGTGTGGCGTGCTGGGGGGCGGGGGAGCGGCGGTGACCGCTGGGCTCCCCTCTGAGCCCCCGCGACCCTGGGAACCTCGCCTGGCCCCGCGCGCCCCAGCCCCGCACTCACGGCTTCCTGGCGACGTGTCGTTGGGTCCGGTGCAGATCACTTTCTTGACGGGATCTCCGTTGACTGTGAACTCCTCCTTGCACGTGCCATCGCTCATCGTGGGCTTGACGTACACAAAGGGCTCCTGGTGGATCGTCACGATCTGGGGGGTAGGCAGAGACCCAGTCTGGACCACCTGCCTTCAGCCCCGGGGCGAGGGGGGGCGCTGTCTTCTCAGCGCCCAGACTCTCCAAATCCCAGACATTTTCCCCCTCCCTCCACTGCGCCTCTCTGGAGCCTCCTCCTCCCCAGCCACCAGCCTCTTCCTCAGCATCATCTCCCTGCCGCCTTCTGGAGGGGCCCAGACTCCCCAGGCCACCCATGCAACCTTAACAGTCACACCACCTCCTTTGAAAACACTGCCTGCCCTTCTCTTGGCCACTTGTCCTTTGGTTCTTAGCTTACACATCGCTCCCTCCATCAAAGAAGCCTGTTGAAATTCTCAGTCTGTCTTGGGCACCTCCTCTGACACCTCAGGGATAAGGAACTCCTTGTCCCAGCCCAGAGCCTGCCCTGTGAGGACAGGGTCATGTTCCCTGACATCCACTCAGAGCCTGCACAGGCCCCAGGGCCCACAGTCACCCTGGTCTGACTGCTCGGCCTCTCCAGATGTGTCATCCACCCTCTCCTTGTCTGTCATCCAGCCTCCTTCCCTTCCTGTGTCCCCTGCTCAGGCAGACCTCTCTCCCAGGCCTGCTTCTTCCACCCAGGGCTCCTTGGGGCTCACACGGGGGCTCTCTCTTCTCCCTGTTCTTCAGGGGCTTGTGGGCTGGGGTGGGGGACAGAGCGGGGCATACGATGGGGGGGCCCAGGGGAGGCGATATTAGAGCTGAGCCGGCAGCGAGCGGAGACCTGTGAGGTGCCCTCTGCAGGGACATCGAGGAGGCAGGGCCCGCAGGCCTGGGCAGACTCAAGCCTCGGCGGCAAAGGTAGCGTTTTGGCTTTTTACCCCTGGAAATTGGGAGCCCCTGAAGGAGCTCAGTGAATTTAAAAAATTACATCAAGTTTTTCTCTTAGACAAGCAATATATTTTGTGCTTTTTTTTTTTTCTTCACCCGAGGACATTCTTCCACTTTTTGTTCAGATAGAGTGGGAGGGAGAGAGAGGAAGAGAAAGAGAGAAACATCGACATGAAAGGGACACATCGAGTGGCTGCCTCCCACATGACCCAACCAGGGTTGCGGACAAACCGCAACCGAGGTTCGTGCCCTTAGTGGGAACTGAACCCGGGGCTCTCTGGACCGCAGGTCAACGCTCTAACTGCTGAGCCAAACCCGCCAGGGCTATTTTGTGCTTTTTTAAAGTCAGTGGAAGCCCGGCCACTGTGGCTCAGTGGTTGAGCGTCGACCCATGCACCAAGAGGTTGCTGGTTCGATTCCTAGTCAGGACACATGCCCAGGTTGTGGGCCCATCCTCACTGGAGGGCATGCAGGAGGTGGCCAACTCATGTCCTCTCTCATCGATGTTTCTATCTCTCTCCCCTTCTCCCTTCCTCTCTCTCTAAAACCAATAAAGAAAAAAAAAAAAAAGTCACCCTGGCCGGTTTGGCTCAGCAGTTAGAGCATCGACCCTTGAACCAGAGAGACCCGGGTTCGGTTCCCGCTAAGGGCAAGTACCTTGGTTGCAGTTTGTCCCCGGCCCTGGTTGGGGTCACGTGGGTGGCAACCAGTCAATGTGTCTTTTTCATATTGATGTTTCTCTCTCTCTTCCTCCTTCCTGCTCTATCTGAAGATAAATTAAAAAATGTCCTCAGGTGAGGATAAAAAATAAATTAATTAAAAATAAAAGTCAATGGACAAAAGTCAAAAGTCAAAAGCTGGCAGCCTGGATGGGAGGATCTGGCCATCGGTGTCTTCAGATCCCATGGCGTCTGAACTTCTGGGAAAGCCCACTCTGTCTATGGAGGAAGGTGCTGACACAGGGCTCGGGGAGAGGCCACGGGGGTGGCCCAGGGCGCAGGCAGGGCTGAGTGGCATCTGTGGGCCTGGGACACTGGGAGAAGGCTGGGTGGGGATCTGAGATACTGGCCTGGCGTGGGTCAGCATGGGGACTCTCAGGAGAATGCCCTCGGGGGAGAGAAGGGGCCCAGCAATGAGCCCGGGGGAGCTGGGAAGTCAGGCCAAGGAAGAGAGGCTGTGAGGGATGAGGCTGCTGGGGAAGGAGCTCCCAGAGGCCCAGGGATAGAGTCCAGGGTGGGGGGCCCACCACGGGGAAGGCTGCAGGGAGGCCAGGGCCGTCATGGCAGGAGGCTGTGAAGCTGGAGTGGGGCTGGCTAGCACCCCCTAGAGGAGAGATAAGGAGTGTGGAGGTGGCATCTCTAGGACCAGAACTCGGACAGGGTGCTGAGGCTGAAGTCCAAGGAATGACCACCATCTGGCCCTGTGTCTCCTATCAGCTGGTCCTCGGGGAAGTCCTGTCCCTCACGGCTTCCCCAGATTTAAGTGGGGTTGGGTCAGCAGGGACACTGGAGAGAGCCCCAGGATGGGGGACTGGCAGCTTCCTCTCCTCCCTCCACCTGCTCTCCCAGGTTCCTGTGCGGCCAGGTGTGTGCAGGCAGCCAGGTGCCCGTCCTGTCCCCACTTCCTGTAGGTACTTTCATTGGCCTCACTGTGGCCTCCTCTGGGTCTGAGGGGTTGGAAGGAGTGTCCAGGATGTGGGTGCTGGGGCAGGGCGGCGGGCCCCACCTTCAGTCTGGTGGACATCTGGTATCCTCGGGGTTTCTCTGTCTCTCCGCCTGGCCAGATGATCTTCCGGTCGTTGGGGATGACCTGGGGGTGGGAGTATGAGATGGAGGGTGGCCACGCAGGGGTCTTGGCCCCAGGACCCTAAGGCCCCAGCCCCCACCCCCTCATGACCCCCACCTACGTGGGTGCCATTGTAGATGCCCACTTGCACCAGCTTGCGGTTCTGCAGGTTCATGATGCTGTAGTTGGCGAACTTACGGTCGCCGTCCTCATTGAACTCCACTCGGCCAGTCACCCCTTCCGCGTACTTGGAAGACATCAGCACTCTGGGGAGGGCAGTGTGGGTTCACATTCTCAGGGCCGCCCCTTCCCTGGCCTCCCAGGCAGCCTGAGCCCCGCCTTCTGCCCCAGTCCCAGTCAGACCTGCGCTGTGAATCTGGCGGTGGCCTGCGCCAGACCGGGGTGGGGGGGGCACAACTACGTGCAGAGCAGCTCCAGAGCCATGTGGAGGGCGCTCTGTGGGCTGGGCGCTCTATCCTCAGAGCAGCTTCCCTCGCGTTACAGATGCCCAGAAAGAACAGTGCCCGTTTGCCAGTGAGTGGGCAAGACAGGGTTGAGGTCCTGCCTCTCTGCATGTGCACAGTGAGTGTATGCGTGCGGCATACCCATCGGGACACATCTGTGTGCATCCGTGATCCTGGTGTGGTGTGCACCCCCATGCACGTGCTTATGGCACACGTGTGTGTGTGTCTCGTGCCTCTCTGAGTCTGTGTGCACACGTGTGCACGGGTGTGTCCATATCTATGTGCTCCTGTTGTGGGCACGGAGGATTGTGGCTCTGCACATGCAATTCAGTGTTTGCTACTCAGTTGAGGGGGTACTAATGATGGGCTGGGCCTGCCCACCCTGGTGCACAGTGTGGAGGAATGCAAGTTAACTGCGCCCCACTGTGGCTGTCCACTCGAGTCTGTGGCCAACCCTGGCTCTCTACAGGCTTGGGTGCCACCCCTGGCTTCCTTGTCTGAACTCCTGGGTCTCTGGAAGCGCCCAGCCCCCACCTGCAGCAGGAGCCTCCTCCGAAGGGCTGTCGGCCACCCTGGGGAGTGGGGCGGGGTTTCAGGCTTGGTTGCAGTGTTAGAAGCTGGGGGAAGGAGCCGGGGAGGAAGCCACATTCCAGGCGTTGGTGTGTGTTGGAAATGGGGCAGATGATTATAACAGTGGAGCAGGTGGTGGAGGGGCGGAGCCGGCAGAGGCGGGTACCGGGGTAGGTGACTGCATGGTAGTCTGTGGGCAGCCGGCTGAGCTAAACCAGCTGAACAGCCCTGCTTCCACCTCCTAAGAGCCCCGCCCACCCCAGAGCGGCCCGCCCACCTGCTAAGAGCCCCGCCCACCCCCAGAGCGGCCCGCCCACCTGCTAAGAGCCCCGCCCACCCCGGAGCGGCCCCGCCCACCCCAGAGCGGCCCGCCCACCTGCTAAGAGCCCCGCCCACCCGGAGCGGCCCGCCCACCTCCTAAGAGCCCCGCCCACCCCGGAGCGGCCCGCCCACCTCTTGAAGAGCGGCCCAGTCTTCCAGATGTTGGTGTTGCCCACGCAGCCCCGTGGCGGGTCGGTGATGTTTTCCTTCTCCAGGAGCTCGTGCACGGCCTGGGCCACCACGCCCACCGCGTCGCTGATGTGGGCCGACTCGTTCTTGCCATTGATGAGCTGGAGCCCGATGATGCCTGCGGCGAGCGTCCGCTTAGCGCCCGTCGGGGACCCCGCCCGCCGGGACCCGGAGAGGCCCAGCACTCACCGTCCGGGGCGTAGCGCAGGGCGTTCCCCGAGATCTCGCGCTCCCCCACCAGCCACACGTACCCCGAACCCGTCATGTTCAGCATCGCGGCTGCGCGGTACACGGTGGCAGCGTCGTCCTCGCTGTGGGGCAGAGGGGGGTGACGGGCCAGGACTCCAGCCCCCCCCCGCCCCCCAAGGCCGGCAGGCTGCTGTCCCTGTCCTCCTCCAGTCCCCGCCTCTCCCCCTCCTCTGGAGAGGGCCTGGAAACACCGCAGGGTGCCGGGGCCAGCCCCTGTCCCCAGCCCGCATCTGGGCCCGGGAACCCCACAGAGGTGCGGTGGGGTGGGACCCAGAACCCAAGGGCTTCCCAGGCTTCTCTTGCTGGCCCCTGTATTTGCCATGCAGGGTCAGGGCGGCCTGGGATGGTGATGGATCATTTCTGATGGATCACTGAGTCACCAGGTAGCAGGCCCTAAGTGCTCCATAGGGCCGGTCTCATTTAATTCTCACAAGACCCCTAGGAGGCAGGCATGAGTACTACCCCTGTGTCAGGAGGGGACACTGAGGGACCCAGGGCACGCGAGTGGTGGTAAGTGGCAGGGTCGGGTCTGTGCCTGAGAGTTCGCCCCAGCGCCCCACTCCTGAACAAGCCACACAGCCTCTGGTTCTCCACGTCCACATATGGATGAGGGGCTGGGGGCTCTCCAGGCTGGGCAGATGCGGGTGGGCCCCAGCACCTGGGAGCTGCTGGGAGCATCGCAGCAGAAGCCGCAGCAGAGACAGGAGGGCTGCTGCTCACTGCCATCCAGGCCGGGACCACTGGTGGGACCGAGCACAGGACTCGCCTGGCAGACACGTGCTCCTGAGATCTCGGAGCGGACCCAGCCCCTTAGGGCTTGGGTCTCCCTGGTCAGGACAAGGACCCTGGGCCTGGTGGGGCTGTGAGGCCACTGGGAATCCTCCCCGCTCCCGTCTTCCCCAGACGGACCTGGCCCATGACAGGCACTTTGCTGCTCCAGTGCATGGGCAGGGATTGGACAGATTGGCAGAGGGCTGAGCTACTGTCACAATGGCCCTAGGCTGCCTAAGGGGTCTGCCCTGAATTTTCTCAAGATATAAAAGCAACACCGAGTAGGGCTCCAGGCAGTGCCACACTGTTGGCTTAAATCTGAGCATCGAGCCACAATCGCCACCAAGCCAACACCGTGCATGTTGGGGTGCAGTGTGCCCACTGTCAACGGTGCCCACAAAGCCTGGCAGGGCTGTGCCGTCTGTCAGGTGGATGACGCACGCCTCGGCTTGTGTTGTGTAAATTGATACATCGGTAAAAGGGCTGCAGACAGAAGCCCGGCCGAGGCAGCAAACTGTTTTATGGAAATAGCTAACTACAGTAAAAACAATTTCAGGAAGATAAAAAAGAAATGTTTGGAAATGAGTTCTCTGCACTTGGTAGAAAATTGGTCAGAAATTAAGATTGGCTTGATGGGGTCTCTCTGCAAAATGCATGAAGCAGGAGCAAAAATTTGTCAGGATGGAGTGCCAGAGTCAAGAAGACTGGCACTGGCCGCTGCCCAGGGGACAGTCAAGGACAGCCTGACACCCCGGGCTTCTGGATTTGGGCACGCTGGGGCTGGTCTGCCCTCTGCTGTGGGACTCTGGCCTCTCTGCTGCAAGGTGTCCATTGTGAAGGGAATGGTCCCTGCCGTCCCTGCCAGCCCAAAGGCCTTGCATGGGCGGATTCAAGAGGGGTGTTGGTGGATGTATGGTTGCTGTGAGTGCTGTGCTTTGGTGGACAGTGTACTTACCTGTAGGGTGTATGCATGCATGTAGCATGTGGTATGGTGTATATATGATTATGTACACATGCATTAATATATATGTGCACTGTGTATGTTGGTAGGGAGTACATGTATGCATGGTGTGCATGTACTTGAATATAGATATGTATACGTGTATGTATTTGTGTGTGATACACCTGCGTGTGCATGCATGCAATGTCTTGTGTGCACATGTGTATGGTGTCTATATGGTGCCTGTGTGAGCATGTGCATGCGTTATGTATGATGTATATATGGCACGTACACATGTCTATGGGTGTGTATGTGATGTGTGCACATGTATGCTTTATGTGTACGGTGTTTGTTCATGTGTATGTGTAGTTTGTGTGTGCTTGGTGTGTGTTGGGTATGGTGTATACATGATGTCTGTGCATGTGCAAACATGTGGTGTGTGCATGTGTGAGAATGGTGTGAATATGCTATGTGCCTGTGCACGTGTACCCATGTTTGTTTAGGTCTGTGGATGCATGTGTGTATGCTGTCTACACAGGTAGTGTGCATATAATGTGTGTGCGCATGTGGTGTATATGGTGTGTGCTTGTGTAGGTGTGGTGTGCACACAGTTCCTGTCTGCTGTGGCCATGTCCCCTTCTCTGGACTGACCTTTCTGGAGCCACATCTGGCAAACTGGTCCCTGACCCTGGGGCTAGTGCCACATGGCAAGGCCCTCTCAAACTGTGTCCTGGGGCCTTCCCCATCTATGCCTGCAGCGTGTGGCGAAAGGTCTCAGTGACCAGAGGGAAACGGTAGAGTGCCTGCCCCTCTGCTGGGACCTGGGTGTGGTGGGTTCCACAGATTGGTTTTATTTATTTATTCATTCATTCATTTTTGTGCGTGCCCCTAGTGGGAACCCAACCCAGGACTCTCTGGTCGGTAGGCCAACGCTCCAACCACTGAGCCAAATTGGCCAGGGATACGCAGATGGGTTTTACATGTGGCTTTCTGGCTCGTGTCCTGGTGGCCACTCTAGTTCAATGTATGGATTGGGCAGGTCTAGTTTGGTGTGACCTTGTCCTTTGTAAATGAGCAACAATTGAACACCTATGTTTTAAGGTAACGGGTTCCTTGGTTTGCTCTGTCCTGGATGAAGGGGTCTTTTGATCTAGTCAGCTGTCCACTGCCCATCTGTGTGCCCATGGGTGCACCCACCACATCCTGCCAGCCCTCCATACCCTCCCAGTCTCCCTCAAGCCCAGTGATGAGCCAGGAGAAGTATAAACCAACAGGGAAATAAAAGGAGGGTGTCTGGGCGGGGCTTGCTCCTGGAGGGGCTTTTCCCGGGCGGGGCTTGCTCCGGGAGGGGCTCTGTTCTGGGAGGGGCTTTCTCTGGGTAGAGCTGGCTCTGGGTTGGGCTTGTTCTAGGTTGGGTTTTTCTCTGGGTGGGGCTTGCTCTGGGAGGGGTTGTGCACCCTCCAGACTTTGCCCAGGCAAGTCCTTAGACCCTCTCCGAAGCCTCCCCACAGTGCCTAGGGCTGGATGGGTCAGGGTGGGTAAGAGACTCTATAAAACAGTGGGGGGGGGGGGGAGTGGGACTTAGCTCAGCATTTTGCATCTCTGTGGGCGGGAGTGTGGCTGCTTTGGCCTTGCAACCCCAGAAGCCCTGGTTGGCCCTACACTGAGGTGTGCCCCGGGCAGAGGGGAGCACTAGCCCTGAGCCAGAGGTTCGATGACTGAATGTGCACACGGACACCTGCCCAGGACTCATCACATTGCTGGTCGTTCTGGCCTGCAGGACAGCAGCGTTTGGGGTGCGCTCCTCTAGGTGGAGTGGTCCCTGCTAGTTTTCTGCACTACTGGAGCCCAGCAGAGCTTCCAAGGCAGGGCAGCCTGTGGGCTGGGCCCACCGGCACCCTGGCTGTCCCATGGGGTGTTTCTCTTCCTCTTTCTATTCTGGGTGGCTTGACTTCCCCTTCTCAGGAGAACTAGCCATTTGCAAATAGGGAGATTTTGACTGCAGGCTGGGCCCTGAGGTCGAGGGCAGCCTGGCTTTCACATGTTCCTAATCGGGTCCCCTGTCCTGCTGCCTACTCCTGCTCCAGCCCTTCAGTCTCTGGGCTCTGGCCCTTCCCTGCCGTGGGCCCCCCACCTGGGCTCGCCTGGCCTCACTTGCACACCGCATGTCACTGCCCAGGGCCCTCTCCCTGAGCCTGGTCCCCACAGTGCACTGTCACCTCGCCGGTCACCAGGGTTGTGTTTGCCTTCCTGAGGGCAGGAGCTTGTCCACACCCCACCCAAAGCCCAGCTCACAAAACGGCAGTGAGTGACTGTGGAAAGGAGGAAGGACCCAGGGAGGGATGAACAGATAAAGGTCGTCCCACCTGCTGGGTGGACAGGTCGCCAGGCATACGTGACAGGGGATCTCTTTGGCAAGGGCATTTTGGAAGCTAAAGCTCAACTTCAGCCCACTGGTGCCCCCAGCCCTGGCTCAGCTGCAGCCCTGGGTGAACTGGGGGAGGGGCCCAGCCTGGCCTCACCTGGCAGAGAGGATGATGACCCGGGCCTCCAGCTCCCGCGCCTCCATCAGCAAGGCCGTCACATTCTTGGTCCCCGGATCAAACTGCAGCACCTTCTCAGCCTGTGGTATGAGCAGGAGCATTAGCAGGTGGCCGGGGCAGGGGACATAGCGCCTCAGGGGCGAGAGTTGGGCCGCAGCCACTAGGAAGCCCGAGGCAGCTCAGCTAGGGCTGCCACGGCTGCACCTGGCACCTGCCCTGTTCACCTGCCTTCCTGGCGCCTGGCCGCCGGCCGCTCCTGCCTGCAGCCTGCTCCTGTCCTGCGCTGCGCCCTGCTCTCGGCTCGGCTCTCCACCGGGCTCTGCTGCCTCTGCACTGAGCATGCAAGCTGACGAGGGCCGAGACGCAGAGCGTGCAGCGGACGGAAACTAGAAGAGCTCTGGATGCAACTGGGAGCAGAACGGGGCTGACTTTGCCAAAACCTCGGGAGATCCTCTCAGGCCAGATTCCACAGGCCCCTGCAGAGTGGCCCGGACCCCAGCAGGCAGGCGGGCGGCTGGACGGGCGGGCTCCCTCCTGGGTTCCACGAGGAAACCCGGGGGTCCCAGAGGTTCGCATGCACTTCCCGGAGAGCAGCTCCTCCTGCGCTGCCTGCTCTCAGACACAGGCCCGGCCGCGCTGCGACGGATGGGCCGTGGGGACCACGCGGCCACTCCTGCCCTCTCCTGCCGGTGGCAGCCTGCTCCTGACCTCACTCTCCTCACTGCTCGGGCCTGCGGCTCGGCTGGGCCGGAAAGCGGCCCTAGTGGCCGAGCGCCAGAGGCCAAGGCTCCCTAGTCGGTGGGTGGCGTGCACGTCCATGCATATATACCTTGGGTCCGCGCTTGTTGTCATAGGACAGTTGGTCGAGGTTTTCATAGTTCCTTTTTTTACTCTGATGAATAATGTGCACAGAGAAAATATGCAGACACAGAAGAAGATTATAAACGGTTGAAAATGACGGCGCTAAAGCAATCACACCACCTCCTCGGCACGTCTGCAGCTGGGCACGTACCTGGAGCTCGCAAACACCCAGGCCCGGGGCGGGGCTGGGGCCAGTGCGGTGCTGGGGACGAGGGGGCCCAGGGGCCACTGAGGCTCCTGGCCACGGAGCTGTGCTCTTGGAAATGGTCATGCTCGAGAGAAAGGGAGACCCTGTCCGCGTCCATGCCAAACGTATCCCTTAGGGGTCCCACCTGCCGCCCCCACCCCTGCCATGCACCTGCTGTGTGGCCCCACCCCACATCAGTCCTGAGTGGGGGGGTGAGCAGCCTTCCCCATGCCCTGCCCCTATGTCCCCCCTCCTCCCCGTGCCCCCCCTTTGACCTTTCTAAGAGGTCCGTGTGTTCTGTTCTCACTAACTGGTGTGCACACACCCATCACCCCCGGAAGGGAAGGAGTCTGTGCACACACTGTGCACAGGGCTGACAGGCACCTGCATGGGAGCCACAGGGCGGGGAGTGAGGGCCAGTGCTGGCTGAGCACTCGTGTGTGTGTGTGTGTGTGTGTGTGTGTGCTCACACGCTTGTGTGAGCTGGTGGGGTGAGCGCCCACAGACACGTGCTGGTGTGGGGTGCTGAGCAGGCCCGTGGGAGGCACATGTGTCTGAGTGTGGCGGGAGGTGTCGAGTGACTGCAGGTGTCTGAGGATGTGCACTTGGGTGTGCAGGGATGTGTCTGATGGGTGTGTGAGGGTGCGCTGGGCACTTGAGTGTGTGTGTCCCAGGATGGCTACACCAGGAGGTGACATGCCTGCCGTGTACTGGGGGTGCTGTCTCAGGAGGGGTGGGGCCCCCAGGCCCTGGTAGCCAGCCCTTCCTCCCAGCCTCAGCCGATCCCCACAATAGGAACCCCCAGGCCCCTCTGGGTCTTCTCTCTGTCCTCACCCCCCAACCAGTACCCTCTATGCCCTCCAGCGGTCTGTGGCGCCTCGGGGCCCTGGGGTTGGCGCTAAGTTTGTTGAAGCCACTCTGACTGCCCAGAGAGAACATGCTCCCACCACCCCCTTGGTCTGGCCTCCCGCCCTCTCTGCCCAGCTTGGCTCTCCCGGGGCCTCTGGTGAGCACCAGCTCCTGCTCAGACTGGCAGTGGGGTGGGCAAGGAAGGGGACGGGGTCACCGGGACCCCCAGAAGTCACCACTGCGTCTCTCGGCAGCCTCACAGAGTGGGGGCGGGGTTAGGACAGGGGGGTCAGTGTCCCAGCAGGAGCCCAGCCCTGTGTAGGAGGGGGAGGGGAGCTTGGGGAGACCCGAAGAGGGCGGAACCCAAGCTGGGGCTGGGGGTAGCTCGTGTCTATGGGTAGGTGTTGTGAGGATGATGGGCCTGTTCGAGGGGGAGGGCTGCGGGGGAGGGGGCTAGGGTCACAGCAGGGAGGGCACCGGGTGCTTTGGGAGGGGCATGGTGCATGGATGCCGTCCCGTCCCTCGGAGGGGAGCCCTAGGGTAGGCCGCGGGGGACGGGGCTGAGCACGAAGGGAGGATTGTGGGGGCGGGAGGGGCGCGAGGGGCGGGAGGGGCGGGAGGGGCGGTCTGGCCCGGGGGACCTGGAGGAGGGCGCGGGGCGGGGTGTTTGCGGAGCTCCAGGTGGTCCTGCCCTCGCCCCGCAGGGACTGACACGAAGGAGATTTCGACTAATGGCAAAAGCGAGTGAAATGAGCCGAGGACAGGCTGGGGCGGGCGCTCGCCAGACGTGGTGGTGCTGACCATGCACGATGAAGAGAGAAGTGTTCACACACGGGCCACAGACACAGCGCGGGCCGCCGTCCTGCCGCGCAGGGCCCCCGCCGGGCCTCACCTTGGACTCGCGCTCCTCCAGCAGCGTCTCCAGGCGCTTCTGCGCCGCGCGGCCCTCGTGGTCGTCGCTGACCAGCAGGATGATGTGGTTCCAGCTGTACACGCGCATCATCTCGAACCAGACGCTGGACTGGTGGGAGTAGGGCGGCACGGTGCGCAGGAAGCTCAGGTGGATGCTCTGTGGGGCGGGGCGGGGCGCGCTGAGGCCGGGACCATCGCCTCCCCTCCCGCCCCCCACATCAGCTCGTCTGAGGACTGGGGCCCGTGTTTGCCCAGCAGCACCCCGACAGAGCCGACAGGTGTGCGCCCCACCTCCCGGCAGCCGTCCCTGCTGGACAGCTTGGGCCCCAAAAGTTTTGGGGACATTCAGCTCGTCAAAGATCCCCACTGGGGCTTCCCACGGGCCTCCCAATGCCACGTGGCTCGGATCTATTACTAGGAAGGCCTCACTCTTGGGGTACAGGGTGCATCTCCTCGCCAAGTCTAGAGGTGTGCCTGCTGGCCCTGCCCTGCCGTCTGCACACGATGGCCAGGGAGGGACGAGGGAAGGGAGCCTGCTCGGCCCTCCTCAGCCAGGCTCCTCCGTCTGTCCGGGCAGCTCTAGTGCGTCCCATTAGTGTCTCTACAGACCCATGCTGATCTTGTGATCCTCTGAGACCTCCAGATTATTTGTGGCCTGCTCCCTCTCTGTGGCCTGGGGCAGTGCCCTGAGGCCTGTCCGTCATCCACCAGGCCACATGGCTGCAGGGGGTTGTTGCCGGGGTCTTGGAGTGGGTCTGAGCCAAGACTCAGTCCATGTGTTGGGCACAGATTGGCTGTGGATTGGGACCATGAGTGGAGTCAGGGTGGAGCTGGAGATTTGGCCATTAGATTTGCCCTCTTGCTGGACTAGACAGTTGGGCCACAGTCTGGATCTAGATTGGGGCATGTCATGGGTGGGGTCGTGTCCTGGGAGACCACCTCTCCCCCAGCCTCTCCTGTGCTCCTCTGGCTGCTCCATCCTTAGAGGGGTTTCCTCCTCTGCATCCGAGGAGGCTGGTGTCCAGAGCCAAGGGCACAGGAAGGAGTCCCCCACTTCTCCACAGTCAAGGGGACCTCTGCTGCTCCCCAGGGCTTGCCATCAGTGCTTGTCACCTCTCAGTGGGGCTCTGCCCGAGAGTGTGTGTGTGTGTGTGTGTGTGCGTGTGCGTGACTGTGCATGTTGGGGGCATGTGTGTGAGTGTGGGTGTGTACGAGTGTGTGTATGAACATGTCATGTGGTGGTAAAAGTGTGTGAATGTGTGTGTGAGTGTGGGTTTGTGCAGGTGTGAGACTATGGATTTGTTTGTATCTGTGAGTGTGGGTGTGGGTGCGTGCAGGTGTGAGCCTATGGATTTGTGTTTGTGAATGTGTGTGTGTATGCAGGTGTGAGCCTGTGGATTTGTTTGTGTCTGTGAGCATGTGTGTGTGGGTGTGTGCAGGTGTGAGATTATGGATTTGTTTGTATCTGTGAGTGTGGGTGTGGGTACGTGCAGGTGTGAGCCTATGGATTTGTGTTTGTGAATGTGTGTGTGTATATGCAGATGTGAGCCTGTGGATTTATGTCTGTGAGCGTGTGTGTGTGTGCAGGTGTGAGATTATGGATTAGTTTGTATCTGTGAGTGTGGGTGTGGGTGCGTGCAGGTGTGAGCCTATGGATTTGTGTTTGTGAATGTGTGTGTGTGTATATGCAGATGTGAGCCTATAGATTTGTTTGTGTCTGTGAGCATGTGTGTGTGGGTGTGTGCAGGTGTGAGATTATGGATTTGTTTGTATCTGTGAGTGTGGGTGTGGGTGCGTGCAGGTGTGAGCCTATGGATTTGTGTTTGTGAATGTGTGTGTGTGTATATATGCAGATGTGAGCCTGTGGATTTATGTCTGTGAGCTTGTGTGTGTGTGTGTGTGCAGGTGTGAGATTATGGATTTGTTTGTATCTGTGAGTGTGGGTGTGGGTGTGTGCAGGTGTGAGCCTATGGATTTGTGTTTGTGAATGTGTGTGTGTGTATATGCAGATGTGAGCCTATAGATTTGTTTGTGTCTGTGAGCATGTGTGTGTGGGTGTGTGCAGGTGTGAGATTATGGATTTGTTTGTATCTGTAAGTGTGGGTGTGGGTGCGTGCAGGTGTGAGCCTATGGATTTGTGTTTGTGAGTGTGTGTGTGTGTAGGCAGATGTGAGCCTGTGGATTTGTTTGTGTCTGTGAGCATGTGTGTGTGTGTGTGTGTGTGTGTGTGCAGGTGTGAGACTATGAATTTGTGCCTGTGAGTGTGGGTGTGTAAAGGTGTGAGAACATGGATTTGTTTGTGTCTGTGAGTGTGTGTGTGGGTGTGTGCAGGTGTGAGCCTATGGATTTGTACCTGTGCATGTGAGTGGGTGTGGGTGTGTGCAGGTGTGAGACTATGGATGTTTGTGCCTGTGTGTGGGTGTAGGTGTGAGACTGGATTTGTTTGTGTCTGTGAGTGTGTGTGTGTGTGTGTGTGTGTGCAGGTGTGAGATTGTGAGTTTGTGTTTGTGAGTGTGTGTGTGCAGGTGTGAGCCTATGGGTTTGTATCTGTGAATGTGAGTGTGTGTGGGTGTGTGTAGGTGTGAGACTAGATTTGTTCGTATCTGTGAGTGTACAGGTGTGAAACTATGGATTTGTTTGTGTCTGTGAGTGGGTGTGTACTGTGCATGTGCATGAGTGAGTTTGTGCTAATGAGACTTGCATTGTATGGGTGTGAGTGTGTCAGCGTGCACAAATGCGTGCTCGCATATCACCCTATGTTTCCGGAGCCCAGAGCCCCTGGTCTGAGCCCCTGTCCGTGTCCCCCGCTGCAGGCAGCTGCCGGTGGCCCTGGGCTGCAGGGCTGTGTGTCTCACTCGGAGCGGAGCGGCCGGGTGGGCCGAAGGCTGAGGCTTACCTTGTCTGAGTAGATGGACATGCGGGTGGTCAGCCCCAGGACGGGGATGCGGTAGAAGCCGGCTGTGTAGGAGACAGGGGTGGGGGTGAAGTGTTCATTGGGGGTGGGTGGGTGGCTGACTAGGATGGCGTAGACCTGTGGACAAGGGGACAGCGTCAGCTGGAGTCTGGCAGGCTGAGCCCCGTGTTGGAGCCACTGTCCAGCGGCAGCCAAGGCTGAGAACTCGGCGGGGGGAGGGGCCGGGGATGCCATTGGTGCGCGCACAGCCACAGGGGTGCACACCGACGAGGCAGGACTCCACAACCAGCCTGAGTATCAGCGAATCGAAGGGGTGAGTCCGAGGCAGAGCAAGGCTGAGGGTGGCAGCCCGAGTGGACGCACAGGGAGATGACAGAGCCTTGCTCATGGTCCCCCTCCCGGGCCTCCCACTCCCCTCCCACCGCTGGGCTGCCTCCAGGTGTGCGGCGAGACCCTGAAAGGAGGGCGGAGGCCTGTCCCCTGGCCATACAAGACGACCCCAGAGTGGCTGGGGGGAGGCTGATCCTGGGTGGAGCTGACCTTACCCAGACCACCCACTGTCCCTCATGCTGGCTCAGGGCTCACGCTCCAGGCAGCGGTAGGGAGATAGGCTGAGGGAGGAGCTACCTGAGGGCTCCATCCCTTTGTTGGCGGCTTCCAGGGACTGCTGAGCCCGCTCGGTTTGAACAAGCCCCAGTGCGGAGCATGGAGTAGGGAGGAGCAGCGGGGCTTTCCCTGTCCCCCAGGTGGCGGTGGGTGGGAAGGAGCAGACAGCTGGGCGGTTCCACACTGTCCTCACATTAGAAGGACCTGTGTGTCCCAGCTCTGGCTTCCCCTTTCTGAGCCACAAGGACCCCCTGCTTTAGCAAAAGGGGGGCAGTGGGCACTGGTCCCAAATGGCCAGGCAGCTGCCCCACCAGCCCCGCACCTGGCCCACGGGGTGTGCTGTGGGTCGGCTGCTGCATCACCTTGGCTCACGGGGCTGGCTGTTCTCTGGGGAGACAGTGCCCACAGGCAGCAAAATTCTGACTTGGAGGAGTGGTCCCCGGAAAGGACCCCACCTGGACCCCTGACTTCTCCTTCATGTCCCTCCCCATCCCATATGGAACATGTGAGGGAAGCCGCTGGCCGCAGGAGGGCCGCCCAGGCACGGGGTGGCTTGTGAGGTGGGGACGGGAGATTTCTGAGCAAAGCTCTGGCCTGGCCGGGAGGTGAGCTGTTTGGGCTGGCCTGCCCTCCCCCGGCCCTCACCTCCCGTCTGCGCCCAAAGGCGTCTGGTCAGCGTTCACATCGGTGTGTGCGCGTGACAGGCAGGTGCTTGTGAGCATGTGCTGGGAATGCGTGTGCACAGTGCGCCAACATGTCTGCATTTTATGTGCCTCTGGGTGGGTAACAGCCTGGCATGTGTGAGCACCCATTCGCGTGTGCACCTGGGCGTACCAAGCAGCGTGTGGCGCACAAGTGTGTGTATCTGTGGATGTGCATGGGGATGAGTGTGCAGTGCAGTTGGTTGTGTACTGCCGACGCGCACGGTGTGCCAGTGTGAGTCTGTCTCTGCAGACATGCATGTGTGTGGTGCGCATCTGGAGGAGAGCGAGGGTGAGCCGCGCGCCCCAGGGCCGCCCTCCTCTTACATAAAGGGCTGCAATGCGGCGATCCGCGGCTTCATTGGAATTCAGCAGCCGCGCACCCGCCTGGGGCGACAGCTCCCACAGGATCCCAAGTCGTGTCCTCCCCCGCAGCGCTGGCTGCCGCAGCTCCCATGCTGTGCCCTGCCGCCCCCCACAGGGCCCCCGGGCACCTCTGCCTGTGCCCCCCCAACACACACACAGTGATGAAACAAACTGCCAAATGCCTGGCACATGTCTGCACACACGGTCAGGGCCTCGAGCCCTGGAACCCTTCTGAGGACTGGCCATGGTGACAGGTGACTGGCTGCGAATGAAACCAACCCTTTCGGAGGAGAGCTGACTTGGGGTTCCTGTCTTAAGGCGAAGGGGAGGGACGGGAAAGGTGGAGGAAACTGGGGCAGCGGGAGGGATGGAGGGGGAGGGGGAGGTGGTGGGGGAGGGGAAGAGCTGCGCGGCCGGAGCCCTGGGGTGGGGGCGGCACCTGGCTGGAGATGAGGTCCTCGCACACCGACAGGGCCATCTGGATGGCGTTGGGCTTGTGCGTGACGGAGGTGGCGTTGAGCTGGATCTTCCAGGAGCCATGCCGCTTGTTGGCCTGGTTCACGGCCTCCCGGAACACCTGCTCGTGCTTCCGCGTGCTCAGCACGGCGCCGATGTTGACGATCTTGGGGTCGCAGGCGGCGCGGGCGAAGGAGCAGGAGAACAGCAGCGCGAGGGTCAGCAGGCGCATGGTGCTCATGGGCTCCGGGCAGCGCCCTGGCTCCGGGCAGCGCGAACGCGGGGCCCTCGGCGCATCCCCAGCGGGGCGCCCCGGCGGCCGTCCTGCGCGCGCTCGGTCTCGCGGGCCGGGGGCTCCACGTCCCCGGGAGCCTTAGGCTCGGGACGTCTTCTGGAAGGAAGGGGCACCCGAGCCCTCGGCAGGAGAGGACAGTCCCGGGCGTGCGCGGGTTTCCGGCCCGAGCGGGTGGTGCTGTCCGCGGTGCTGAAGCGGGTCCTAGCGTGGCTCCGGCCGCCTCGCGCCAAGAGGACACGGCGGGGGCGCCTCCTTCGCGGGCTTCGATGGTCCGAGTCCTGACGCGGCGGCAGCTGCGAGCCTGGAGCAGGACCCGCGTCTTCTACCCCTCCCGCCGCCCCCGCTTCTTAACACGGAACCGAGGGGGGCGCCTCCCGCGCCTGCGTTCGTGTGAGCATTTGCCAGAGCGCCGCGCGGGGGGAGCGCGTGTGCGTGTGCGTGTGCGCGCGCGTCTGTGGAGGGGTCGCTGGCACAGTGACCCGGGCTGTCTGGGACCAGCGGGGAGCTGAGCGTAGGTCACTGACCGTGTCATCGCCTGCACCCTTGTGACTTTTAACATGACCGAATACTGCGTGTCAGTTTTCGCGTGTGTGTGTGTGTGCGCGCGCGCGCGTGCACGAGTCCTCATCCATAGTCAGTGGTATTTCGGAACCCGATTCTGTGGGCTGGAAACCAGAGGGTGTGGAGGTGGAGAGGCCCCAAGCCATGCCCCTCTGGGGGAGGGACAGTGTGGCTCCCCTCTCCAAAGGGCTCAGAAATGAGGAAGGGACAGATCTGCCTGCCGTGACTTGGACTGCCCCTCCAAGGTGGAAAAGAATGGAAGAGATGACAGTGGCTGCCCCCTTGTTGAGCGGCTCTTCCAGCAGAGTCTGGGGGTCTGGACCCAAGCCAGCTATGGAGAGGCCAAGGCCGGAAGGGGTGTGTCTGCAGCAGATGGGACTAAGGTTAGACACCAGAAAGCACTTGCCCCGGCAATGCCGGGATGGACGTCCGTGTCCTCTGCGTCCACTCCCCTCCCCAAAGCACCTTTCCCGATTCATTCTCAGCTCCACTGGTCCTTGTCCTGTCTCCCTCCATAGCCTCCTTTTCCCCTCTGGTCACGATCCAAATTCTTTGTCCCCTCCACTCCTGGAGTGTGCTTCCCCCTCCTTAACAAAAAGGATAGCTGAAGCTCCGCCCCTGCCAGTGACATCACCGTTTCCAATAGCAACGGAGGATTCTGCAGACCCAACATCTAAAGCCCCCGATGGGACAAAGCAGGGTGGTCCCCACACCTAAGGGATGTTCTGAGCAGCGGAGAGGATAGGAGCCATGCTCCTCCCCCCGGAGTCCCGCTGTTGGCCCTCCCCGCCCCCACAGTTCTCACCACTAGGCTGACCCCCCAGAGCCAAACGCAGACACTGCGGGGCGCCCTGGCTCTGAGAGGCAGGGGCTGCAGCGCCCCTTCTCTTTCAGTGAAGGGAACCAGTGCCTGGGGGCTGGGGGCGAATGGGCCCCCCACCTGTCTCTCTTCCAGGACCAAGCTCACAGTGGGAAGAACACCAGCCCTGGGGATGCTCACTGTTCCCGGGGACTCAGTAGAGCACATGGGGTGCACTCCAGGGCTCAGAGCTGACTTGGTCTTTAAAGGGTCAGTGGTCTCTCTCTTAACTTCTGTGGCCTCTGGCAGATCAGAGCCTGGAGGTGTGGGGGCCCGGGGTGGGCAGACACCCACTCACCCAGCAGTGCAGACAGAGCGAGGGGTTCGGTGGGTCTGCAGCCGGAGGGCCTATCTCCTCCCACCCCCCCACTCCTCAGTGGGCTGCTGGAGCTGCTTCTACCAGCCCTGGAGAGGCAACTTCTGAATATTCAGACATCTGTGAGCTGGTTGTTACACAGTGGGAGCTTGAAATCAGCATGGGGGGGTTTGTGCCGGGAAACTGGCGGGCCCTGCAGAGCAGGGCTCCTCCTTTCAGAATGCCAGACTGTCATCACCCCACTGCTGCGGGTGCTTCAGCTTTGCCCGGGCCCCGGGTGAGGTCCCCAACATCCAGCACTGCCCCCCACATCTCCACTGCCTTGCACAAGCGTGTCTCTCCTGGGCTCCACTCTCCTTCGCCTGTGGGCTTCTTCCACACCCCATCACGGGCAGGGGTGCAGCCCTAGACGACTTTTGACCGCCTTTGCCTTTGTAACAGATGAACTGGCAGAGACCTGGACCCCTCTTAATCCTGGTGAGTCAGATTCTGTGGGGAGCGCCCAAGGGTCCTGGGGTGCTGCCTCTGGCCCCAGGAGGGAAGGGAGTTCCTGTTCTGCCTCAGTGCTGGCTCATTCTACCCAACAGCATGTGGAGGGAGCTGCCCCTGCCCCTCCCCACTCCAACCACGGGGCTCTCGTAAGAGCTGTCCGTCCTCCACGCAGCCCCTCCTTAGCCTCAGTACATTGGCTGAGGGATCATCACATGACCCAAGCAGGCCACTCAGGGTTCTTCCCCAGGATTTTAGCCAGATCAGAACCTGGGACAGCAGCCATGTCTGCATCCTCTCTGGAGGTGAATCCCAGAGGACGGGGGCTAGGAGCCCCCGGAGACACATTTCTGCCAAGAGGAAGCCAGTCTGAGAGGAGGAGCTGCCGGGTAGGGAGGAGCAGGTGCACAGGAACCGTGTCCAGACATCAGCCCCACCCGGGCCAAGTGGGCCGAGCACGAACCTTCCTCCCGTGCCCACCTCCAAGTCAGCATGGGAGGAATGGGCTGGCTGCCAGCCGGCCTGAGTCAGGGTCTCTGCTCCTTGGTCGGGGGCGGCCCAAGGGCCCCCGCAGGTTCCATGATGCTGTCCTGCTGGCACAGCCCCGCCCATACGGCTCCACCGCCTGCCGCTGCCAGGCCCTCCTGTCTCTGACTTCCCAACCCCCCTTTCCTGGAGGGCCACCTGCCCAGCGTCACAGAGCCCTCGCCGGCCAGGTGCCCGCACCGCCCGAGCGCTGGGTGTGCAGTGGAGAAAAAGCACCTGCAACAAGTAAGGGCCTTGGACGGTTTCGGGCGGCGCCGTGCTCGGAAGAAAGAGCTCGCGGAACAGGGCGGGGCGCCGGGGCCTGTGTTTCTTTGACACACATCCCTTCGAATGGGGAGCCCAGGCCTTGCCTTTGGGTGTGGCCTGAACTTGGTGACTCTTCTGATGAATGGGACGTGGAGAAGTGGCAGAGGGGACGTCCGAGGTGAGGTCTAGAAGGAACAGCTGCCCTGGCACTGTTCCTCTCGGGCCACCTGCTCTGGTCACCGATGCCACGCTGTGAGGGCTTTCACCAGCCCTGGGAGAGGGACTGGCCTCCTCCCGTGGCCAGCACCGCCTGCCAGTTGTGGGAGCGAGTCACCTTGGAAACCAGAGGCTGCCCGGCCTCGGCTGAGCCTGGCTGATGTCTTCATTGTCACCTCAGACGAGACCCTGATCCTGGACCACCCTGTCAAGCTGCCCCAGAATTCCGGACACAGACATGGTGAAAGAGAATAAATGCTATTGTCCCAGATGCTGAGTTCGGGGATAACTTGGGGGCAGTCGATGACTCACGAATCAATACAGGGCACTGTTCTAGAGATGCCTCCCCTGAAAGCCGTTCGGGAAGACATCTGAGTGGAATGAGAGCGAGCCATGCAAATATCTGAGGAAGGCGTGAATGTCATGTGCAAAGGCCCTGGGGTAGGGGTGTTCAGCCTGGAGCCGAGTGAGGGGAGGACAGTGAGGGAGGAGGCCAGAGAGGTCATGGCCAGATCCCGGGACTGGGGGGGGGGGGCCACAAGGCCTTCAGCTTTATTTGGGAGCAGTGGGGGCCCTGGAGAGATTAGGCCAGATGAGTGACGATCTGGCTGCTACGTGGGTGACCAAGGGCGGGAGGAGGGTGACCAGTGACCAGGAAGCTACAGGGACAATCCCTGTGCCAAGCAAGAGATGTAGAGGTGACAAGACACGGGACAAGGAGGGTGAGGAGTGAAGGATGACTCCAGGGTTTCTGTCCTGAGCACCGGAGAAAGGTGGTCCTACTGAGAAGAGGAACATGGGGTTCAGTGGGTTTTCTGAAGGAGGCGTCAAGACTTTGATTTTTTTTTATAAAGCCCCCACAAAGCGCTACTATTGGTCCCACAAACTCAGACATAGTTTTCATTCCATTAAACATATTTTGTATTTCTCCCTGTGATTATTTCAAAGTAAGTTGTTTAAGTTCCAAATATTTGGATAACTTACAGATATATTTCTGCTATTGATTGAGTGATTGGTTTTTTAATCCTCAAGCATATTTTACATTAGATAGAGTGGGAGGAGTAGAGAGAGAAACATCAATGAGAGACCCATCGACTGGCTGCCTCCCGCACGACCCGAAAGGGCTGGGGACGAACCACCACCGAGGCACATACCCTTGACCAGAATCGAACCCACGACTCTGGTCTGCGGGCCGGCGCTCCAACACTGAGCCAAACAGGGCAGGGCTCTGCTATTGATATAAAAAATTTTTTTTTGGTTAATCTCCACTCAAGAATATTTTTGCCGCTGAATTTTTAGAGAGTGGGAGGGAGGGAGGGAGAGGAAGAACCGCTGATGTGAGAGACACACTGATTTGGTTGTCTCCTGCGCCCACCCTGACCGGGCTGCCAATCGAATCTGCAACCCAAGTGCGTGCCCTTGACCAGGAATCGAACCCTTGACCCTTCACTGCACAGACAAACGCTCTAACACTTGAGCCACACCGGCCAGGGCTCTGCTATTGATTTTTACTTTAATTTCTATAGGGGTCAGAATACGTGTGTTGTGCCCTGGCCAGTTTGGCTCAGCGGTTAGAGCGTCGGCCTGCGGTCGGGAGAGACCTGGGTTCGGTTCCCGCTAAGGGCACGTACTTCGGTTGCAGTTTGTCCCCGGCCCTGGTTGGTCGTGCGGGTGGCAGCCACTCGATGTGTCCCTTCACGTCGATGTTTCCCTCTCTCTCTCTGTTCCTCTCTCTCCCTCCCACTCTATCTGTACAAAAAATGGAAAAATATCCTCGGGTGAGGATAAAAAAAAAAAAAGAATACGTGTGTTGTATGATTTTAAATACTTTGAGCCCTGGCTGACCAGAGCTTTGTCCCCATACACCTAGCCAGGGCACACACAAGAGTCAACCCATGAATGCATAAATAAGTGGAACAACAAATCCATGTTTCTCTCTCTCTCAAATCAGTAAAAATACTATCAACTAAAAAATACATTGAGACTTGTTTTATGGTCTATAATATGGTTTTTCTTGGGGAATGTTCTGTGTGCCCCAGAGAAAGTGGAGTATTCTTCTGTTATTGGGCAGTGTTCTAATAAATGTAACGTCTCATTGCTGTAATTAACATTTCCCTGATGACTAATTATGTTGATCCTCCTCTCATGTTCATGATCCTTATGTGTAGCTGTTTTTTAAAAAGTTTTTTTCTTTATTGATTTTAGAGAGAGAGGAAGGGAGAGAGAGAGAGAGAAACATCGATGAGAGAACATTGACTGACCGCCTCCTGCACGCCCCCCACTGGGCATCAGGCCCACAACCTGGGCATGTGTCCTGATCTGGAATCAAACCGGTGACCTCTTGGTGCAGGGGTCGATGCTCAACCAGTGAGCCACACTGGCCAGGCCTTATGTGTATATTTTTGCTGTTGTTAATTCTCACCGGAGGATATTTTTTCATTGGTTTTCATTTATTTTTAATATGTTTTTGATTTTTAAAGAGAGGGAGAGAGATAGAAACATCAGTTGGCTGCCTCCTGCACACCCCAGTGGGGATTGAGCCCTGACCGGGCATTGAACCAGCGACCTCTGACTGCGGAGCCAAACCGGCCAGGGCATTCTGTGAATTTTCTTGAAAGACATGTCTATTCAAACCTGTTGCCCATTTTAATTGGGTTAATTATCTTCTTAAGATTGAGTTATAACGGTTATGCCCTGGCCGGTTTGGCTCAGCAGTTAGAGCGTCCGCCTGCGGTCCGGAGAGACCTGAGTTCGGTTCCGCTAAGGGCATGTACCTCGGTTGCAGTTTGTCCCCGGCCCTGGTTGGTCGTGCGGGTGGCAGCCACTCGATGTGTCCCTTCACATCGATGTTTCCCTCTCTCTCTCTCTTCCTCTCTCTCCCTCCCACTCTATCTGTACAAAAAATGGAAAAATGTCCTCGGGTGAGGATAAAAAAAAAAAAAAAAAGATTGAGTTATAACGGTTCTTTATACAGTCTGGATAAAAGTCTTTTATCAGAAACCTGTTTTGAAATATTTTCTCCAAGTCTGACTAGACTTTTCATTTTCTTAACATTGTCTTCAAAGGGCAGGAGCGTCGCCCTGGCCGGTGTGGCTCAGTGGTTGAGCGTCGACCGAAGGGTCACGGGTTCGATTCCTGGTCAAGGGCACATACTTGGGTTGCAGGTCCAATCCCCGGCCCTGGTCAGGGTCGTGTGGGAGGCAACCGTTCGATATGCCTCTTTCACATCGATGCACATCGATGTTTCTCTCCCTCCCTCCCTCTCTAAAACTTAATGGGAAAAAATAACCTCAGGGGAGGATTAACCAAAAATAAGTAAGTGCAGGAGTTTCACCCTGGATGGGTGGCTCAGTTGCTTGGAGTGTCATCCGCATACCAAAGGGTGTGGGTTCCATCCCCGGTCAGGGCGCATACCTAGGTTGCAGGTTGGATCCCGGGTCAGGGCCCGTCTGAGAAGCAATCGATTGATGTTTCTCTCTCACATCAATGTCTCTCTCTCTCTCCCTTCCTCTTTCTTTCAAATCAATCAGAACATATCCTTGGGGAGGGTTAAAATAAACAAACAAATAAACCCACTCGCTGGAGATGTCAGGGAAAGTCCCACCATCCTTGGTCTCAGCTAGTTCTTGTTAAACCAATGTAAACACTGCGGAGTAAATAATGATGTGATGAGGATTAAAACATGGGTTGTTGCCCTGGCTGGTTCGGCTCAGTGGTTAGAATGTCAGCCTGCCGACCAAAGAGTCGTGGGTTCGATTTCGGTCAAGGGCACGTACCTCGGTTGCAGTTCATCCCCGGCTCTGGTCGGGGTCGTGCGGAGGCAGCCAGTTGGTGTGTCTCTCACATTGATCTTTCTCCCTCCTCCCCCTCTCCTGCTCTATCTGAAGATTAATGGAAAGATATCCCTGGGTAAGGATTGAAAAAAAAGTGGGGTGGAGCCTGGCCAGTGTGGCACAGTGGTTAGAGCACTGGCCCCCACACGGAAGGGTTGTGGGTTCACTTGCAGGTCGAGGGCATGTACCTTGATTGCAAGTTTGATTCCCTGTCCCAGTTGGGGCGCGTGTGAGAGGCAACCAATCTCTGTCTCACATCGATCTCTCCCCCCACCACCTCCCTCCTTACCTTCTACTCTCTCTAAAAATCAATGGAATAAATACCCTCAGGTGAGGATTAACAACAAGAAAGTAGGGTGGAATGGAGAGGAAGCTACCCAACTCCCCAAAACAGACCCAGCTGGATTCTGGGACGTTTCATTGCCTGATCGCATACCTAGGTTCTTGGCTTCAAGACCTATTACAAACATTCTCCATCGTTTTATTGCTGACAACTACTGTGTCATAATTAGCCAAAGATCCTGTCCCTTCTTTTTCTTTCTTTTAAATCCTCACCTGAGGATATTCTTTTCTATTTATCCTCAGATATAATGGGGGTGGGGGGAGAGACACATCGACTGGTTGCCTCCTGCACAATCCTGACCAAGGCCAAGGACTGAACCGCAACCGAGGTACATCTTGACTAGAATCGAACCCGCGACGCTTTGGTCTGCAGGCTGACGCTCTAACCGCTGAGCCAAACTGGCCAGGGCCATCCTGCTGATTCTTGAAACTCTCTGCATAGCCGCTGTCACGTGAGAAGGTGGCGGGCTGGTCCGACGACAGCAGACACGTAGGCAGCTCTGGTGCACACACTGTTTAATCCCCGCCCCAGCAGAGGGAGCCCCTGAGCACAAGTGCTGTCCTGGGCCTCGCTGTCTGTCCTTGGCCAAGCAGCAATTTGGAGAAGCAGCTCCGGTGCCCCCTCAACACGCTTGTTGGGCACCTGCGGTTCCCTGGATGAGCTCGATGGTGCGACCCCGGTGCGTCCCCGGTGGTCTCGGGCCGCGCAGCGCCCACAGGTGGCTTCTGAGCAGGTGCAGGTCCCGCGGGGACTGAGCCCCAGCGGCGCGTTGCAGCGTGTTTCTCCGCGGCTCACGTCCCGGGACAGAGCGGACTCCACGCCCGTGTCCACCCTCATCTTCCCTGTCCAAGTGCATCCCGTCACCGGCACTGCCGGCCCAGCCGAAGGAACTGCCCCCGTTCAGAAGCGAGAGACCTGCACACGGGACCTGCCGAGTGTCTCCCTGTCCTCACGGAGGCGGCCCCGGGGGAAGAGATTTCTAGCTGTGTTCTTGTCAGTAAAGACTGTTCCTCTCCGCCCTCCCTTAGAGATGGAAGCAGCTGTCGAGGTTACAGAGGAACGTGATTCTCTTCATCCTGGCCTTTCTGATGCTCTGTGGGCTCCTGCTCTACATCAGCGTGGCCGACCCGTGGAAAGGTACCAGCTCCCCCAGCGCCCAGGCCCCGGGGTGGACTAGCAGGAGCCATGGGGCAGTCCCCCTGAACAGGTCCAGGAGCGGGAGAGGGCAAGGAATGGGCCAGGAAAGCAGGTGGAAAGGGGCGTGGAGTGCCCCGCACCCCGGGAACACGGGCGTGGACGTGTTTCCTGCCAGCCTGCCAGTGTGCCGTGGGGTCGGCGGCCCGTGCCCGGCTCTGAGGCTGAAGCTCGCGCTAAGCACATGGCGTGAATTCCTAACTCCCACGCCCCTGTGTTCGGAGAGGACGGGCTGAGAGCTGGCGAGGGCGCGGAGAGGCTCTGAACTCCTCTGAGCTGGCTGATAGGAGGAGGAGAGCTGACGAGCCGCTGCGGGTGACTGGGGGACCTCCTGGAGTGGACGTTACGGCGAAGCGTTTGGGGTGGTGGATGGGAACGAGCACAAAGACGACCTTGGAGAAGGCTGGGTTCCCTGGCCACTGTTGAGTGCAGTTCGGTGACGCCCTTGAGGACTGAGGGCGTCCTTTGTAAGAGCAGCGAGCGCCTGTCTAGGTGACCCCTAGAAGCACGCTGGTGTCCTCGCAGCCAGGTGGACGCTGAGTGAGAGGTTCTCTTGTCAGCCCCGAACGACAGGGCAGCGGGAGAGCAGGTGCCGAGGCCAGCAAACCCGCCGGTCCTGCCAGCTCCTCAGAAGGCAGACGCTGACCCAGGACACGGCCCGGGGCTGTCACCTCAGGTACGTTCCGAGTTACGGTGGGTTGGAAGCGGCCCGGGTGCAGAAGCGTCAGCGCAGTATGTGAGATTCAAACCAGTTGGGAGAACGCTTTCCCTGGCCGTCTGATGGTGTCTCGACCTCACTTGTAGGCTGGTTGGACACGGAGGGAAGGAAGGAAGGAGGAATCTTCCTTCCTTTGTTGTTGTTGCTTACGTGCTGCGCTCTGGATCCCGGGCCAGGTGGTGAACAGAACAGACTGTCCTCTCCCGGACAGCAGGCTGGGGGGAGAGGCAGGTGAGCTGCAGGAGCAGGCAGGTGGCCCACAGGTGCGCCCTGCAAGGACGAGAGCAGACACCTGCAGAGAGAGGCCAGGCCTGGGTCAGGGCAGCCTCTCTGAGGGCGGCACACTGGGCAGCAGTTTGAAGGCTGAGGAGCCCCTGGGTCTGGGCAGAGCCGGAGCAGGGTCTGACCCAGGGAGCTGCCCGAGGCAGGGAGCTCGGCTTGTTCGTGGAGCTGAAATCCAGCAGGGCCCGGATGGGGAAGCAGTCAGGATTAGAGTCTGGATATGGGAGACAGGTGTGCGAGGCCCCAGGTGTGGGGTCCTGGTCCTCTAGGAAGGGGGCAAGAGGAGCCTGTGTGGTCCTGGGGTGACCCCACCTTTACAGTTGGTGTGGGGACCAGGGCAGGGCCATGGAGACGAGAACCGGTCAGAAAGCCAGGGACGGCCCCTCTGAGACTGGCGGTTCTGAGGACACGGTGCTGTGCACCTGGGTCGCCCTCTGGGCTGGTCAGGGAGAGGATCTGGGCCAGGTGCTGGCCTCCCCCTGCAGCACCGCCCAGGGACCGACGGGAGGCCCCTCTCCAGCCCCACGAGTGTGCACAGAGCGCGGCTCCTCCCGGTGACGCTCAGGCATTTCTTCCATGGCTCGTGGCTGCTCCTTACTGGGACTCTCTGACTCACACGTGGGCCCTGTCCTGTCCGGGGAGGTGTCTGGACACACCCGCCATGGAGGACTGGCAGCAAGATGATGCGGAACTCTGTCCTCAGCAGCGTGCCTGAGCCCCGCCCGTGGTCACTAGACCTGGTGCCTTTGCCACACGGATTGAGGATAAAGCGGGAGGCCCGTGTCCGGCCTGCAACAGGGTCTCTGCCGCTTCATTCATTGGGTGCCTCGAACCCCTTTGTGCCCCCTTAGGGCCTGTGACAGCCTGGAGCTGTCCTGGGCCGGGTTTAACCTGCACCCAGGGCTTACTGGACTGCGTGTGGAGTCTGTACCAGGTTGGTCAGGGCCAGAAGACATGAAAGGTGCTTCCCCAAATCTGCTATCACAGTGAGCATGAGAAGAATTCGGCTCACACACAACACTGGGGTCTGGTCTGATGGGGAGAGTCCCAGGTGGACACGAAATGGCAGCCCATAGGCACTGAATTGTCCTCACAAGTGACTCTTCCGTTTGTCTAGAAGCCTCCAAGGCATGTGCAGCGGGGACCCCCCAACCTGCAGATCAGAGCCCCCAGTAAACACCGGGAGGACAGGAGTCAGGATGACACCAAGCAGCGGGAAGAGGCGCTGGCCACGGCTCACCAGGACGAAGTCCCGCGGAGAACGGTGGTCAGGTACCGGGGGCAGCAAGGCGGGGCTGATGTGGGGGAGCGCAGAGGCCTCCCGCGTGGTCTCCTGAAAACCGAGCAGAAAGAGGAGGCGCGTGTGACAGGCGTCTGTGTGTCTGTCTGCCTCCCTTCGGAAGCAGGCCATTCCTGCCTCTCCTGAGCGCCCCGGGTGGGCACCCGCCTCCTGGTTGTGCGGTGCAGAGGGCGAGGCCGAGCCCAGCTGGGCGGCCACCGCGGGACTGCGTCTGTGCCCGTGCCGATGGCCCCTCTCTCCCTGCAGCTGGCGGGGAGCAGTGATCGAGCCGGAGCAGGGCACCCAAGTCCCTTCCAGAAAGGCAGACGCTCCCACCAGGCCGTCCCGGGAGGCCCCCAGCCTTCAGAACCAAGCAGGTGCGGCCCCCTCTGCACCCCGGGCCCCTGGGCATCCTGCGGGAGAGGACGTGCCGGACGTGGGGTGGGTGTGTGGGCGTCAGACACAGCCCCCACGCAGGGGCGGGACCTGCCGGGAGGACGAGGTCGGCCCTGTCGTCAGGGCCTGTGCACAAACTGGGCTGCTGTGCGGCAGGGGGTAGTGGGCCGAGCAAGCAGCAGCCAGGACTCCAGCCGCTGTGCTGCCCGGGGAAAGGATCGGGCAGGGCTGAGCGCAGGAAGCCCCGGACTGCTCGGTGCCCTCGCTCACCGCCCTCTCCCCGTCTGCCCAGGAGGCCGTGGAGGAGGTGACACGGCGCGTCCACTCCCTGCCGGGGAAGGACGGGCTGGGGCCCATGTTCACCAACACGCACAGCGGCCTCTTCACTGAGCCTGGTGCTGAGCGCGGTCTGGGTCTGGCTGCGGGGCCCCAGCTCCCCCCGGCATGGTCCCCTCGGTAGCAGAAGGCACAGGACACCTGGTCTCCCTGCACGCGTCACTGGTACTTAACGTGACTTTTTCCCAGACAGTGGCACAGCAGACCCTCAGTTTGGAAAACCCAGGTAGCCCGTCGTGAGGGACCAGAGTGGCCTGCCGTCCCCTCCCGGCGTTCCAGTCTCTGTGCCCCTGACACTGCCCGTGCTGGTGAGCGGGTGTCACTGTGAAGCCCTGGGTGTAGCTGGGGAAAAGCCATTTCCTTTGTTCACACCTCAGAACTCAGTCCCGAGAGTCAGGTTCCCATCCTGGGTAATCCTGCCGCCTTCCGTCCGTACGTCGGTCATGCCTCTGACGTCGGTCATGCCTCCGACGTCCCTGCTGTTACATGAGGGCCGTTTTCACAGTCGGGGACAGGTGGGCAGGTATTCAGCCTCACGAAGAAACAGCGAGTGAGGGTAGCACACGGTGAAATCAGAGCAGAAATGACGGAGACGCAGGACCTGGTATAATGGAGAGATCAGAGACGCCCGAGAGGAGAGACGTCAGCCCCGCAGCGGAGGACGGAGCTCCAGCCCTCATCCCCCTCGGGAACCTCAGCAGAGGGGCTGAGCCGTCGCTGCCGGCTCTCAGCGGCCGCAGCAACACAATCGCCAGGAGAAAGCACGTGGGCAGGCGGGGTCCCGCAGAGCGCACCAGTGAGGGGTGGAAACCACCGGAAGGAGTCGAGAGGTCAGCACGATTATGCTCAAGGGGTCCGGCCAGTGTGGCTCAGTGGCTGAGCATCGGCCCTGCACCCAGAGGGCGCTGGTTCGATTCCTGGTCAGGGCACATGCCCAGGTTGTGGGCCCGATCCCCAGTGGGGCGCGTGCAGGAGGCGGCCCGTCGATGTTCTCTCTCATTGGTGTCTCTATCTCTCCCTCTCCCGTCCTCTCTCTTTATCTAAAGTCAATATAGAAAAAAATATGCTCAAGGAGCTCGAGGAAACCAGGCCCCAGACCTCACGGAAATGAGGAAGATGACGTGAACACAATGAGGACGTCCGCAGAGAGACCCTCTTGGGAGGAGCCCACCAAGTCTCACTGCAAAGCGGTCACTGTGCTGAGGTCCCCGCGCCCATGTCGGGTTGGCACCGGCAGAGGAAAGGACGTGCCCGCAGACAGGCCTGCTGCACCACCTCCTGTGAGGAGCAGGAAGGTCAGAACGGAGACCGGGACCCGAGCAGCAGAAGGAAGGGTATGGTACAGCAAGCTAGGGAGCAGGACACCACAGAGGTGACCAACAAAACCAAAGTCAGCTATTTGAAATACCGACAAAATGACAAACCTTTAGCTCAACTTGCAAAGAGAAAAGGAAGACATGAATGGCTGAAACCAGAAATGAAAAGGATTGTGAGAGAAGACTGTTAAATATCTATCGTATGCCAACAAATTTAATCGTCTTGGCAAGATGGACAATTTCTCAGAAACTCAGAATTACCTAAAATTACTCAGGAAGGTATAGAAAATCTCAACAGACCTGTAACCAATGAAGACATTGGTGCAATAATAAAAAATCTCCCCACAAAGGGACACCCAGGGCCATATGGCTTCACTCCTGATTTCACCAAACATTTGAAGAATTAATACAAATCCTTACCAAACTCTTCCAGAAAACGGAAGGGGAGGGAACACTTCCTACTTCATCCTGTGAGGCCAACATCACCCTCAGACCAAACCCAGAGAAAGACATCACAACACAATAGACCTACAGTCCAACATTCTTTATGAATATCGATGCAAAAGCCTCACCAAAATATTGACAAACCCAATCCAGGTGTTAAAAGGATTTCGCAGTATGACCCAGTGGAGTTTATCCCAGGACGCAGGTGCTTCGACACAAGCAAAACAATCAGTGAAACGTGCCACGCGCTAGAACAAGGGTGAGCACACGATCCTTCCTACTGAAACAGGAAAGGCAAGTCCTGGCTGGGGCGGCGCAGCTCCCTGCACACCGAGAGGTTGCCGGGTCCATCCCGGGTTGGGGGGCGAGCAGGAGGCAGCCAGTCAACATTTCACTCTCACACTGATGTCTCTCTCTCTCTCTCTCTCTCTCTCTCATCAATAAAAAAAGCATATCCTCAGGTAAGGATTAAAAAATAATAATAAAAATAGCCCTGGCCAGTTTGGCTCAGCAGTTTGAGTGTCAGCTTGTGGACCAAAGCGTCGTGGGTTCGATTCCCAGTCAAGGGCACTTACTTGGGTTGTAGGTTTGATCCCTAACCTGGGTTGGGGTGGTGTGGGAGGCAACCAGCCGATGTGTCTTTCTCATATTCATGTCTCTCTCTCTCTGCACCTCCCTCCCTCCTTCCTTTCCACTCTATGTAAAACTCAATGGAAAAATAATCTCAGGTGAGGATTAACAAAATAAAGAAATGAATGAATGAATGAATGAATGAATGAATGAAAAGAAAGAAAGAAAGAAAGAAAGAAAGAAAGAAAGAAAGAAAGAAAGAAAGAAAGAGGGAGGGAGGGAGGGAGGGAGGGAGGAAGGAAGGAAGGAAGGAAGGAAGGAAGGAAGGAAGGAAGGAAGGAAGGAAAGTCATTTGAGTGCAAATGAAACATGTAGGTTCAATCCACTGATTTTTTTTCTTTATTGATTTTAGAAAGAGAGGCAGGGAGAGTGAGAGAGAAATAGAAACACCGATGAGAGAGAACGATCGGCCGCACCTTGTATCTATGTCCGATCTGTAGTAGGTAGAAAATTCACAGGTCTTGGTTTGAACTTAGCCATAAATGAGTCACTAAGCTTTAAAAAAAACAACGAAGGGCCCTGGCCAGATGGCTCAGTTGGTTGGAGCCATACACCTAAAAGTTGTGGGTTTGATTCCCGATCAGGGCACATACCTGGGTTGTAGGTTCTATCCCTGGTCAGGGCCTGTATGGGAGACAACTGATCGATGTTTCTGTCTCACATCAATGTTTCTCTCTCTCTCTCTCTCTCTCTCTCTCTCTCTCTCTCTCTCTCCTTCTTCCTCCCTTCTTCTCTCTCTAAAAAAATCAATTCTTGGGTGAGGGTTTAAAAAAAAGGCACTTGACAAAAGCTAACACCCTTTCATGGTAGAAACACTCAGAAAAATAGGGCACATCTTCAGCATGGCAAAGGGCAGTTATGAAAACCCACAGCTAACATCACATTCAGTGGGGAGAGACGAAGCTGTTCCTCTAAGTAATGAGGCAAGGATGTCTTATTTCAACATTGTACTGGATTTCACAACCAGAGCAATTAGACAGGAAAAAGGAGAACACCGGAAAGGAAGAAGTGAAACTCTCTCTGTTTGCAGAGACTGCCACAGAGTCCTCGAGAAAGTTACCAGAGCCGATGACACCTACAGGGAAGCTTCGGGTCCTAGATCAACAAACTCAGCTATGCTTATACGCTCCTGCAATGGACAACCCAACAGGAAATTTAAAAAGCAATTCCATTTAAAAGTAGCATCTAAAAGAATAAAATAACGGCCCGGCTGGTGTGGCTCAGTGGTTGAGCGTCGACCCTGCACCAAGAAGTCGCTGATTTGATTCCCAGTCAGGGCACATGCCCAAGTTGTGGGCCTGATCCCCAGTGGGGGACGTACAGGAGGCGGCCAGTCAATGTTCTGCCTCATTGATATTTCTATCTGTCTCTCCTTCTCCCTCTCCCTTCCTCTCTCTAAAATCAATAAAGAAAAAATTTAAAAAAAAAGAATAAAATAACTAGGAATAAATTTGACCAAGGAGGTGATATCCTTGTACACGGAGAACTATAAAACATTGTTGAGATAAAGAAGTGGGAAGTTATCCTTTGTTCATGGGTAGGAAGACTAAATTTTAAGATTTCAATATTACCCCAAACGATCTACAGATTCAGTGCCATCCCTATCAAAATTTTAACAGCATTTTTTGCAGAAATGGAAAAGTCAGTTCTTAGATTTATATGGAATGCCAGAGGCCTGGAAGAGACGAAATGATCTTCAAAAAGAAGAGCAGCCCCGGCTGGTGTGACTCAGTGGTTGAGTGTCAGCCCATACACCACAGGGTCACAGATTCAATTCTTGCTCAGGGGCACATACCTGGGTTCCCAGCCCTGACTGGGGTGCATGTGGGAGGCAACAATTGATGTCTTTCTCTCACAAGATGCTTTGCTCTCTCTCTCTCTCTCTCCCCCTCCCCCCGTTCCTTCCTTCCTTCCACTCTCTCTAAAAATCAATGGAAAAAATGTTCTTTGGCCCTGGTCAGTTTGGCTCAGCGGTTAGAGCGTTGGCCCACGGTCCAGAGAAACCTGGGTTCGGTTTCTGCTAAGGGCACGTACCTTGGTTGCAGTTTGTCCCCAGCCCTGGTTGGTCGTGCGGGTGGCAGCCACTAGATGTGTTTCTCTCACGTCAATGTTTCTCTCTCTCTCTTCCTCCCTCTCTCCCTCCCACTCTGTCTGAAGATAAATGGAAAAATGTCCTCGGGTGAGGATTAAAAAAAAAAAAGAATGAAGTTGGATCCCTACCTCACAGCACACACAAAAATTAACTCAAAGTGGATCGATGACATAAATTTAAGAGCTAGAAGCACAAAACTTTTTTTTTTTAAATCCTCACCTGGGGATATCTTTCCATTTATCGTCAGATACAGTGGGATTGCGGGGGGAGGGAGAGAAAGGGAGAGAGAGAAACAGCGACGTGAGAGGGACACATCAACTCCGGTTGCCTCCCGCATGACCTTAACCAGGGCCGGAAACGAACCACAACTGAGGTACGTGCCCTTGGCTGGAATCAAACCCACGATTCTTTGGTCTGCAGGCTGACACTCTAACCGCTGAGCCACACTGGCCAGGGCAAAGCATAAAACTCTTAAAAAAACATAGGGCCCGGCCGATGTGGCTCAGTCATCCATGGACTGAGAGGTCCCAGTTCAATTCCCAGTCAGGGCACAAGCCTGGGTTGTGGGCTCGATCCCAGTAGGGGGCGTGCAGGAGGCAGCTGATCGATGTTTCTGTCTCTTTCTCCCTTCCTCTCTCTCTAAAAAATCAATAAAAACATATTTAATAAACAAAAACACGGGTAAATCTTCACAACCTGGACTTGACAATGGATCCTTAGACAAAACCCCCAAAGCACAAGTGACAAAGGAAGAAACAGACAGATTGGACTTCATCAGAATAAAAACATGTGCCCCAAAGAACAGTATCAACAGACTGAAAAGGCAACCCCCGGGAGTGGGAGAAAAATGTCCAACTGCACGGCTGACAGAGGGTTAATATCCGGAATATATTTTTAAAAGCGCCGAAAACTCAACAATAAAAATAAACGCAACGAAGAAAAAAAGCATGCTTCTTAATAGGGTTCGTCGTGTCTCATGAATAACTTAACACACACAAATGAACGTGGTCACACCCGCAGGTGCAACATGGGTCAGAGCTGAGAGCACTGGCACCTACTTGGGGACCCCCTGGCCCCTACTAAAAAATAGGCAAAGCACCGAAACAGACGTTTCTCCAGAGAAGACAGAAACATCCAATAAGCACGTGAAATACGCTCACCACCACAGCTCATTAGGAAAATGCAGATCAGAGCCCACCTCACACTCAGGCAGCCACTGTCAGACAGGAGACAAGAGTCTGAGAGGACACTGCACCGGCGGGAATGGAACAAGGTGGAAACAGTGTAGCAATGTTCACAGAAGGACCCAGGATGACCACTGACCCAGCAGTCCCACTCCTGGGCACACACAGAACAGAATTGAAAGCAGGGTCTCAGGTATTTGTCCACCCAGGTTCATGACAGTATCACTCAAAATAGCTAAGATAGAAACTACCCAAAGGTCCACTTATGGATGAATGGATAAGGGGAATATAGTTTCTACATACAATAGAATATGACTCTTTTTTTAATATATATATTTTAACCCTCGCCTGAGAATATTTTTCTTTTTCTCTTTCTTTTAAAAAAATTTTTTTTTTACCATCCTCACCTGAGGACATTTTTCGTTCAGATAGAGTGGGAGGGGGAGAGAGAGAGAAACGTCGATGTGAAAAGGACACATCGAGTGGCTGCCACCCGCACGACCAACCAGGGCCGGGGACAAACCGCAACCGAGGTGCGCGCCCTTAGTGGGAACCGAACTCGGGTCTCTCCGGACCGCAGGCCGACGCTCTAACCGCTGAGCCAAACCGGCCAGGGCCTGAGAATATTTTTCTATTTATCTTCAGAGAGAGTGGGAGGGAGGGAGAGAGAGAGGGAAACATCGATGTGAGAGGGACACATCGACTGGTTCCCTCCTGAACGACCCCAACCAGGGCCGGGGACAGACCGCAACCGAGGCTCATGCCCTTGACCAGAGTCGAATCCAAGACTCATTGGTCCATGGGCCAACGCTCTAAGCGGATAGCCACACCAGCTGGGCCTGCCCTTCCTTTTTAAAAGTAAGTCATATTCGCCCTGGCCGGTTTGGCTCAGCAGTTAGAGCCTCAGCCACAGACCAGAGTCGCAGGTTCGATTCCAGTCAAGGGCACAGACCTCAGGTGCCCTGGTGAGGGTCATGCAGGAGGCAACCAGTCGATGTGTCTCTCTCATGTCGATGTTTTTTTCTCTCTCTCTGTCTGAAAAAAAATGGAAAAAATCCTCAAATGAGGATTAAAACACACACACACACATATAAATAAAAAATAATGAGGGAAAAAGGAGAAACATCTGTAACAAAAATAAATTAATAAAAAAATTTTTTAAAAAAAGGAAGGGCAGCCTGGCTGGTGTGGCTCAGTGGTTGAGCGTCGACCCTGCACCAAGAGATCGCTGGTTTGATGCCCGGTCAGGGCACATGCCCAGGTTGTGGGTCTGATCCCCAGTAGGGGGCGTGCAGGAGGCGGCCAGTCGATGTTCTCTCTCATCGATGTTTCTCTCTCTCTCCCTCTCCCTTCCTCTCTCTCTAAAATCAATAAAGAAAAAATATATCTACAAAAGGAAGGGCATTCTGACACGCTAGGACATGGATGGACCTTGAAGGCGTTATGCCTGGACTCCACACACGTCTGCAGAGTGGGTGCACCCATGGAGACAGACCGTGGGGAGTCGTTGGGTGGGCGAGGTTTGCTTGGGATGATGAAATCATTTCAGAAATAGCCGATGATGAATATTGCACAACCCTGTGAGTGAACATAAAGCTAACGACTTACAAATGGTGAATAGGGTCAAGTTCAATGCTTACCTGGGGACCCGACCCCATAATCACTTCCTGTTGCTGGCAGCTTTGAGGTCTAAATGGGGTAGAGCAGGGGGTGTTGGCGACCAGGTCTGGCTCCCCAAGATCTGTGAATTGTGGAGATCAGGTCCCAGCATTGTCCTCAAAGTTCCTGGCCCCAGGAAGTTGTGGGGAAGGCTTCTGGACCCCCAGACGTACCTGTTCGCGCAGGGCCACCGCATGTGGCAAGACCACTGGGAGGGGATCAGAACACACCTTCCGGGTGCCACCCAGATGGAAGAGCTGCCAGGCAGGTCTGCGGTGGGGGCTGGGCATCCGGCACGTGATCTGAGGGGGGCCTGGAGCAGCGGCAGTGTGGGAAAGGGCTGTGAGTCCTTGTCTCCGCACAGGCCTTGGGCTCCTGAGAGGACAGCTCTCTACTTAGCACAGGACAGGCAGCCCTGGGTGCAGGTACGGGGACAAAGGAACATGGACACAGGGACCCGGGGACATTGGTACTTAGAGATGCAGAGACGTGAGGAGGGGGATATGGGGGTACGGGGGTGAGGGCATGGGGACACGGGGACACAGGGACGGGGACACAGGGGCACAGGCACACAGGGACGGGGGCACGGGGGTGGGCACACAGGGGCAGGGGCGGGACACGGGGGGCACGGGGACACAGGAACAGAGACACAGGAACAGGGACAAGGTGTCACAGAAACACAGGGATGAGAACACAGCGGTGGGCATCCAGGGGCAGGGACACGGGAACACAGGGTGCACGAGGACACAGGGACGGAGACACAGGGACACAAGGACACGGGGACACAGGAGTACAAGGAAGGGGACATGGGGACACAGGGGTAGGGGGCACAAGAGGACATGGGGCGATGCAGGGGCAGGGGCTTGGGGTGATGGTGGTGTGGCACTAGGTGATCAGGAGATGGCCACACCCATGGCTGGTGTGATGTGATGGGCAGTCATTGTCACCATGCTGGTTGCCTCAGCGATGGTCTTGGGACAAAGTGAGGGGCAGCCAAAGGGCAGACTCCAGTGGCCAGACCTCCCCCGTCAGCCCCAGCCTGGCTGGGTGCCTTGGGTTCCTAAGCCAGCACCAGACAGGCCCAGCCTGGGCAGAGACTGGGGCCACGCTGGCCATGGACAGTCTTTAGGAGTGGGGATGGGTGTTACCCCTTCCCTCGGCAGCGGGCAGGGTTGGGGTCAGCTCTGTGGGTCTGGCCCCTCACCCAGACCCTGGACTGGACGCTGGGGCAGGGGTAGGTGGCCTCTCTGTCCTCTGGGCACTAGCACCTCTGGGGAGGCCGTCTCACTGAGGAGCCAGTGAGGGGAGGGGAGAGCGTCCCAGCTCCCAGAAGAGGCCTTGGGCCTCCTCCTCCTCCTCCTCCCCAGGCTTTCTGCAGCTACGCTCTGGCTGTCCAACCCCTGCCTGGGCTCCAGGACCCCTGCGCCGTGGCCATGTGGCCGCTGGCTGTCACTTGGACAAACCCCTCTCTCAGGGTTGCTGCCCTCTGCATGGACACCCCACCCCCATCTTCTGAAGCCCGTCTCCACCCCTCGGCAGCGTTCCTTCACCCTGCCCCTCCCCCACGGGCCTGTCCGCAGGGGCTCTGGTCCAGGACATCTCCACTGGCTGTGAGGCCCGGACGCCTGAGTGGCCAGGACAATGGGGCTGGTCACTTCTTGCCCGGGTGTGTGTTGGCACAAGGAAGACCAGCCTGGGTGACCCGTGGGGTGGGGTGGGGCCGGGGGCTGGGCACTCCTCCCGTGCCAGCGCCAGGCCGAGCCTTCGACTTGCTGTGTATGTCCCCATGGCAACCATCTCCATGGTGACACAGTGGCTGCCAGGAAGCTTGAGGATGGGAAGGAAACACAGAGGCGCCAGCAGGGAGGGCGGGCCAGCCCGGCGCACAGTGCAGTGCGTCCCAGGCTGCCACGTGAGGGTGTCCCGGCCAGTCACGTGACACGCTCACAACCTTCAGACAGACATGAGGCCCCGGTCTCTGGCCGACCTGCCCTGCGCCCTGGGCCTGCTGCTGGCCCTGGGGCTCTGCAGCCAGGAGCTGGGGGGTAAGTGGGGTCCGGGCCCTCCCTGCCCCGGCCTGCCAGCCCGCCCATCTCTGAGCATCACGCCCTGCAGGCCACGCAGCCCTGGACCCCGACTTCCGGGAGCGTTACTTCGACCAGCTCCTAGACCATTTCAACTTTGAGAGGTTCGGCAACAAGACCTTCCGGCAGCGATTCCTGGTGTCAGGTGAGGTCGCCTGCAGACCCCCAGCCCCGGGAGGCCTGTTCCAAGCCTCATCCACCCCTTCCTGCCTGCACCCCACAGAGAAGTTCTGGAAAAGGGGTGAGGGGCCCCTGTTCTTCTACACGGGCAACGAGGGGGACGTGTGGTCCTTCGCCAACAACTCGGGGTTCATCCTGGAGCTGGCGGCAGAGCAGGCAGCCCTGGTCGTCTTTGCGGAGCACGTGGGTACTGGCAGGGGGCTGGGGCGGGGCGGGGGCTGGGCAGGCGGTGAGGTCAGGCCGGTCCCTGCCCGCAGCGGTACTACGGAAAGTCCCTCCCGTTCGGCGAGCGGTCCACGCAGCGCGGGCACCTGGAGCTGCTGACCGTGGAGCAGGCCCTGGCCGACTTCGCCAGCCTGCTGCAGTGGCTGCGGCAGGACCTCAAGGCCCAGGACATCCCTGCCATCGCCTTCGGTGGGAGGTGGGTCCTCACCATCCCCTCCTCTCCGAGGGGCAGACGGGCACCCGCCCGGGGCCAGCCTTCTGTGGGGCAGGGGGCAGGGGGGAGCTGGAGAGGGGAAGGGGCTGTGTTGGTCCGCGGCCCCCACCCCTGGTGGCTGAGAGGCTGTCCGGGGAGGGCCACAGCCTGGATCTTGCGCCCCCACCAGCTATGGGGGGATGCTCAGCGCTTACATGAGAATGAAGTACCCCCACCTGGTGGCTGGGGCGCTGGCAGCCAGCGCACCTGTGGTATCCGTGGCGGGCTTTGGCGACTCCTACCAGTTCTTCCGGGATGTCTCGGCGGTGAGTGACGGGCTGGGAGCCTCAGGGTGGGTGGGGCATCCAGAAGCACCCCGCATGCAGCCACAGCCTCTCCTTTCTCCAGGACTTTGAGGGCCAGGGTCCCAAGTGTGCCCAGGGCGTGCGGGATGCCTTCCAGCAGATCAAGGACTTGTTCCTACAGGGAGGTGAGGAGGCCGCCCCCCTCCCCGCCCTGCCCCCACACCCCTCCCGCCTGCCAGCAGCCCCCAAGGCCCCGTCCTGCCTCCTGTCAGCATACACCATGATCAGCCAGATGTTTGGCACCTGCAAGCCGCTCTCGGGGTGGAAGGACTTGGTCCAGCTCTTCGGGTTTGCCCGGAACGCCTTCACTGTGCTGGCCATGATGGACTACCCGTACCCCACCGACTTCATAGTGGGCCTTCCTGCCAACCCTGTCAAGGCAAGGCGCCACTCCCGTGGGCAGGGAAGGGCCAGCTCCCTGAGGGCTGTGTACCTGGGACCGGGGCAGGTGAGCTGAGAGGGGCCTCTCTGCTGAGGTGCTCTCCTGAAACACCCCAAATAGGTGGCCTGTGACCGGCTGCTGAATGAGAACCAGAGAATCAAGGGACTTGGAGCACTGGTGGGTGCGTCTGCCCCTCAGCCCTGGGCCCACTGTCGAGTAGGGCCCTGACCTTGGTGTAGAGGCAGGTTGGTTATGTGGGGGTGGGGACCTCGGTGCCCAGGACACCCCCCCATCGCCTTTGTGTAGGAAGTGGCCATCTGCCTCCTGACCCCGCCTGGGGTCACTGCTCCAGGGGGTGTGGCGGATCTCAGCAGGGAGGGCCGGGGCTGCTAGTCCGGACTTGGGGACCTCACTCCTGGGCACGAGACCCCAGAGTGCTGATGCCCACAAAACTTCTCTGAGCGGGCAGGGTGGGTGGGTATCCAAGGCCTGGCCTCAGCACCCCTCTCCCCCAGGGCTAGTGTACAACTCTACGGGCATGGAGCCCTGCTTTGATACCTACCTGCTGTACCAGACCTGTGCAGACCCCACAGGCTGTGGCTTGGGCCCCAATGCCAAGGCCTGGGACTACCAGGTTAGGAGCCTGGGATGGTCAGGGGGGGATAGGGGCCTGGGACTACCAGGTTAGGAGCCTGGGATGGTCAGGGGCAGGGATAGGGGCCTGGGACTACGAGGTTAGAAGCCTGGGACAGCCAGGGATGGGGATAGGGGCCTGGGACTACCAGGTTAGGAGCCTGGGATGGTCAGGGGCGGGGATAGGGGCCTGGGATGGTCGGGGGGCGGGGGAAAGGGGCCTGGCAAGGGCAGGACAGGATGCTGAGTGAGGTGCCCCACCCAGGCATGCACGGAGATCAACCTGACGTTCTCCAGCAACAACGTGACGGACATCTTCCCTGAGCTGCTGTTCACGGAGGAGCTGCGCCAGCAGTACTGCCTGGACACATGGGGCGTGTGGCCCCGGCCCGACTGGCTGCGCACCCTCTTCGGGGGGGCCGGTGAGGTTCCGGGTGGGGAGGGGCCTGATCTTTGCCTCTGCACCCTAGCCAGCAAAACTGGGGTCTGAGCTGCCCCGTGCCTCAGAGATCGGGGCCCTGCCATCTCCCACCACTTGCTCTGTCCCTTTCAGACCTCAGAGCTGCCAGCAACATCATCTTCTCCAACGGTGACCTGGACCCCTGGGCAGGGGGCGGGGTGAGTTGCAGGGGCCTTGTCAGATGGTGCCTGTCCTGTGCAGGGCTCCCCTGGGGGTCTGCAGAATCTTCCCAAGGAGCCTGTGTTGCCTGTGCTGAGGTCCACCCTGGGTCTGTACCTCCTTACTCTCACCTCACCCCTCCTGGTTCTTTTCCTGGCTTAATGGGACCTGGCCTCAGGCTCACCTTTTCGATGAGGCCAGTCAAGGCTATGTAGTCACCTCAAGTTGCTGCTCTAGCTGCACCCCTCAGCGGGGACATGCAGGCTGTGCAGGAGGGCTGGGGGCTGACTGCCCAGAGTTCACGTCACACACGATGGGCATCTCCAACCAACAGATCCAGAGAAACCTGAGTGCATCGGTCATTGCTATCAGTATCCAAGGGGGAGCACATCACCTAGACCTCAGGTATGGTCCTGCCTAGGGAGGGGTGCTACTCCTGCCGGGTCCACAGCTGGCCTGGTCCTAAGTGGCCCCCTGCCTGCTCCTCAGAGCACCCAACCCGGCAGATCCCATGTCTGTGCTGGAGGCACGCAAGCTGGAAGCCGCCCTCATCCGCCAATGGGTCGCAGAGGCTAGGCGCGAGGTATGGATGCGGCGAACACAGCACGGTGTCTCCGAGGCTGAGGTGCGCTCAGCCAGCTAGGACCTGAGGGGACCGAGAGGCACATCTTAGTGACTCCAGGGTGGGGCCGTGCCTGTGTGAGGCGCCAAAATGAACAGCTGTGGGGCCTGGCCAAGCCCCGTGGGAAGAGGGCATGGGCACAGTGGACGCAGTGCCCAGCCTTCCCAATCAGCAACAATAAAACCACCCTCAACTGTGTGCTGTTTGCATGTGACTGGGGGGGGGGGTGTTCAGGTGGCCAGCTGAAATACCACTGCATGAGTGCACCCCAGGGGGGCCCACTGTGGGGGCGTGGCTCTGCTCCTCCAACCTCTCCCAGTCCATCTTTGGGGGCCCTGGGCCTGGGGCAGAGGCTGCCTCGGGCTCTACCCCACGGAGGATGAGGGCACTGCCCCAGTCTGGCTGCACAGCGCCCTCGAGGCCCGAGGGAGCCAGCAGCCCCAGGGGCTGGGAGGAGGCGCCGCAGACAGGCCCAGGAGAGGCGGGCGGCAGCTGGGCTGGTGGAGGACAGCAGCCGTGGGAGAGACGGGGCGGGCACCTGGGTGGCCCGAGGGAGCCAGCAGCCCCAGGGGCTGGGAGGAGGCACCGCAGACAGGCCCAGGAGAGGCGGGTGGCAGCTGGGCTGGTGGAGGACAGCAGCCGTGGGAGAGACGGGGCGGGCACCTGGGTGGCCCGAGGGAGCACGTCCCAGAGCTCAGGCCAGACTGACGACGCTGGGAGCCAGCCCTGGCAGAGGAGTGTCCAGTGCTCGGGCCCTCGCTTCTGAGGGCAGCGGGTGTCCTGGCAACGACACAGGAATGGCTGCCGCCCGGAGAGGGCAGCGGAGCCATCCTAGGTCCTCTGGTGCCGGGGGCAGGCCCAGGTGTGTCTTCTCTGGACACTCCCAGGTGAACCCTAAGGCATGGATGCCGCAGGGAGGGACAGAGGGCACCCCCCACCCCAGGAGACCACACCCAGAAAAGCATGCATGTGGGGTGTGAGGGTGACCAGCCCACTTGCCTGCGCGCCCACCCAGGTGCCAAGGCGCAGACGCGCACACAGACACGGACGCCGGTGAGCACATCTACTTTATCCCGACCGAAGGTCATTCCATCGGGTGGCCTGCGAGCAGCGTGAGCGTGTCACCTGCCGCCAGACCCTGCAGGTTCCCTGAGTCCAACACGCAAACCGCACAGCCAGCCAGAGGCCCCACCCCAGGGGGCACAGACGCCCGAGGCCTCAGGCCAGACGCTCAGACAGACGCCAAGGCTGCTGCGCTCCTCCGGCGCCCCCTCAGCTCTTGTCCTTGGAACGCAACACGGGGTCGGGGGACACAGTGGCCCCAGGAGGTGACCAGAGGCCCAGGACCCCCATGAAGCCCGTATATCAGCTGACAGCACATTCAGGTTTTAGGAATGTTAAGTCACAATTGGGGATTTCTCAGGGAGGAGGAGGAAAGCCCCCGTGGACTGGACCCCCCTGAACCACAGCGCTACTTTCTTCCTCCTCGTTCCTAACGATGTTCTGATGGAACCACAGACAAGGAGCCCACAGCCAGGGGTGGAACACCTGCTGCCTGGTGGCCGCCTGGGCACCTTCCGAAGCCCGGAGATGTCCTGGCCCCGCTATCTAATAGCCTCTGTCACCAGCTTGGCCCGGAGCACATCCAGCCAGCTGGGTGGAGACCACACAGCCAAGGTCAAAGGAGGTGGACCTATCCAGGGCCAGGGTCCTGATGACAGGTGCCCTCAAACAGGAAATGACAGATGCCAGGGCAGCACCCACGCAGGAGTCACTGGCCCTAAGCGGGGGCCCAGATGGGCAGGGGGTGAGCCTCTGTGTTGAACACATAGGTGTCCAGGCTGAGCAGGTCCAGGTCGTCGGAGAAAAGCAGGTACAGGTACTTGAGAGTCTCCCCCAGGAAGAAGCTCTCCATCTTGTCCCTGAGCTGGGGATTGTGGGGATCACGGACGTTGCTAATGGAAGAATAGCCGCCGGAGGGGACCTGCGAAGAGCACGGTCTCAGCCGGGCTGCTGGGGGCACAGCCCGCTCCCGACACCCAGGCCCAGGCCCCGAGAGGACCGCCAGCCAAGGCGCCCCAACGCCCCTGCCTCACCCCAGCATGCACGGCCCCCGGCAGGGCCTGGGCTGGCGGGCTCAGAGGTCCCAGAAGGGCTGGCTGTCCCAGAGGTCAGTGTGGTTCCTCCAAACCCCTGGGAGGCGCCAGCTGCCCTCTAGTGACCGACAGAAAGCCTGTCTGCAGAGGCCTCAGAAGGGCCAGTCATCTGACAGGCCCAGGACCAGCGCCTCACAGGCCACAAGGTAAGGTCACGCCTCAGCTCCGCTCAGAGGCAGTGGCCCTGGGCAGGGCGTGGCCTGCTCTGACCTGTGGTCCAATGGTAGGACAGGCAGCGGGTCTGAGGACAGCGAGGGGCACTGTGGTCTTGGTGCCCGTCCTGGAGAGCAGTGGTCCCGTCATTCCAGGTGGACCTGGGCTGCCCAGGCCACATGGAGGACCCAGGAGGGACGTGCTCTGTGTAGGGACCCTCCCTGACCGGTCAGTCCCTCGAGACAGGATGGAGGAACACGCCTGCCCAAGACCCTGAGTCACACCTAGAAAAGGGCAGGTCACCAGAAGTCACAGCAAGCCCGCCCCTCCCCCACGCAGCCCTGGAAAGGCGGCAGGAGGAGCCGGAGGAGCAGGGCCGTGGGCTCACCCGTGTGTAGGTGTTGAAGCTCTGCAGGATCTCCCAGCCCCAGTCCTGGTACTTGCGGTCACCCGTGAAGCGGTACAGGTAGAACAGACTCTCCACCGTCTCGGGCCGCAGCAGGTTGTGCCTGTCGGCCGGCTGGGGACACAGGCCCAGCGTGAGTCCCACAGTGCCCTGTGCCCAGCCCTGGCCCCATCCTGGCCCCACTCACCTTGACCTGAACATCCTTCTGGTCCTTCTGCGGGTACAGGTTGAAGTGCACGATCTCGGGGCTCAGCCCCGTCTCCATCTGCCTGTTCATCTGGTAGCAGGTGTCCATGAGCGCCCGGGCCAGCTCCATGTGGTCAGCGGGCAGGCCGAAGTGGGCGCCCAGGGCCAGTGTCCCTGGCAGGAAGCACACCAGGTGGTCCTGAAACGGAACGGTCTCCTCACCACCACGGGACGACGGTCCCAGCAATACTCCAGCCTCCCACATCCCAGGAGCCCTCAGCCTCCAAGGGCAGGAGCAGGGCAGGCGACTGACACCCAGGCCAAGCACCCAGAGCCCCACATGGGCCGCCAAGCTGGTGGAAGGACACCCACGTCCTGGGGAGCATGCCTGACCAGCCCCCCAGCCCACACACGGCAGGGCAGGGCTGGGGGAGGGGAGCAGGCCCAAGGGCAGGTGCCTGTGGCACCTCAGACCCCTCCCTGCCACCGCGGGACAGCCCAGGCCACGCAGCCAACGTCTGCCTCTGACCCCTCGTCCTGCGTGGCTGAGACTCCACTGTTCTCTCCTAATCGGAGCCCGGGTGTCAAGGACAAGGGGGTGGGTCCAAGCCCCAGCCCTGCCTGGACCGCACAGGTGCTCACCATCTTGGCGCTGAAGCGGCCATGGGTGAGCTCCCCCACGAAGGCGAGCTTGCTGGGCTCAGATCTGCGCAACAGGTGCCTTTTGATCCCCTCGACTGCTTCCAGGTAGTCGTCCAGCAACCTGTGAGACCAGCAGTCCTGTCCGCTCAGACAGGCGGGCGCATGGCGCCACTGTTCAGGGGCAGAACCCTGAGTGTTCTTCACACACTAACGGCTGTGAGGCCTGACCCTGTCTGGGTGGCAGGAGCCAGCCTGGGGGTGGAGGCTTGTGGCGGGTCAGCCCGCAAAGCCAGGGCAGTGCCTTCTGCTACCCAAACAGGGCTGTTCTTTCAACTAGCCCGAGGCCCTGGGAAGGCAGGCTCCCTGATGGTGGCCTCACCCCGGCCCAGGGGAGGTGCCGGAAGTGGCAACCCCCCAGGGGTCCGGATCACATCAACCCTGGGCTGCAGATGGCAGGCCGTTCCAGTCTCTTACGAGGGTTTATCTGAGGGTCTGCTGTGCCACTGTCTGGGGAAGCGTCATGTTAAGTACCAGTGACACGTGCAGGGAGACCAGGTGTCCTGGTGCCTTGTTCCAGAGGGGAGCTGTGGTCTACCTCCGCTACCTCCTCACCAGGAGGGAGCTGGGGCCCTGCAGCCAGACCCAGACCCCGCTCAGCACCAGGCTCAGGGCTGTGCTGAGGAACCGCGTGCCCAGAGGCCCGACCAGAGCTGGGACAGGCGGCAGAGGCGGCCTCACCGCGAGTCCTGCCGCCCGCCCTGGATCCACTGCTTCAGCAGGTACTCGTAGTAGCTGTCGGCCCTGGCGCCCAAGGTGAACACGCCCACGTGGGTGAAGAGGCCGCTGTGCGTGTTGATGAACATGGGCACCAGCCCGTCCTTCTTCCCAGACAGGGAGTGGACGCGCCGTGTCACCTCCTCCACGGCCTCCTGGGCAGACGGGGAGAGGGCGGTGAGCGAGGGCACTGAGCAGTCCGGGGCTTCATGCGCTCAGCCCTGCCCGATCCTTTCCCCGGGCAGCACAGCGGCTGGAGTCCTGGCTGCTGCTTGCTCGGCCCACTACCCCCTGCTGCACAGCAGCCCAGTTTGTGCACAGACGTGGCCGCCTCAGGGCCGGCAGATGCCACAGGCCCCGACGACAGGGCCGACCTTGTCCTCTGGACAGGTCTGGCCCCCCTGCAGGGGACTGTGCCCTCTCCCCGTCTGCCCAGGAGGCCGTGGAGGAGGTGACACAGCCAGTCTTCAGGACCACCTGCCCCAGCATGACCAACTGCTTCTACTGCCTAGAGGGAAAGCAGGCTCGTCCACTTCTGAGTCCAGGTTGCAGCCAATAATCAACTGCCCCAAACTCCTCCACCTAGTGAACTCCTACTCATCCATCAAGACCCAACCAGCCTCGGCTCCTGAGTTCAGTCTCACGTGACAGCACGATGCATCTGCTCCTACAGCTCTGCGTGTTACCACAGGGACCAGGACCCGCATGAGGGTGCTCTCTGGGTCTCTGCCCAGCACGTCCACCCACCCGGACTGATCACTCCCTCCGAGGTGAGGGTGCATGATTCCTCGTGGATCTCCAGATACCGCAAATCTCCAGCAACATGTGGGTGCTGAGGACATCCCAGGAGTAAGTAGCCAAAGGCTGAGGTTCTCACCCCACCTCAACAAGGACCGCTGCTTCACCAGTGCACGAGTGCGTGGGGACCCGATCCACAGGCCACTGCAGCGCCACGGGAGGGAGTTGGTTGACAAGCACAATGTCACCAGCACAAAACTGGCTACAATGCTGGCAAGCCAACATGTCCACCCCATGCAGCCATGACAAAGAAGGCCTTTGACACGCAGCCAGGTGGACACGGGCCACCAGAGCCCTGCGTGACAGGCGCCAGCTCTGCCAAGGCCCTGAAGACAAATGCTGCACCAGGGCAGGCAGGGGCCTCTCAGGCCTGAGCCCTGGCATCAGCGACCTGGAGACCTGGGATCAGTGTCCACACAACTGCACCCACTGTGCCGAGAAAGAGACTCTCCAGACACCAGACCCCGCACCTGGAATTTCTTGACCCCTGTGAGACGAGAGAGCTCTCGGAACTCCAGCTGGATGCTTGTCACCTCAGCCACCGTGCTGTCCGACGTCCACCAGGGCGGGTGGGCCACTCCAGTGCCGATGTTCACGTCCGAGTACGGAATCTTGGAGTGCGTTTGGAATGCAGGCATCAGCCGGTTCCCGAAATCTTCCTGAGACACACCGCGAGAGGTCACTGAGCGGTCACGTCTGCCTGTCACCATGCGACCTGTCACCCGCTTCCATCCAGTCACAAGGCCAGACGCAAACCTGCTGGCCTCACGAGGCCCCGCCCTCCACCCCCACAGAGTGGGCTGGAGCCGCCAGGTCTCAGCGATGTCCCTGCGGGCTGCTCGCTCAGTCAATGCCCAGAAACACAAATGAACTCGAGGAAAAGTGGAAACACCCCCGCCCCAGAATCCCTGGGGCAAAGGAAAACTGGGTGAGCCTGGAGACTCAAGCATGCGAGGGCGAGGGCGACCCTGGGCCGGGACACTCACGGCTTTCTGCAGGAAGAGCGCGTCCCCAGACAGGTGGTAGGCACTCAGAAGGCCCCCCAGGATCCGGATGGTGCTCTCAAACAGGTTGACGTCCACATCTTTCTGGAACTGCAGCTTCTCGGACACCCACCTCCTGGCTTCTCCAAATTCTACATGAAATGAGGGAGGGTGGAGGACACGCTCACAGGTCGTGTTCCCCTAGGACCTGACTCTGGGGCGACATGCATGCTCCTGTTCAGCTGTCTCCTGAGGGTATAAAAAGGCGTGAACACCGAGTCCTCACCACTCTGAATATAAACAGGCCAGTGAGTGGCTGGGAAGCCACACTCGGCTGTGAGCACAAGCGGTCTACAGTTGGAGGCCACGGTACAAGGACCACGTGGTAACTCAGTGGCAGTGTTCAGCCTTTTCAGAAAACATCATTTGAGAAAATAACCGAAGGCATCTAACCCCAGCTTGCCCCATGCTGTGTAGCACCAGGTGGACATCAGAGACAGATTTCGGGTACTGGCAGCTACATCAGACTACGTGCCACCTCCCACCACAGGGCCATGTCCCGACTACAACAGAAACCGAGGCTGGAAATGCCTTAGGACACCCACCCAGGGTCCAGGCTCGGCTCTCAACCGAGGGTCTGCTCAGCTGTCCTGAGTGTCCCCTGGACACCTGGACCTGAAGTGGCAGAGGAAGTCCCCACAGCCACATGTCCACTCCTGCTGCCCAGAGAAGGGATCTCCCGGGCATGGCTCGCTCACTTGCCCACGTGCCACACCCGAGCTCGGCCGTGTGCTGCAGAAGGACAGGTACCTTTCTTTAGACCCAAAATCCACATGGTGTCCAGGGAGTCGATGAGCGTGAGGCCGAGGCCGAACCACTCACTGAAGGACCTGGACACAGGCTTCAGCTCGTCGTGGCCCCAGGCAAACTTGCGATACCCGGCCCACGCATGGCGGAAGGCATCTATCACGGCCTTCTGGCGCTCGTTCAGGGAGGCTGGAGGGAGAGAAGTGGGTCAGGGAGACCTGGACCTGGTCAGGGAGGGCAGAACCCCTCTGTGGCCCCCAAGCAGGGACGTTGATGACCCGAGGAACACTGTCCAGGACCACAGGGCCATAGGGCCGCAGTGGACAGCATGAAGGTCCAGGCACAGTCCTGGAGATGAACCCTCAAAGCTAGATACAGCTGTTGAGGTGGCAAGGCCCTGGGGGCTTTACCAGACAGCTTGGACTCACCTCTCCCAGCTGGGCCCATCCACTCCGCCAGGGCCACAGGGAGCACTCAGTGAGCAGAGCCATTTGAGACCATGGACCAGTGACACACACACTGGCTGCATTAGCAACTCGGCTTGGAAGTATCAACTCTGACAGGTGCTAGTGATGAGAACCGGACCACCTCGTCTCTCAGGGGCCCAAGCCTGGCGTCTTTCATCCAAAAGGAGACCCGGGGGCAGACAGGACACGGTACTTTCCAGCTCATCTACTCTCCGCACATGCAGGGCCACACAGGGCACCGTGTCCACGAAACCATGATACTAATATCACACCACGTCTCCCAGTGGGGCTGGAAGCCTCCCATGGTGACACCCACAGCACTGCCAACCCTTAAGGCCAGTGACCTGTGCTCCCACAGGACCAGCCACCAGCCCCAACTCTGGGCTCCCAATCCTCCTTCACTGAAGTATCACCGCCCAGCAGGTCTCGGATGCCTGGGGCCCGAATACAGAGACCCACCCAGCCACCACACTGTCCCTCAGGCCCTGGGCAGATGCCTAGGGGCAGCTGGGTCTCCATAGCCCAAGCCACTTTATTTATTTATTTATTTTTTTATCCTCACCCGAGAATATTTTTTCCATTTTTTGTACAGATAGAGTGGGAGGGAGAGAGAGGAAGGGAGAGAGAGTGAGAAACATCGACATGAAGGGACACATCGAGTGGCTGCCACCCGCACGACCAACCAGGGCCGGGGACAAACTGCAACCGAGGTACATGCCCTTAGCGGGAACCGAACCCGGGTCTCTCTGTACTGCAGGCCGACGCTCTAACCGCTGAGCCAAACTGGCCAGGGCTAGCCCAAGCCACTTTAAACCAGACATGGGCAAAAAAACAAGCCACCCACACACGCACTGCATTCCCGTGACCCCGGCCCTAGACATGGAACGATGGTGTCAAAAAACCACCTGTGCCCTGGCCAGTTTGGCTCGGTGGTAAAAGCGCTGGCCTGCAGACCAATGAGTCACAGGTTCAATTCCAGTCCAGGGCACATACCTCAGTTTGTCCCCAACCCTGCCTGGGGTCATGAGGGTGGCAGCCACTCAATGTGTCCCGTTCACATAGACGTTTCTCTCTCTCTCCCCTCCAGCTGAACAAAAATGGAAAAATGTCCTCAGGTAAGGATAAGAATAAAAGCCACTTGCAGTCGCTGAAGCTCTGAAGGCTGTGCGACCCCAAGGACTGGGCCACCTGGGTGCTAAAGGATGACCGGCCTCAGAGGAAGAGGCAGCACCCACCCACGTCCTGACCACTCATCTGCACGTCCGCACGTCCTCTCCCGCAGGATACCCAGGGGCCCGGGGTGGAGAGGGGGCCGCACCTGCTTGGTTCTGAAGGCTGGGGGCCTCCCGGGACGGCCTGGTGGGAGCGTCTGCCTTTCTGGAAGGGACTTGGGTGCCTTGCTCCGGCTCGATCACTGCTCCCCGCCAGCTGCAGGGAGAGAGGGGCCATCGGCACGGGCACAGACGCAGTCCCGCGGTGGCCGCCCAGCTGGGCTCGGCCTCGCCCTCTGCACCGCACAACCAGGAGGCGGGTGCCCACCCGGGGCGCTCAGGAGAGGCAGGAATGGCCTGCTTCCGAAGGGAGGCAGACAGACACACAGACGCCTGCCACACGCGCCTCCTCTTTCTGCTCGGTTTTCAGGAGACCACGCGGGAGGCCTCTGCGCTCCCCCACATCAGCCCCGCCTTGCTGCCCCCGGTACCTGACCACCGTTCTCTGCGGGACTTCGTCCTGGTGAGCCGTGGCCAGCGCCTCTTCCCGCTGCTTGGTGTCATCCTGACTCCTGTCCTCCCGGTGTTTACTGGGGGCTCTGATCTGCAGGTTGGGGGGTCCCCGCCGCACATGCCTTGGAGGCTTCTAGACAAACGGAAGAGTCACACGGGAGGACAATTTAGTGCCTATGGGCTGCCATTTCGTGTCCACCTGGGACTCTCCCCATCAGACCAGACCCCAGTGTTGTGTGTGAGCCGAATTCTTCTCATGCTCACTGTGATATGCAGATTTGGGGAAGCACCTTTCATGTCTTCTGGCCCCGACCAACCTGGTACAGACTCTAACGCAGTCTAGTAAGCCCTGGGTGCAGGTTAAACCCGGCCCAGGACAGCTCAGGCTGTCACAGGCCCTAAGGGGGCACAAAGGGGTTCGAGGCACCCAATGAATGAAGCGGCAGAGACCCCTGTTGCAGGCCGGACACGGGCCTCCCGCTTTATCCTCAATCCGTGTGGCAAAGGCACCAGGTCTAGTGACCACGGGCGGGGCTCAGGCACGGTGCT